>NC_036436.1:3484243-4179359 GCF_000184455.2 Aspergillus oryzae RIB40
CGCTCGTTCTCGAAGAATTCCACGAGACAAACCCCACCATTTCGCCGTTTCTCATATCGGTCCATATCATTGGCTTCGCAACGGGGCCGCTACTTTTCTCCCCGCTCAGTGAGATCTACGGAAGATATCTTATCATGCAGATTTCAAATATAGCTTTCTTTTTTTCTTGCATTCTCTGCGCCGTCAGTGTCGATGTACCTATGCTAGCTATCGCTCGCATACTTCTGGGTGTGGCTGGCTCTGTACCCAATGCTTTGGCAGGAGGGTTTGTAGCGGACCTGATACCCCTGGAAAAACGGGCCAGCTCGCTCGCCTTATTGGCCGCGGGGGTTCTATCAGTACGTAGCCTCTCTCAAGCAGTCAGTATCTTTGCTAATCTATATTCGGCTACAGGGCACAGTGGTCGGTATGTTCACATCTATGCACTCCTGCACAATCGCCCATGATCACAGAGTGAACTCACATTCAGTTTAGGCCCGATTGTAGGCGGTTACATGGCACTAAAGGTGGGCTGGAGATGGACATTCTGGCTCGAAGGCATCGTGGTACATATCCCAGCGACCCCATGTATGAGCAGAGCATCTTAACACTAACACACGCACAGGTTGGCTGCAGCACCATACTATCATTCTTCTTCCTACGAGAGACCTACGCGCCAACCCTCCTTAAAAGAAAAGCCGCGAGACTAGGGCTCCAAAAACCCCTCAAAGAGAGCGAAAGCACCTGGCAAGTTATCCGAAGAGGCATTTCTCGACCAATGAAACTCTGTTGCTTCTCCCCAATCATGATGATCATCTCACTCTACAACTCCATCTGTTACACATACTTATACTACATGATCACAACATTCCCCACGCTCTTCGGCGAACACTACGGCTTCAACGCAGGGGAAGTCGGCCTCACTTACATCGCCCAAGGAGTCGGCTGCCTAATCGGCCAGGTCGCAGTCGGCCGCTTCGCAGACTGGTACATCAAACGCCAACAAGCCCGGAACGGCACCACGACGCCCGAAGATCGACTGCCCCCCGCCATTGTCGGATATGTCGTTCTCGCCATCGGCATGCTGTGGTTCGGGTGGTCGGCGCAGGTGCACGCCCACTTCATGGTCCCGATTGTCGGGTCCGGTGTTGTAGGTTTGGGTCTTGTGGGCGGGTTCCTGGTTGTGCAGGTGTATATTGTGGATACTTTTACTATCTATGCGGCTAGTGCGTTGGCTGCGAATAACCTTATTCGGTCTATTGTTGCGGCTGTCTTGCCTCTGTCTGGTCCGGCGATGTATGAGCGTCTTGGGTATGGTTGGGGGGATACTATTCTGGGTTTTACGGCGTTGGCTCTGGCTCCGACTCCGTTGTTGTTGATGAAGTATGGGGAGAGAATTCGGACGCGGTGGCCTGTAGAATTATAAAGTAGTTTTACTAATGTTATATTTATGTTTATGTTACGCCTTGTTCTCTTTCACTTGAATCATGGTCGACGTTTTAAGGGATGGTTAAGAAATACTGATGTACAGCTGTCTTTAAAGAAAAGTCCGTAATTTGCATTGCCTAGGACTATAGTCCTCCCTTCCCTCTTCGAGTAGTGCTTTCTCTGTTTTATTCTCCAGAATGCTATTCGGTAGAATGGAGTTCAATCATTACACCCGCTTTTGCCCTCTGAGTCTGCTGTAGTATAACGATCAACGAGGCTAAACAAACCACCATTCAATATATCACAACCCCAATATTGACAAATAAGCCAGGTGATATCCTCTTAGAAGCTCCCCCAATAATGCAAATCATAGTCCACCCCGCCAGGCCTCCACAAAGGCGTAGGCGTATAAACCGGAATCGGCGAAGCCGCTATCCACAATTAGTCTCAACACATCCACAGCAAGCCAAACCCCAACAACAAAAACCAAGGGAGTTGGAAAGAAACGAGAAGAAAAGAAGAAAAGAAAACTCACTCCCAAACCCCGTACTCGGCGCCGCCCAAGCCGGCAACCCAGGCTCAACCCACCCCGTCGGAGTCTCCGTCACGGTAACAGTCCTCGTATAAGCAGTAGGCACCTCACCGACCCCCAACTCTTCAATCCCATCATTAACCCCATAAGTCCCATCCCCGATCCCAAAAACATTACTGATCTTATTAACAACACTATCCCCCGTCTCAGTCCACACGGAGACATCCTCCACCGTCACATTCGTCGCAAAGGTCAGATCATTCGCAATCAGGTACAGCGGGGGCCGCTTCGCGCCGTCGGCGACAGAGCCCGTCACGTTCCGGTAGACGATGTTGCTGAGTGCCACAGAGCCGGTGTCCGGGGTGAAGGTGTTCTGCCAGTATTGGTTGATGTTTAGGCCGTAGAGACTGGCTTTTGAGCGGAAGTTTTCGAATGTGATGTTGCTCACGTAGCCGGAGCCGCCGGGGTAGGTTTTTATGAAGGCTATGTTGTTGCCTTGCAGGATGCTTATGTTTCTGGCGACCTTGGTTCTTGGTTAGTTTTCTTTCTTTGGGAGGAAGTGGGCTGCAAAAGGGAGGAGGAAAGAAAGAGTGTGTACTATGTTGGAGATCTCGGCGGAGACGTTGAGACTGCCGATTGAGAGGCCGGAGCCTGCTTGGTTGCAGACTAGATTTTCGACTAGGGCGTGGTGAGAGGGGCTCTTTATGGAGACGCATTCGTCGCGGTTTGTTACCTTTCGTATTGTGTTAGTGAGTGGTTTTTTTTTTTGGTTGGGGGTGAGTGGGGTGGTGTGTTATACTTCGTTGTCGTGGATGTAGTAGTTCGTCCCGATAGCGTCGATACCATCGTAGCTACCCAGATTGGCGCCTCGGATCGTAAGATGGTACGCTTCGACATTCACGGCGAAGTCCAGAATAATATGGAACTTGGGACTATCGACCAGGATCAGGTCATGGACGGAGGCGTTTGTGGGAGAGATCAAGCGGACGAGACGGGGTCGATCCGTGCTATAGTCACGTTAGATCAATGCATCTATGACCACTGAGCATCTTCAAGAGATTGGATCCTCATACTTATTCAAATTCCGATATAAATACCCCTGCCCCTGAAACGCGCCCAATCCATTGGAAGAATAAAACTCGAAATCAACGGCTACAGCCAAATCAGCCTCCAACCACACATTTATACATCCCACAAGATAAGAAGAAAAAAACTCACCATTAACAATCACCAAAACATCTAACAGAAACTTATGGTCACCCTCTCCATTAATAGTCTCATTAAGCAAGTCAACACCCGCAAAGCCCTGGAGGATTAACGAACGCTCAATTTCCCAGTTTCCGCCGTATGCGGCTGTGACCAGTCCGTCTAGCTGGAAGGCCCAGTTTGTGGCATTGCTGAGCACCACGCCCCGGTTGAGCAGGTACTGGCCTTCGGGGACGACGAGTCGACTTCCTGGGTTGGGGCGGACGCAGTCGTTGAAGGTTGTTTCTAGGGCGGTGGAGATGTCAGTGCTGTTGTCGGCGACGGCGCCGTAGGAGAGGATGTTGCATTCGGTGGTTTTCTCGGAGAGGGGGGTTGTTGGGCCTACGGGGCCGATGAGCTGGCCCAAGGCGAGGGTGGAATACAGGAGTAGGAGGAGTGGGTGCATTATTGGTGAATCTTGGTGCTGGGCTTGATGGAATGGGAGGTTGTTGTCGGTTCTGGGATTGATTTTTATAGTTATGGGAGTATCTTATTTGATTATCTGGGATTAGTACACTATATCTCAAAATACTATACATGAATTGCGACATGGGACTGTGGTATAGAGTATTCGGAGCATACTCTGCACTCCGTGTTAGGGCTACATTGCTAGTTTGATACGAATCTATATAGCAGATTCACTCAAGGAGTTAGTATCAACCGAGCATCCAGAGAAAATAACCGATATCGTACCCAAGATCCTTCCAAATATGACATGACAATATTATCAACCTATTCAGGGCATCAAGGCAGGGTGTCGTGATTTTAGAGTCGATCAAGTCATCACCTTAATATAAATTTCATGCAGGAAGATAAGAGCACGTGGATTGCGACATGACAGGCGATATGGTGAAACTAAGCTAAAGCTTGGTTGATTAATTCACAGATGTAGAAGCTTGTCCAATTTAGCCGTTATCCTGTCGGTTGGAACCGCTATTTGTTGCTTATGCTAAACCATGTTGCGTGAGCTCATACGCGAGGAAATGATATCATCTTTGGCATAAACTGTGGATACAGTCTGGATTTTATGATATTTAAAGCAATTTAACTAACTTGATGAGAAATGAGACAATATTGTTAACTTGCGGTGATTGATTATATATTCGTTCTCATTAGAGCCCTAATCTAATACTTTGGGTCCAGACTGATCCATAAAAAATATGACTTGTCTGAGTATTCAGAAGATTCTTTACCGGTGAGAAACTGTAATACCTAGATTAGAATAGCTTCTCTGATTATACTACTTTAGTTATTCTTTCCTGTCTCCTCCTGCTGCAACGCTTCCTTCCGGGTCTTAGACTCAGGGTCAAGATAGGGCTTCTCAGCTTGCGGAGCAACCCGTAAACCGTGTCTTAGATGAGGAACTACACACCAAATTAGCCACCTCTTACCACGAGAGAAATGGGCAAAAGACCGGTCTCCAACACTTACAGTAGTCAAAGATACCCGTATGGAACGTAGCCCGGTTATCCCAAATAGCAACAGCGTTCTTAGTCCACTTCCATCGGACCTGGAACTCGTAGCCCTCAGCGACAGTTCGGTAGAGAGCGTCAAGGATACCATCCCCCACTCTCTTCTCGAGACCAATGATCTCCTTGGTGAAATTCTCGTTGACGTACAGCGTCTTCCACTTTGTAACGGGGTGTGTACGAACGACGGGGTGCTGGTGGCGTGAGCTTAATGCCAGGTTATTCAATATGATGGACAAACTTACAATTGTCTCAATAGGATCCCTTCTCAAGCAACCGTTCGTCCGGAGTGCCTTTTCCGCTTGCTCGAGACCACTATGCTTAGCCTCCAAGGTCTCAAGAAAAGACCTCAACTTAGGCGATAGAGCTACCGACAAACCCATTAGCCCTAAACCACACACTCCCTTCTCCACAAACTAAGAGACTAGAAATAGAGAGAGAAAAAAAAAGAACTCACATTCATACAAAGCATACCCACTCGCCCAAATAGTATCCCCGCCAGCCAACCCCCCATCCGGCCCCGCATTAGGCAGAGTATCCATCTTCAAAAGCGTCAACCCCGGCGGCTGAATCTCATAACTCACATCCGAATGCCAAATCTGATGCGACCTGCCATTCACCGCCGTCTCATCCTTATAGATCGGATGCACCCACGGCAAATCCGGGATAATACCGGCCATCTGATGAATATGCAGATCGCCAAAGTAGGCCCCGAAGGCGATCTGCTCGTGCACGTCCAGGTCCTGGTCGCGGAAGAACACGACGCCTCGTTCGGCGACTAGCCGCGCCAGATCATCTTTCTGCTGGTCTGTGAGGTCCTTCAGCTGGAGGCCGGAGAGCTCGGTGCCGATTTCGGGGGTCAGATGTGTGATGGCGGTGGCTGCTTTTAGGAGGCGGGATTTGGTGGGGTCTGCGGATAGGCCGCGGTCTGTGAAGGGTTTTCCGGTGAGGTTGGGGAGTTTGAAGGGGGTGTAGTTTGGGTATTGCAGGCCGGCGGCGCGGACGGATTGGAGGGGGGACACGCCCCGGGGAGTTTCATACTCGGGGTGTGGGAGGTTTGGGGGACGTTCAGGGAGGGTCAGTTGGGGTTCGGGGGCTGGCATTCTGAGAAGATTGGTTGGGATGAGTTTAGGGATAGGAAAAGAGGACTCTGATTATGGGCTTGGGGTTATTCTAGATTAGTTAAATATTTCTTTTATGTTTGTGTCTCATGAGTGTGGCATTTTCGGATTTTTAATATATCATAGTGTTGAACGAGGTATTGCCATTATTGGTGGGCTTATAGACTCGCGTCATTATAGCTGCACTGATGCTATACCATTAGACAGGCAATCACGGGAATATTGGTCTAGAGCTGATAAGAAGGCTTAGTCTAACACATCTGACTCATTTGGCTTGCTTTCTAGTGAGAGTATCATCTATGCTAATAGTTCATCCAAGGCTTTGCTATTCACTACAGTCCCCATCTAACTATCAAACAGAAAATCCAGCCTCTTATTACCTTGATCACTAGTCGTCCCAAGATAGTGGGCCTTCTCCTCTGTCGTCATTGCATCCCATTTTGCGCGTTTCCACTTGTTTCTCCCCACATAGTAGAGCTTTGCCAACACGTACGCCACAATAGTCGCTACGTTGATGGCAATCAGCTGCGAGTTTCCCCGGTGGTAGTATGGCTTGTCATCCTCGCGGTAAATATTGGAGGACGCAATCCCGGAAAGCTGAATGGTAATGTTATAGAGAGCCGCGCTGACAGCCCTCGTTCGCACCGCATTGCTCAGTCGGGAACACCATCCGACTTGTGCAGCGTGGATGGACGGCCAGCCAAGCAGAACAAAGGTAACCGCATAGAGCCCCCAGTGGGATAGCGTACTAGCCGAGGTGTACAGAACAATCAGGAGAGGAAGAGACCAGAGTTGGGTCAGGATTCCGAAGATGGAGATCTGTTTGAACCGTTCTGACAACTCGGTGATGATCAGCAGGTTGATTGCTGCGAAAACGGTAACCGGAATGCCCAGTAAAGTAGTTTGGAAGGTGCTGAACCCGATAGCCTTCAGCGACAAGCTGAGATATGTCTTTGGTGGCGAGGTAGGAATCTCGAACAGGATACCGATGATGTAGACTGGCCACAGATCATAGTCCTTGAGACTCTGCCAAAGCATTTTCAAGCTCAACGCCTGACGATTATGCATATCTCCCTTTGATGGGTCATCACGCAGGACACGGTTGACAATGATCTTCTCTTCTCGCTCGGTGAAGTATCCCTTGGGATTCCACCATGTTGCTGTCTGCGTAGGCCCCGGGATGAGAAACAAGAAACTCAAGAATCCAATCAGTATACTTATCAAGGCTTCGATAAGAAAGAGCCATCTCCATCCTTCGCGCCCTTGTACGCCACGCATGTGCAAGACACCGTAAGCGATGAACGAGGCGACCACTCCAGACATTGAGTCAACGAACCAAAACCAAGCCAACCGTACGGGCATCTCGGTTTTCTTATAGAAATATGAGAGGTACAGGATCGCGTCTGGAATGAAACCTCCCATGAAGAAACCAAGAAAGAACCGACAGGCAAAGAATCCTGCTCTGTTATGCATAAAGAACTGTCAACCGGATGCCAAACTCCATAGAATAATCTGAATGGGGATCCATCGGTCCGGGCCAATTCTCTTGCCGATCATTTGTGATGGAATCTCCGCAATCAAAAAGCCGATTCGATACATGTTCTGCGCGTTATTGTAGTCATTGGTGTTGATGTGCAGGTCCGGCAACAGATTATCGGCAGAAGCATTTCCCAGGTTACCCCGATCAATATTGAGCGCAAAGAACATAACGAGGATCCAAAGAAAGATCTTCAAATCTGTTTTCCGGCGTACTGATCTCTCCTCGCGGTAGGTCCACCTCTCGGAAGGGTCAAATCGATGTAAATTCTCGTATTGTGGATGTGGCTGGTAATATTTGGCCAGGTTTGGATCATCAAACACACTCCTCGTAGTGGCAATAGCATCGAGGTCGACGGACTTTTTGTTGGCAAAGAAGATGGACAGGAAGGTACTGTACTCAGGCACATCTTCTGGCTCGACAAGATTGAGATGTGTTCCATCTTTCACCACTTCAGTGCTCTGGATATCCCCGGCCTTATGCGGGCTGGATTGGGGGCTTCCTGATTGATTTTTATCGTTCAAATGACTCGAATCTGATGTAGTCGACATCTTGGTGGTTTCCTTGAACCAAGATCAGCAGATACAGTCCCAAGAAAAACCAGTGCAACGAAGGCTGGCTGGTCTATCCCATTAGATCGACAGGGAACGTGTCGGCTATATAACATGGTTACTAGTTACCATAGTCCGTGATGCTTTTCCTCCATTGACCAAAGGCATTAAGAATGGAGTGCTCCCAGAGCTCGATGGTGCAATCGACAAATTGCTGTCCGGTAAGCCAGATGGTAATAGCATTGTACAGATCTAGCCCTGAGCGCTCATACAAAAATGACAGGCAACGGATAATAACGAAGGATGGAAATCAAATGCGAGCTAAACAATGGCTAGGTGTAGGAAAATCGCGGTTAGGGCATTGCTCGTCATGTAAGTGCGTATGGCATCAGCGCTCACCAGATTGTTACCATAGACTGACTCCTCCGCCTCGACGCTTAGTGCAAATAGGCTCTATGAATCAACCAGTAATTGTTATTCGCAAAATTTCTTGATAAGCTTCGAATTTATGGTTGGTGGATAAATTGAACGCATTGGAACCCTCTTCTGACAATAAGTCGATGGCTCATCTAGAAGGCGAAAGGATAATATTCTTCAAATTGTGAACCACCCTAGACAACAACTGAAAGTGGCGGCCGCCCAGAGCTACATCCTAGCACGTTGCTTGAGAATGGTATTCCATAATATGTCGACGAATAACAAGGCTGTTCAGCTCCAATGCCTTGAACGGCATTATATTAAGGATAACTCTAGTGCGACTTTTGGCGTCCCCTGGCCCCGTGGGAAGTATTGGCCTGACAGAACCGCCTTCACTTGTTCTAGTCATAGGAACAAATCCATCGCTTTGCAATCATGGGTAATCGCGTACTGGCCAGATGGGTCAATCAAATGGACCGCGCATGCCTTTGCGGCCGATACCGACGTGGCTGACAGCTATTCCGTGGAAGCAATCCCGACGACACCTAAGCATCTCGAGCCTCTTAACGCAGGTATTTCAATAAAGCGGGATGCCTGTGCAGACTTCATAGAGGTTGACACTGGCAAGGTCCGCTTGGTCTTTCCAACTACCGGCTCAGAAATAATCAAAAGTATCGTCCTGGATAATGGGACCACAATCGGCCAAAATGGCCGGCTGATAGTGTTCTCAAAAACATCGCTTCTGACGGAGAAAGATACATCAAGTAACCACCAATTTTTGAGCAGCATTGAAAGCATAAATATTGACCAGGAAGGCCCCATAAGGGCTCTATTGACTGTACGCGGAAGCCACCGTGCGGTTGATATTGACGGCCGTTCACGAGCATCATGGCTCCCTTTCAGTCTGCGATTCTATTTGTACTATAATTCAAATATCATCCAGATTGTCCATACAATCACGTATGATGGAGACCCACAAACAAGCTTCATTGAGGGAATCGGTATCCAGTTTGATGTTCCGTTGAAAGATGAGCTGCCCTATAACCGGCACGTCCGTTTTGCAGGTGTTGGTGATGGCGTTTTTGGGGAGGCTGTTCAGGGTGTTACCGGTCTTCGCAGAGATCCAGGGTCAAGTGTCCGCACGGCTCAGGTTAATGGCGAGCCTCTTCCTCCTATGGATACCTGGCATGACGAGGTTGGAAAATATATGAAGTGGGTACCGTGCTGGAACGATTACAGTATCTCCCAACTATCGCCAGACGGATATACTATGAAGAAAAGAACTGCAGCAGGACACAGCTGGGTCAATATTCCTGGCGGTACTCAAGCTGGCGGGCTTGCATACTTTGGTGGTGCAACTCGAGGAGGTTTAGGGCTGGGTATGCGTTATTTCTGGGAACGATACCCGACTGGCTTGGATATTCGACATGCCAACGAAGCCACTGGAGAAATCACGTTGTGGTTGTATAGTCCATCCGCACATGCAATGGATCTTCGCCCGTACCATGACGGACTGGGGCAAGAAACCTATGACGATGAGCTTGATGCCCTGCGTATCACATATGAAGATTGGGAACATGGGACAGGAACGCCTTATGGCATTGCACGGACGAATGAAATCTTTCTTTTTGCCTTTGACCATACTCCAACGTCTGCACAGCTAAGCAGTTCGGTACAGTATATGCGGAACCCACCCGTGGTGATTCCAGATCCTGAGTATATCCTACAAACAGGCGCATTAGGCACATTTTGGTCAAGGAGAGTCTCCACAGAGAATACCACACCTGCAGAAGCGGAAATTAACCGGAACCTTGACTTTCTTTTCGAATTTTACAAGAAACAGATATCTCAGCGCCGATGGTACGGCTTCTGGGATCATGGGGACATCATGCACACGTACGACGGAGACCGCCACGCCTGGTGCTATGATATAGGAGGCTATGCATGGGACAACTCCGAACTCTCTCCTGACTTATTTTTCTGGCTATACTTCCTGCAGACGAGTAGGGAGGACGTATACCGCCTAGCTGAGGCCCTCACCAGGCACACAGGAGAGGTGGACGTGTACCATATCGGGCCATGGAAAGGGCTTGGAACCCGACACGGAGTCCAGCACTGGAGCGATAGCTGCAAGCAAGCTCGCATATCGAATGCCCTGTATAGGTGGATCTTCTTCTACCTCACTGGAGGCGATGAACGCACTGGCGAGCTATTAGACGAGAACCTGCATGCACAAAAGACCTTCTTAGCTCTAGATCCATACCGTAAGGTGAGACGGGATAAAGAATTTTATGAGCCTACCGCTGGAGCTGTATCAATCTCTTTGGGAACCGACTGGTCAGCCTTTGCAGCATCATGGTTCATCGCCTGGGAGAGACGAGCACCTGGTTGGGAGGAGGCGAAAAGCAAGCTTTTCTCGTCTATGATGGGGATATCCCAACTTCACAATGGCTTCGTGACTGGGATGGCTCTTTACAACACCCAAACTGGGCAAATCCATCCTCCGTCTCACGACTTGTCAAACCAAGGAGTCGTCCAAGTATCCCATCTTTCCGCCATGTTCGGCCTGTTTGAAATCTGTGCGGTGCTTATCGATTCCCTAGCAAATGATTTACCGGGGGGGTTCGAGAAAGCATGGCTGGATTATTGTCTCTATTTCAATGCCACCGCAGAGGATCAGACACAACGGTACGGAGTAGGTTTTGGAAATCTGATATTGCGCCAGGGACATTCTCGTTTGACGGCATATGCGGCCAATAGCTTAGAAGACTTGGGCTTAGAGCAACGTTCCTGGAAGGAGTTTTATAATGGTGATGGCTATGCGCCGGATCTGCCATGGGTCAGCCGGTCGGTAACCGGATGTCTCGTCCCTGTAAACGTTGAGGAAGCGAGCTGGATATCAACCAATCTTTCGTCGCTTTATGGTCTGGCGGCGATCCAGAATCTTGCTTTGGTAAGAAGAGCTTTATCGTAGCGCTAATAGTTTTTGGCGCTTTGTAACGGTGGCGGTTGGCAAATTTATAGTCAGTAAATTTTTAATTTAAGGTTTTGAACTTTTTGATTTTTCTTTTATAATTCAAATTTACAGGATTTATAATAATGTATATACCCAGTCTCTACGACCCGTTTACCATACCCAATGCCTTTTTACCCATAACGCCGAAACCAAGCCAAGTAACAGAATATAAACAAAAGATGTAGATGGAGTATTAGTGCTCTCCACCATCACTACCACCAGAGGCCATTAATTGGAAACCCTTGACCAGACCCATGGCAGATCCCGCTGCAACACCGCCAACCAAGACCATTTGTAAACCACCTATGAGCCCGCGTCGAACATTGCGACTGCCCTTCCAACCGCTCACGAAACATGTCTTGCCATATCCAAACAAGAACAGCGCCACGACCATAGTAGCGATAGACCAACGCAGCGCAATGAAGGCATCATTCGGCCCAACGAAAAAATAGGGAAGTAACGGGATGAAGCCACCGATGAAATAGCCCAGGGCGATCGTCAAAGCGCAGATAAACGCGCGCGATCCGGAGGGTTCTTGAAGAGTATGATGGAAGTTCATGAGGAAAGACGGGAGCATCGGGGAGGTCGAAAGATGTCTTGTGAGTTCGGAGACAAGATGGGGAGGAAGGTCATAGGGAGCGAAGATATCGGAGATTGTGTCAGTCACCCCGGCGGGATCCGTCATGGTTTGACTTTCAGTCTCCTTCAGTGTTGCGCGGTATGATTCCCTGCACAAACTTATTAGTGAAAGTGGTCTTTCAAGTCACGCTGGTTCTACTTACTCCTCGCTTTTTGCTCCCAGATACCCTCCTAGACCCATGGATATGGCACCCGCAATGAGTTCAGCCATTCCACCAAATACCACCACTTTTGTATCTCCCAATGCAGACAGTCCCGCAGTCAAAGCAAACGGCACCGTCATACCGTCGGAAAGACCGATAATGGCATCTGACACCAGTCGACCGTCAATGACTTTGGAGTCCGCTTTCTCCGTTTTTGGCCGACTGGGCTTTGCCTCCTCGGTTGAGGACTCGAGGTCGCTTGACGAATCATTTCGAAGGGGCAGTTGGTATTCTTTCTCCAAGTCCGGCGAGAATTCCGAGACCGGGGAGTAGGTCGAGAGAAGGCCCCTGATGGAGGAAATTGACATGGTGGTATGGTGGTGTGCGACGACCTTGGAACACTAGGACTATGTACAGTCGTTACTTTCGAAAGAGTCAAGTGATGTCGGGAACACTGACGGGAAGATGGGTTTATATAATTACGTAGGTAAAAATGCTCTGTTCCCAGTGGGTCGCACTATTATCTAGTGTCACAATGAAGCATGGACAAGAGAGGAAGCCGATAAAGAGCGAGAGAATCTGGTCAAATGAGAGTACCACGGGACATATACCCCAGTAACAAGCATTGGAGGTATGCTCCACTGGGAGTGGGAATTAGTAAATGCACAGTGCACATTTGATAAGAAATTGTGCCGACTGCCCCAGTGTCACCTGCCACAGAGCCTATTAAGGGAGAATGACCAACAACGTGCGTGAAGAGAAGAGGCGGTCATTTGCCTCAAATGAGGGGATCTCTTGGCACGTGGGGACGTGATTCGTCCAAATCCCCAGAAGACCGGGTGGGGTGCCTGGAAAGCTTCGACTTAAGGCAACTATCCCACATCAGGTTTAGTATCCCCTTCGCAAGGACCCATCCGACAAGTACCTCCAACCTATCATGTTGGAGTCATATCTAAACTCTGGATGCTGGCTGATCCACTGCAGAAGTATTAGTTGTCTGAGGGTAGCACAGCACAATGGATTCCGACGTGATACGGAACTTGTCCTTGCATCCCGCATGTCCATCATTGCAGTTTCTACTTACTAGTCCGATGGAGTACTGAGTTCTCGCAACATACTCAATCGATCATGAAGAATTCCAGAGCCACACATTACAATTATTAACGCGGTGGCACCCCACTAAATATACTTACTAGTTCGATAGTGCTCGTTTTCGACGCAAGGGCCCGTCCGCTCTATCCCGTTTCTCGCAACTCCTCGCGCGACCTCCGGAGACCTCCGTAGCACTCTTCCGCTTGATCAACAGACATATTGCGGTGATGTCTCACATGGCTTGGACTGGCTGCAGCTGGTCTTCACCGATGATTCCTCATACCGAGAATCCTGTTGGAAATTGATTCTGACGATGAAAGGTGGATCGTCCTTCTTTGCTCTGGAATGTGACTCCCCACAGGTATGACGCGACTAAATACCATGCGGTATGGGAATAAATATCGCGCGTCGAGCCCTGCGATAGGGCTCGCAGTGTCGAGAAACGAATGACGAGAGATACAAGAACGGAAGATGCAGTGGACTTGGGCCTTGATTACAGCACTAGCAACAGCTACTTCAGCCTTACCTCATGAAGCCCGCAAAGATGTCTGGGGCCAGCTTCGGTCAAACGTGAGTTGACCATCACTGTCACCATGACTAAACGAAGATTAATATTATTAGATCAAACATGTAGTTTACTTGATGATGGAGAACCATTCCTTTTCCAACATCGCCGGATATTGGGACTTTCATCCGGAGATTGACAACTTGCGCAATCGAAAATACTGCAACGAATATACTAACCCCAACTGGACAGTTTGGGGCGAACCTCTCGATATATGTGCCGGGCCCTACGAGACGGAAGTGCCATTGGAAGACCCAGATCACGAGTTCGCCGGGGTGACCTATCAAATCTACCGGAAATGGAATGTAACAAATGACGACGTCCCCAACATGGGGGGCTTTATCGAACGCCAGTCAGAGAAATACCAGGCTACCCCAGGAGAATCGGCGTTTGTCATCAAGGCATACGATGAGAAGAAATCCTCGACGCTTGCAGAGATTGCCCAGAATTTCGCGTTCTGGGATTCCTATGTGAGGATATTGCGCAACCTAGAGACAATGATAGACGTGACTGACGGAACAGTTTGCGGAACACCCTGGACCTACCAATCCGAACCGTCAATTTGCTACGTCGGGCTCGACTTGTGGATTCGTGGATAATGCAGGCCAAGCCGCAGGGTTCTTCAATAACGTAACGGGAACGACCTGTGCGACGTCAATCTTCGAAGCGCTTAGCAACAAGAACATTAGTTGGAAAAATGTAACTCGGTCCACTATCTTCGGGTCTCCAATAGCTAATGCTGGTTCAGTATTACGAAACGGATATTATCGATGGATGGATGTACAAGGTAAGAAAATGCCATCTACTGTACTGTACAAACACCAGCTAACAGTCCATAGTGGGTTCAAGACAATGCGATAGACAATCTAGCCCACGCCAGTGACTTCTACCGTGATCTTGAGGAGGGCACATTGCCCACATTCTCCTACATCAACCCCGAATGCTGCACCATAGATTCGATGCATCCGAAGAGCAACATGGCAGCTGGTGAACAAATGATCAAGCACCTATACGATGCTGTCCGGAGATCTAAGTATTGGGATGATGTGTACGACTCAATTCTAGGCGTAGCTTCGAACTTGATAACTGACTCACTGTGCAGCCTGATCATCATTAACTTCGATGAGCACGGAGGCTTTGCAGACTATGTACCGCCACCTGTCAACGTTCCCCGGCCTGAAGATGGCATCGCGTTCGACGGAGAATCAGAAGGCCGCCCGGTTACATATGACTTCACTCGTCTTGGTGTGCGCGTTCCTGCGTTCATTATCTCGCCATACATCGAACCAAACACCCTCATTCACAACGACGGCACCAACTACGCCAACAACTCCGCGTACACCCACACGTCCATGCTGCATTTCCTGCAGGAGCTTTGGGAACTGAAGGGGCTCAATAATCGCGTGCAGTGGGCCAAGACCTTTGAGCATGTCTTCTCGGACACCAAGCGCGAGGACACGCCGAAGACGCTCAGCACACCTATATGGTACGGCGACAGCTGGGAGCCCAAGCCCGAGCCGTTCTATCTGTTGAATCAGAACGAGGATTACTATGCCAACCGGCCATGAGATATGTTAAATGTATTCGCTTCATTTGTTTTCATAGACGTTTCTTCGTTCATGCATCGTATCATCATGCCCAAGAAATGATAGAATAGAAATAACCTGGAAACTAGCAAGAGCGAAGATCATAAAAGAGTAAAATCATTCTGAGGCGATTTTCACCGAAGGACAGGTATCACAACAGAAAGCATGAACGAGATAAAATAACAAGAGATGTATAATTAAGCCAACAAACACCAGAAAGTATGCGAAACCCAACCACCACAGAAAAAGGTAAGGAAATCAATCACTTTACTTCGAGTACCCATCCATACCCGTTAGCAACCCCCCAAAAAAAGAATAGAAAAAGAAAGAAAAAAAAAGAATACATACCCCTTCCTCTTCTCAGCCTGCTGCACCTCAGCCGCCGGCTGCGTCATATTCCACAACCGACTCTTATAAGCCGGAAACGAAGTATGATTCCACATATTCACGAGAACACTATCCACCCATTAGCCCAAGAACCAAGTAAACCCAGAACCCTAGAATCTCCAGAAGAGAAGAGAAGGAGAGAGAGGGCAAAAAACAAACCTCTGAGTCCGATCCTGATAATCCTCATTATTTATCTCCTTCACCCCGACCTTCATGCCGTCCTTTGTCCATAGGACATTCTTCTTCTCCATCTTGGACTTCGTGTTCCGGGTTACTTCTTGCACGATCGAATAAGTGATGTAGCCGATTACGGCGAGGATGGTGACGATGACCACGAGGACGATGAGGGGGACGAGGCTGCCGCGGGACATTCTGTTTGTTTCTTTCTTTCTTTCTGTTCTCGGTTTTGGGTGGTTGAGTGGTTGACTTGGGGTTTGAAAGGTGTGGTTATTTCGAAATACGTTGAACTGGTTAATTTGCGCAGAGTATTCGACTCAGTGACTGAGCGAGAAAGACAAGATAAAATGGTTCGCGCCGCCTTCTTAAATCAAATAAGGCGTAGGGCTGAGCGGGAGAAAAAGAGTGGATCACGGGGTGGCTTAAAGAACCAAAAAAAAAATAAATCGTGACCTTGAGAAATGAGACGAATGTGACCTGCTAAGCGCTATTTATAAGAATCCGTCTAAGAAAACTGGAACACAACAAGGGCTGGCCGAAACCAAATCAAACTTCCCTAGGTCGGTGACAAATCAGAAAAGAAGAGGAAAAAAAAACCAAGGAATGAGGAGAGAAAGAAGACACAAAACAGCAGCCAAATGCCTTTTCGAATTGCCAAGCGTTGGCAAGTGGGGCGGGGGATTGAAAATTGAAAGGGAAATATTGATGCCTACTTTTAGCGCTCATTTTTGGGTGAGCCGAGGGTAATTGTGATGTTTACTCGATATCTTGTTAGTTTGGTTCGGATTATTGTCAAAGCCCCTGGTTGAGAGATTTGATTGTCATTGGATTATTGGGGGATTACTTGCATGGTGGATGTGGCTGTGTCGGTGGTGTTCTTGATGGTGTGTGGCTTGTGCGGGTTTAGTCTTGGTTCTAGATTGAATTAATCAAGTGGCACTGACACTTGACAGTGACACTGAAGAAGCCAAGCCAAACTACGGTCTTTTTATATCGACTGTTAATGTAGAAGCCTACAGTGATATTCGAAATCAGTTTTACCTCCAGGAACTGCTTCGGAATTAGACTTATCCGAAACCCCCACGTTTCTCTAGTTACGAATTAGATCTGTATAGCTTCGAACTGAGAAAGGCGGCTGTGCGATGAATGTAATCGAGGAGACGGAACGGTCTGCGGAAAATGGCTCTGACGGCTGACCTTTGGACCGAACACACCCCTTACAAAATAAGGGACGTCTTCATTTAAAATACATCCATTTCTCTTATCCTGCATCGTCCTCTACACACAAACGAGATCTTCCAAATCAACCACTATATTCTCATCACTCAAGAAGATTCAGAATGTAACCTATTCTTCCAATTTGACGGCTCCCGGAACATGTCACGCCCACCCCGTCCAACCTTCCCCTCCTAGAAGCCATCCAGAAGGTCCTGGATGACTCGTATACTGCAACATGTTGTACACATCCCGAGATCTTTGGGACCAGTCATCTTCGCATGGCAGATCCGGCACAACTAGCAGATATCATTGGCGCTGACGACTTCACCATCGTCCTGGTCCGTGTCACATCAGATGGAGCAGATCAACAGCCACAACTCTGCGAAGTGCTTGCAACGGGTAGTGTGAAAGATTTTGGTGAAGGGGAGGTTGAAACATACGCGCAATGGAGCAAGAATCAGAGTGGCAGTGAATGGCAAACTCAGGTGGACTGAGCGGAGAGCAGAAGAAGTGCAAAAGTTCGAAGTCACCGCGTTTGCTGTGTCGCTGCATTGTCAGGCTGCTGGGGTGGGCGCTCAAGTGTTAAGGGAGATCAAGTGGTTGGTGGCCAGTGATGCAAACGGTCCGAGGCTGCGAAATATCACTGCAAAGAATGCAGCTCTGATCCATGGGCTAGGGCTGTCAGGCTCAGCGACCACCATCCCGCTTCAAGGAATTGACCTCAATCGACAGAAGGACATCATGGCAGGCGTAAAGATAAGAACGCCTGAAGAAAAAATCCACGACACAGCCAAATCGAAGTTGGTATTGATGGCAACGAGGCATATTATCAAAGAAGAGGTTTCAGCACCGCGTGGAGTGGGACTGTCCCAGTAGGAATGTGGGATTGTAGAAATGAATGTACTATGGGATATATGGAAATGGGCGTGGACTACACAATCTAAATGCGCTCTCGATCCATGAAATTGGCATAAAAATAGCCATCTTGTCGAGATAGTAACTAGGGTTTGCAAGATGATCGCATACAGTAACGACTTCTATACCCCTGTTCAGAACCGGTGTAACACAGTACAGGTCTCGGGTCCATTCATTGTCTTCCAAACATGATGTACTTAACTTGGCACTATGATTAGTAATTCTTGGTCGTATGCCCTTTCTGTACAGCCATTACCCTCACAGTTCTGCCAGCCCTTCCAAGCGGTGAGCTAGTGTGTTTCAGATTGGGGTTTAATGGATGAGGCAAAGAGTGTGGAGATAAAGCTGATTTCGAATATCACAAGTAAATTTTTGAATATTCTTCCTTTTCTGCTTCGATTTTTTTACAAGAATGAAAGAACTATCTAACTTACACTCACACCTCTATGAAGATATTCTAAGGTTACATGTCAATCACTGTCGTCATCATGAATCATTCCTCCAGTACCTCTAGCATAGTAAATCGTAGTACGCCGTAGTATGAAGTAGAAAACCATCATCCACACCCTGCCTTCCAGAAAAGAAAACCACTTCGTGCAGACATACTCCAATTATCTCCAATAAACTAATCATAATCATGTGCGACGTTCCTTTCCTCCCGATCTTCCCCATCTGCTTCCAATGCGGCACGGACCAGAATCCCTGTCGCTGTAAAGTCCTTGGTCCAACATTAGGTATAGACCGATATTGCTATTTCCTCTGTTTATACATGTACCAGGATGAATGGCTAATTACTGGTCAAGGGTTCTGTGTGACGATTGTTGCGGCGGTATGTACTCTGTATAATACAGCGTATCCGTAATGGTTTGTAGTACTCATGCTGTGGGTGCAGATTGTTTGTTATCCGGCGTCTATCTTTTGTGGGTGTTGTTTGACTCAGACGGGCAAGGAGTGAGTTTGCCCTTTTCATCGGGTTTCTATGGTGCGAGCTGACTTGCTGTAGTATGCTGGGGTATCCGGTCACGTTGAATCAGAAAGTCAATGAGGTTATACCGATTTAAAAACGACAAGATGGATGAGATGAATGTAATGGCTTGATTATGTGCGACTCCTGTACGATGAACGGCAATCAATCTTAAACACTGGTCTTGAATTAAACTATTACTCGTAACAATAACTGTGCGCAACAGAGTAGGTATAAGGTCATGCGGGCAGAACAACAAAACAAAAAGGTATCCAGATTAAGAATCAAGTAACACCTCCGCCCACCAGTCTTGAATCATTCAGTCTGCCGGCTCATTATCGTAACTGTAATAATAACGGATCGCTTGGGCTACAGGCCGAGCGCGTACGTTTGGCCATCGGTGGGATATGAGCTCAGGTGAGTTTCTCCTTGAGCTTATGGAAGAACGCACTGGCACGGTTCCTCTTTTTCTTCTGGGATGGGGTGCCACTCGAAGATCCTGAGTCCTTGCGCGACGTGTCCTTGGGTGGAGTACTCGACCGACCATTCGTTCCCCCTACGCTCGTGTTTTGAGGATGTGTCGGCTCGGCAGTCTTGGTTGCACTCGCTCCAGTATTACCAGCCGTTGCGGCAGCTGAGCCACTACCAGGTCCCGACACCTCAGATGTCTTAGTAGTCTCAGGGCCAGTCGTGACAGTTGGCCCCGCTTCGGAAGTCGTATCAGGCCTCGTCGTTGGGGTTGTCGCCCGCGGCGATAGCTGTGCCGAATCAGGGTGTGATATGGTCGCTTGGGGAGCAGTTTCAGTGGCTGCAGCAGTGACACCAGTAGTGGGCGCTGGCGTGCCTCTCGATTCGTCAACCGGGACTTTCTGCTGAAGCTCATGCTCCATCTCTTTCTTTTCTCCGACAGCCTCCTTGATAGCAGCTGCTTCAGGATCTGCGTGAGCCTCGGACATCGAGTGCCTCACCACTTCCGGAACATCACCCGCAGGTGCACCAGAACCACTATCGGTCTGTCTTTTGTGAGATTCAAGGGGAACAGCACCGGCAAGAGCTGCAGTAGTAGATGTGGGCGCTGCGGACTGAATAGTGGCAGGGTCGTAAGAACCCTGACTGGCCTGGCCCATGGGAAGGCTAGATTCAGGGATCATATTATTCGAGACTGGGGGAACAGCAAATGCGCTGGTGTCTTTAGATTGGCTCCCAGTCAATGGATGGCTGGCATTCGCTTCGTATCCGGCTTGATCTGTCCGGGCTGTAGAGTGGATTGTGTTGGTATTGAATGTGCTCGGGTCAGGCACCTTCTCTCCTGGCTTTAGCTTGATTGGGTTGCCCAGGCCACTCGAGGCAGGGATAGGATTCACAGAGAACTGCTCAACTTCCGATCCTGGGGTCGCTGGGAACGTCCCAGGCACATTCGCTCGCTGCTCGAAAGGGGCATGTTTGGCGAGCTCTGCTGTAGTCGATCCAGGAGCGGTGGACGAGAAGGCAGCGTCGCCCAGGATATCCCTGCGAGTCTCTTTGGGGACTTCGCCAGCCAGTGCAGCCGTTGTAGAATCAGGGGCTACGCCAGCCATTACTGCGGTGCCGTTTTGTAAACTCTTGGTGGTGTTTTCTTTCCGAATCTGATCGGGATAGAGCACGTTGTTGATATTATGGTTACCGTCGTCTTCTTCCGGAACACTGTGGTCGGTTGTCCAGATGCCGTCAACGACAAACTTTAGATAGAGTGGAAAGACGTTAGTGGATCCAATGCAACGACATGCTGACGTGAAAGATGAGATTCTTTATAGTATTTTCTGGGGCGGGGAAGTAAGATTAGGGAATCCATGGGAGCCTGAGAGGAGGAAAAGCGGCAAATGACGTCAGGAAACCACGGCAAGAGCGCGGACAGCGTCATTGAAGCTCAGGCGATGCACGGGTACATCACATCATACCCTTCCCTAATCGGGCTGGCAGCGGGAAGGAAGAAATAAGCGGGAAATGGATACAGTAGTAGGAGTAGTGTTCCATGCTAGTAAGCAAAGAGAAGATGTCCCTTACCTTGTAATGCAACTTCTCCTCCGTCGCAGGTAACGGAACCTCTTTCTCGAAGACATCGCCTTTTCGATCTAGTCGGATAGTTTTACCCCAGTCATCAAAGGTTCCGGTCACATACACCTCATTTGCGTGGTGAGGCCTAATCTCCGATGCAGGAGTCGCGTCAGTCAGCTATGCAATCGAACCCAAGTTCCGAATAGATGATGCTCAAGTCAGATCAGGGAAACACGGCGGGAATCTTCCAAATTGGTCCAGATAACCAAGGGATTGAGTGAAAATACTGGATCAGAGGAACACAAAGTTCAATTAAGTTGCTCAGACTTACCATCGGAACGTGTGGCTTCCCATCTCTTCGGTTTGGGGAAGAATTGGAAGGCGAAACCGTAGTCGAAGGGATCGGGGATGAGGAATTGATGAATCCAATGGCTTCTTTGTTTTTTGAGAGAACCCGTGTCTCAGAAGGGGTTACAAATTTCACAAGAAATGCAGCCTGCCTGAAGAGGCTGGGAATGAAAAGCTGAAGATCCTTTCAAGGCCCAAAGCGGGGTGGCGGTAACACAGACCTTCAGTTAAGATCCAAGGAAGTATAAACGACCAACGAACACCGGGTCCAGACGCTGGCCCTTGACAGCTGTCAGCTATGGAATTTTAGTTAGTTCTTAACAATATGAGTCATTCCTTTCCAATGAGAACCCCCAATGGTCGAGTCCGATATGGCGTTCGGCTGCAATGGAATTTACTCTGTGAGTGAGAAAGGTCGCCGCCGTTTCCGGCTCGGGGGACGTTACTACTTGGTTTTGATTGTTCCCTCGCAATGGCCGAGTTTTCTAATGTGGTTCTTAGAACAATGTAGAATTATGTTTCCCTCCCCCCTTTTATTTTATTTTATTTTCTTTAAGAAAAATATTATTCATATTAGCATTTATATGGTTTTCTTCTTCTTATTATTTTCTAATTCACCTCCTCAACCAAACTTCCGAAAATTCTATATAAAAGGCAGTCTTGCCTTGGAAACCCTGCTTCCCATCTGAATTTGTCTCAATTTAGAAAGAGCGCTAACATTCTTTGTCATCCCACTACAAACCAGAACAGCTTGAACCCGTACGTGAATCCTCCACTGCATGGCCGGCACCAACCAAATTAGTTGCGTTATACTGGAAGAAAAAATCAAGATTAAAAACAAAAGGAAAGCGTGACAGAGAGAACCCGTTACGCATTAAGACAGTCCAAGCAGTTGCTGGAACCATTACTCCCTATACTGATACATGAAATACCTTTACGGCCACCTAGCTTACTGTGAGATAGACCGACCTAGCAAACGTGACGAAAAATGTCATTATACTGGATTTTTGCAGTAGACAAGCTCCTTGCCTCTGTCACCATCACAATTGACAGTGTAATTGAGACTTGAAAGGCTTATTTGCTCTCGGTAGCTCGTCATCTTGGGAAGAACAAGTGGGTAAGGGTGATACAAGAGCTCATAATTTATGCAGTGCGGAAGTATTCAGTTTCTTTCTGCAGTGCATGATGACGGCCTTGACAAAAGTTGAAGGCCAGGGAGCAAATTATTCAACCTTTTCCCCTTCTGTTTTCGACTTTCATTTCAGGTCTTGTTCCTAAAGCTCATATCCGAACTACGCGAGTATACTGCAAAGAGCTAAATCACCATAGCCCCAAACCTTGGCGTAACTCGAGAAGGCCGAACCCTATCCTGATCAAAGATGGGAAGAGGGGCTGAACTTTCAAGATACAGTTAGCTAAGGTGAATAAAAGTAGATACCGATAACTTGCAACGCCAATAGTAGTTTCCCATGATGGGTATCGTCCACGTTGAGCCATTTTTACTAGTCATATAAAGAGACAGAGACTACTAACATACATTGCCTCTGCTCCCACCATCGCTGAAGGTGACTGGAGACAATGCTGTGAAGTTGTGCAATGTATCCCCAGCAGTATACGATAGCGCATACGATGTGATGCCGAGTTTCTGATAGTTCATGAAAGCTTAGGGGGAAACAGCGAGAACTCAAGCATAATTAATACATCTAGAGTACACGTGAAAAATGCGCTCTCGGGGAGACGCCACTGGGGAGATGATGAAGGTGCTGAACCCGGATAAGTAAACTGGACAAGAAAAGTGGGATTTGGTCTACGCTGTTCGCAACTAATGTCAGTTTCATGTCTATAGAAGACAAGAATACTAGACCAAGGCTTCTACTGATGTAGTTTTATAGAGCTCTATTTATGGTGAACCGCAGTAGTCTCCGAATTTCCATTTTCGCGCCCCCTCAAAAAAAGCATAAATAACTAGTCTACGCAGAAGTCAAATGCTGCCTGGACCGAGAAGCTAAATAAGTGATGTTTGCTCTTTGTCCATCTTTGATAAAATTCCACTATCGGCTTGTACAATAAATTTATAGTTTATGTTTTTTTAATCATATTTATTTCAATTGATACCAAGAGACCAAATCAAGAATGTGATCATTCACTAAAATCTCGACTTTTACAGTAATATGACAGATACTCAGGTCCCTAATCTTGCGAGCTACTTGAACAGAAAATCTCCATATATGCGTATTGTTGAAGGGTCAGGAATGCTCACGTGCCTAAAGCAAAAAGGGAGTTGGATTGATTAGATAAACGACTTGTAAAAGCGGCGGCATCTAAAACAGATCATTTTTGGCCAGACCGATAAAAGACCCAAGGTTCTTCCGAGTGCTGATGGCATCGGTGTTCCGTAAACGTCAGAAAGAAAGTAGGATCATGACCTCAGTGAGTTGGGATGAAAAGGTGGGGGAGGATTTGCCACCCAGTAATATCGAAAGGATGGGAAATGCACTACATCATGATTGACAAGTGGCTGCCTTTGCTTCCTGAATCAGTCCAGTCCTTTGACCGTGCAATGCTTGAGAGTAAGTACCGCTATAAACATCATAATAATAATAATTGATCCAGATATTCTTCAGGGAATCGTAACAAATTAAATTTAATAAAAAATTCAGGAGAGGGAATAATAAATAGGATAGATGAAGTGGTGCAACCGCAGCCAAGGAAGGAGTTAGTATGACGGAATCCACCCCCTTTTGGAGGTAAGCGTGACTTCAGCCCTCCTTCTAGAAGACACTTGGAATCCTCATGGAACAAAACACCAGACAACATTGAATTCAAAGCTTCCCGCCCATCACCCGTGCGCCTCCCCTTCTTCGGAAGACCGGCTCTGCCCTGATTTCGTCTCCTTTTCCATGTGTTCGATCATTCGATGTTCCTCTGGAGAAGAGAGACTATTGACACCACCGTCCAGCTATTGAAGTAGGCGATTGGTTCATGTGGACACCGATCCGCGCGATCCCCCAGCCCGTTATGATTCTGACCTGCAAAAGGCTTCCACTAGTAGTCTGCAGTAGTACTGCGCATGATCATATCTTTAGAAAGGATCCGATCCATCATCGGTCTCGAGCATTGGCTAATAGAAATAGCATGATTTAATTATCTGTGAGATTAATTAAATAAACGGGAGGCAGTAGTAGAAGCGATTCAGGAGAAAGGAAACCACACCACCATAAGAATCCATGAGTTGGTTCGCAGTAAACTTCAGTGAAGAAGCTCGGGGCCATAGAATCGAAGCTTCCGTGACTTCCATTCCTGCTCCCCACCTTTTTGGCTGAGTCTTGTTCTGTTTCCCCTCCTCCCTTTCTGCAACCCCTCCGGACTCAGGCTTTACGATTATCAACACCATTCCCCCCTTTCTTCTTCGACGTTTATTTAAATTTTGAATTTTTTTTGTTCGTCCCCCTTTTCTGTGCAACCCTTCATTTCTGTTTTCTTTTTCTTAAAACATTCTTTGTGCACAGGTAGGTGATTTCCATTTCTCTTCTAGTTCTTTCTCCCTTCGCTCTTTCATCCCAAGAGACTTTCCACCGCGACCCAAAGCAGAGGTGCAGGTGTGATACCTTAACCAACCTTGTCCGTTACCCCTCCAAAGCTTGTCGCAACTGAAGCTATTTCCCTATTGCCACATCTTTTCTCCCTGAACCCACAAAAAAAGAAGACAGAAATAAATGAATAAACCGTCTTCACACGGGACATCTCATACAGCACACTCCTGAAACACTGAAACTACACTATCAATTAACAAATTTGCGTCAAGCCACAGCAGGCATTGTGGTACTGGAGTCTCCATCAGAGCTACCACTCGGGAAATCATCCATCATAGACCACACCATCTTTGGTCCGCTGCGTCTTTAGATTCTCCAATTAGACTTCTCGTTGAGATACCCACTTTTGGGCGGAGACCCCAATCCATTACTTGTGCTTCCTGTCGGTTTCCCTACCCGCCCCTCATCCTCGTCCTTCTTGACTGTGCTGCTCAGGCTCCTGTGTGCACTCACACATCACTATTTTCCATCTCTTGTTACCGACCTGGTTACTTCCAGAACCCTTTCCGTTATTCTTTCTTTCTAACCTTCCTCTCCACGATACCTCATATCTAACCTTGTCCAGCCAACTTCCTTCCGCCTTTCCTCTCTAGCGACTTCAAGTCGCGGCATTCGGTTTCCACACGTCTTCCCCGCTTCCCTGTGGCCGGAGAGCTCTCTCCTCCGGCCCTACTGCCGACACAATGGCTGAAAGCTCTTTCTCCAGCGCTAGCCCCCAGCTCAAGGTGGGCACAAAAGATGATAAAACTTCAGCATTTCGAAAGATCTCAGAGGATGAGGAGTGGGAGGTGACGTCACCAACTGACCCGACCTTTCAAACTGCAAATTCGGCGGCAGGTTTGTCGTCCGCTGGAAACAACCTCTTTGGAGGCAACGTATTTAATGAACAACAAGGCGGGGGAATACGTTTTCGCAGGAGTCCTTTTGCCGACCCTTCTGGGGATGGAGAAGACCATGACGACTTTGACGAACACCCTGAAGGACCTCGCCCGACAGGTGCCTTGAATGAGGGATTCCCGAATAACTACGCATTGGGTCGTCGGACATCTGTGTCTGCTGAGTCTTTGAACCCCACCTCGGCCGGTTCAGATAGCTGGGTGCCCCCGCACCACCCAAAGACCGAAGAACAGGTCTCCCGGTTGAAGACCGCCGTCAGCGGCAACTTCCTGTTTTCTCACCTTGATGATGACCAGTTCAAGACTGTGGTCGATGCCCTGGTCGAAAAGCCCATTCCTGCCAAGGGAATTAAAGTGATCTCACAGGGCGATGCAGGTGATTACTTCTACATCGTGGAAGATGGTCACTTCGACGTCTACATTCACCCATCAGGCTCAGTACAATCGGGTTCCGATGGAATGGGGTCTAAGGCGGGTACAATTGGACCCGGAGGTTCGTTCGGAGAACTGGCTCTCATGTACAACGCACCTCGAGCTGCGACAATTGTGTCCACCGACTCGAAGAGTACCCTGTGGGCTTTGGACCGTATCACATTCCGAAGGATTCTCATGGACTCCGCATTCCAGCGACGTCGCATGTATGAGGCCTTCCTGGAAGAGGTTCCGCTCCTCTCCAGCCTAAAGCCTTATGAACGTTCCAAGATTGCCGATGCTCTAGACGCGATTAAGTTTCCAGCTGGCTCTAGTATCATCAAGGAAGGTGATCCAGGCGACGCTTTTTACCTTCTCGAGTCAGGTGAGGCAGAGGCATTCAAGGAAGGCGTGGATAGACCGGTGAAGTCCTATCAACGGGGCGATTACTTTGGAGAGCTTGCTCTTCTGGACGACCAACCCCGAGCCGCCAGCATAGTTGCTAAGACTGATGTCAAGGTGGCGAAGCTCGGCCGGGATGGATTTAAACGGTTATTAGGGCCTGTGGAGGATATCATGAGAAGAGCTGAGTATGAACAAATTCAACCGAAGCCTGCAGCTTCGTAGCAGATCTGTCGCGTTTCCAAAGAAGCTGGAGTGAACATCCCCGCCTCCCCATCTTGATATGCGATCATCAGTTTCATTTTTTCTTTTTCATTTTTCCTTTAATTGCTAATTGTATGTCTTGTTTTGGGTGTCTAAGGGATCTAGTGAAGGGTGGCATCGGGTGTTGTCTCCAGATACGAAAGATGGAATCCAAGAGTTCCTCACGTTGTCGGCGAATCATGACTGGTCTTTAGTACTTGTTTCACCAATATTCAAGAAGGTGATTTAGGAGGTGGTCACATGCAGGAAAACTGATTTTCGTTGGACCAACCGTTTGATACCTACAGTTGGTCCGTTTCATGCAGCTGCATCCTTTCTTCTTTCCAACCATCTCAATGTTGACCTCGTCACTGAACTGTGGTCAATATACACATATGTACATGGTCAATCTCGTATATGGCATCTTATATCGCGTCATAGCTGAGAGCCTTTTCTTGTGCAAATAGGACTACTGTTATCCATGATCAGAGGCACACTCATGACTCGGGAGTAGCGTAGTAAGTACTAATGGGGCCTAGAAGACCGAAACTCATCACCGGACCACCAAATCACTCCGTAACACCCACTTTTCGCCGTCTGAAACCTCACTGCCCTCATGCAGGAGACATCGGTCGCCATGCCGATGTAGTAGTGCCATGCCCGTGACAGGGGCCACTGAAACTGGCTCGGGGTTGCGATTCCCGCGAGTCGATTCCGGGTAGAAGATAGTTTCGCCCCCTGAGCAGGTAGTCAAGTAGATAAGAAGGGTCCACGTGGTGCGAGCAGGTTGAGAGGGATGGGAAGGGGAAGAGAAAGTGAGGGTGTTGGAGTCGTCGTCTGCAACCATTAGTCTCCCCGCACGTAGACAATGATGTCCGCAGAACCGCTTCTGCATCATACAATACATCCGTACAACCTCTAAGTTTACATTTTATCTACAAAAAACATACCTATACAGGGGCCAGGAACCACACATAGAGTAGAAGATTGAAAAAGAAAGAAAAGAACTTACAATGCTGGGCAAAAAACTGCCCCTTCGAATACCGATAGATCCGAATATTCGCATTCAACCCCAAAGGCTCCCCGCCCCAGATCTCTTTCATCGACCTCTCCCCCTCCCCATCCCCATTCATCACCAGGTCCTTCAGCGCTGTCCCGCTCCACAACGACTCCGCAAACCGCTCATCCTGGATCTGGAACCGATCGTTGACGCGAACGGCATCGCCCTTTTTCGGCTTCCCAGGGGTAGTGGTTAGGGGCAGGGAGGAGAGGAATGAGACGTAGGTTTTGCAGAGGTTTGCGGTGAAGAAGTTTGGGATGAGGTAGATTTGGTCGGGGAGGAGAGGATCGAGGGTGAGGTCGGATGAGGGGATGAGGGGGCGGAGAGGAGGCCAATTTGGTTTGGGGGTTTGTTGTCGTTGCTGCTGTTGTTTGGGGGGAGCGATGTCCTTTTTGGATTTGGATTTTGGGGGCATTTTGTTTCTCTGTTTCTTCTCTCCTCCTTTTCTTGGTTTGTCGGTGTTTCGCTGGTTGATTTCTGGCTTATTGGGGACTTTTTTTTTCTTTTCTTTGTTTCTTTGCGGTCGGAGCGGAGTTTGGGGAGTTTTTCGTATTGATGGTACGGTATTAAATGTCAATGGGAATATGAATATTAAGGTACTTATATATGACAGTGCACAAACTTGGTAGTTGGTATAAGCGTTATATTATCGTTATCTATATGTATTCCCCAGATTTGATAGTGATAGCTTCATGAGATAAAGTTCTGTCGAGATCAACCGAAGTGGTGTTACCATCTCTGGATCCGTGGAGGAGAAACTGCAAGTAATGCAGGGGATTTCTTGGCGTTACTGTATTTAGATTTTGGAGTTGAATTCTTTTGGTTCTTTGTTGTGGTATGCTTATACTTCCCGACTGGTAGTTACACCTTTTTTTCTTCTTCGCAGGTACCTGGTACAGGTCTGTGCCCATAAGTTGCAAATATCGTCGAGTCAACTCTTTTTAATTGCATGGGAGATCGCAACCTGAAACAGAATGGATGATCTGCCTTGGTACGAGCGAGTATGGGTCAATGTACAGGACATAGATACATACTAGTGTACAAGCATCATACGGACAGTATCACAGCTCCAACACCATCAGGCATGGTTATGAATCTCTCACAGGGGTGAGCTCTTCATCCAGTCATTCCATGCATGTATACGGTACCTCCTGGAGTAACCTGGGATAACAACTCTAAACAATGCCGCCAAATACACGAGAACAATCAGAGATCCAGACCGGTACCGTACATGTACAGTACCTGTAATCACATGACCACGGGACGTCGGACCAGTAAAAGCGGCAGAAAAAAAGAGAAGAAAAAAAAAAAGTAAAGAAAAAAACGACCGGCTCCTCTTTTCTCCTGCCAGTCAGATTGTCTCCTTCCATGGCCTCACTTCACCGCCCAGCTTCTCTCATCCCTCCAGCCCGTTGTCTTTCTTCAACCAGCAGCAGCCGCCGGTCATGTCGTCGTCGCAGACCATGACAGCGCCAGCGGTGGGCCATCGACCGCCTGATGCTGGTCCCAATATGTCGTCAATCTATGACTATGGTCGTTCTCAACAACCTGACGACCATCGGTCCCCCTCCCCGCCCAGCGACTCCGCAATCCGCGCTTTGAACGATTCTGCCCCCGACCCCCCCGACGCTCCCTCCAATGGTTTGACTTCTCCCTCCGGCATAATGCCTGTCAAGTCCGAGCCCGATGAGAATGCTTTTCCTCCTTCCGCTGTCGAACAAAGCTCGCAAACCGATACCAGGCGTCAGTCCGCGGCCAGTGCGCTCTTGGCTCAACTGCTCGGCAACCAGTCGTCAATGCCTTCCGACGGACCTGGGCCCTCTGCGGAACACTCCGTACCCGCAGCGCAAGACACAAACCAACCCCAGGATATCGATGATGGGATGAATGGACAGTGGTCGACGGACGCGCCTGCAGGAACCACAGCGATGTCTTCAGACCCGACCGGGGGCCAAGACCAGATCCCGGCCAACTCGAACGAGTTGCCGGAGTCTCAGCAAGAACAGAAAAACTCCGATCAACCACCGGAGGTACCATTCTCGAACCCAGATGGGGACCTGAACATATCATTGAAACATGCCGACCCCTCGGAAGGCCTCACGGACCCTTTACTCTTCTCGAAGTCGGGCCTAGACCACTCCGACCTATTTACACCATTTGATATCACTGGCGCTGCCAAGGACCCGTTCGAGGCATTACAACAGAATGAGATGCTTACAGCTGCTTACCTTTCCCAGAGCGCTGACCTATCAGCCCTTGGGTACTCAGGAGGACATCTACAGGACACCGGTTCGATCGCGGGATCAGAGCCTCGCATCCAGGCTTTTGCAAAACTGGAATTCGACGATGGTCATTTCTACTGCAACACATATTCCTTTATTCTCGGGCGAGATGTACGGGCTGCCCGGGCCGCCCATCAGCGCGAATTGCAGGTCCGACAGGTCATGAGACACACCCGCGCGAAAAGTTCAAGTGGTGGAAATACGTCGCATACTCCCATTCGAATGAAACATGAAGGCAGCGGCATAATAGGCAGTGTCGTCAGTGACCGTGGTGGAATTATGGGCTTTGACCCTGATGTTCCTCCACATCTTCCCTCTCGTATAAGTCGGCGATCGTCCAACTCTTCCCATGCCGAGCTGGGAGCTCCGATGCATGCGACGCCGGCTCAGCTACAGTCGAATACAACTGATTACAACGCTCTTGCTATGGAATCTTTGAATGACGAGGGTGGAGACGCAAAACCAGTTGATGCTTTGGCTTTGCTTCCGTCCCCGGATTCTTGTCCAACGATCCCGATCCACCCCCCTGCCACAACAGATGGTAGTGCCGCCGGACACCGAGGTATCTCACGGAAACATGTAAAGATTGCATATAATTTTGATAAGAATCTCTTTGAGATGGAGGTTATGGGGAGAAATGGTGCGTTCATTGGTGCTGATTGGTTATCGCCGGGTCAGATCAGACCTTTACACAGCGGCGATTACATCCAAATCGGAGGTGTACGAATACGATTCTTACTTCCAGATGTACCAATTGGCGAGACGGGTGCCGATAGGGTCGAGGAGCCCTACGTGGCAGAAGAAGAAAATGCACAAGCTTCGGTCCCTGCAACGGAGAACGATGAGGATGAGAAACGCCGCAAATCTGAAAGTACGGAGAACAAAGATGCCCCGAAGACCACTAAAATCATTCTTAAAACCAAAGAACCGGATTCAAGTCGCCCGGTACCGTCCATTGAAAGTTCTGCTGACGGTCAACAACCTATGCGTCGTAGAGGCCCGGGACGGCCACCCAAGGATGGCATTATGTCGAAGCGTGAACGGGCCGAGTTGGCCAGGGAACAGAAGTTGGCTGCGAAACGTGAGGCAAATGGAGGTGTCACTCCTCCCCCTGCCAACCGGCCGAAGGCCGGAAAGACCACGACTACGTCTACTGTTGCCACTACACCCAAGGAGTCCACGGGTGGAGATTCTCCTGGATCCAAACCTGAAAAGCGGAAGTACACCAAGAGGAAGAAGCCCGATGGCACCCTTATGGACTTCCCTCTGCCTTCTACAGAAGGTGGACAGTTTCCTATGGACCAGCGCCCGGAGGACTTCATCAAAGCTCCTCCGGTCAAGAAGCGCAAGCCCTCACGTTCACCTTCGCCCAACTACCCACCAGAATCTGCGTATACTCCAGAAGATCTGGCCAAACCGCCCTACAACTATGCAGTTCTTATCTTCGATGCTCTCACTGAGGCTGGCACGCCGATGACGCTGAAGCAGATCTACCGTGCGCTGAAGCTTAAATATCCTTATTTTCGTTTCAAGTGTGAAACTGAAGGCTGGACGTCCAGTGTGCGACACAACCTCAACGGCAATAGTCATCTCTTTATGCATGCCGAGAGAGACGGTAAAGGATGGTCATGGCAACTACGTCCAGGAGCATCTGTTGAAAAGGAGAAGAAGAGGCGTCCATCGCCGCCGCCGCCATCACAGCCACCGCCGATGCCTGCGGCTCCGCAGTACATGCCTCCTATGAACCCAGCCTACTCCAACCCAACGAATGGGCAGGCAAACATGGCGAACCCTCATTTCCAGTTTCCGTCAATGCCATCAAATCCGTACCCTGCACCTTCTCCCGCACCTACTCCTACACCTGCACCTCAGCAATCGAGTCCCTATCCGCCACCATCTCAACCCGCCGCCTCTACCCCTTTCCCCATACCAAGTCCACTAAGGAACAATCTCCCGCCTGCTTTTGCTCAGACAACGCCGTCCACATACACTTCCCCATATGCCTCCGACCCCCCTCCACAGCTGATTCAGTATCAGCAATCGCAGCAACAGACCATGCAAGCACAGCCCCAGCATCACTCACCTTATCCGCCAGCCAACCCACCTCCGCCACCACCGCCTCCCATGTCAATGAACCCGCCATCTCAAAATCTTCCGCCCAACCCAGGCCCACCTATGCAACACCAGCCCAACCTTGGTGTCGCCCCAGGCGAGCCCAGTTCGGGCCCTATGGACACATCCGAAACGTCTTCGTTCAATGACCGGGCAAACAAGGCGATTGATGACTTCGAAGCGGTTCTCATGGAGGATTATGAAGACAAGAACTATATCCGGGAAGTGCTGAAGAGCGCCCGCGCCCGCGTTCTTGGACAGGCCACGGAAAGCTCATTCCCTGGTGGCGAGCCGAAGGACGAGGCGGTCATTCTAGATGCTCTCCGGGGCCTAGTCGGAGGCTTGAAGGATGAGTAAACCAGGACAAGGGCTCCAGAATCCTGCATGGTTGCGCTTGAGAATCGGGTTGCTCCACAGGATTGCCTGGATTGAACGAGTTACGATTTGGAATTTCTTTCTGCTTATGTTTACGAACGTCTACATTTGGCGACTGGTCTGGTGTTGCAGGAGGTATAAAATTATGGGATCCCATGATCGGTGACAGGGCTGTCACTGGTCTCACGAGTATGACATTGTGTTTTCCTCCCCAGTGGCTTGCTGATTTCATTTCTGTTCTTCTTTATTTTTCGCTATCTCGATTTCTTTGTTCGATGATATCCACTACGTTCTGGGCTTCTTTTGATTCATGTCGTGGCCCCGGAACCATAAGATTTACCGGGTAAATTCTTTCCATTGTCGTGGCAGGTGTAGGAGGCAAAACTAGGAGTTAGTTGCATAGACAAAAGATGAATCTGGGCATTACTGTCGGTCAATGACATATTTTTATCTGATCACTCTTTTTTCCTCAATTGTTCTTGGTTTTTGATTCGTCTTGGTCTGCCGTCTAGATTCGAGCCCGAAATCCCCCTAGCCGCAGGACGGTCTTTGGGGAATCCGAAGCCTCTCCAAGTCACGGGAGAAATAGACTTGGGCTTGTTGTTGTTGGAAACCGAAGATAGCCGACTGGCTAGGGTGTATGTCCAATCCACACGAAGTATAGAACTTGGAGGTTGGGTGTTTTAAGGCTCTAGATCGTGCTGCTTTCCAGGTGGGATTGAGTCAATTGGCGATGATCGGGTTAGTGGGCGGTTAACGAACTGATGTGAACGATATTGCAGCGATTCGGCCGGTTTACCCCTCACCACCCATCGTCCCTCTTCTGGCTTTCTAAGGTTCCTCAACTATCCGATGACAGGCACCGATGCCATTCGTGATGTTCTTTTCTTAGTTGGAAGTCAAACCCAACAGACATTTCGGAGGCTTGTCTTCCTAAACCCAAGGACTCATGAGTGGTTTTACTTTCCCTACGTCAGGGAGCATGGCGAGGTAATATGGGATAGGATAGGTCAGGTCATCGGGCAGCGATGTCCTGTTTGTATTTTTTTGTATTTTTTTATTATTTTATTATTTTTTACTTTTACGCAGGTTCCACCCCCACTTTACCGGATTGTTCTGACTGCATGAGCATGGGTTTTCTCAGGTAAAATAATCAGATAATGAACTCCCCCGTTCCATTCTCCCGAGATCTCTAGATGAAAAGATGGACCAGCAAGGGTGATCTTTATGCCATGTAGATAAAACCATCATGTATACATATGTACAATCATCCGTACCTACCGTGGATGATGTGCAGTCTGACTAAGGACTGGTGAAGGGACACCGCGTACCTTACTGACGAGTGAGTTGGACGGGTGTGGTTTGTCTGGTTATACAACTGATGGGGCAGTGATTCGTTGGACCCCCGACGATGTGCTGTAAGATGGGTGATGTTGATATGGTACCTGAATAGGTACCACCCTATAATGGGGATGCGTTAAAAAACAAAAACCTCCCCCATCTTGGCCAGAGTCATTCGATCATGGACTTTGACTCAGACATACATCCAGTGGTAAGAAAACGAGGGGAGGGGGCTAATCAGTGGCTGGGTATATATTTCCATCCATCTGGTTGGTAGTTTGGTGGTTGTCACACTCCCCGAATGACGAGGGGATCCGGGCAAATTAGGGCGCGCAGCAGCTGAGCTGGACAGTCCAGCCATCGGATGACTGACGACTTTTTTCATGGAGGCCTTCTGAAATTATTTGAATCTAGTGATGCCTGGACAACTGCAGTCCGTCAGTCAGCGTCTCATCTGACGTCGGCGGAGCAACGAATTACGGAGTATGTAGGAAGAATGTTTCCCGGATGCACGCGAGAGGCTGCTTTACTTTTCCAATAAGTGTTGGTCGGGGATATGCCTAATTTGACCCGGCTGTATGTACTTGTCTATGCGTGTGTCTGTATGTGCGACTACATACATCGTACATCACTTCTGACGGGCTTTTTTTAACGGGAACATTACCGCCATGTCTGACTGGTACAGTGGTCATGTTTTTAAAATGAGGCGTTCTCCTTGCCACCAGGTTTTTTTTTCCTTGCTTTGTATTTTCTTGGATACATGGTGTCATAATAGAGAGCTGAGGCTGGGTTATGATGTTATGAATTGCCACCGTGAGACCAAGTTCACTCTTTGATTCTATGCCTATGTACTATGTACTATGTGTGTATGTACCCATACATACATACAAACACATACAAACACAGTCAAACAGAAGAACTTCTTGAAAGATCATCAATCTTTGTCATCATCCCCCCCCGTGACCCTCGCATTATCCCCTCTTAGGTAATCCCGTTCGTCTGAAGAGAGTTGAATTTTCGAATAGTGGAACTCGATTGGATTTTCCATGACCGAAAATAGACAAGTTCCCAAGCCCTGGATCTTCCCACTCTTTAAGTTTTTCTTAAAGGCTAGTCCCCTTAAAGTACGTAGTGTGTTCGGCGTACGTACCACCCGGAGAGACACGTTTTTAATTTTTCCCTTCTTTACTTTATTATTTTAGCACGGGGAGAAGAAAAGGAAAAGGTGCACGTACCAGAAAAACCCACCGTGAAGGTTCGAGGCGAGTCACCCCCTTCTCTCTCTCTCTCTTCTGGTCGACTTGCTCAAGAACGGGCGTTACGGCCTCGCTCTGATACGTACTCTCCAGGTATGGAGTACGACAATACTCCACTGCGGGCAGTCAACTATCGCAGTAGTTCACCTGTGCCCCCCTTCCCAATCACTCAGTGAGAGTGTGACTGCGACTTTGCATCAGTGTTGCCTTGTTGGGTCGGTGGTGCTCCCAGTCAAGTCGGTCACTGGTTCTTTAGCTTTGGGGAATTCCACAGCCTCGCATTGCCTCTCTTCTGTTCCACCCTCCTATCTGGTGATGGGCCTTGTTATTTTTTATTTTTATTTTTGATTCTTTTTTTTTTCTGTTGCTGCTCCCTCTTGTCTTGATCCTTTTATGACTCTTGTGCATTTGCATAGATTATTGATGGGTTATTCTTAGGATCCGTCGATGAACTATCATTACGGAGTATAGAAATAGAAAATAGAAAAAACGTAGAAAACAAAAATAAAATTAAATCAAAAAGTCGTATCCATATTATAATGATCCTCAGATGTAATGCATGGTACCCTATATTTCTCCCTTATACTTCTCTTTTACTATTATTATCTTATGAATAGGGATCAGTGTAGAATCAGAACAATCGACTTCTTTCTCTTTCGTTGGTGGTATCAAAGTAGAAGGGGTTAAAAAAATAAATATGAAAAATTAAGATAAAAAAATAAAAATGAAAAAAATAAAAAAACGATCCCCAAAAACGGCTCCAGCGGCAGGCTCTCTCATACCTACCAACCTCATTCACTCACCCCGACGACTAGCCCGAGGGGAAGTGCCCCATCTGCATGGCGGTCTCCTGTTTGTCCAAAGATGAACCCCTAATGAATGGTGGACAGATGACTTCCAAGACTGATTCAAATGAAATTATTACTGTTTTAAACGAATTGTGGTGCATGATGAAAGTCGAATTACACTTCACAAATCACCACTCAGGGTATGATGATTTTGAATATTTCTTGTTCAATTTTTTACAAGAGCTTCAGCTAGACCGCTAAGGAATCCAGCAACGAACCATGGATCCGGTTGCTTCGTGAGTGTTCTGGTCTCTCTTGGTAACCGTCCTTTCGCGCGATGGAGTACCATGCCATCACACTGCAGTTAGGGGAATTTTAGTTTTATTTTTATTTTATTAATTTTTTTTTAGTGTTTTTGGTGTTTTTTTTTTCGCTACCCTTAAACTTGAAACCCTTGGCCGCGCTTCTCACTTGGGGAATTCCATGACGGGGGGAGAATTAATATACGGAGTACATACAGTAAGAAATTTCTGTTTAAAAAGGAAAAACTCTAAAAAGAGGATTCCCGGTCGGGTCTTGCGGCTGGGCCAAACCCCCCTTGGCCTCTTGTTCTGAACTTCTGGTGCTTTCTTTTCCCGCCATTTCATGATTCCGGGTGGTTTGGTTGGGCGGTGGTAATTTCACTGTGACGGTTCAGAATTAATTTCTAACTGCTTTTTTAATTATCATGGTTATCATTATTATTATTATTCTTCGGTCTTATTTTATCTTCTTAATTTCTTAACACCCTTTATTTATTTATTTTTTTAATTACTTCTTCTCTTCACCCTTTTCTCTTATTTCCGGGTCCTCCTGACCGGCGGATAGATAGACCAAACTTACTGTAGGGTAAATAAGAAATAATAGTAGAAAAAATAAAAAGAAAAGAAAAGAAAAGAAAAAAATCTGTGTTATATTTCTAAAATCCGACTCGTCCGGCCGGTAGATTGGAGACAGTGTACGGGCCTAGTACAGACAGACGGATGGTACTAGACTTTACTTAGTGTAGACTACCTTCGGAAGATTCCCACGATGAATCTAGTGACAGTCATTGAATGGAAAGGACCCCTAACAAACTTCCTTTAGAATTTCGTTACTCGTTCAGGAGTCTGACTAACCCGTGACCCGGAGATCAACCTCAATCCACAATCCTCAACGGACGATGGTTACTAACACTCTCTGACACCTCTGAATTTACCACTAGCCTTCTTTTCTCTCCGTCTCCTGCCCTTCACTCTACTTCTTTTTTCCCTCCCTCCCCCCATCCTTCTCTCAATCTCCCCCTCGCCTCATTCCCTTCTCCATTTCTTTCCCTCCACCTTTAACCGCCATTGTCCCTTAATCTTGTTGAGTTTCTATTCTCGGGAACTTTTTTCTCCCATATATTCCTCTTTCGCTTGCCTCTTTAACCCTCAACGAGCTTTTCACTAAGTGTCGTTGTCTCCGTGGACTGGGGCTGTCTCCTTCGAACGCGTGAGAAAGTAACCTTTATTCCTTCTCACATCAAGCAAAGGAAATTTCCCCCGCCGCCTTCCTTGGCTCCAATCTGACCCGACGAGTCCTCTTTGTCGCTAGCCTCAATTCTTCTCTGGTGACATCGTACCATTGGCTCTATTCGCCCCAGCCTTTGGACTGCATCGTTTTTGGCCACAACCGTCCACGCAACGAAAAGAAAGGATTCACGGACTCCCACTAAAGGATCAACAAGGAAAAGCAAACAGTCAAATAAAGCGCACTTCGTTCGCTCTCCGACTTTCATCCGTTTACAACCGCGTTCCCGGTTTTGATACGTGCTGTTGAAGAATCCCTCCATGTTATTTTACTAAGCGATACTCACGACGCAAAACTAAAGAGCCGCGGCTCACCGAGCAACGCTCTCCCCCCAGGATCAGGGCCTGGCAGACGTGTAGATGGTTCGTATCTGCATTTCAATTTTCTGTGTTGCCCTGATTAGCGAAGGTCTATTTTACCATTGTGGTATAATATACTGACGGGACTCTCTTACTCTGTACAGCACCAGAACCGTCTACCTTCTCCGTCCTGAACTGGTTTTCTTTTCTTCTTCTCTTATTTCGTTATGCCGTCTTTCTTCGCGCCAGGCCTTCAAGGCCTACCACCCACTCCCCCCCACATCATGAGCGGTGGCAGAATGGACTCCGAGCACCCATTTTACGTGGTTGGCCACTCCGCCTTTCCCCCTCGCTACTCGCAGAGCGGTTGTGAATTTATTGAGCAGTACTCCCAATCGTCCTGCTACTCCAAGCCCGCCCCGATGAACATGCACCCGTCGTCGATGCGCAGTGGCAGAGATATGGCCATGATGAACCAGCCCATGTTCGGTCCGATGCCTACTGCGAATGTGCTGCCTCCCCTTCGAAACAACGTCCAGTTACCCCCTATGGACAGCGCGATCCCGCCTCAGTACCGCCGACAAGGCATCATGGTGCAACCCGAACAGCAGCAGCGCAAGGAGGAGAAGGCTACCGGAGGTGTTGCCGCCCGCTTGGATTATGAGATGGACCAGATGTCCGACTTTGTGGCTGAGATGGCCCAGGGAATGTATGCTTTGTACAACACCAAAATTCACCTAGCAGATATTGACTTCGCGCGAAGCGTCTACCCAGGAACGTCAGTCCCGCCGCAATTCCGGAAGTACGTCTTTCAGATTCTGTCGTCGACTCGCCTGCCAAGCTCGACGATTCTTCTGGGTCTCTACTATCTAGCCAGCAGGATGCGCATGCTGTCCTCTTCCAAGGTGTTTGTGTCTGGCAATGGTCAAGTTTACCGGATGCTCACCGTAGCCCTCCTTCTGGGGAGCAAATTTTTGGACGATAACACCTTCCAGAACAAATCGTGGGCGGAGGTCAGCAACATCCCTGTGAGCGAGCTGAATACGATGGAGCTCGAATGGTTATTCGCTTTTGAGTGGAAGATTCACGACCGCATCTATGACGATCAGGACGGATTCGCATCCTGGCGCTCTCACTGGGACACGTGGCGTGCGAAGACCGCCCGGGCCCATGATTCGCGTCACAACCTGGCCCCGATCGACACTAACGTGTCCAGGAGTTCTAGAATCTCCAAGCCGCTCATGTCCCCTGAAGGTCCCATCCCTCCCCAGTACCAGCGTAGCTCTCACTTTGAGACTTCCTGGCTCAACCCGGCGGCGTCTGAGTATTCGCCCCCGTCGGCCCCCCACAGTGGTCCTAACACCCCAGACTATTACGCTGTTGGGCCGTGGGCCTATACGAACCCGCCACCGCCATATTCCCGGACCTGGATCCCTCCCCAGCCACAGTACATGCCACGGTCGCAACCGCCCTCCTACCACCATACCCCGTCATATGCGTTGCCTTTTGCACAGAGCGTATGGACAGGTCACGGTTCCTCCTGCGGTTGTTTGCATTGTGCTAAACACGTTGAGCACTACATGTGCGCTGGTGCTTTCGGCGGAATGCAACCGATCCTTGCCGGCTAGTGGGTGGCTTGCCAGGCTGCTCCGGAATCCGCGGTGTACAATGCTCTTTCAGTTCGATCGACTACTCTGTTTTTTTCGTTAGACTTGTTCACTTTTGTTTATTGATGATACCGCATCTCGCAATTTTCGGTCTGGTGATGACACTCCTTTATTCGGTTTCGGTTCCTACTGTTGTGTCTGAAAAGTCCCTTGGATCGCCTTTTCCCTGAAATATTTGAAACAAAAAAAATTTCGAAAAAAAGTGCCGCGAAGCGATATTCGAACAAGTGCCACATTTACGACACAGCTCGGACATGTATTTACGACGAGGCATAGGCCCTTTCATCTCGATTTGATACGATATCGTTGTTTATGGGAACTTGCCCATCGTGTTCGAATATCACTTGCAAAGATCGTTGGACTTCAAGTTTTGAAGTGAAAAGTCACGACATTCATGATGTTTTCCCGTTTTTATATCGTCAGCCTTTTTTCTTTTCTTTTCGATTTCCCCTTTCCCCATTCTTCTCATTTTTCCTTCTTCTTTTCTTATTTGTTTTGGTTGGGCATATCTACTGGCGGATGTCACTCATAGATTGCGTTTCTTGACGTTGGTTGACTTTGGACCTTGGTTTCCCTTTTTACCACTTTTCCTTCTACTCAGCTTCTTGCCTTGAGTACCATGGCGTTAATACCTCGTTTCATTCGATTCCCTTGCCGGCTTGTTGCATTGTTTCGGTTGGCAGATGCTGTCATATTCTTCTCTTCACTTTAATCGGAGTCTTCCTCGATGCTACGACGTCACACCCCGAGAATTCATCCGGCCTGCTCTGACGCCGGGATCGAGGATTATTTCTCTCGGTTGTAGTTTATTTTCTTTTTGAACACTCAACCTTTGTTATTTACCATTTGTTACGACTTGTCCATTGATCCGTGCTTGTCTTACAATTTTCTATATTTTATCCCGTCCGTCATTGGCAAGACAATCCAAAAAAGTGATACTCCCCCTTCTCACCATGTGCTTTTGTGTTACCTTTTTTTTCTCTTCTCACGGTGTTTGCTTAAGCACCTGTCCTACTGTCAATTTCATTCCTTGATTGTAAGTTAGATTTAACTTCTCTCAGACATACCATATGAAATAGTGGAAAATCGATGAAATTCCGAGTTTCCCATAAAATAATATTTTCAGTCCTCTGAACCTTAACTCCTGTATCTTAAAGTAGACATGATAAGAGTATGATTTGATAGACTTCTCCGAACTCAACACGGCAGACAGGTTCCTTCGGGGATCAGTTAACGCAAAGGTATATTTCACTTTTTGAGTCCCATGAACTACCTAGTAATCGTACGAGAATACCTCGGCCAATCTTTCTAGTATACTTTATTCGAAAATTATGAAACGAAGTTATGCAATAATTCAATTAATGTACGAACCGACTGAAACTATGTATGTAGTGTAGTCGTATCTATGTATCATGTAGAGAAAAAGAGGTAGAAGATGTATGAGAAAAAGTAAAACGTCGGGTATCGATGTCTTTTGAAACGAAGGGGCACAGGTCGCTGCGCGTTACAGTGAAGTAGATAAGATTTCATCGTCAGTGTTCATGTCGTGATGCATGTGAGGTAGGGTAAGGTGTGTATTATGTTTGGTTCCAAGAGACGGGCAGAATAGAGTAATGGAAATATATGGTGGGCATCGGTTAGTAGACGCTTCCTCTGATACTTTGGTCTTCTCGTCTGGCGGCTTCTAGGTCGTCGTCGTCGTTGTTGTGTTCGTGGTAATCTGGGTCTGGATCTTCTTCGTGGTCGATTGAGGAGTCTGGGTGGTCGCTGTCTAGGTTTCGGTCTATGTCTGGGTAGCCGTTGGGTGGTTTCTTGGATAAGTGCCGTCTTCCTGGGGTGGGGTGGTTATGACGGTGATGGGTGTGGTGAGAGCGTGAGCGCCGGAGACGTTGTGCCTGTGTACCGCTGCCCTCGTCATCGCCGTCGTTGCCTAGGTCGTGGGAGGGCTTTGGTTGGTGGGTTGGGGGTTTAGGGGGGTTGTCCTCGCGCTCGTCTTCCGATGGTGCGACACTGTTGGCTCCGCTTAATGTGCCGCCCCCGTCGCGGCCACTGAGGTGGAGGAGGGCGTAGTTTGATCGCGGGGGATGCAGGAGGTGGTCCTCGCTGTCGCGGTGAAACCTGGATAGGTCTGGACGCTTGGGGATGGGGCTTGCCCTGGCGGTTGCGGTGTTCAAGTTGCTCTCTTGACTGTTGCTATTGGGTTCGTTTGGCGGGAAGTCGGATCGAGTGGACTGGGGATTGGCGGTTTCTTTACGGTCGAGGGAATCATATTGTGCAGAGTGAGCAGGAATAGTATTGATTAAGAGCCTTGCGTCTTTGGAACTGTCTCCAAGCGCTGGTTCGGGCGCTGTTAGAACTTGTCCCTCAACCTGCGGTTTCAGTTCCGCTGAGGATCCTTGGCCGTTGTTGCTTTCTTGTGTTGACTGGTTATGAGTATAAATGGAGTCATGGGCCTTTCTGTGCTGCGTATCAAGAGTGTTCCGAGCAAGATCCGTTCCATTTGCTCGATTAGACCGTGTAGAGCCCTTCCTGCGAATGCCATGGTTACACCCGTCCGGACAACCGCCCCATTTACGCCGGATGGGCACGAGCGACTCAGATGATGTTGGCACCGCTGGAGGAATTACATTCATGGCCCGATCTCGCTGTCTCTCCAGTTCTTTCTCCTTCCTCAACTCTGACCATGTGCGGAGCTGGTTCTGCAGCACATACTTCCCATTATCCTCATTGAGTTTCATGATTACGAATTCGCAGTGGTTGATATTGCGAAGGTCTTCAAAGTACTCGACGCTCCAGTGGTACCATTTCATGAGAAAGACTCTGGTCATCAGACCATGGGTGACCAAGACACAAACACTGGCAAAATCGTTTTCTCCGAAAAGTCGCCACAGCGACTCGTTGAAACCGCTTATCCGGTCATAGGCATCAGCAGCCGACTCGCCGTTCGGGATCCGGTAGAAGAAGTGACCATAATCCGCTCTCTCCAGCCACATGCGCTCCATTTCAGCAGAGCATGGCTGGAAGTTACCAAAGTCCTGCTCTCGCAATCGAGGCTCTTCGTATACCTTGATGGTGTGTCTGGGGAAGGGCGACGGAGATGGAGAGTCAGAGGTTAGCGACTGAAGGATTCCTTCCGTAGTTTCTCTGGTTCTGCGATAGGGTGACGTGAAAAAATGGATCGTGTCATCGGGTCGCAAGAGGGCGCGCAGTTTGGAACCGGCCTCATGGGCTTGTCGATGCCCTTCAGGAGTGAGCTTTACCCGATGATCGGGAATAGTCTGGTGGATTTCGCGATTTTTGTTGCCTTCTGACTGGGCATGGCGGATCAAAATGATCATCTAGTCCGTATGAGTTAAACAGAACACATACGTGATCGTTCTAGAGGACTCACCCGCGGTTTCCCCATGGTTGAGGCTGCATTCGCAGGAGGGGCACAGGCGGCGTTGAAAAGATCAGGAAGACGGTTACTTCCAAGGGACTTTCCTGAAGGCGCTGCCAGTAACGTGTCAAGTGGATGGACCAACCAGCAAGGGCTACAATAACAAGCGGTGTATCCAAAAGAACGCGAGAACGAAGAAAGCAGCGTGGACGTAAAGGTAGTTGTGAGTTTGCAAGGCGGGAACCGCGCAGTACCTGATAGTTACCCTATCCGGTTAGTCTGTCCAGTGATGTAATCGTCCCCTATCATCTGAAGTCTCGAATACTAATAGCCGCTTCCATATTGGCCCATATCATGGTAAGTATGGGTTCTTCTATCTTAAAGCTGTACTACTTATGAGCTTGGACACTCCGAGAAGCTCATGAATAGCTGTTTCCACGGGCTTTCCCCGAGGAGTATCCGAGGTGAGACAAGATTCAAATCAGACATGGGGCTCAAGAATCCAGATAAGATGTGTTCTTGATAATGAGAAATCTGGAATGCACTGCCCAAAACAAAGCCTATCCCTTCAGATTTGTCTAATATACAATGGAATTATATTATTATTATTATATTTTATTTTTATTTTTTGATTGAACTATTCTTAGTGGTTGATTCTGGTTCGCAGCAGTAGTGATTGTCTGCAGGTAGACGGAATGCCTTAACTTGTCCGACTGACCTGTTGATAAATGTGGGTGATAGAGCATAAAAATCGAAATTAAACGTGATATTCAAACAGGCACCAAAAAAAAAAGAAAAAGCAATGAGAAATGAAAATGCAACGTCCGGACGTTATTCAATCCCATAAGACAACACTAGAGGTATACTTAGTAGGACGGGCAAGGTGAAAGTGGGGAGACATTCGGAGATGCTGCGCTAGTTGCCGCAGCGGCTCCCGTACAGTATCGCGTCTCACAACTAAAGTTGTCCAGTTCCTCTCTCCAACAAACCTGCCGGACATCTATGCCCCACACCTTATCTTTCTAGATTGGAAAACCTGCAAGGGAGCTACATCATGGCGGACTATCTTTATGAGCTTCTGACGCCGCACTTGGTGCCCACAAATGCCTCCCCCACCCCATTGAACCCTGAAAGTGATACAACCACTGCGCAGTACCTCAACCGGTTGCCCACTCTCTCACTCCAGGCATTGCAAGAAACCGAGCCACAGTCACTCGCGCAATCATCGCATTCAAATATCCTATCGCTTCAAGCTTTATCAAACCGCTCCCATAAAACCTTCATCTCTTCCGCCGACAACCTCTCAGGTCTACGAAACTCTATCCCCCAGTTGTCTCGAGATGCACAGCAGTTACGGGATGCGATTCCGAAGCTTGACGAAGACGCAGTCTTATTTTCGTCGAAATACAGTCGAGCTGCTGAGAATGCAGCGCTGGAGAAGCGGAAGAAAGTAATGCAACTAGCAAGGAATGTTGACCGATTGTCGGACATTCTAGAATTGCCAACGTTGCTCTCAACTGCCGTATCTTCGGCAGCCGCAAGTTCCGGGGCGGCAGGTGGTTCATCCTCCACGACATATTCAGCGGCATTAGACGTGTATGCGCATATCAAGAGATTACAAACTCTGTATCCGGATTCTCCTCTAGTTAGAGATGTCTCCGCCCAAGCTGAGGACGCCATGAAGGATATGACTACGCATCTGATAACCGGTCTTCGGGCTCAAAACCTCCGACTAGCAGCTGCTATGAGAACTGTGGGTTGGCTGCGGCGAGTTGTCCCCGAACTGGAGAATCTCCGTAGCGACGGAGGAACTGGGACAGGAGAAGGCGCCCTTGGTGCCCTATTCTTGATTTGTAGATTGGCGAATCTGTTAACGACGCTCGAAGCGCTAGATCCCTTACGAGAGCTCGCAGACCAAGAATCGCACCGCAGAACTCAGAGTACGGAGAAGAAGCCCGGGTCCTGGTCTGATGGACACCAAACAGAGAAGTTCTTAAAGCGTTATATTGAGATCTTCCGCGAGCAGAGTTTCGCTATTGTCTCCTTGTACAAGAACATCTTTACCCCTAACCAGTCCGAGTCAGATCCAGCAGTGACAGGGTTGCGAGGGATTGACGCGCGAATTAAATCAACAACACCGCGACCCGCTCAGCAAGAAGATCCACTACAGCATCTTCCACCAGCACTTGCAACGTTTCCCATGCATCTGGTCCAATTACTGACAGATATCTTGCGGGCATACCTTCCGAATGTTCGGGACAAGAGCTCGCGCGAAAGTCTTCTCACCCAAGTTCTATACTGCGCCGCCAGTCTAGGACGATTGGGCGGAGATTTTGGAATGATTCTTACGGAGCTGAGCGATATGGGAGACGAGGACGAAGAAAACATGGCCTATGAGTGGGAGGAGGTGACGAGAAAGCACCGAGCCCTGGCAGGGCGGCTGGAGCAACTCACTGGAGGGAATGCAGCATCCGGATCCCCCAAGGGGACCTTACGGGCGGCCTCACCTGTCCAAGGGCTTGGAATCGCATGAGGAAGTTTGGCCCTGTTCATCTGACTGCGGCTGATAAGCGTTCTTACTTGCTGAAAGGAGTAAATCAGGACTCCGGTTCGGCGCGCTAGCCGTATGGGGCACTAGCGGCGGGTGCCGTTTGACCTCCGCCGGTCGTTGTCTGGACCGCCGGCTTCTCCGTCCGTCATCTTTCCCTCCTCTCTTTCTCTCTCTCTCTCTCCCTCCCTCCCCTTCTTTCTTTCATCTTCCCATTTTTTCTTTTCTTTTCTTTTTTTTATTCCCTCCCAGATTAGGGGCAATTGTTCTATATATATTATGTTCATTTTTGTTTCTATACATTTTGAATGTCTGTCCTATAACCCTTTGATCGGTGCTGGTCTGCCGGCTACCCTCGTTCCGTCGTCTTCACTGCCGTCTCTTGTGTGACGTCCTTCTCCCTTGCGTACGCACGACCTGTCCATACTCACACCAAGGAATGAAAGTCTGCCTATAGTCGGTGTGGAGAAACAAGTCATTGAACAGAAACTTCGGGATTTCACTTCACCCACCGTGGTTAAACCTTCTACCCGATGGCCGCCCCCGCTCTCTCAACCGGATTGATCGATCCTACCAAACAGGCCGAGTATTCCATTATTTTGGGCGACAGGCTCTCAGGTAAAAATGGCTCTTCACGATCAAAGCTGGTCAATATCCAATATAATTACAAGACAAAGTCCGCGACCGCACAACAAACCATTACCAGGTCGTCGCAGTCGAGGGATCACTATAACCTTACTATTACGGACAAGGCACCGAATGCTGAACAGAACACCTTAACATATTCTTACCAAGGCAGCGTTGACCCAGACCAAGCTGTTTCAGAATCCGAAGAGCGAAACCTGGTATTGGTGTTCGACTCCCATCGAAAGGCCTTTGTCCTAGAACCGGTTGCGGCGCAGCTCAACTTTAACCTCCGCTCAGCTCCAGCGAAGACAGAGAAGCAAGTGCTAGAAAAGTATGAACAGCTTCGGACTTTGCAGGAGGATGACCAAGGCTCAGGAGACGATCGGGGTTCAGATCATGCCAGTGGGAACGATGATGGCCCGGCGGATGACAGTAATCCATACGACTTCCGGCATTTCCTTCCTAAGGAGAATGCCGACGACGACAAGTCGGTCTCAGACAACGCTACACCAGAACCTCATTATAATACAAGCAAAGCCAATACCCCATTAATGCCTGCGACTATCAAACCTACACCGAGTCCGAAGCCTAGCCCGAAGCCTCGTCCCAAAACCCAGTCCAACCCTCTTCGTCTCCCCAAACCTGCTAAGCCTGCCAAGAATGATAGCGCAGGGACCCCCAAGACAAGCTCCAAGCCTGTACCTCGCGATCAGGACGCGAAAGAGAAGGTGCCTGCTCGAGACGACACGATCGAAGCTGCCAAATCCCCATCCTTCGAAAATGGAAGCAGCGCTTTGTTATCCCAACAGCCGGCTCCTTCACCCGGGTCTAATATCATCATTGACGGAGACCTTATCATTGACATGGGCTCGCCGCCACCATCTCGCCCTGCATTCCGAATTGACCCTGCTCACTTCTCTTCCAACAATACACCGTCAAATAATGAAGAAGATGAAAATGAGGATATAGAGGATCTACGGTTGCCCTCCCCTGCTGGGCACGCAGGGATGCCTACTCGTTCCGGAAGGGTAGAGCCTAGTTACAATACACAAGCTGATGAAGATGAGGTTGAGGATGACGACGCTTTAGCGGCAGAAATGGAGGCTGCATTTGAAGAAAGTGCTCGGGAAGAGGAGGCTAGAAATCATCAGTCATTACACCATTACAATGCTCCTAGCGATGACGAGAGTGAAGTCAGCGAGGAAGAGTAATTCTCCCTTCTTTATCGTTGCATTGTTGGAATAGTTATGTGTTTTTTTCCGTGTTTCAAAACCATATATAAGCATGGCGTTCGTTTGGAGTTTGGAGCGGAATAATGAACTCAATGGAGTTTTACAATTATTGATAGCAGTGATACCACCTATTGCATCCCAACCTGTATAGAGGATCAGGATAGTTCCAATACCATGATGTGTATTTCGAGTTGATTGATGCATGTAAACGAGTTGTTCTGCGAGTTCTAGGCCGGAACAACTTGATGATCCGATCTGAGATCACGCATTTGTCCGGCTGCGGATCATTCGAACTCCAACAAAAACCACCGCCAGATCTGCAGGGGAGAGAATCCTCTACCGAACAATTTCCACCGCCTTGTTTCCGTTCTTTGAGCGGTTTTTCTTTTTTCGATACTTTCTCTCTTACCTTTCTCCGGTCTCTGAGCAGAGCACTCCCCCAACAACACAACAGTGCGACTGGCCTTAAATCCGGGCTCGGCCCACGATGCGATGAAGGGTCTCTCGCGCCATGGTTGATCTGATCTGTTAATAACCTACTTTTAGCTTCTTGTTGTCAGCAGAGGACGGAGCTTCGGCGCTTCTTGTCCTTCCTTTTGGCCTCACTGGTCGACTAAATGGTTGATTCTGCCTACTCGCAGTCCTTCGAACTTGGCTTCTTTCTCTTATCCATATCATCGACCTCAACCGCCTTTACAGATATCCTGTTCCTGCAAGGATAACAACACAATCCTTCATGGCGTCCACAACATCACAGCCGGCGGAGAAGCAACTTGTGCCCGCACCATCGAACCCCGTCCTTCTTGCGACACAAGCCCAATGGCTTTTTACAGATGAGGAGCTCACGCGTGCGCCGTCGCAACTTGACGGTATGACACTGGAGGCAGAACATACAAGTCGCAGTAAAGGGGTCAATTTCATCACCCAAGTGGGCATCATGTTAAAATTGCCCCAGCTCACCATTGCAACTGCTGCCGTCTACCTTCACCGGTTTTTCATGCGCTACAGCATGGTGGACCTGCCGCAACGACCGGGAATGCACCCTTATCCGATTGCCGCCACCGCGCTATTCTTATCGACCAAAGTGGAGGAGAATGTGCGGAGGATGAGAGAGCTGGTGGTTGCATGTTGTCGGGTAGCGCAGAAACAACCCAACCTAGTCGTGGACGAGCAGTCTAAGGAGTTCTGGAAATGGCGAGACACGATCCTGCACCACGAGGACCTCCTTCTGGAAGCCCTTTGCTTCGATCTCCAACTTGAACAACCCTACCGCATCCTCTACGATTTCATCTGTTATTTCGGCGTCAACGAGAACAAACCCCTCCGCAACGCTGCCTGGGCTTTCGTCAACGACTCTATGTTCACTGTTCTTTGTCTGCAATTCTCGGCTCGAAATATTGCTGCCGCTGCCCTTTACGCTGCCGCCCGACATTGCGATGTGGGATTTGAGGACGACGCCTCTGGCCGGCCGTGGTGGGAGCAGGTCGACGTGGATCTGGCGCAGGTGCGTCGCGCGTGCACAAGAATGGCACAACTATACGAGAACAATGCCATGCAGAAACATAGCCAGTACTACCCGACCACCCCCATCTTCGCAGACGAGGGTACTGAGAAGACCAGGATCCCGCGCACTGGCAGCCCGGCTGGTACCCTGCGTGAAACAGACACCGCGAATGGACGGAAGCGGTCGAGGGAGCCCGAAGACGAAGCCCAAGGCCGCTCAGAAGAACCACCCATTCCCCATGACCAGGGACCGACAAATGGTGAACGGTCTCCGAAACGACCACGCATGGGCTCAGACGCCGCTGCACAAGATGCTTCAGCCGAAAAGAACGCATCCAACTCCACATCGTTCAACTCCTCCCAGGGAGCAACGGGGTCACGCTCATTCCCCCACGACCGCCACCAAACAAACGGTCATCTCCCTCCCCCTCCTCACCGCTACCAACACCCCCTACCTCCCGCTCCGCGAACCTTCCCCCGTCGAGACAGCGACCCCCGTCCAAGCGGCAGCGGTGGGCGCCCCAACGCCTCATTTAACGACCCAATCCAACAACGGATCGACGAAATCGTATCCCAAAACTTGACCACTCCCCAAGGCGGACCCCCGCCCCGAGACCGACGCAACTCAGACCGATACCGCGAACACGAAGACCCCAGCCGAAGACGTCGCTCAGACCTCTCCTCCACCAGCAGAAAATCCATCGACGAGCAACACCCTCCACCCCCGCCGCCTCCTCCTCCCTCCGATATGCCCCAGAACCAACAACCACCCCCGCCTCCTCCGCCACCAGACCAGGACGAAGAAGGCGGAGGAAGCGAAGAGGGCGAGCTATAGTCATTATAGGTTCTTCATGGTCTTCGCTGCATCTTTACCGCATCTTAAAAACAACTATATCACTGCTATTACCTTGCTTATATCACTGTGACATCCTATTTCATCGTCGATTCTTAGTCCGGCGGGGTTCGTTGGCTACACTGTACAGTACATAGGTCTACGTAGTGTGGACGGGGCAAAACTAAGTATACAGGATCATCGGTTTGAATATCACGATGACATAATGCCATTACAAGAAGATGAAGAGAAGCTGAAAAGAAAGAAAAAGAAAAATTAGGAAATTCTGTTTGTAATGTATTGCTACCTAGGTCAATATTACTGGCTACTTCTGTTGAGGTAACGTCGGGCTTTGATGGATCTATACCGGACGGAGAATATCCTATTGTTTTGGCTGGTTAGTGTTAGTATAATACATCGTTGTAGCCCGGGTGATTGGTCTGTAGCAAAACTGGGAGCAACTCTATCCGAAACGCATACGGTATCGATGAAAGACTACGCAGAGGATGCAAGAATATGTGTACGGGAGCGACCATGTGCCATTGAAGCTGAATCTACCTGTGCTGTCACCTGAAAATAGACGGACAAACGAAAGATACCCGTTGCCATAGTCTGTGCTTCGTCCCGCAGGCTAGGGACGCGCACAGCGAGTCAAAAGCCTTTGGTCGCAATTCCCAGTCCGTGATCAAGCAAGCTGCTGGAAGCGACGAAACTGAATCCTCCGAAGGGGTTACTCTCTTCTCCCATGACGTCATAACCAGATGACATGGGACGTTGGCTGCCGCGCTGATGGGCTGCATAGTGATCGTCGAAGCTGGCAGGGGCAACGAGCGGGCTCAGTGGAAGATGAGTAAAATCGTCGGAGAAGTTCTCCGCGAGTGCAGGATCCGTGACAACAGGGACGATGGGAGGAGTGACTGCACGGCGGGCGAGGGCTTTCCAGTCGATCTTGCGGAAGAACCGGTGGTTCTTGATTGTCTGGAGATCTTTGGGCATATGGTATCCGAGACGCTTGGAGGGCTCCTTGCGAAGGAGACGGGTCAACAGGTCTTTGGCGTCCGGGCCAAGGAAGTAGGGCAGGGTTAACTTCTGCTTCAGGATTTTCTCCTGCAGCTTGGCGTTGTTATTGGCTTTGAACGGAGGTGATCCTGTGAGGAGATCGTATGCCAATGCCCCAAGGGACCACCAGTCGCAAGCTTTGCCGTATGGCTTGCCCTGGATAACCTCTGGGGCCATATATTCAATGGTGCCCAGAGAAGAGTTGCAGCGGTCATCATCACTGGCAGATATCTTGCTGAGACCGAAATCCGTCAGTAGAAGGTGGCCTTCGTGGTCCAAAAGGCAATTTTCGGGCTTCAGGTCACGGTAGATCACACCGACGTTCTGGTGCAGATGCTCGAGCGCGAGGACCATTTCCGCCATATAAAATGCCGCCACATCTTCATCAAACATACGCTCCATGGCCAAGTGCGTGAATAGCTCGCCGCCTTGGGCATATTCCAGGATGAGGTAGAGCTTCTCATGGTCCTGAAAAGCGTAGAAAAGCTTGACAACAAATGGATGGCGGTTGACACTCTCTAGGATCATACGTTCTGTCTTGGTCTGCTCCACAAGCTTTTTATGAACGGTGATTGAGGCCTTCCGGAACTGTTTCTGGGCATAGAGCTTGCCCGTGAGCGCATGGCGCACCAACAGGACAGTCCCAAAAGAGCCTTTGCCCAAACAGAGCAGGGGCTCGAAGTCATCTGTGGTCATCTTCCGGCAAAGCTGTGTGCGCATATCCTTAATGCTTGATGTATTGTAAGACTTCTCCTCTGCTACGGCATCAGCGCTGACATAGTCATGTTCCAGAGGCACCTCATAGCTGGTCAGAACCTCCGTTTGGTCACTGTCCGAGCAAACACTTGCATTGCTCGGTGCCTCGGAACCAAGATCACTCGGCGCGCCTTGGAGAGGGCGGTCTCCAGACAGATTCAACGAATCAAGCTGAAGCTTTAGAGCGCTAACACCATGTCCTGAAGCTGGCTGTGACATTGGGCTATTACCCGGCCGCGCTGAAGAGCGCGGTGCGCGTGAACTAGAGGTCGAAAAGTCCGAGTCCTCATCGCCAGAACCCATGGGGGTGAAGCCACGAACGGTCGAGATCGCTGGGGCGGCTTGTTGCTTTTTCTTCTTTCGTCGGTCTGCCTTTCCGGGGAGCGGATTCGCATTCAGTTTCGGTGCTGGGAAAGGATTGCCTCCACGGGCACCCTTCTCAGAAAGCCCTTGTTTGCGGTCAGGGCTAGCATCGCTCATTCGAAAGCTGACGGTTTGGTTGCTGTTCAAGCTGACCTCATTCCGGGGTTGCGACATGTCAGCCTGAGGGCTGAAGACGTCACCGACCGAGAGATCATCCTGGAATGTGCTCGACATCTCCATTTGCTTTTCTTCACTATAGCTTTATGTACTTCCCTTTTCCTTGCGTCGCTTATCCAAAGATTATCCGAAAAGGGAACGTCACACCCAAAATGACGATAGATCCAAAAGCGTAGAGGCGCCGATAAGCACAATGTGTAAACGAAGAATATCACACCCACTCAGTCATGAATCAGCGGCTATGCACTTGCGAGACCTATCAAGTAGTATCTGGTTATGGAACAGACAGGTTAGACCCAATTTTGTCCTCAGGCGCACGAAAGTGGGGTATCCACAGCAGGAGTTGCGAAACACCAACGCAAGGGGAGTAAACATTTATGAACCACGCGTACTTTTTTCACGATAGATCCTACTTCTGCTCAGCCGGCTGGACTTGACTGATCGCACTGGATGCTCAAAAGCAGCAAATTACCGTCCGCCCTTGTTCAGGACGGACCAAGGACCCCTAGCCAATTCACCTTGTCGACGGAGGATTCGGGAAGCCGGGTAGACGATACAACCCGAGATCCAGCCAGCGCGGTAGTCCCTTGGAAATAGACACCAGTCAAGTCGTCGTGGGTATCCAGGGAAACAAAGCAAGTGTTGGCAACGCGGCCAACGAAGCGAACGGTCTCGGAGTGTGAAAGCGTGGGCGCAGACAAGCACATAGAGAAGTGGCAGGGCGAATGTTTGTAATGGTTGAATGGATTAATATCCGGGGACACCGAAGAAAGGAATTATGGGATTACCTTCCGGGATAAACTCCTGGATTAAAAGAGGGAGAGGGAGAGAGAGAGAGAAAGTGTGACCGCTTGGGGCTTCCAGTCGGAGATGTTAATTATTATTACTTGATTAAAAAAAAAAGTACGCTTGGCCCTTGATCCCGGGGGGCCAATCAGCGTGCCCCGGTGCTAAGCGGCACTAGCCCGATCGGGGAGCGCGGGTCTTCACGTGCGGCAGTCATTGGGTACTACATTTACCTCATTCAACAGACAGAAACATACTTAAAACCGTAAACAATTATGTTGGTAGAAACTTGGTAGATCTGACTACAGATCGACTGCGGAGACCATTGCAAAGCCTCATGACGTCATGGGCGGCGTTAGGGCGGAGAGGATGTTGTGTAGTATAAGCTCTATACCCGCCCTCCATCCATCTCGGATCTTTCAAAGAATGATTGGGACCGGGTGATCTCTATTCCTGATCTTCCCACAAAGGCCAACGCGCTAGGCTTCTCTACTCGAACTGTCACGCGCTCGTTGGCAAACTCCACTGTCACTATGCGCGCGACAAAAGTCGCTAGTGCCTCCACGGTTTGAAATGAGGTTTCTTCGACGCGCTATCAGACGTAGACATCTCACGTTAGTCACAGCTCAGCATAGATAAATGCGTCTTGATGGTAGGGGCATAAAAGAAGAACTAACCTCTGCGACAGCTCTAGTCATTGCTTGGTAAGTGTCTACCACAGTTGATCCCCATGCCAACTGGCCCGGGCCCTTGAACTCCAACGAAACGATCACGGCCTGCTTCTCAACTCTCTCATGGGAATTGACACCAAGAATACAATGGCATCTTATGCCCTCAATACGGAACTCCTCTTCTAGAACAACAGGGCACCGTTCAGAGTCCTGAAGGTTGCCTGCAGCTTCGTTCTCTTGCTTGTAACCCCAAACTGTGACGCTGCGGTATTTCAAGCCTTCTTCGGCACGCAGCAGAGCCTTGGGGAGATGTAGCCAAACCTCACATCGACCAAAAATACCGTCAATAGGGGATGTCGAGGCTGGTGCTTGACTTGCGGCATTGTGCAAGTGTGACATTCTCCTAACCCCGGCCGTAGTCTCATCGAGTAAACCTAGGCTGCAGTTCGCAACAATGGCTGCCGTCAGTCGTACATCCTGACCAACATCATTCTTCATCATCGAATTTCGTCGACTGCCCTCCAAGCTAATCATCCGTTTCCCTGGATGTTCCTCATGCTGCCCCATAGTGCGAATGTCTTCTTCTAACCGGCGGTAAAGCTTCCCATAGTCGATAGAAAGAGACACATCATCCGCATTCGCAGATGCAACAGCCGACGAGTAAGATAATTTCAGAGAAGCAGTGCATGGCTGCGACTTCCCAAGCCGATGCCATGCCTCTGGGGCGGCAGGTAGAGGGAGCTCAATGTCACGGAGTCGCACGCTATCTAGGACGGCGGGGTGGGACGGTATATGAACATTGACTCGCTGTTCAGCCATTGTAATCATGATAAAGGCCCACGGCTTGTAACCGTAAATGAGAAAGAGAGAGAAAGAGAAGAAAAGAAAAGAAAAAGAAACAGATAGGGGAGTTATTCTCTGCTCGCAGGCTGGCGTCCTCGCAAGCGAAAGCTAAGATAGCTCTGACGTCAGTACACCCGAATGTCACTGACAACAATTGTTAGAAAAGTAGTACCGGAATCAGCAAATGCACATCTCAAGAACAAATGATTCGCCTAGGTTATCTTCAAACGCAAGCAGCTCCTGAACAATGGCGGATGCTTCTCGTGGTTCTGTGTCCGGAGAATTGAGCAAGAATGATGGTGGGGTTCTTTAGCGCGGGGAGCTTCGACAAATATTACGCCGGTATGAACTGAACACCAGAAGTACAGCGCAGTTCCCAGAAAACTTAAAAGTTATCTCCACCCAAATTTCTCGCCTCAGCTCAGGAAACTCCGGCTGTGGTTGCTCAACCACCACTGGTTCATAGGTCATGAAAGTTAGATATATACTACTTCAGTACTCCGGGCACTCGGTATGAAATTGATACGGCGCTTATCGCCCGTCCGTGCCTCGCGCAGGTTTTTACATATTTCATCAGTCAGTGACTCCATAACGGTAGCTCCGGTAATCCTATTAATATACATCCAGACCTCCCGTAGAGTAAACAAGCGATAGACTTGCTTGGTCAACGTACAATATCCTCGTAAAATGGTCCATGTCATATCATATCAGGGAATTCTGTATGCTGCAGGAACGAAAGACGGCCCTATCCACAACACCCGGCGCAGCGCTGGCCAACCACCAGGAAAATGTACCACATCTCGACGAAAGCGTGCGGCGCGCTAAGATAGACAGTGACTAGACTGTCGTCGCATACCTTTTCCTTTGATTTTCGGGGGGGTTTCTAGTAAGTGCTCAAGGGCCTCAGAAATTGTCCTCATGTCAAGCAATAAACGGAAATTTTTCGACAACAGGCACGTCGCATCTTCGGTGCGTCCATTCCGGGAAATGAGGGTGGGCTTGGATCACAACCGATTCCTTTTGGAAAGCAGGGGAAAGTGGAATCAAGCAAACACAAAGGAACACAAGAGAAAAGGGGGGAATAAACACAAAGCACATGGGTATCCGCCATGCATTCAAGACAACCAAATCACAGGAAACAGGTATTTACCAGTAACCACGGCGGTCATAGGGCACATATTCACCCCGGGGGGGACTTCGAGGGCGTCCGTATGGCCTTGGTGGCATATAAGGATCTTCATACCGAGGCGGCGGCGGCGGCGGACGGACATCATAAGGGTCATCATAGGGTCGACGTGGAGGTGGATAATCATCAATACGAGGACGAGGAGGAGTACGGCGTCCATAGCCATCACGGTCATAATAATCCCGGCGCATTGGAATTGGGGAACGCTCCCGGTAATGAGCACGGGGACTGTAGCCCCGAGGTGGAGGGAATCTCCGGTCGTACTCATCTACGGGTGGATAACTCCGGCGAGGGGACCGAGACCGGTAAGGATCACGGAAAGGGCGCTCATCAACAGGCTGGATCTAAAGGATATCAAAATGAGGACCTCATCCCAGCTCTTTAAGCGGAATTTGGTTCTTACATCTGCCACGCAACTCACTCGGGAGCCTTTGAAATCACGCCCATCGAGCTTCTCAATGGCAGTCTTCAGATCGTTCGCAGTCTCAAATTCAACGAACCTTGAGTATTAGTGTTAACAGAGTCCAAAAGCCGTCCTGGTTAATATGAATTCACCCACCCTCTGCCAGGTTCACGGCCGGTTTCCGAGTAAACGACATCAAGACCCGCTCCACGTGCGAAGTCTTTAAGGTCCTAGAGAATTCCGCGGTGTGAGTTGATTTCCTGGTGCAATAGTGGAGTCCGGGATTATCCAAAGGGAACGCATGAAACAGAATACAAAAGAAAACAGATTCAGGCCATGGTTTCACCAAACCAAACGGGGGCTCCAGAAACGGCCTAAGTCCATGCTGCTAGTGGGTATTCCGTCCAAACGGGATCTTCCAACGCCTAACCTACCACAGCTCCCAGGGTAGCTTAGGTCCACGGAGTGTGCCTTGGAAGTACTGTGAGTGCTAGGGTTGGAATCGTCCCTCCACCGGGGAGGATATCCAAATGCCATGATTGGAAGGTTGTACCATGGCCAAGTCGAGTCCTTGGGGAGTGCTATCCATGCGAACAGGGCAAGAGACAAGGGAAAATCGGGGGGAAAGCGGGGTATTTGTCATGCACTTATCGGCCAAAGTGCACGGGGTTCCGGGAATCCTGAGAAAAATAGACATGGGCTGCTAACCTGCCAACTTGTTTCCGGGAGTCCAGAAACCATCATACGGTAGACCGTGCGACGGGGACGAGGCATATTAGGACGGTCCATTGGGCCAGGGAAGTTCTCCTTGCGACGTGGCCCCCGCGCGAATTGTACAGTGAGTCGTTCGCCTTTGAAATCACTGCCATCTGTAGAGAAGATTCGGTCAGAAGCGCAATTACTCCAGGAACCGGTGCGAAACCGAATACATACGGAACGCTGAAAAATAATATTAGCCATATATACGCGCCGTCGGGGACCAACCGCCTACCTGGTACAACATCTCTAGCATCCATTGCATCTTCGTATTCAATGAATCCGAAACCGTTCATAAGCTTGATCTCTGTAATTTTTCCGGAGCCATGGGTGCTAAAATGTTCCTCGATATCCTGCTTGGTGACTGAAGGCCTCCCATGGCGCGTAGGGCGCCGCGAGAAAATGTTAGCTCATTGCCATCAAATATAACAAGGTTATCCAGAGGGTACTATGGGTTGCCAATAGGGATCCGGAGTTGGAAGTGCTTTTAACAAAAGAAAGGACAAAGAATAAGTGCCAGTTCCCTCTATCAGACAGGCACCTGGCGAGCGTTGAGAGAAAACAGCGGGTGCAGCGCAATTCCCTTGTTGCGCATCAGGGCCAAACGAGAGAAGAGCCTTGGCAATCCATCGGAGCATCCTGGTACTTGGGGCGCAGCAGACTAGATGGGCAACATTCCGATCGGGCTGGAGAATCGAGGGGAACCTCTCAGAGAAGGGATTGATAAACAGCTGCATACCATTGCGGGGAAGATTCCCGAGATAAAGTCGAGTCGACGACACTTCAGTCATGACGGCAAAGAAGAATGACGTCTAGTACTGATCAAGTAATAAGAAACCCCAGTAAGATAGTTCTGGCCTCGGGACCCGCAACGGCCAAAAAGTACGATGAAGGAAATCACTTCCAGATAAAATGGCGATATTCGACGCAAACCGGGGGTAAAACGAGACCTTGGGATCAAGAGGGCTGCAGTCCTAACGGGATAATGGCTATTGTTCCTGAATCCCCAAGTGGGACGTTGGTCCAGAAGGTTGCTGGTGGCGCCTAATTAGAGGGCAATGGGGATCTCGGTGGCTTAACTTAAATCGCTAAGGATGACACTTCCAGTGTTAGAATATCGGCCAACCGAATACTAAAGCTAGATAGCGGGAGCAGAGAAAGAAGAGAGTGCGCGAGAGGAGGATAAGGAGAGGGGAAAGAGTTGAGGGAGGTAGAGTAAAAGAGAAAGACAAGAGAGAGATGGTCTGTGTTGACCGCCAGGCGAAACGGCAAGAACCAAAAGTTTAAAAATAAACTGGTTGCAAAGAGAAAAGAGACGTCAAGTACCCCGTACCAACAGTGACCAAGGCAAAGTGACTTGTCTCTTAGAGCTTTCCAGCTGGAGGGAAACAATGCAAAATCAGTTGAGCCAAACAGCGTGACGAAAGCCTTCGCCTCACTTTTTCTGGCGGGTCCACGTGGCCCCGCCAACAGCCAAAGACAATCAATGAAATCCCAGCCTTGTGTTGACCTCCAATCAGACTGCATACGTCAATGAAATCGGAAAGTAAAGAACTGTATGCATTCAGTCTGGGCAGACACTAGTTCAAGGGGTTCATGATGGTCAACTGTATTTTCTGGCTCGGAGAATAATGAATACTACTTTCTCTTTTAAATGCCCGAGAAGAGATTGAATCGCACACGCCGTGGACATAGTCATGATTACACACACACACACATCACACCTATCAGCAGTTGTGCCTGGTATGGAGTACATGTTTGTATGTTTGTCCGTCCAAATGGGACCTATAGTTTACTCGGAGTACACCGTACCTTTCGAGGTATTTCCACGGTTCCGTCCCATCAAGTCCCCACGGGGTTGAGCCGCAAGACCAATTTAGGGTATGTTGCTATAAAGTTGTAGTACTCAGTCCTACACTTCATCCATAGGGGATCATCCTATGAGATATTGTTTCTATTTGTTTTCTGGCGTTCTTGTTCTCTATCCCACCAGAATATATTGCGAAGTCACTACCACAAAAGAAGAAACACAGATATTTTAACAAAATCTATATACAGGATCCCGGCTCAATCCAATCAGCTGCTTTTATTTTATACAAGGCGAAATACGACAATGGAAATTACCTAGTGGTGACCATACCCAGTTCCAATACCGGAGTCGATCAGGTCATGAAATATTTGGGACCCTCACCACCTTGAGGGGTTTGCCAATTGATGTCTTGCGTCGGCACCTTGATGTCACAGGTCTTGCAGTGAATGCAGCTAAAGGCAAGGTTAGTTAAAAGAGAGAAAAAGAGAGTTGCGAATCACTTACTTCTGAGCATTGATTTGGAACCGAACACCGTGCTCCTTGGTCGAATCCTCCACATATTCGTACACTCCGGCGGGGCAGAACCGGTTCTCCACCCCCTTGTATTTAGGCCAAGCAATGTCCTTGTGTTTGTCCCAGTCCGCCACCTGCAAGTGTACCGGCTGGTCTTCCTCGTGATTGGTACCGGTCCGACTCACGCTGGTCAGAATATCGAAGCTAATTACGCCATCCGGCTTGGGGTACTCAATCTTCTCGCACTCAGAAGCTTGCTTGGTGGCTGCAGCATCTGTGCTGTGATGCTTGAGTGTCCATGGGGTCCTGCCCTTGAAAAGATAGGCTTCCAACCCGGAATACATGATGCCGCCGTAGATGCCGAGCGGAGTACTGAAGGAGGGTCTCATGTTGCGCACCTCGTACAGCTCCTTCCAGATCGACGACTTTCGAAGAGCATCCTCATAGTCAAATAGGAAAACGGTTGCATCGTCCTGCTTACCATTCAATGCTGAGAAAGCAGATTCAGCAGCCAGCATACCCGACTTCATAGCCGAGTGGGTACCCTTAATCTTAGGAACATTCAAAAATCCAGCAGTGTCACCAATGAGGGCGCCACCTGGGAATGCACACTTCGGGATCGACTGGAAACCACCCTCGTTCAGAGCTCTGGCACCATACGAGATGCACTTACCACCCTCCAGGACCTCCTTGAAAAGAGGGTGGTGCTTGAGCTTCTGGAACTCCCCATACGGCGAGAGCCACGGGTTAGGATAATCAAGACCAACCACCATCCCAACACTGACCATGTTATCACCAAAATGATACAACCACGATCCACCATAGGTATCCTTGGGAAGCGGGTAACCCATAGAATGAATAATTTCACCCGACTTGAACTTTTCTGGTTGAATTTCCCAAACCTCCTTCAGTCCGATTCCATAGGTTTGCGGTTGGCTATCGCGTCTGAGATCATACTTTTTGATGACCTGCTTTGTCAAACTACCATGGCAACCCTCTGCCAGCAGGGTTATACGAGCGTGAAACTCCATACCACGCTCGAAGCTCTCCTTAGCTCTGCCATCACGGCCTAATCCGAGATCATTGGTTGCGACACCAAGCACTGATCCATCAGACTTGTAGACCAGCTCACTGGCAGCAAAGCCAGGGTAGATTTCCACACCCAGTTCCTCGGCTCGTTCACCCAACCATTTGGTCAACTCGTTCAAGCTGATGATATAATTGCCGTGATTGTTCATCTGCGGTGGCGCAGGAATGGGAATTGCCGAGTTCTTAGTCAAAAAGCGCATCTTGTCTCCTTTTGCCGGTGTAGCACCCTCGAATCTTGAGGGGTTCTCCTCCGACAGCCAATCCGGTAAAAGCTCATTTATAGCGGTCGGCTCTAGAACATTGCCCGAGAGAATATGCGCGCCTATCTCGCCGGCCTTTTCCAACACAATAACACGAAACTCTTCGTTGCCAGCTTCATTGGCCAGCTGCTTTAGGCGAATCGCTGCGGCAAGACCAGCAGGGCCTAATCGGTGGAGGAGTTCCGTTAGCTACCTAGATCTTCCAGTAGGATACTGAGCAAAGTGAAGAGTGGGCCTTACCGCCACCAACAATACAAACATCGACCTCGTCCGATTCCCTTTCCACTTGGCGGGGATCAAAGTGGCCATTCTCGTCAGTGAGCTTATTGGATAGCGACTGCGAGAAGCATCGAAATTGGCCGAGAGTCCGACTTGGTGTGAAGGGTACTGCTTGACGGGTTGTCCTCCGACCGGATGTCAAAGCAGAGCTTCTAGAGCTCCGGAGAGGGGCCGCGGCAGATGAGAAAGAAGCTCTTGAGAACCGGGAGGAAGCAGGTCGCAGTTCGCGCCTCAAGAGAGGCAAAACGGCTCCTTTCGAAGCCATCGCAAGGGTAGGGGACGGGATGGGAATGATTAGCGCACGGTTTAGATGTCCTATAAGCGGAACAGATGCATGACAAGGGGTATACAGCGTCGTTAAAAAGGACCCGAGGGGGAGGGGAATTGAATAAAATGGTTAGAATCGGTACTGGAGCACTCCAGGTCAAATCGCCTCCGTCACCGGCAAAGATAAAAAGGTGACTAAGTCCTCTTTTAGCGGGAGGCTAATGGTCAGTCTGCGTTACCGCCTACCCGAGGTAAGGACGGCCAATAGGAATCGCGGCAATAGGAATCACATCCGCCTCGTTGTTCCGCCGTTGGCCCGCTATCCGTTGGAGGACATACTCCGTAGAGCCTATATACGTACTTGTGTTCCTCCTTTTGGAAATCTGGAGCATGGAGGCGGGGTTCGATCTATGTCACTGCCGATGCAAACTTATCATTTCTCTCCAGATAAGACGCCACAGATTCTGTGCAGGTTCAGCACTTGGTGTGCCGAGAAGGAAACGACTTCTGCTACCCAACTACATAGTAGGTATACAATCACATGAACGAAGATCTCACGTGAAGTTCCATGGGAGGAAGAAGAGAAGTTGGGATTTAAACAAGCATTTCATTCGTGCGTACTGCACGGAGACTAGTACTAGTAGTAGAAAATGGCTTTGATATCAACACGGCATGTGATGAGACGGAGAAAAGAAAAGCCATCATCCGAACCCTGTACCCTTTTTTGTTCAAGAAAAGCTTCGTTCCTGGAATGAACTCGAAGCGACGGCTCATCCAGGATACACACCTGCAGACTGCAGCGTTGAAAACCGTTGGAATGCTGATAAACGCCTAATAATGTACACAAAGGGCATCTCTTCACTGTTTTGTTCAACCGATGGGGTGTATGGTATTCAGCATACCGCCGAGGTATGTAAAATACCAAACCATGCGTTATCAAAGTAAATACTGTATCTAGGAGTGAACACCTGTACAAAATCGGATGTTTATTGTAATTTGACAGATCATGGGATGTGCATTTCTTTTTAAAAAGCAAGTTGGTGGATCACAAATTTGGCTAGAGATCTGGGGAAAAGCGGTCGGCGCCACCGTGTCCCGAGCGGCGCTTGTTGAGGGTCCAATTAGGACACCGTAGCCTCTACGGATGAGACGGCAGACTTTTTCTACCTGTCGACCTCAAGACTTTGCCGAGAGGGAGGATCAAGTTTCAAGTTTTCTTTCTTCGTTTCTTTATATGTTTATTTTGGGTTTGGAGGTTCGCTCAGTCGTGATGTATAATATTTCTTGCAACGCTACTTACCCAGAATGGCAAGAAAAATAAAGGGAAAGAAAGGAGTCAAAAAGAAGTTGTGTCCATGGGTGAGAAAGAGGGAGAGGCGAAATTTTTGTTCAGTTGCCTACCGTTAAAGCGGCACGGCGAAAGGGAACGAGGGCGCGTCGTGAGGGAAACCCCGAGAACAGCGACGCGGAATGATTGGAAGAAAAAAGGAATGGATTGGCTGCTCGGTGGGGCCGAACATCGAGAGCAGGAGTACAGCGGACTGGAGGAAGGGACAGTGGCTGCAACCATGGCGCTGACCGGGAGAATACGTAAGGGGGCAACAGCCAAACAGAGCGTATACGACCTAGTGGGGCTCCCAAACAGATTGCGTTGAGTGGGTCTGTTGATCAACAAACCAGTGATGACGGAATCGAGCTGGGAAAAAGGGTTGGCCACCCAAGAGCCGCTAGTGGAGCGCTAAGTCACTGAGAGTCTGAGTGAATCCATGGATGAGCGCGACCGTCCATCGCTGCTTTTGCCGCCCGCCAGTCGCCGGGCCCAGCCCCCCCTGACGCCAGCACGCTCGGGCAACAGTGAGTCAGCCTATATAAAGGGCCCAACCTCCCACTTTCTGATGCTCTTGGAATTTTTGATCCTGGTCTTGGCACCGCCCCGGAACGCCATACAGTCGTCTTCTCTCCGCCCTCCCCTCTACCTCTATCTCTCCACACTTCCGCCTGATACAGGTCGCAGAGCTTTGCTTTCAGCATTTCTCTGCTTTGGTGGCTAAAAGAACTCCGGGAAGAAAACTTTTTTTAGGAAGTTACAAAAGGGAAAAGAAAAATATAAAATATTTTTCTTGCTCCACAGTTTCAGATTTACTTACTGAAACGGGAAGCTTACAACCTTTTTACTCCTCAGGTGTCTATCTTCCATACGACACACTGCAAGAAACACACACTCTTTTTCGCAGATAGACATTGAAATTCCAGAAAAGGAAAAGAAAGCAAAAAAAAAAAAAGAGTTTTCGTTGTTTGCCTTGTTTGCCCCCAAAAAAAGCGCATATCCTTTCTTGTGTCCACTCCCTTCGCGTTGCTGTCGATACCTCTTTCCCCATCATAGTTGTGACAGTTGCGTTGCCCTGTTGAGTTAATATCCTAGAAAACACTTGACTGTGCTTTTCTAGTTCCCTTCCCTACTCTACATCACTTTTGATACTTGACTTCCTGGTCAGGTATCACTTCTCCCTTGCTGTCTATCAACATCTCTTGCTGGAGGTCTTACTTGACTTGATCCTGAGCTCAGTCACGTTTCGCTTCTACACGAAGCGTTTTACTGTGATCAAAAACAAGGCAACTTTGCTGTCGGGGAGACATTGAGTTGTCCATCTCCACAAAGGGTATGTTTTCTTGCTTTCCCTCTTGCAAAAATTTTTTCTGCCTTCTTTGACCGCATCTTGCCTCACTTTGCGGTCATGTGGTGTTGTTGCTAGACCGACTTGTCGCATACATCTTGTGTATATCTTCACTCAATATATTGCTACCCTTGGATCATACTTCCTACCTGTCTCCTCTCTCTCTCTGGAGTCGCACGTTGACTGACTGTCCTTCGGGAACAGACTGCCAATCCAAGCTCTCGTATTCAATCAGTTTTTGGCTGGTCTACAGCTCGAGTATCATCTACTCACGTCGCAATGGATTCTCTCACGACCCATCCCTCCACCGCGCAGCAGGCCCGGGCCTTCACTTCTCCTGCCTCCCTGTCCTTTCCCGGTGGTGCCGGTGACTTGACGCCGCCTTCCGATAAAGACGGAAATATGGCGATGAACCTTCAGGGTGTAAACGGACATGTGAACGGTCAGCAGCAGGGAGGAAATGCCACCAACGGCAACGGGGTGACACCCGCTACTCCTGTTGCAACTCCGGGTGCCAACACTCCGGGGAGTGGCATTGTGCCTACGTTGCAGTGAGTATACTCTTGCTGTCTCTTCTGGTATACCAGAATGCTGAACAAGGATCTTCTTTCTTAAGAAACATTGTCGCTACTGTAAATCTTGACTGTCGCCTGGATTTGAAAACTATTGCGCTCCACGCAAGAAATGCGGAGTACAATCCAAAGGTATTGCATTCCACACCTCCCTGAGTTTTGATTATCAGGGCATAGTGTGGCTGAACTGCTCTTCTCTCCTTAGCGTTTCGCGGCCGTGATCATGCGTATTCGTGAACCCAAAACCACCGCTTTGATCTTCGCCTCGGGCAAGATGGTTGTCACTGGTGCCAAGTCCGAGGATGACTCGAAGCTGGCATCCAGGAAGTATGCGCGTATCATCCAAAAGCTCGGATTCAATGCCAAGTTCACGGATTTCAAGATCCAGAACATTGTGGGCTCCTGTGACATCAAGTTCCCCATTCGCCTGGAAGGTTTGGCTAGTCGCCATCACAACTTCAGTTCTTATGAACCTGAGTTGTTCCCTGGTCTCATCTACCGTATGATGAAGCCCAAGATCGTGCTTTTGATCTTCGTCAGTGGCAAGATTGTATTGACCGGCGCCAAGGTCCGTGAAGAGATCTACCAGGCGTTCGAACTGATCTACCCTGTGCTTTCTGGTACAGTACCATATTCCCACTGCGTTGGTAACATTCTTGCTAACTATTCGAAAAGATTTCCGCAAAGTCTAAGAAGACTAATGTCGGTGCTCGCTTGCATAGGGGTCACCCTTTAAGCCCTTCGGCTTTTCGCACCCATGTATTAACATTTGCTCTTTTTCGTGTTGTCTCTTTTCTTGCTCCGCGAGATTGTATCATGAACCAGGCAGGACGTTTCACGTTGGCTTGGTCGTTGCCTTTGAACTCGCATATCACGATTCCTATGCTAGCATTTCTACGGCGTTCTAGCGATTCGGTCTGTTTCTGGTCGTCTGTTTCAACAAACTAAAGTCTTTTACAATTAGAAGTCGCACACCGCAGATTCAAGGGGGCGGTACTGTGCGCTGGTCGATGGTTGCTCCCTCTTAATTACTTGTTTTGCGTTCTTTGCCTATCGGCTGCTAACCCTTTCATCTTGACCCTGTCTGCATGGAAGTGGTTCTTTGAGCCCTATTTGTTTTCACGACTCTTGCAGAAGATGACGGATCAGATAGGAAGAAAAATTACTGCAATATTCCTCTAGACCTTTGAACGAAAGTGGACGAATGCACTGGCTGGTTGGTGAATCAGGCAATGAACCTGGTTTTTTGTGGCACGATTTTTTTTTTTTAATTTTACTCGATAGCCTCTGGACCAAATGGAGTGAAAACCATGCAAACGCGTTCCTACTAATCACGTAGACAGCGCTGTTGTATATATAGATCACGCACCGTCCTTGCAGCCTTATTGCGGGAATGAACAGATCGGTATCCTTCTTACATTTCGAAACTGTTTTAAGTTAGACAGTTTTATTGGGCTTTTTTATACAAGGTATATCTACAGGGGTATATCTTATGTGCAGTTTTAGTACCACCCAATTACAGGACGCCCTTCCGCTGTGCTTTCTTGGTTTTGGCCAGCTCGTCCATCAGCCGCAAGCCCTTCGGACCAGACCGGCTTCCATCACCTTCAAACTCGCCCTCTACAGCCGCCGGCCATTTCCAAATCTCGCTCAGCTCCGGCTCAAGTTTCCCTTCCATGGCATCGACGATCTTGTCCCCGAGCACCGGGAGGAACTTGTACCCGTGCCCACTGCCACCCGTAGCGAGGAAGAGATTCGAATGGTCGGGATGATAAGTGATGATGAAGTGACCTTCGGGTCTGGTTTTTTGTTAGCTTTCCCGCGTTCCCACTATGAGTTTCTAGAGTCGACTTACGTGTCTGTGTACCAGCAGACTCGAGTGTGGATGAAGGGCCGGTCACCCATGCTAGGTAGCAGATTTCTCAAGGCGGATCTCAGAGCTTCTTCGCCTTCTAGCGGAACTGGGACCCCGGGTTCCGGCAAACTGACTTGCATCGTTTCTCCCTCGACACCGGGAACAGGCACATTCTTGGGATTGATATAGCCGTAGGCGTGACGAGCGATCTTCAACAGGTTTTTGCGGGGCGGGATGATGAAGAAACCTGTCGCGAAGTTGAGGATAGTAGGCATGTGCTCCAGTCGCCGCTGCTCCTCGTCGGAGATCTGGACGAACGCAACCGCCTGGCCTGTTGAGAGGGCCCGGCCGCGGAGGTCGACGAGCTTACCCGTCCAAGCACCCGTCGCAAGAACGACCAGATCGGCCGTGAGGGAGGATCCATCTTCCAAGAGAACACCAGTCACCTTGCGCTGAGAGGCACCGGCAGATTGGTCTGCATAGAGGAGGCTCTTGACTTCCCCCGTTTTGAAGGTGACCTTGCCCTCGGTGTCGAGAAGCTTCTTTGCATATCGAACTCCGGCTTCGGCGTCCGACCAGCCTGAACCCCAATTCACGTAGCCACCCGCCACATTCAATTCCTCCCCGTAGGCGTGCGCCACCCGCAGAACGTCTTTTTTGGATGGCAGTAGCTCGACATCGTTTCCTAGCTCCTTAACGTTGTTGTAGCTCTTCCTGGCGTATTCTTTGCCATTGGTGTTTCCTTCTGGGTAGACGAGAAGTAGTCCGCTCTGGATATATCGGTTATCTTCGGCGCCCCATTCGGTGTTACGCCAGCGCTCAATAGCTGCGTCTGCGAGTTTCGTGTAAACAGGGTGCGAGTAGTCAGCGCGAACGATGCGTGAGGCGTCAACTGAGGAGCCTTCAGGGTTGGGGATTATAGGCGACGCCTCTAGAACGGTCACTTCGCTTGTTGGATGCCTCCGGGAAAGTGAGAGGGCGGTGGATACTGTGTGGTTGGAAAGAGAATCAGTGACCGTGAAATCCCAATGGTAGTATGTTAGGAGCCAATGGCATTGCGCTTGTGTAAAATTCAAGAACAAAAAGCAAGATTAGGGAATACCAGCTCAGTGTGTCCATCACTCACATCCGAAGACACCTCCACCTACGATGAGGATTTTGGGTGGTAAAGCCATGTCTGATACCGTTGTACTGGAATGATCTCTTTGAGAAAAGAACTACTCCGTTGCACCTTTTCTTGCAAAATGGATACAGAAACAGAAAGGTGCGGAGAGAGACGTCTGGGGAACCTTTAAAAAAATAGTGGCTCCATGTTCGGAGCGATATAGGAGCACCGTGGACCAAAGATTTAGTTGCCGATATGACAATTGATAGGCTCCTATCGTTCTTAGCTTAGCTCTTTTTTTTTCTTTTTTTTTTTTGGTTCTCGGCCGCAACTCCCGATTCAACCAACTCAATACACCCTTGTTGGTCGACTAATACCCCGGGAAATCATATGTTGATAACTTGATATACCCTAATAGTATCAAATATGCATTGACTATCATGTGTTGAACGGTGATTTTGTTTGTTATTAAATAGACTCTCAACTGGACGTTTGTCAACTTTTTCCGAGAAAGGATATATATCGGCCCGAGGATCTTCAAAACTACGGCAATTGAATGAACATCGTATGATTATCACATCCGACGCCCTTTAATCTCTCAGCATGAGCGCGTCTCGAGTAGGCCGGGCCGCGCTAAAGGCCAAAGTGCCTGTAACCGGTCCTAAAAGGACCGGCAGTAAGATTCCAGTTGATGGTTCTGGGTCAGTATATGATGCTCCCTTCAATCGCTGTGAGCCGTGCAGCATACTTCCGGGAACAATCGCCCTCTCCCTGGTAGATGTATAAGAAAGCTAGTTTATCTAACCGTCTCAACAGCAAGAAGCCGCCAGCAGCATCGCGGTTGCCGAAGCGGGCTAACCCACATCTCCTGAATCTCCAAGAGACACAACCCCGCATGTCTCCCAAAGTGATGACCATTCTAGGGGTCGGTGTCCTCGGCATGAGCACATACTGTGGATATCTATACGCCTCCTACAGACGGGAAGTGACCCATGCACAGTCTATGGACGTGCCTAGGGATGTATCGGATCGATACAATCAGACAGCTAGGAGCTTTGACGCAGATGTCGAGATGTCTGAGAAGCTAATGCGAATGGGGAAGAAGCGGCGAGATCTTGTCCAGAAGGCCCGTGGGAATGTGCTCGAGGTGAGCTGTGGCACAGGTCGAAATCTGGAATATTACGAACTTGGACAGCAGAGAAAGCCCAATGAGCGGGGACAAGTAGAGCTTCGGGGATGCCGCTCTGTTACGTTCGTCGATCTCAGCCCACAGATGGTGGAGATCGCGCGAGGGAAGTTCCAGAAGTTGCATCCCGATTTCAAGGATGTCAACTTCCGGGCACAGGATGTAAAGGAGGTTGCTCCTCCGACGACTGGGGATAAGCGGGCTTATTATGATACGATCGTGCAGACCATGGGATTATGTTCAATGCCAGACCCCGTTGGCGCTCTTCGTCATCTGGGGTCTATCACTGAGCCGGAAAAGGGACAGATTCTGCTTTTGGAGCACGGCCGGTCGCACTATGACTGGCTGAATCGTATCCTAGACAATCTTGCTCCCGCCCATGCGGACCGCCATGGATGTTGGTGGAACCGGGATATTGGAGCGATTGTTCGGGAGAGTGGTCTGGAAGTTGTGGAGGAGAAACGGTGGCATTTTGGAACTACATGGAAATACGTGCTGAAACCAGCACGTGGTAATTAGAGGTCAGGTGTAGGTAATCTTGTACATTAACCATCCTGTAATATATACAGCATGGGTGTAACCCAGCAAACAATCTAGAGAACTCTAGAGATGTGACTACGTTTCGGTTTCGATATACGCACACTATATTGCACATATAGATTTCACTCTTAAGTTGATCCTATTCCATGTAAATAAGCTCGGTTCGATATAAGGGTTTGCGATCAGCCACGTGAGTTCATTGATTTCTTGTCAAGTCATCTGATATTCTTATACTGGAACTATAGCCATAAGATTGCGGCAAGGTGACGAAAGAGAGCAGAATAGCCTCATGCAATAATGGCCGTGCATTGAAACCATTACAGCAAATGCAGTTAGTAGTCGGGTAGATGCAAATACTACGTAAATCGATCTTATTGTCTACAATTTGCGAAGTCCTACGCAAAATGGAATCACGAAAACGGCGAACATCGTGCCCTCTTTCCCGAGTTGGGAAGATATACTATCTGCACTCAGTAAGCGAAGATGGCGATCGCCTCGGAAACTAGATTACGAACTGAAACCGGTGTAGAATCTCAGATGAGGTCAAGATGGCGTTATGCACATGCGGGGTAACAGTTGTACCTCCATCTTGTTATGTATGTATGTATGTATGTATGTATGTACGCCACCTATAGATATCTGTCATGTACCTGTTCCTGGAGTTTTGGAAAAGCCCCTCGCAGAAATACCCCCAGCATTATCGGGTCGGAGAAAAGACGGACAACCAGTCTGGGTTGTAATGCATCATTTAAGGTTTATCAACCATGTCACCACTGTCTATAGTAGAAGGTATAAACTTTTGAGCTAGGTTTCTACTTCTGTCGTAGGGCATCTTGGAAAGTTTTTGGGTTGTATTTGCGACTTAGTCGTTGGGTTGAATATAATCTATTTCCCACAGTCCGTCGTAGCGTGTCGAGCTGGACGACAAGACTAGAGACGTGTAGATCTATCATAAGCTGAAGAGTCTGCCGTGTCGCTGTAAGATGCATGATAAACTGCACATTATTCCGTCTGGGAGGGTGGGGGAGATGAATAATAGGTATGGACGCGTACCGCTGCTATGTATGTACTCGTAGTACGTACATATGTACTCTATACGGAGTATCGCGATAATAAAGAAAGTCGACTGGCCAATTCATTCCATCTTCACCCCCCCTTTATCTATCACCTTGAAACAAAGGATTGAGTTGTGGAGTAGGGATACCCCAAACCAAGTTATGCGACCCTGGATGTCACAGGAGGGACGGACCCCTTTCCCCGGCAACACAAGGTTGATTGATATCCGGGTTGGGAATGTTCCCATCCAACTTTAGTAGTATGTGTACGGATGGAGTATGTGCTCTGAGTATAGCCCTACAGGTACTAGTGCGAGGGATAGTGGACAGAGGCACTCTGTGCAGCACTCTTCTGGAGGACACACAGATCCATGATTTCGAAGCGTTGACTCGCGTCATGGGTAGATTGATCCCTTGCATGTGGGTGATACATCACACATCCCCATCTATGTATGTACTCCGTACATAGTACTGGCTACATGTATGCATGGGCGAATACCCGCAGTTTCATCGCTTGGATCAGCCAGTGTATGATGCTTTCGATCTATGGTAAGTGACGGATGGACGAGTCAACACAGCCTTACCGTGGCATCTTCCACTTGGGCGCAGTGGCGAGCTATTACTGGATTTAGATTCATTCCAATTTCCATTTCCATTTTTCTCAACGTCTCCATTTTCTTTAGTGGGCAAACTAACATAGCGCCGCCTTTGGTCCATCCGATTGGATTCCTTCCAAATCTTCTAGACGGCTCGGTATTTACTCCACTCAAGTCGATTTGATTTGCCGCTGCTTCCCAAACGGTGGCGCTAGGGATGAGATTCCATGGAACCCGCTCTTTCAAAGGTGGGTACCTTTTTTATGCTGCGATTGGCCTCGTTTTGCTCTTAGGTTCCATCCCATCCAAGTTAGTGCATAAACCGGTGCATGAATCTATACTATGAACGGCTTTAGACGTTCAACCCTAGGCTTCTTCGTTCCTAGACTGACCAGTTTACGCTTTCCTTGTTTTTGAAAAATTTTTTTTTATTCATTGTCATTATTATTAATTTTTGTTTTTTTGTTATTCAGTTCTCTATCCAAAATCCACCCGCCTCTCTCAAACTAGGGCGGCGTGGATGGTGTACCATGGAATATATTCAGCTATGATGTACTTACCCGTAGACGATGCAGCTGTTCCCTTTGTTCTAGCTAATGATTGTATTGCTGAATGTCCCCATCCAAGGCTGAGACACAGTCCTGATAGATGTATCGTAATTTCTTTGTTGGTATGTTATACCTACCTACCTACTCCATATACAAGTACGTACTCTGGTTAAATCGGAAGGAAGTCACCGGGAAACTAAGGCAATGACGGATTAAAAATGCGGTGTCCAGATGTCGGTGAGGAAAGCCTGAAAGTCAGTCCACGAGACGGTGTAAGGACGGCATTTAGACTGAAGGTCAGAGCTTGAGACTAAAAGTTCTCTCAATCTATACAATGGTCGATTGTTTGTTGCTCTCAATGCGGAAGACCTGCGCAGCAACCAGGTCGAGGACGACTAAGTTACCCGAATTGCCTTCTTGACTATGGTTGTTAGGGCTCCACGGCGCATACTCCATCAGAGCGTCCATGCAGAACCTCAGTTGATCACCGTCTCCCCGCGGCCAATCAGCACGGATAATAAAACATCCCGGTCGTCATAGACACATGGTGCGCCCCACAGTACTTTTTTTGCCCCTTCATTCGGCCGCATTGAATCCATCTATCCATTTTGGGCCCGACGTATGGTACCCGTATGTCTCTCGGTATGCAAACACACACGCGCGCACTTGCTTTAGAGCCATGATAGTCCAACATTCGGCGGTGAAGGTGGGTTGCGATGCATTGTTTTTGTTTTTGTCAACATAGAGGGGTAAAATGGGGGAGGAGATAAAGAGGAAGATCTGTTGAAGGAGGAAAATCCAAAACAACCAAGAAATTTTTCTTCTCATTCCGGCATTCCTGAAAAAGAGCAGCAAGTGCCCCATTGGGTTATTCTAGCCAATAAACGCCACGGTAAAGCACCCGCTTTTCATAAATTTTTTTTTTCTTTTTTTTTTTTTTTTTCCCTTTTTGCTCCTAGCCTCCAGACCTCCCACCCTCAAAAAAAAAAAAAAAAAAAAAAAAAAAAAAAAAAAAAAAAAGAAAGGTAAGGTGAAGATCCAGAAAATTATCCACAACCAAACGGCGATTCCTTCAAAGCTGTGGAATCCTATTCATTACTATTACTATTATTTTTTGATCATTTTTCTGGGTCTGCGCATGTCTCTTGCTCCATCAGGTCCCTAACTCTGGCCAACGAACTGCACGGTGATTATCCTATTCTTCCCGTACACCCGGTCGGGAGGTATTCTTCTCACAGCATCATTATCACCGCCATCCATCATCTCCCTTTCCACTTCCTCTTCGCCCCCCATCGCCATACTTCCCTGTACTTCTTTCATCTCACACTCACACACTCTCTTCCTTCCCCCCTCATCCCCTCCCCCTTTGTGTTACTAGTGCCTCTTATTCTTATTCTACAACTATTATTATTATTATTAGTATCCTAGTTGTGTTGTTACTATATCTTTTTGTCCTTTTGTGTGTTTAGTTGGGTTGTACTTCTCTGCTATTATTATTATTATTATTGTTTGTCTTATCTAGAACTCCTATCTTCGTCCCGAGTGTATCCTACAACCTTCCTACCAAAAGTTCACTCCTTCACAAACCATGCCTTATAATACTCGTCGAAAGTCACTGTCACTTCCGTCGCTAGGGATTCATCTCCCTAGTGCCTCCCGCCGATCCCCGTCGGCCTCGAAATCGCCACACGCGACCGACGAGCAACTGCCTCCCTCCAAGAAAGTAAAGAGGTCGCACGACTCGTCTTCACTATCTCCAGAGCCTACCTCGGTGTCGATATCGACTACGAAGGAGCAGTTGCCTGTACGTTCGCTTGGTCGGCGCGGGGCGTTTGAACAAACGCCACCCCCATCGCCTATTGATGGAAATGTCGCGCCCAAGATCGATACGGAGGGTATCAACGATGATATTGTGGTCGGCGTGATCGAGCAGTTGGAGAAGACAGGCAATCGTCCGCATTTGGTCAAAGAGCTCGCAGCCGTCCTAGTGACGCTCAATGAGAATGTCGCAAAGTACGTTTGTAGTGCCACCCTCCCCTGTCGTGCGCTTGATGTGAATACTAATCGTTCAATGTGCTACAGCTCCGCCAATCCCGCCGCGCTCCTTTCTTCTCGGTTGAGCACATACATGAAGCGTCCGTGGACAGCGCTCGCACCGTGTCCTCTGGCGAAGGAGCTTATTCCAGTTCACCCTCGCAAAGTGTATTATTATTTGACAACGCTACCTCGCCAACCTCTTCCTGAGAACTCGGACGATATCATTATCCCGGGTGTAGAGGGAAAGAACGTCACTCCCAGCGTGTCCAGCGCTGACCTGGACGAGGAAGACGCGTTGGCGCGGGAACGATCGCGCCTCAGCCCAAGCCCCGAGGTGGATCTGTCCCCCCCGGACTTTGAGGAAGAGAATATTGATCTGGATGCTCGCGATGATAGCGTGGCTAGACAATGTGCGACTGATTTCGACCATCAGCATGCGCGCCTCATGCACTCGAACCGGGCCGCTTCTCCTCCGTTGGAGGGTGACGAGAAGGAATTCACTCAGACTGCCAGTGCTGTTCGCGAGCGGGCCTCAGAGCAAAAAGCAAGCCAGCTCGAAAAGGCCAAAGGACCCTTCTCGGCCCTTTCGGAGGGGCTTAGCGAACTGGATGATGGGGCCATGAGCATCGCTGGAACTCCTGTTGAAGATAGTCCGCTCTCGTCCATTAATGGGGACCGCATGTCCGATAGCCCGGATGAAGACTACTTCTCCCATGGAGGCTTTATGGAACAGCCTTCCCTACAGGAGCAGTTGCAACAACAGCAAGACCTCGATGAGGCAGCCGCTGTTGCTCTGTTTGGCACTTCTCCCTCCCCATCCCTCACGTCCGTGGCCTCTTCACTCTCGTCTGGCACGAGTGTGGCTTCGGACGACGGTCTGGATGTCGAGGCGAACCCCGACAGTGTGGCAAGCGCACCGCAGATCAGTCTTCCCGAAGACCTCATCATCACACCTGTCTCGGCAATGAAACGGTCCATTGACATGCTCAACAGTGGGGTTCCAGATCTTGATATGAAGATGTCGGATCTGGTTGAACAGGACAGTAAGATGTCTCTGGCCCCCAGGACCATGGCAGACACAGATGTTGAGATGGTCTTCGAATCCTGGAGAGACTTGCAAAATCCTGAGAGTGTCGATGTCCATGAGCTCGATGAGATGTTCGGAGAGATCTGAGCTGAGGATGCGACGTAATCTACGCGCATACCGCAATCGATAGACCTGGGGCGCTTGGATTTGCTTTTTCTCTAGACTTTCACGCCTGGTTCGGAATTTTGTTCATCTCCACTCTCGCCTCGTTGCTGTTATGCCTTGGCTCTACAACTTTCTGCTCCGACTTACCTATCTTTCTCTTACTCTAATCCTGTACAGCTTCATCTGATAATGCTTCTTCCTGAATTTCGTTTCACCTTTCTTGGCCATTGGGCCTTTTTTTTACCTGTACATATATTGTTGCTCTGTTCTGCTTTCTTTTTCTTGCTTGCATGTCTCTCTATCTCTGTTACTTTAATATCCCCTGACTGGTTTGGGTGTACTTGTTTCGTCGTTCTATTGCGGGGGTGGATTGCCATTTTTTACTAGTCGGCGCGATGGAAAACAAAAGAAGAGGCCAATGATGTTGCCAACGGCCGGAGAAACGTCTCAAAGGATTAAAAAAAAGGAAAAGAAAAGGAAGGGAAGCCGGAAATTTATGCCTGATGCCTTGATGTACATTTAGCGCTTGTGGCTCACCATATATATTATATATACGATAGTATTCTCTCCATCTCGCCATCAGACAGTAGTAAGTTACTACTCGTAGTGTTGTATAATAAGCACATACCTTCGGGTAGGGCTTGCGCAAAGGAAAATGCATAGAAGGGCCACCTACGTGGTGAATGTCGTCATCGATGGGGTTTGATCTAATCGGGACGCGGTATCGTGAAAACTGACAGGTGATTGGAAGATACCCCTTAGACCAAGTACTCACTCTGCCCCGCCTTTCGCATCAATCAATTCCTCCATCTTCCATCATACTACGAATTGTCCTGTTCCTCGAGAGATCCCCGTCACCATGATATTTCCTTTCTTTACTTGGTAAACCAGGTGAAGTGTTGAGTAGTGCGGACAGAGAGGATCGGTTCCTGTACGACAATCATCCTCGATCTCCCATTCGTCTTTTTTTTTTTTTCTATGCACCATGGTCATCTACTGGTCCGAACGCTCGTCTTATAGTCGATTTAAGCCTTGAATTCAAAGCCATTGTCCAACAAAACCGCAGAACGAGAAGACGTTGCCAATCGCGCGAACCACATTGTTATCCAGGCACATTGGACCGCTATCTGCCGTGGTAGTCTTGATCCATTGATCCGGTCCGCGTTGTGGCGACGCTCTCCGCCAAATCTCAAAACTCCGACATGGACGCACCTTCCAATCACCCTCAGCGAGGTGACGACAGCTCGCAGAGTGAAATCCCCCCCCAGCACTCTTTCGATACTCAAAATGAAGTTATGATCGCCTCGAAGCCTCCAGCCTCGCATACTTCGCAACTGTTGAATGTACCTCCCCGGAGCAGCTTACCCGGCAAGAAGCAATATAAGAATGCGAAAGTGGCCATCCCGCGGCAGAGAACGAGTGTCGTTCCTGGTTACAGTCGACGTGTGCCTCTTGCCTGCGAATCCTGTCGGGGGCGGAAGACTAAGTGTAGTGGCGACACGCCGGTTTGCAGACAGTGCAAAGAATTGAGGGTGACTTGTAAGTATCCGGCATCATGGAGGGAACGAACCAAAGGGTATGTTGACTACCAATGTCTTCTTCTCTTCGGTCATTGACGACTGACTTCGATATTAGGCAATTGGACAGTCTCTCGACAAAGGCCGAAGCGTATGAGAAGCTCTTGAGAGACATTGGGAATATTGTCGATGGCAGGACTGCAGAACAAATTAGAGTCACTCTGGATAAGGTCTGTGCGCTTTGCCATGTTTTCTTTGTCTACATTCCTGCATCCAACCCTGACACTCATATAGTATTCTGGTTCGGGTGGCGAGCGGGCTTCTACTGGCTCGCAATCCAGCTCAGCTACGCCGCAGGATAAAGACAGCTACCTTGAAGAAATGAGCTCCTCCTCTTCTATTGGATCCCTAGACGCCATCGACCGCGTGGAAGAGGATGTAAATCGAACTCCGAATTCTCGAGCTACAGGTTACATGGGGAAGAATTCAGAGGTTACCTGGATGCAGAGATTGCGAATGGAGACAGAACAACGCCTCCGGAAAGAACCAGGGCCCTATGAAGCTGAGCCCGAGGGAGAATTCGCCCTACACTCGATGAACTATCATTTGGACGATCTAGATGTCTCGGTTCCTGGCCCTGTGCAGGTGTATTGGATCCCTCCTCGCCCTTTGGCAGACAAGTTATTTGAAGACTACTTGGAAACGGTGCACCCGTTTTATCCTATCATCAGCCGTACACTGTTCCGCGCCCAATACAGAACCTTCTTTGACAGTACTGCTCGGCCTGGCGATAAATGGCTGGCCATCCTTAACTTGATATTCGCGATCTCCGCCAAACATGCTCATTTAACGCAGGCACCGTGGCGTGGCGATGACAACGATCATTTAGTGTATTTGACTCGGGCCAGGATTCTTAGCATGAATGGTGATGCTCTTTTTAGCCATCCCGATCTTCAGCAAGTGCAGGTCGAGGGCTTGGTTGCTTTTTATCTTATGGCATCAGACCAAATCAACCGGTGTGTATCTTTCCTCATCCTTTTCTTTTCTTCCCCTTTCACCGTGCGGGTGATGTGAGGCTTGACTTGAGCGTTCTTCTGATGGTTTGATTAGAGCTTGGAAGATCACCGCGTTGGCTGTTCGTTCGGCAATCTCACTCGGGTTGAATATGAAGAACACAAGCGAAAGCACGCCTGGTATCTCAAAGGAGGCGCGATATAGGGTCTGGTGGTGTGTCTATACTTTTGAACATATGCTTGGGATCATGACGGGCAGAGTTTCTTGCATCACGGATGGGATATGTACAACACCGTTGCCTCTACCGTTCGAGGAAGACCAACTCCGAGAGCCAGCTGCGGCTAAGCTTCTCAACGATCAAGACCTTCGCCAGGAGCTGGTGGAATCGGCTTTGGCAAGCACCCTCGTTCGCCACATGCCCTCAAATCCCACGGGAGGTAAGGAGGCTCGACATACAGACAAACTGCGTGACGCTGCTTGGCTGAAGAGTCAACCCGCCAGTAAGACGCTTATATTTCTGTATTATGTGGACCTGGCAGTTGTCGCTCAGGAAATCGTCAACCGGGTGTATTCGCTGGACTGTGCCATGGTACCTTGGAGGCACATCGAGAACCGCATTGGGGAGCTTCGATCCCGAATTGACATATGGTACACCAACCTTCCGGAGGCTTTGGACTTCACCCGGCGGGACGACCAAGGTACGGATATGCTTCGTGGAAAGCTTTTCTTGGCGTTCCACTACTACAGTGCTCGAATCACCTTGGGGCGTCCGTGCCTGTGTCGCCGCGATGCTCGGCACACTAGCCCTCAGCAAAAACCCTCTTTTAGCCATGAAATGGCAGAGATAACTCTAAATTCTGCACGGCAGATGCTGGACTTGATTCCAGACGAACCTAACGCTGTCCAACTCTACCATGTTTGTCCTTGGTGGTGCGTTCTGCACTATCTCATGCAGACGGCTACAGTTCTCCTGCTCGAGTTGTCGTTCGGTTGCATTCATATGCCAGCCGAAGAGAGAGGTATTTTTGAAGCGTCAAAAAAAGCCATACGCTGGCTTTTTGCCATGTCCGAATGTAGTCTCCCAGCACGGCGTGCATGGGAACTGTGTGACAGTAACCTTCGACGAATCGCCATCGGCATGGATTATGACTTAAGTGACCTTCCAGCCCTAAATTTTAACCCAACCTCGCACGTCCATATGGCCTCAAATACTGGTGGTAATGCTGGTATGGGTGTATCTGTCAGCCAGACAGCGCCGCCTATGCCTATTTTCTACGACACAGTTGGAGGCCCAAACCAACATCCGGTTCAGACTCAATACCATTATGACCAGAACCAACAAGCGTACTCTGGAGTGCCAGCACTTGATCCGATTTCGACGACCCTTGCACTTTCTGCTTCTGGAACTGATGCCTTTTTCCCTTACGACCCCATCAGTGGGGAGTTTATTCGCTCCTTCTTCCCCATTCCCAATGAAGAGGAGCCATGGGAACAAAATTAACATGTTCTCAAAATTCTTCAATTCTCTGTACAAAATAACTTTTGCTATAACTACTACTAACGTCCGTTGTTAGGAGTTTGCTTATCTGTGTTTTCTACATTTCTCTTTTATATTTTTTTTTTTTTTTTTTTTTTTTTTTTTTTTTTTTTTTTTTTTTTTTTTTTTTTTCACAAACTTTAACGATAAATTCTCTATATCGATTTGTTTAGGCGCGCGGTCTTTGGCACGGGTTGGGTTCCACGGCATATCATCAGCGTGTAAGGAGTTATCGAAAGAGAGATCGGGAACTTGTATGCGATAGACGATGGGTGGCTGGCTCGTGACTTTTATCTTGTTTAATTGGATTGCTCGGGAAATCTTACGGATGTCTAACGAAGTTCGAAATCAAGTTATCATTCCAAGAAGAACATCGTTCCTAAAAGAGACAACCTCCATGTAAGAAAGAATTAAGCATCTAAGCTCTATGCTATATACTATTATTAACCTGGTATCTAATATCTATCATACACACGAAACAGCACTGAGAATTTCCAGGGTAGTAGAAGCAGTAAGTATAGTACATGTATACAAGGTAGTCTATCAAAACACCACATCACCCTAACCATGAGCGAGCTCTTATTGCGCAGTGATATCACTACCCCGCAGTCGTTGTCTTTTCATTCTTTTCAACTCTTTATTTCTTCTGTATACGAAGCCTCCACACTCGCGGTTCATATTCGCTCGCCGAAGACCGAGGGCCTCGAATTTCTTCATACAGAAGTCGAGGATAGGCCGGACGGGGTTATGCTGAGGATGGATAGTTCTGGGATATGCGTTTGCTTGAGGAGATGGAGGTGAGTTATCGGGAATGGTGTGCGAGTGTTTAGCTTCGTATTCGTTGTACTCTTTCACGGCGGCTTGGGCGATGATGCGGACGGTGGATATATTGGGAATAACCAGCTTGGTCTGGAGTTGTTTGAAGTATGCTTCGTCGAAGTGAGGGTCGCCCTTTTTCAGGTCCCGTTCGGTGTTCAGGTAGAGACGGGGGATGCCGCCTTTGTGGAGACGGCGGGTGGATGGGGACTGCACGTCGACACACCAGGTGTCCCAGAGTCGTTTGCCGGCTGCGCTGCCTCGGGTGTCGACTACGGCGGCGAGGATGGGGTGGAAGGCTGTTGAGGGTATGTTGGGGGTTGTGCTTCGGGCGAGCTTTTGGGAGCGGATGTTGGAGGAGGCGGCGAGGTCGTGGAGGGCGCCGGGGATGGAAAGGAAGAGGCGTTGCAGGCCGTGGAGGGAGCGCTTCTGGTAGTCGTCTCTTGGGTGAAGTTCGTTGAAGTCACCGTTGAGAATTCGCAGCAAGATGCCCTTTGCTTGTGCTAGGTTCTGGATATTGTCTTCCGCTTTTGTTGTGTCGATCTCTGTGGTGACGGCATGATCTAATCTGATGATTTCGGCGGCTAATGCGGTCACATTGCTGTGGCCCCAGGATTTGAGGCGGTAATCGCGGAGATATTCTAGTATCACAGTTACCTGGTTCCATTGGCACATTGCGATTCGGTAGTTCAACAGGGCTCGTAGGGTATTCGCGGAGAGAGGCTGTGAAAGAGACTGGACAACGGAATCGCAGAGCGTGCTATTCTTGGTAGCGGCAGCGTAACGAATAATGGATGGTGCCAAAGCTTGATTCCCGTATGCGCTGTAAGGAACCGGGGGCCCATCAATGTCGTTCGAGAAGAGTAGCCAGTCGCCGAATGTGAACGCTCGAGACACTGTCACCAAGTCTAGAAGTTCGGCCAGCGTAATAGGCGAAATTTGCGGCATTGAGGACTCAAATGGCTTCAAGGAGGCCAGATTGGCAGTATCGAAAGTCGGAAGGTGCTCGTCATTGGAGGGGTCCACGCGCGACGAGAAGAATTCGCCTATGCGTTGCATTTTGCTTTTGTCAACTGCGCTCTGCAGCCAAGCAAATGAATCCATAGCATCTCCACACAGGCGTCGCCGGGAGTGGAATCGGATGTTGTGTTCGACGAGCTTAGCCAAGGCTGTTGTCTCATCATAGATCTGGGACGGCTCAAGTTGCTCCAAGTCCTCCTCATCAGGCAAGTACAGGTCATTGCTGTCCCAAGGCGGAACAACATGAGGAATGGCTCGGATAAGCTCATCAAATGCTTGGGGATCCGCCACAGGATCGAGGCATCCTGATTCAAGAACACGAAGAATGAACCAGTTAGACTCCTTAGTCGTAGCTAAGGGGGTATCATCGGTCGCTCTTGGGGCTATTGCAAACTTGAGTGAAACAATATGACGCAGAAGCGCAGCCGAAGTTATACCCCAGAAGCCTAATCCTCGATAGCCCCAGTTTGGAAGATTATCCATTAAGGAAGCGGCTACCTCAAGACTGATTGTTCGCCTCCCGAGTCCATTGAATGGGGAGGGGGGACTGCGCTTTCGAAGAAGTGAAGGACCGTCGACTTGGGCCGGATGGCGCCAGGATACTTCCGAGTCAACCTTAGTGTTCCATACAGACTCTGGATGTTGAAGCAAGGGTCTCCAGCTTTGGAATCTCCAAGCCAGATCCCCTTTCCGTGTCTTCATCTGATCAATGAGCCATACGCCCTCTGTGATATGTCCGTGTTCCACACAGCACCAAAGAATCAACTCTATCCAGATCTCAGGCCCAAGCTCTCGAATGCCCATCTTGAAGGGAAGGAAAGGCGAGTCTTCACCCGCAGCAGCTGCCTTGGCCGCCACTTCTGCTTCGTGTACAAGCCAGGCTGCATCCGAAAGAACGCTCATGATATGTGTTGAGAGTAGATGCATCGTCGGCGGTCGAAAGGCGACTTGATGGCTATCTGTGGGGACATATTTATATACCCTATCAGATACTGCACCGGAGTGGTGCAGACGAGCAAGTATGCGAAATACATAAGACATCGCTATCTTCGACTCATTTGGTGAGGAGTCAGCAGCATCAAGCACAATTGAGCCCAAGCTCTGCCATACTTGCGCCATGAACCGTCGGGAATGTTCGTCCGCAAATGCTCTCTCAGTTAATGTATCCAACTTTGTCAACTCAGAGACCGTTGTTGGATCTGGCGTGAGCCTCGGAGCCGAGTCTATCTGATGAGTCAATTGATCAAGCGAGACACTGGATTCGTAACCCCAGCTGTTGTTAGACAGATGCTTAAGTGAGGGGGAGACATCGTTCAGTGCATCTGCGGCGTCGAGCAACTGATTCAATAATGCATAAACAGCAGGCCAATTGTTCAACCGGAACCCTAGATGGGCTAAAAGATCTAGATTGCCGAACGTTCTTGCGTTGTACAATAAATCACTCAAGTCGATTGCTCGACTGATGGACGTTGAGGTCGTTACCGATGCAGTGTCCGATTCGAAAGCTGTACTGTCACCTCCGGAATCTCCTAGCAGGTATTGTTCCAGTAACAAAGCCCATGTTTCCGGGTTTTCCTGCGATTCGCGTGCCGGGGGTTCATTTCTCGCATGAATACGATCAAGCAGTAATCGTCGGCTGATTGAAGGGCTGGAGCCCACGGAGAACTGGCGACCCCATTGCCGCCTTCCCCGGGAAGGTCTCCAATTCGGGAGCCCTTTGCTCTGGGAGTAGCTGAGCAGGCGATATGAGGAGACTGATGCAGTATGGAGCAAGTGAGACCTGCGGTCCAGACACAGCAGACGAGCTGGACACAGGGACCTTTTCATGACACGACGGAGGATCTATCGGACGAGACCTGCGGGCGGAGGGAATCCAAATTTCGATGTGACCGGCGGACGGACGTTCTGTAGCGCATGTCTAGCCATTCAACTGATACCGCATCGCTCTGGGAGGTTATTTAAAGCGAACAAACACCACTGAGTAATCCGAATTGTTATGGTAGGCTGTCCGAAACGGTCGCTTCACCTTGGAGAGGATTTGTTGAATCTCGATCGCAGAAAAAGCTTCCCCGATAACGCTGACTCAGCATTGTCCAGCCAATCATCGCTGGGATATTTACTGCTGTCACATGTCTAGCTTTGCTACATTTGGTAGTATATCCTCATAGGGATATCCTACTATTTGTAATAGGTATTCAACTATCTACGTGATTCAAATGACACGAGCACAATTTAGAGGCACATTGTCTCCAATATAAGCCGATGTGGTATTCAACTGCTATCAAACATGGTGACACCCGTTACCGGGTGTCACCCCGAACGAATGACTGATCCAGCAATCCATCCATTCATCGATCAACCAAGCTCACTCTCTCAGCAATGATCCAAACTTTACGGAGCCGCCTAGACGAAGATGGGGCGGACCTGACGGGCGTGCCTGCGCTGGAAAGCAAAGACCGGAGAGCTAGAAGGAGGTGGAACTCCGCTCGAGGAAGGAGTTGGCCACGAACCCGTAGGGAAAACGCCGGTGGGACGCGGAACTCCGCTGGGCCATGGGGTAGGAGTGACCGAAGGAGTGCTGGAAGGCGTTCCGGAAGGCGTACCAGAGGGCTAGAACGGTTGTTTAGCTGGGTTTTTCGCAACTTGATAGCTTGTTTACTCACCACAGGAAAGGGAAGGATAGTAACATAGCCAAGGTCTTCCTGAGCAAGGGCCGGGGAAAAGAAAAGAGCAGCAGCTCCCAAGAAAGTGAAGGCCTTCATGATGGTATGGATGTTGGTATGTAAAGGAGTGGTATAGTAGTTATTGGTTGGGTCAAATGAAAGGAATGAAAGTGTACAATATGGAAATTCCGTGCACAGCACTGGTCGAGAAAAGAAAGAATGATTGAGAAGGAAAGGCCATCAGTTGCGATTTATGAGCTTATATATCTATGGAAGGGCCAAGAACCACTTTTTTCTTACAGCCATGATAGCCCCGATCAACAGGACTATATTCTTGTTTGGGAATACGGTTGCAAAGAGTCCTTGTTGTGTTAGGGCTCGGTGGATTCAAGAGTAGACCCTTCAAGACCCTGATCAACTCGGCAAGACCGAGAGATCCTAGACTAAGGGGTCCTGGAACAGCTTACCGTTGACCTATCCAGACGTCGAAGCATAAGACACGGGAAAGACGGTGCGCTAGCTCCAGAGTACTGCCGTGCTGATGGCCTACGACCCGAGCGCATCTCTCTGGCGCCTCTTCAAGCAATAATTGTAAGTGGAGGGAAATAAGCCCTGTAATGTGCATCGGAGGGTCCAATCACTCCGCCAGGGTGACGCTAAGACGGCATTACATTAAGAAATGTATACCCGATTGAAGATCATCAGTTCCCTTGACATAATTTCATCCGTCAATGGGATCATGCTGCAGGAGGGTTGGCTGGAGGTGGGCGGGTGGGCATGCAGACTCGTAATTTCGCCAGAGAATGATGAACTGAGTGACTCCCTTCCTTCAGTTTAGGCAATGGAAATTGGCAATATCCTCGTGTTTTGTTGCACACCTCCTGCCGATCAATTACCGTGTAGTGGAGGGGAGAGAAGTTGATCTGGAGTGCGGAGTGGGTTAATGTTGCGTCGGCTGAAACGAACCAAGACGAGCTCAAGTCGACGATCACTCAACCCTATCCTCGGTACTCCAATCATAACTATCATCGGTGCCACAGAGCTCGCTTGGCGCACCGGGTCAATGTCGCAAGTTGAGCAGGGTTGCCGAGCCGGCGGTTGAATTCTCTAATGCTTCAGCGGCGAGATCGAGTCATGCCTTTATTTAGGCGAAATATCAGCCTGAAACTAGGAATCTCGGGGAGGATCGAGACTGTTCGAATCATCCACACGGCACGAGATACAGAATGATCATCGATAGGTATACTCTGTATGTCATCGCTCATATGTTCGAGGCAAGTAGGGAAATGGAATATAGTGAGTGTGCACATTGGTTGAAAACTTATATACATACACTCTAAATCGTGACAGTATGAACATGGAAAACAACCCAAGGAAAAGGTATCAATTAACATCACAACCCACATCCCAAGCCTTTCAAGGAAACATATTAAGCAATAGAAAATAAAAGATGATCAAAACACCACACACCCAAACTGCCAGTAGCGCCACATCCAGGTTATCGCCCATATCATGCAAACCAAAAGTTTAGGTGATGATGGTCGCTGCGTTGTACTAACTTAGTATAAAAGCCGATCGTGGTCTGTATCCCAAGCAAGGCGAGAGGAAAACTAGTCAAAACTTCAGCGATCACTGTCACTTGCGACACGGAGGATTTCGTTCGAATCGAGTTCACAATTCTTCCTCCGGAGGAATATCATCCGCCGGTACCATGTCGCCTCCGAGTTCCTGCTCGACTTCATCAACAACGAAACCTTCGTAGTCTTCGAGGCCCTTTTGGACATGGACTTTGAATCGAATCACATCATTCAACATGCTTTCCACGTTGGTGTGTAGTTCCTCCCGTAGCGCATTCGCTCGGAGCGTCAGTTGCTCATACTCAATATTCGTGTTCATCTCACGTTGCTCCATGAGTTGAACGCTCTCACTCATAGTAGCCCGCATCTTGGCTAGCTCTTTCTCCATCTTTTCGATTTGAGCATCGGAGGCAAGCTTCTGTGTAGTAGTAATTTCTTTAGTCCGCTCAAATTCTTCTTCTGCAGCGCGTCGTCTATGTTCCAGAGCTTCCACTTCGCTTCGCTTCTCATCCATGGCCTCCTTGATATTATCCAAAAGATTGCGCCGATCCAAATCATCATCTGCTGCGCGCTTTCGTCGCTCATTGATGTCCTTGCGCAGAGTCTGCAGACTGCTGCGGACCGTTCCCCGCAAGTCCAGACTCAGTAAATGTGCCGGGTGATAACCTGTGAATGGCTCTGCTAGCAGTCGATCGCCCTCCGGGGATATTCTGCTAGGTGCGGACCCAATCTGCGACGCGGAGAAATTGCTTTCGTTGACGTTGAGGCTGAGCTCATAGTCCTGGCCCTTCGCATTGACCGCAGAGGAAGGGATCAGGCTAGTTTGATAGCCTAATGTGTTGTAGGCCTTGACAACTTCCTCGAGGGCCTCCAGCTTTTCGCTGGCCTCTTTTTCCTTCTCCATCACTCGGCTATGCGTCTCTTCAAGTCGACCCATGGTATCATCAAGGATCTTTTGAAGACGATCGCGTTCCGTATTCATGCGATCAATATCCTGGATAGTGATGCCTTGTCGGTCGACACTGGACTGGAGTCCTGCCCGCTCGTCTTCGGCCGCTTGCAGGTCTGCCTCAGTCTTCTGAAGCTCATCCTCCAGGAACTTAATGCGATTTTCGTATTTTTCAATCTTCCCCTGGACATTCTGGTTGTAGTCCTCAAACTTCCTCTTGTCATCCTCCAAAATCCTGAAATGCTTGTCTAGCTTGGCCATATCGGGAGCACTCTTCTCCATCTCTTCGATCTGATCGCGCAGTGCACGATTTTCCGCTTCCAAGGCTTGCACTTCTTGCACGTACTTCTCATTGCCCCTTTCAAACTCTTGAGCCATCATTTCGATGTGAGGGACTAGCCTCTGCCCGGCTGTCTCATCGTCTTCGTCCTCACCGCCCTGTAGCCAGTCATGATAAGCCCCTGTCAAGAACCGGAAAATGATGCGATCCCCTGAAACATCTACACCAGCTTCTGCGCAAGCCTCATCGTATTCTCCCATAATAAACCTATCCATCATCTGGGCTAGTTGCATCAACCAATGCAGCATACCAAGGAACGTAGGCCAGTTCTGACCTCCGACAGCTGCTATCTGTGACTTTGTGATACCCTTCTCATAAGGATAGCGCAATTGCTTCAAAATAGGCGGTACTTCTGCATCCATGCTTTTCTGAAAACGGTAGCCGGGATCAATGCGATGGTACAGCCACTGGAAGATGTAATTGAAATCTTTCTGGGTTGGAGACCTCAAGGTATTTTGACCCAAAGTATGCTTCATCTCTAGCTCGAAGTTGTTGTGCGTTAGATACTCTAGAAGCTCCTGGCCGATCCGAGCTTGAAAAGATCGGTCCCTCAGGGGTCGAGGGTCCCGCGGGACACCAGCCGCGTTAGGGACCTGTGTGAAGAATGACTGGTGACCCATAGCGCCTCCTACACCAGCGGATGGCCTTGAGAAGACACTACTCCTCCGCTGCAAATTCTGGGATGCAGGGTTGGAAGAAAAGGAGCCCGGCGCATAGCTTTGGCGGCCGGCGCTGGCCCCGTGGAAGATATTGCTTGAGACAGAACGCCTCACCGAGGAGAGACCCGCATCGGCTCCGAAAGCTCCTCCAGAAGATGAACGCTGGAAGTTTGGCTGTTGAGGGCGACTGGCGGAGTTCAACAGCGACATGCGTGTGTGCTGGGCAGTAGGCGGGTTCCCAAAGGCGCCGATCGAGCTGGTGCGCTTCAGGGCGGACGACGGTTGAGGGAGAGCCGAAAAGTGCGCCAGAGACTGTATTAAAATAGGTCAACATTCATTCCATGATTCTAATAGACAAATGGCGGGGTGGTGCAATGGATTACCTCTCGGGGGCGCTTGATGCTAAACAAGCCCGTATCTTGCGACATGATGGCAAGGAAGCCGCGACTGCGGCTTTGCTAACGTAAAAAAAACGAACACGAAATTAACAAAACACACAAAACAAAATTGCAGCGAAGGCCTGTAAAAGGGGCCAGAAACAATGTCACCAAGAGAATTGGGCACCAAAAAAAGGTCAGTTGCGGTGGTTACAAAACAAAACGAAAGGATGTAAACAAGATATCCCACTTCATCCTTACATGGTAGGCGGTGTACCGCAAAGGAACAATGCTTTCGCGAATGCCGAATTATCTCCGGTCGCTGGACCCCGATCACGAGATTCTGGGGAATCTCCGCCACGAGCGGTAAGTGACTGGACTAGCGACGGAACTTCCGAGGTCCATTTATCCTTCGGTGCCGATAAGCTTCTCTTTCCCTTTCCCGCCTTCTCCGTCTTCTCCAACTCCTCTTTCTCATCCTCGTGAACGTGTGTCTTTTTGGAGTTTCTGTCACATCCTCCCTTTGTGTCAATCTACTAGAGAAATTGCCAAAATGGCTCGCGAGGAGCTCATCTCCTCTGCAGTAAGTCTGCGCTATCTGAGATATGCTGTTTGCGGAATCGGAGTTGACCGGTCTTCTCATCTTTAGGTTACTTGTGCGTGTTCCACGTCGACTGTTAACTCTATTTGCCTTCAGTTTCAGTGCTAACTGCTCAACAGTTCTTCAAGATCCTTCAGTAGCATCGTCGCCAGTCGAGAAAAGAGTCGCATTTCTTCAGTCTAAGAACCTCACGCAAGAGGAGATCGACATCGCCCTCGCCCGAGCAGGTGAAGGCCCGGCTGGAGCTACTGCAGTAACTGCATCGTCAGGGTACCAACCGTCTTCACAACCACCCGCCTACCGAGGACCCCCTCCACCTGCCCAAGGATATGGATATGGCTACCCTCCATATGGTCAATGGCAGCCTCCGCCTCCGGAGTACGTTCACATCTTTCCCCGGAACGATAAGTGAGGGTGCAAGCTAATGATTTAATTTTCAGGCCCCCAAAGAGGGATTGGCGCGATTGGTTCATCATGGCTACAACAGTAGGAGGTGTAGGATATGGGCTCTACTTTGTCGCTAAGGTTAGTAACGCAGTGACCTTGATTCCTCCCATTGAAACATGGGATTAATAAGATTGTCAGCGCTATATCACACCCCTTATCGCACCTCCTACTCCGCCACAACTAGAGCAAGACAAGGAGAACATTGATGAACAATTTAATCGTGCCTTTGCTTTGATTGAGCAAGTCTCTACAGATACTGCAGCCCTGAAGGCAGCCGAAGAGTCGCGCACGGAGCGCCTGGACACCGCCCTGCGGGAGGTCGAGAATCTTGTGGCAGATCTGAAGAACGCCTCGCGTCGGAGAGACGACGAAACCCGTCGCATTAGCGATGAGGTCAAGTCGTTGAAAGATGCTATCCCTAAAGCCCTTGAAGGCGCTCGGGAAGGAAACGAGAACCGCTTGAAGGAGCTGGGAACCGAATTGAAGAGTTTGAAGGTGTTGTTGGGCAACAGGCTCGGGGGCAGCGGAGCTGCCATCTCCCCGAACACTGCAAAGCCTAGTGCCCTGCCTACTATGTCGGGCGCCTCTCGTCCTACGGAAGAGTCCCCTGCTTCTCCAGCCACCAACGGTGTCACAGCCACGGCCACCGAACAAGCTACACAGCCGTCGTCCACTGTTTCAACGCAGTCGAACCAGACCACTCCTGCCGCTAGCAGTAGCCCTCTGTCACAGTTCAGCCGATCCGCTTCCATTCCTGCCTGGCAGATGGCCGCTGCCAACCGCTCGAAGAATGCATCCCCATCTACTCCTACTTCCTCTACCGGGGATAACTCTACCAAGCCTGCCGACGAGCAAACTGCTCCGGCCAGCTAAGACCTTCGCCGCTTCTTTCATGCTCTTCATGTAGATTTCTTCATCTTTACTTTTCTACTGGGTTTTCTTCTCATACCTGTGATTGTATTCACCATGGAGATAATGATTTGGTTGTCGCATTGGACGTTATTATTCCCAGTTATGTGATCAAGAGTTTGAGAGGTCGTGCATAGTTGTATCAATACACTGGATTGAAATTGTACTGGATGCCCTGTCAATTGCTCCTATCAAGTATTTATAGCATCCAATCTAGGTTCCGTCTCAGGAACATAACCGCGACGATTGAGTATAGGTAATGCTACAAGCCAGCAGAGTAACAATCCTACCTTCGAATATAACCAACAGATAAGCTCGTCCAATTTACCCCAAAACGGCAACGACCCGCAAAGCTTGGCATTCCTCAACTTCCGCGACGTCAGCGGCCGATATAAATCCCATCCATATATCCAACTACATCCCCTAAACACTAAATAACCCCTCAACAAAATGTCCACCCGTGAACACTCCTCCCACCGACATCCGCGCTCTCACCGAAGAAGCGATTCTCGCACTCGCTCCCGCTCCCCAGACAAACACAGACGCCATCACCACCACCGCGATCGCGATCACGATCGAAGCCATCGTCACCACCACAGAAGCCGTGACCATGACCGTCGCGAACGCCGCCCAGAACCATCGACGAAGCCAATTGTCCTCCCGTTCCAAGCACGAGAGCTCTCCAAGCGCGACCTCTCTACCTACGAACCCATGTTCGCCATGTACCTAGATATCCAGAAGGGAATCCTCCTAGAAGATCTCAGCGAAGATGAAGTCAAGGGAAGATGGAAGAGTTTCATCAACAAATGGTAAATGGCACTTTTCACTCCCCCATACATGGCTCTTTATGTCCTAGTATATGGGTCCGGAAAACTGACATTTCAGGAACCGTGGAGAACTCGCGGAAGGGTGGTACGATCCGAGCACCCTTGAGAAAGCACGCCGTAGTGCCCAGGACGAGCCCATTGTGTCTGCTTCCGGACGGAACCGCCGGTCCCCGGATTACGGTCGGGGTGAGGATGATAGGGCAGAGCGGGAGGAGGAGGATAACCTCGATGAGGACGAGGATGATTATGGGCCTGTTCTTCCGAAATATGACCAGTTGAATCGATATGAGGGTGGTCGTGCGGGACAGTCGTCTGGCCCGACTATTCCTACGATGCAGGATCTGGAGTTGCGGAAAGGTATGATTGGACTCCAGTGCTTGGTTCTGGGTGTTTCACTTTGCTAATCTAGGACCTTTGTATTGCGCAGAATCGGCGATTGAGGATGCTATTGCCGCGCGGGAAGACTCACGGAAACAGCACCGTTCTGAGGTGCGCTCGCATCGGTCCGAGTTACGACATATGGAAGATGAGGTTGCGCCGCGGGCTGAACCGGGGACTCATGAGCGGAAGATGGAGAAACGCCGAGAGGCTGCTGCTGCGAATCGAGCTTTTGCTGAGTCCCGGCGGGGTGCTTCTCCTGATGGAGCACCCGAAGACGAACTGATGGGTTCCGCGGACAATGATCTAGATGCTATCAAGAGGGCCAGGGCGACAGAGCAGCGGAAGAAGAACGAGCGGGAAATCCGTAGGGAAGAAATCCTTCGCGCACGCGCTGCGGAGCGGGAAGAAAGATTGCAGCAATATCGCCAGAAGGAGGATGAAACGATTGGGTGGCTTAAGGCGCTGGCAAAGCAGCGGTTTGGGTGATAACCTGTGCTTCTTTTTGCAGCTCAAATTTCTACTGTACAGAAGGATGTCTTTTCAAACCATATCTACTACCGTGCGCCATGGCAGTTTACCTAGAATCAAGCATATATTTAGCACACTTTATCTTAGTGGTACATTCTTAATGTAATGTTGGTGAATCGTGCCCTAAATGCAGGAATGGGAAAAGACCCTTGCATGCTGCAGTACTAGAACGAGATGCTATTGCTACTCTGTTCTCAGGGCAGGGAATGCTCTGCAGGCTCGTAGATCTGGAATGTGTCTCGAATGATTTGCGTTTCCGGGGTGCATTGGACATGTTTCTCAGATTTATACTATGAGGGCATCTACACCATTTCAACCTACACTCCTTACCTATGTCTTCTTTTCATACTGTTCTAAATTCAGGATCACATATACCAGTACACTTGGACAGCTAGTCTCTCCTATTCCGAAGAACTGCATCAATTTTTATCTTGAGCAACCGGCGTTCGGCTGGATCCTATATGGGAGCTATATCTGGGTATAGTAACACAACTTTCTTTCTATATTTTCATACCTTCCCATTTTTACACTCATATCAACGACTGTCCCTAAGAGTCTCCTAATCCAAAAGCAACATAATACTAATGCCTAGCCTTAACTGGAGAAGCAGCCAAGACTAGGCCTTCCTACCCAAATCAAGGTCGGCAACTAGCCTCAAGTGGTCAGTTCCATTCACTGGCGCCTCGCCACCGAAGAACGGCTTCACGGCAACCTCAACAGTCTCTTCAAAGAGACGGCCAACCACCTCCTCCTTGAGTTCTTCACCCGTCTGGGCAAAGTCCGGATAGGCGTTCATCTCGAGCAACCAAGCGGTGCCGTCTGAATCGACCAGGAAGTCCACCCCGAAAAGCTCGAACGCGTTAGGGAGCGTCTGGAAATGGACCATCATGCCTCGGGCAGCAGCTTCAAAAGCTTCACCACTCACAGCACAGATTTGGTCAAAGACCTTCTCCTTCCAATCGGGGCTAAGACCAGGGACGTGGGGGTCTAATTTCCAAAATCTCCGGACGGTTCCTTCGTTGGCGCTTCCACCTTCTTGGAAGCAGGTATTCGTAAGATGCCTCGCCAGATCTGTGACCTCGTCTTCATCCTCCGAAGGTGGACAATATGGCTTTGCAGCAAACAGAGCCAACATTTCCTTGAAGACGTACACTTTCAAAGAACCCACTGCGAGGACATAGGTACGGATATGAAACTTGCGATTAGATGATGATGGGAGGAGGAGAGGTGGATCGATATATGGCTGCGCAATGAAATGGCGTAGTTGGGAGGTGACCACCCCTGTTCCATTCTCGCCCTCGTCGTCATCCTCTTCTTCTGCTCGCTCCGATCCACTTTCTATATCAGATTCGTCGACTTCCCATTCCTCAAATATTTCGCGCAGTTGATCTTCGCTGCTGAAGAGTCGAATTCCTTGCCCCCGATCACTCATTCCGGGTTTCAGGATCCACCACTCCTTTTCATTATCAGGCCTTTCCTCATTCTTTTGCAAACTTTCCCGTAGTTCGTAGGCTTCCAACAACGCGTCGTCGAGGAACTCCGCGTAGTCCAGCTCGAAATCGAATGCAAATTTGAAATGCTTTCCTAAAATGCTATCTGGGTGTTTCGTCACCCAGTTGGAGATTGTGTTAGACAGGTAATGTTTGCGAATCAATGCCTTGCGGATAATGTAGGCATTTGCCAAAGATGTAGATGAATGTAGCATGACGTGTTCGAAGTCGAGTCGTTCGTATTCACGGTACTGGAAAAGAGGCGCAGAACGGGATGGAAGGTCTGATAGTGAAGAGATCGTCTTATAGCGACCCTGGCCAAGGCGACGTTGCAGGGCCTGTTGCATCAAATCCTGAACGTAGGGAACATCACTGTCCACAATGGAGTATAACGTAGGCTCATCATTATCCGGTCTACATGATATAGATCTATCAGAATGCCGGTCTTCCAAAGAACCACAGGTAACAAGTAATAAGACAATGCCGGGAAAGGGAAGAAAAGCCAGAAGTATGTCAAAAGCTTAGAAGTTTAAAGTTCCGCAACATTATGTCCCAGGCAGTCATATCTAATCTTGGCTTCACTCGCCGAGAAATTCCACTCACAGCTTGATCTCTCCTTGAATACCGGATTGGTGCATAAAGTTGGCTCTCAGAGGCGTGACACTGGCACGAATTAGCGACCAACATGACAATATACTCGGGCAAAATAGAAGACTTGATATACCTTGTCATTCCTTCCTTGACGACCCAGCCATCATTGCCTGGTGCGCTTTCCTCCACACTCCTATATACATCTGAGAAATTCGGTGCCCATTGGAAATGTTTGTGTTGAATCCGAGATCTTCTCGAGGTAATTCCATTGGCATTCGCAGATAATTCTTCCCCTGCTTTCTGATTCTGGTGTCGCACATTGTGCTCCTGTAGTTCGGGATTCGCATTCGGTACCGAGGCATCGACAGCCCGAAAACAGCTACCAGATGTCCATCGGTTATCAAGCATGTCAGTATAGAGAACCTTGCTCTGGCTCACACCAGGTTCCAACGGTACATTGACGCTGTAAAGGTCTACACCGTCCGCCCAATTCTTTGCAAGGTACTCGATCAACCGAACCGAATGGCGCGATGCCTCGGCAATCACAACGGGGTCGTGGTCCCTTGAACTAAAGGCGTACGACAGTGCAATTGAGCGCTTTCCACAGACAGCTCCCTCCATCGCACCACCAATTGTCCCACTAGACAAGGCGAATAGTGCCGTTGAATTCCGGCCGTAGTTCGGGCCCGACACCACTAGGTCAACAGGGCCACGGTCCTCGAAATAGTGGTATAACCCAATCTGGACACAGCTGGCTGGGGTAGAATCGACGAGGATCCATTCATCACCATCGTCGTCTTCATCGTCAGCAGGGTCACTTCCCCGAGGCAGGTCGTGCGTCGTTCCATCGTCTTGATGCAGCGTTCCAGGACGGAAATAGGTAGGCTTCACGGCAGCGCCGATTAGGTGGGCTTTACCGATCCATGATCGTTGCTGATGTGGGAGGACTACGGAGACCACATGGCCTGCCGACTGTAGCGCAACGACAAGAGAGTGGACATAAGGAGACGACTGATTTGACGGAGGGCCGTCGTCGTTCACAACCTAGGGAGAACCTCACTATTAAGTAAATGCAACTGCAAATGCGACAAGCGGGGTAGAGTATGCGATTGAAGAGCGGATGGAATGGTTACAGAACAAACACACTCACCAGAATATGCATTGAGGGCCAGAATAAAGAAGATAAGAATCAGTGGTCTCTCAGGCTTGGTCGGAGAGGTAAGAAAGATGGTCGAACAATTGTGATTGATTTTCCCTTTTTTCCCCGCCTTGCCAACAGCCCACTTTCCGTTATCGATAACGCCATCGCTGTCACTATTTATATTTACGTAGCACTACTTTGGACACCAATTCACCTTGCAGCCTAACATGTGTCATGCAAACCAGCTAATCCGCACTAGAAATCCGTGTTCAGTGTACTAAAAGAAGTGTTACTACAGGATCTTTTGCGCCTCAAAGAGATTAAAATCAACACAATGGCTCCCGCTGATGATTGGGTATCTATACAGTGAAAAACGTCGACTTGAAAATCATTACGAAAGACATCGAAGCAGGTTAGGAATGTCCGTCACTGAACAGGCGGCTTCGCCTTCGTTGAACACCGCGAGCCTCAGCACTTTCCAACCCAGTCCCCGCACCAACTTCCTCGGATGGTAATGTACCTCGGTCTCTTGGCGAACCATCAGACTCGTCGTCATCTGCCTCATATTCATCTTCTCTTTTGATCCTCCGCTTCCCTTCTGGATTAGTTGAAGAAGCAGAGGGCGCTTCCATGAGAGACGATGTTTCCTCAGAAGGTTCCTCCTTGATCGGCGTTTCGTCGCCCGCTTCTTCCTTTACCTCCGGTTCACGCGTACCCGTGCTTGATAAAGAAGCTATAATCACCCAGGATATGCTTGCCGATGTCATACAGATACTCCAGAACAAGGAGCTAAAGATAAAGAACGACGTGATCTTCCAGTTGTACATCATCCATCTGCTGTACCGTCAGTCACAATAGCCACCCCTCGAAAGCAACTCCTTGAATCCCTGGGAGCCATACCTCAATCCAGTAAACCTAGCTCTGAATTCCACCGTTGCTTTGTATATTTGCATCTCCTCTTTACTGTGTATTTCCAGCCGCAAACTTTCAGGCAAATTGCGCCGTCCGCGGGCAAATTCAACCCGTTCCATCATTGGTACCACCAGCTTCTCTGCTTCCCGTGACCAGCCAAACACATAGAACGGCATAAGCGAGAGCTTGCTGGCTGTGTCCACCAGAGGCGAGGCGTATGTTAGCATAGCAGGACGGCGCGATCGTGAGATAGGATACGTAGAGCTATTCGTGCCCGTCAGGGCAGACGTCGAAGGATGGGAAAGGAGGGTCAGATCGAGCATGAAATTCCCAGCGGCAAGGTTTGACGGAGTACGAGGCAACTCAATTTCCACGTTTATGTCGTATGGCTGAAGGGATACCAATTCGGAGCCGAGGGAGGCGGTTCCCCAAGGATGCCCATCACTACTAGCAAGTACGATCAGCAAACAGGTATCTAAGGCCAAAGGATACATATTGTTTCCTGAAATTCGCCGATCAAGCCTTTACTGACCCGAATTGTAGATGTACCACGCGTCCAACGCCGACTTGGGGAACGAATCTGTAGTAGAAAATCCCATAGGCAAGGGCGGACCCAAACAGCATGAATAGGCCAGCGCCAACAAATAGCAAGGTTCCCAAATATGCCTTCTGGGCTTGTTTCGAGAAGAACGGACGACTGTACTTGACCAGCGCGTTCTGCGCGTTATGGTAGAGCTGTTAGGGCACCAATTCGATCATCTCCTATGTGGTGTTGGCTCTTACCGTCGTCCTAGTTACAACTGTAGGCTTATGACCTGAATCTTCCTCGGATGTATACTCGGATTCCATGATGCGATGAAGTGGGAAATAAAGCGAGGTTAATTGAAGCAAATTTTGTGACAGCTGTGTCGGAATACTAGTTTAAGTCTACCTGAACTATTTTGCCGGGGTCGCGTCGACGTCACAGGGTCTCCCTCTTCCGCGGGAACATGTGAACCTTCCTTCTAAGGTATCCATTCATACTACATATGTACACTACCTACTACGAGAGTGATTCTATTCTTCGGCATCAATTACAATGGATTTGAACACTCATTATTCCATGTCGACCGGATCAAACTCCCAAATGCCATTGAAAATGCAAAAACAAAACCTCATTATACCCCCGTATTTTTATACTTATCGTTACAGGCCACCAGAACCGGAGTGACGCAAATGTCCAACAGAAGTACAAGGGAGAAAGGAATTGGTAGAAAAATAGGGTAAAAAAAGGGGGAAACATGTAGATAAAGGAAAAGAGAAAAGAAAAATGATAAAAGGTTTCATGTAGCTTTGAACCATGCTAACATGTCCTCCTAGTGGTATGCATATCCCTCCCAGAAACCCAACCGAGAAATGATAACAAGGTAAAGCAGTACAGACGGGTTACTAAAAAAAAGATAATAGAGAAAAAGAACCCTTCAAAACATACATCCCAGCAGAGCTCCGTAATATGGATGCTACATGTCATGAGCGGCGTCGGCAATCACCATGAAAACATTCATGTCAGAAATAAGTAAGACATCGTGGCAAGGTCAAGTTCTTCGTATTAATAGAGAATATAGCAAAGGTGCTGAATATTCTTCGTCAATGCCTAGGCCAACGCTCTAGGGCTTTGCTGTTGAATGTGCTGCAGGAGTGCATCGAATAAACGTCCGATCTGATGACATATCTAGTTAGTTGCTTGTTCAATCCAGCGAACGTGGGATAAAGTAACTCACCTCAGGCGCCGCCTGGATAAAGGGAAGACGGAAAAAGGTGTAGCTTCGATTCTGAAGCAGTTCCTGCAGAGTTATAATCAGCCCCCAAGGATGAGGACGATGAACAATAAGTCGCTCAAGTAGCACCCGAATAATCTGCTGGCGAATGTCGGACTCATCCTGTTCCGAGTAGTCGGAACCGAACAAACGGAGAATCGCGAAACTGAAGAAGTAGGTGTGACTGTTAGGATACCGAAGCTGGTTCGCCATCGCGCTCAGAAGGTAATAGCGCGCCTCAGGCCGCAAGGCTTTCGCTAATCTCTCAAGAAGGGCTGAATGAGGAAAATTGTCAAATGCTGCACGAGTGTTGCCCTTAGGTGCATTGGCAGAGCCAGCGCTCTGCCCGATGTAGAGCACTAATGCGTTCAGAAGCACGACGTTGACGTTGATTGGCGTGTAGAAGAGACCGGTCTCTTTGGTAGTCGGGTTGTACACGGCTTCGCAAATCTGCTGCAAAGCCGCTTCCGACGCATTTCCGCCCTGAAGCGACGAGTCAACCACACTCTTGATGTTGGCCTGCTGGAGTGGCGCTGCCGTGTCACCAGCGATCTTTGGTGCTTCCCGCATCTCCTCCAGCCGTTCCACCTTCAGACCCTCTCTAAACGGATCTGGGAGTTTGTGGAAGGATGACGGATAGGCGCTCAGGACAAGGTTTCGAAGCTGAGCGCAGTGTGCGGGGATAACATTGCAGAACTGGAAATGGTTTTCCGCCACAAACTCGGGGAAGTCATGATGCAGGATCAATAGGATGCGAAGCACGCCCTTATACATGTCTTTGATAACATAGGAGATATTTGCAGGCTTGAGTTGCTCGCCGATATAGGCAAGAAGAGCTTGCATGATCTCACAGTAAGGGCCCCAGCCTGTACGCTCTGGCATGTTCAACATACCTGACATGAAGAACCTGTGCGAGACCAACGCTAGCCATCCGTAAACAAACGCGGGGCAGTACTTGGGTTGGAGTGACAAGAATATGTTAGCCAAGGCGAACATCATCTCTTGATGTTGTTCGCTCTGTTGAAGGCCGTTCAAGGAATATTCGCAAAGGATACTCGAGAAGAGCCTGAAGAAGACGCGCTGGTTGAAAGCTTCCCCCCTCATAACATGATGGTGGTTGAGGACGAGCACCAGCAATGACAGGATCGAATTGAAGTAGACTGACTTGCTAGTCTTAGTAGCTCCTGGCGTCTCACCCTGGAATTTCACAAGAAGTACAACCAGTTTTGCGAGGGCATCGATATAGAGGTAGGCCTCATCAAGGCTGCCATTAGGATTTTGAGACTCATGCTCAAACATTGCAACGGAAATATCGATGCTAAGACGGAAGAATAAGGCGGAATCTTCTTGGTTGTCCATGACTTGTCTCTCATGGATATCTTTGAGGAAAGAATAATAGGTGCGATCAATGGCGCCTGGAGCCTTGTAAATTCCGATCCATTCGCTGAAGATGTATTCCATTTGATCACGCTTCGATCTCGCCTTATCGCTGAGTAGAGGGTTAACAACTTCGGGAATCCCAGACTCGCGCAGTTTGTTGATAATGTCACTGGCAGTTGAAAGACCGGAGTCTTCTGCAAGCCACTGGCTCATAGCTTCAAGACTGCCTGAGAAGTCAGACCTCAAGGCGGAAGGCTCTTCGCTGAAAAGAACACGGTCCATCAAATTGGCAAGGACATCTAGAGCACTAGTATTCTTCTGAAGAATAAGCCTTGTCAATATCATATCGACGCGACGAATATCCAGAAGTCCAGCATCAATGAGAGCGACTGTAACTGGGACATTGAACATGTGCTCATCATCAACTTCCGATAGGACCGCCCAGGTGTATCGTGCTACTAGAGACGACATATCACACAACTTGGCAAGAAGATGTACGAGTACTTCAATCTCTAATGTGCCTTGAGTTTGCGAGAATAGACTTGTGCAGATCTTGAGCGACGTCAACCGCGCCAGTTCCTCACCGTTGGGAGATGCGAGAATAGCCCGCAAGGCTTGGTTGTACTCTTGTAGGACGCCGCTGTCTCTTCCGAGGTCTCTAACACGTTCCTCAGACGCATTTCTTGCAGCTTGTTGAAGATCGGAAACGATGCTCTCAACCTTCTCGCGTGGACTCTGTGCTTCAAGGAAACCATTGAGCTGCGACTGTGCACTTACGAGCCCAGACTGCTGCAATCTGGCATCCTGTTGCGCCTGTGGTGTCCTGTGAGGAACAGCAGGCTGCTCTGCAGGTGTGGAAAGGTTCGGTATGGCGGTATAAGGATCCTGTAGAACATCTTGAATGCGGGCAGAGTCTGTCGAAACATTGGGGATATGAGCTGTTCCAGGGCCCCGAGACTGGCGGGCGAACTCTTCATAGATAGCCAGCTGCTCTTTGTTGAGTCCACCAGGTGCCTGCCGATAAGGCTCGGGAATGAAAAGCCCCCAGCGATTCATAGATGGATCAATGAATGGTTCATTAGGCCGGGCCGCACGATGACGGCGACGGGCTTCCAACTGCGGCTCAATGACCTTTTCGATTTCTGGAAGCGACTTTTCTTCTGCTGCCTTCTCCACAATGCCGCAGGCGGCATCCAAGTTATCATTAACACACATTAGTATAAGCCCCTCAGGCATAGGCTGGTCCGAATACTCCTGCTGGATCATACGGATATAGTTGGTCATGCTGACCTTCAGAGGCTCTTTGCAAGTGACAAGGGCCAGGCTACCAGCAAGTTGCCTAACCATTATGCCAGCCGCATGTCGGACCTTCTCCTCGTCGGGCTCCATAGCGAAATCCTTTGACACCAATTGAACTGTCGATATGGAGGCAATTGTTACTGACCGTTCTACCACAGGCGTAATAATCTCTGCAATAGCACGTTCCACAGAACTGTGTACAATTTGCCGAAGGACGTTGGGGTCAACCATGCTGCTTGCGGACGACGGCAGGACAAGGATCTTATCTAAGCTTGGCAGTGTCGACATAATAGCGGCGGGTGATAGCCTTTCGTGACGAATGCCTTGGTTGATGCTGCTAAGTGCCATGTCTTCAAACGCTTCGAGACCTTCAGGAATGTTGGCTGTCGACAACGCATCCTCAATGTGCGCTGAACGGTCCCGAATGATGACGGACGGCTCAATTGCTTTGTGATCAAGATCAAGGTCCTTGCATAGAACCTCGATTTCAAACTTGAGATTCAGTTTCAATTCTGCAAAGTGATAAAGCTCCATCAAAAGTGCCAGGATATCCATGAGCCAAGGGTTTGGCGGATTGAAGACTGTAGACTTGGTAGCCTGGACCAACACCTTGCAAGTGAACGGAATCACGATCGTCAGGCGTTGGCTGTCATAACCTTCCAAGAGAAGCCCCTTAAAGTAAACATTTTTGTGCTTGATTGGCTTATCCTTTGCGATAGTCAAGGATCCAAGCCATAACCCAAGGTTCTTCAAGTGTCCACGGTCGGTGGAATTATTCAAAGTGGCCTCGGAATTCAGCAGCTTAGAAACGCTGACGTATGTTTCTCGCAGAACTTCCGCCCAAAGCACCCTATCATTAATGCGATCAAGGAGATCAAGATACAACTGCTGGAAATTAGGCTGCAGTTTGGCCCGTTCTTCTACCAAATACGAAGCAAACCATTGGTGGTGTTGATCCCGAAGAACATCGGTGAGATCTTGTAGCTTCTCCTCGATATTCTGCTCCGAGACGTTGTTCAGTACAAATAGAATCTTGTCCTGAACATCCTCGTCGGGGTCGTTGTAGACTTCAGGTCGGAGAGGGGGATCAACATGTACAGAAATGAATTTGCGACTTGTCCCATCAGCGGCAGTAGTCTCATCTACAACATTACCATTAGTTATAGATCCAGCGGAAGCATTGTCGAGTCTGCCAGTATCGGAGTCGCGGGCCTGGCTTCCTTGTTCGCGAAGCACCTCTTCGGCTTTTTGAAAGATTGGAGAGCCTTGCAAAGTCGGAATCTGCAATAACAGATGACAGAAGCCAGCCCATTCTGGAAGGCGGTTGATCAACTGCTCGATAGCTTCAACTCCAAATTTGTACATCGGGTCGTGCATGTCATGTTCGCGCACCGCTTCCAGAATCATGCCCAAACCGACCTTCAAGGTGATACCATCAACAAGTCGGAAGTTAATGATACCACCAAACATGACAGCTGTCTTTGTGAGAGCTTCCAGTGGATACTCATGGTAGCAATGATACTCATCGATGAGTCCGTGGACCATACAAGCGAACAAATCTTGCTCAGCGGGTTCGCGCGAGGACTTATATCGTCTCATCAACTCGAGAATTTCTCTCAGGGACAGCTCTTCATGATACATCTTGCCGAACAACTCCTGCATTTGCTTGTCAACGGTCTCAGGCAAAGAGTTTCCGTTTTCACCGTTGGCATCGATAATATCATCAAAACCTTCTCCGTAGTTGATCAACCTAGGATACGTCTGGATACAGATCCGTTGCACCGGTGTGAGGTTCTCACGATCACCGACGTATTCCTCCAAGACTGACAGCAAGGTATAGACGGTCTTCACAGAAAGGCTGACCATTTGAGGCGCGGGTTGCTCTTTCCTTTGGACATGAAGCTCATCCTCCGCTTTGATTCTCAGAAACTTGGATAATAAGCTGCCCATATCCATGGGACCCTTTTGAGCAGCATTGCGCACCCATTGTTCCAGATCGAAAGGTCCCTTACGGTGAGCGTAACAAGCAAGATCCATAGCGAGGCCATTTGTGTATCCTAGTAGGAAATCCAGCCAATTGTATTCGACAGCATGCTCGTATATGGCAGCAGTAGAAGTCGGATCTTGTGTGAACGTAGTGAAAAGTTGCTCCGCCACCCATTGCTTATCTTGACGCCACGCTCCATGCAGGGCTAACTGGTATCCTTCCTCTTGCTTTAGTATAAAAACGACTAGTGTCCGGAGGACGAAGCTTTGCTGAACGGTCGTCCACGGCTGTGGAAGGGTCAGCGCCGAGCATAGGAACACAGGGAGGTCATATTGAACGATGGCTTTGATGAGCAGTTGGCTCTCGGCGACCGCCCAGGAGGCCTGAGAGAACAAGGAGAGGTCGAACAAAGCTCTCATGGCATCCAAAGACCGTAGGGGTGATTTTGCTGCACGTTCTCCTTGTAAACGAACAAGCTCGGGGCCATCCGCAAAAAAGTCTGGAGGGAAAGTAGCGCGAAGGTTGGGGATCTGCGACACATCTGTTCGAGAGACAAGGAAAGCTGTGAGAAAGGACAGCTGAGTGTCACGATGTTCCCAATCACCGCCCCAAAGTTTCTGAACATCCAAGGTTGGGTCTTCGGAAGCAGCTGCTAAGAGAGCCGAATATAGCTTGGCGAATTGTTTTGCATCTAGCCTCAAGCCCTCCCGATCAAAATTTCGGAAAATCAGAGGCCAGCTTATTTGTTTTTCACCGTAATGTGACTTGACAGCTGCAAGGAATGTTTCCAGGGAAAATTCCTGCCAATATTGAGACAGAACCAAGAATAACAGTGCACTAGCAAGATGTTCCTCATTCCAGCATTCGGAGCCAGCTGAATTGATGGCTTCAGTCACAGCGTCTGGGTTTGAAGTTGCTTTCGGCCCCTTTGAGTGCAGTTGACGGACTAGGGTATATCTCGGGTTGATGAAATTGAACATTTGCAGGGCAGATGCAATCTCAAAAGGCATCTCCACGCCCAGTCTCGTATAGCGTAGATTGGCCGCATATACGAGCTTAGCCTTCACTTCGTCTGTGAAATTGCGCGGTGGGTACAGGATGAAGCGCTCAATCGTCATTCCGATACAAGCATTCTTATAGTCCTTGGTTATCTCCGACGGGGTGGCGAGGCTTTGGAGGAATGGAGGTATCGAGTTGGAGAGGATTGCATCAGCTAAAAGCGGGAATGGTGAGACACCGATTACTACTAGAAGCATCAAAAGCGACAGACTTACCCTTTGCGCGCAAGTCCGACTTGTTAGCCATCTTGAAAGCCAGCGCAAGTGAAACCTTCAAGATAGGATCAAGCTTGAAATGATCCAGAAAAGTCGAAAGGTCGAAATCTCGGAAAATATCGCCCTCGGAAGTATCTACCGTCTCCGCGATTTTCTGGGCCTGTTCGATGTCTTGAGATACCTTTTGCATCTCTTGTACCAGGAGAGGATAGTTCCCGGCATTTTCCACAGACTTATTCACACCGGGAAAGATCTGAGGGGCGTTGCCTGTGAGAAGGCGCCTGAAATATTTGGAAAAGACCTCCATGCCGTTGGACTCAACAAGCTAGAGATAACAATACATTAGTGATGGTTCGCGTTGCAAGGATTCCGGTTACAGATGGAATTGGCTTACTTTGTGAATCTGAGCAGCTTTCGTGTCCCACTTCTCTCGACCTTCTTTCTCCGTAATTGAATCTAGGAGAAGAAACACTTGAGCGATAGATATTTTTGTTAGCGAAGACTGACTTGCGTGAGCTGCAGCTGCCGAGCCCGATTTGTCAGAAGGAAACCCTGTAGGTGAGTTTACCGTTGTCCCAGATGACAACGGAGAGAAGGTGGCGCCTCTGGAAGATCCCGTCCCACCTCCGCCTCCCCCGGAGCCTCCACCACCCGCGATAGAGCCCGCTGTGGAAGCCAGATGTGACCCAGACGACGGGGTATGGGCTCTGAACTTAGGAGACGAGAGAGATTGTCCGGGCTGCTGATGTTGTTGCGAGCCAGATTGGAAGGAGGTGAAGGGTGACGGCGTGGAGGCAGGTGAGGGTGCGTTCCGGCTGCCTGGAAAGCCTCGTGCGGAACTCAGAACCGCAGAGAAGGAAGAGGTCAAAGGAGATGAAGTTGAACCGCCCGGACCAGGACTACTGGACTGAGGTGGCCCTCGGGAAGAGGCTGAGGGGAAAGATGACGATGCGAGATTGTTGGTCGCAAGCGGAGTCAGTCCACGGCGAACGCTGGACTGGGACACGGATGGACCCCAGGCAGATTGCTGTGACCTTCCAGGTCTGATCGTGGAAGACTTATCGGTGCCAGAAGCAATCGACGATTGGGAGGAAGGAGGAGGGGGAGGGAAGGTCATCTAGGAGACGCGATCATTTGATCTGAAGGCGACGACAAATTTTTATTCGTGACGACAATCGACGGAAGCTTGCAACCTAATTATGACGCTGTAATTTATTTGATTGCAATAAGGGTAAATCTTGCGGTGGCAGAGCCAAAATAGGATGACAATGAGGATGAATGTTGCTTCGTGGCACAGGTTGGAAGTTCCGAGTTAATGACGGACAGAGAAAGAGAGGTTGAGTGGACGGCAGGTGGAGATGATGCCTGAGGCTGACAGAACTAGCTCGGATTGGTGCTTAGTTTCTACGGGCTCAGGCTACAGGGCCCTGTCTCTTTAGTACTAGGGCTACGGAACATAAACAATGCTGCCCAAGAGAACTACCTGACGGAGCAACATAGACTCCCATTCAAGTTTCGTATGTGGTGGGTGACTGAGAATTTTTTTATACCTAACACTACTCTACTCAGTACAAAGAGCCTATGGTTCCACATTTTTGCTGTCAAACGTTGCTGGCCTTCGTGATTCTATTGCGTGCACGCGAGCCTATGTTTCCAGATTATATAATACCTTAGTCACCATACAATGGCTGCGACACTGCACTGCACCTGGCAGTGACAGCGAATTACTGGAAGGGGCATAGCGTTCCCGTCCAGAATTAGGGTCGAGCAGCCGCTTGGCATTAAGGTGCATGCTCTATACAACCATCCATATATAACGCTGCTTAGATTGAGACCATTCTTTCACGACTTTTCCCTTGTTCTCCTCACTCTCCTCTCAACTGTCCGTCTGTCAAATTATTGAGGTACTCTAGACATTAATCCATCATTAAAAGTATTTTCGCTTTGCCCCCCCCCCTCTTTTTATCAAGAGCGGACCAGCATATATCTATCTGCATGTACTTCGGGAGGAACCAGATATCTTATGGAATGTCGAAGATATGTAGACGCTAGCGATTACAGTATGCAGGAGACCTCAAGTAGATGTGGATTATGACCCTTTGTATGGCCGAGGAGACATGTTCGCCTCCAAGGCGGCGATAGACCTACACAATAACCCCGTAAATCTCAAGGTTAAAGTGTCGACAACCCAACAATGAGCATCTGGGAGCCTGATAGTATTGTTATTTTTTTTAAAAACTATACTCGAAATGACACCCCTAAGGCTGTCAAGCTTCCGGAATATTGTTGTAGACAGATAGGTTGTTTATCTATATCAGTTGCTGAGAGCTTGGGAGGGCCAGTCCTAGCTTTACTTATAGTATACCTATTTTTCTAAACGAGATACAACACCAGAGTACCGGGCTGGTCCATTTTTCTGTGCTGGGACTATTTATTATCGTGCCTCGAGGCGGTCTAAATTCACCACCTACTTAACCTAGAGCCAGGCACAAAAGAATTCTTTATAAACCAACTTAATCTAGGGGTTTCTATATCTACTGGAGGTTCTCTCTTATTTCCCTTCCCTTCCCTCCCCTGCAGAAAGTTCCCCAGTCTCTACCAGATATTGCCCAGTCCAGTGAAGACAGGCTACGGGATGTAGAAGAAGAGCTTCAGAAGTCTCTAGCTAAAGAGGTCGCCTTACATCATTATCTTATGTAGCGTTTCTATGCCAGAAGCTAACAGGACGGCACGTTTTCAACTCTGGCATCGCATCTCATTCTAATTGACGCTGGGACCATCAAGACCTTGAAGACGTACTGGATCGACTTGCATTCCTGGACAGAAGAAGTAACGGAGCCCTTTCAACCTTGCCTTTTTAGGATATGAAGTCGGTCGACTCTAACTGACTGGACTTTCCATGCTGGGTCATCTAAGTGGTGGAAGCATATTTTATTAGACAGATAGGAAAAATGGCGAGTACAAAGAGGTAGTTGGTGAGAACATTAATTCTTTGTTTATTCAGGGGTTTTATGTTTCCTTTGCTCTTGTTTTTACTTTTTGAATGATATAGTATTATGTTTTGAAGGCAGGCTCTGAAACTTGTAAGCTTCTACAGCAGCTAATAAAAAGTGCAAGTTTGACCATTTGCGTCTTCATCAGCAGGATCTTATATCACATTCTGTTTGTAGACTCGCTGTCATTGACAAGAATGACCCTCAACCCTTTGGAATCCTTTTTGGGGAGAGAAAACAGGAAACCACGCACTGGGGTCACATCGCTTATATCTGTCTCATGTAAAAGAAGCCTCGGAGCCCCCGGGCGGAACAAGTGAGCAAGGGTTTGATAAAGGAGTAGATATGCAAGCCTAGTGCCACAAGGGTCAGGAAGGACCATTCTCTCGTGGATGACTTGGAGGGTAACTTACTGTACCCCGATACAGGACCTCGACCCCTTTCCAAAAGGCACAAAATACCGACCCATGAGTGAGAGCTTCTCTGGCTCTGTGAGTGTGCTGGACCATCGCGATGGGTCGAAGCTGTTGGGATTGGGAAATACATCCGGATCCATATGCATCCAATGTGGGGTCATAGACACGGGAGTCTAAGTGTTCCATTGTGAGCTTACCAGCTTCCCAACATTCTCATTTCATTTTTTGAAGTTAGACATTTTGGGCTTTGCTGTGGATTCAAAACTGGAGTGTCTTCTATTCATGGAGTGGTGGTATAATTATAGGAAAACTTACGCCTTTAGGAATGGTATATGTATCAAATACTAGGTCAACGTCGGGGGACACACGCGGGATACCTACCAGAGCTCCAACCGACAATCTGCACAATACGCAGTTAGCCCACTCCAGGAAACCTACATTCATTAACTGACCTTAATCCTTCCTTGATACATGCGGAGAGGTGAGGTAAACTTTCCAGCTCAGAAAAAGACGGTGATCTTTCTGGATACTTTGAGAATGAAGACTCCAGTTCTCTTGTTAGTTTCTCCTGCTCATCCGGTTGACATAGAAGACAGTAAATCGTCATTGCCAGGGACAGTGAGACATTATGGACGGCACCTTGTTGGATTAACTAGGAGAATTGAGATCAGATCACTTCATAAACATGATATCTTGTCAGCTAGATATACCTGCGCAGAACGAGTAAATGTTTGTTCATTCATGGTATAGAACAAGTTATCCTTGAAGAGGTTATCGAATACAGTGGCATTGGACCGGTCGCTGGACGCAATTGTGGGCCGTGACTTCGACTTGAGCATCTGCCGGCGGGATTTCTGTAGTATACCAAAGTGAGAACAGTCCACTGCATACCAAGGAAAGGGAGCTCTCACATCATCAAAGATTCTCCAGGGAGTTGCTCGTTCCAGGATGTATCTAGCCACGGGGGCACTGATGACCCTATTGGTCCTTTAGCATGGGCCATAGCAACCGTACATAATAGTTGTGTGGCAGACCTTGCAAGCCAGGGCAATTGGGTTAATAAAGGGATTGTTGCTGTACCCATCTTCAAGGTGTTATACCTATATGTATCAGCATTTGTTTCAGCAAAGGGACACCGACACAAGACACACCAAGCGGTATTGAATTCCGGGTCCCCGAGGTAGTCCGTTGGCTCTTCGTGGAATATAACCGATATCGCATCTGTTATCCACCAGTTAATCCCCAAGCTTATAACCATAGCTACTATACATGCCAGCTGCAAGGGAACTGAAGGCATCATGAAGGTTGACGGGCTTTCCGTTGCTCATAAACCCACACATCCTCTGCGATAGCACGTGTATACGTGCCACAATCCGGGATTCATGTTGGCGAACACCCGCTCTTGTGAAGAGACGACTAACCTGCCCACGCAAAGCTCGATGTCTGTCATGGGAGAGGAGGGGGAAAGTAATATCTATGTTTGGGCTCAGCAACGGACGCTAATACTTCCATTCAAGAAACTGCACTACCTTCAAATCCAGTGCCTTGAGTAAATCGATGGTATGAATCGGATTTTCTCACAGCTCCGGTCACGTAGAGCTTGCTGTGAAAATTCGAATCTCTTATATGCAGTTCACCCGGAGTTACCCGCACAATGGGTCCTGCAACCGTACTTAGTTATCTGGTAAGTGGCTAAGGTGGTTGAAGAGATGGTACCATATTTCTTATGCATTTCCTCGATTTGAAGATAATATTGACCATCTTTGACCCAATCATAGTACCACTGGGTTAGGTATGTCAATCGGGCGAGAGGTGGACCGGGAAAGACAGCAATTGGACTCAAGAAAAGACGGCACAATGCCAGGATGGAAACATATGCTACAGATATAGTCACAACAGTGAGCGTGATGTAAAAACCGAGTGCGGTAGAGCTGTCCAACGAAGTGTTCATCTTATCAATGTATACGGGACCGAATTGAGTGGTCATATATGGTTAGAATAGACCATTGAACGGCAAGGCGTAGGAGAAGTATATGAATAGTGTCTCTTCATCAACAAGTGTAACGGTCAACATAGAGTTTGCGCATACGTAAGGGCTTCATGCAACACCATTAGATACCCATATGACGTGTCTGTGCAATGATGCCCTATTTTCAAGCTACATGGCCGGTCACCAGGTAGACGTGGAAGAGTCATCTGGTAGGGGAATAGAAAGGGCTTTTGGAAAATTCGGAAATCGTCTACTGCATGGCACTATTTTCCCCAGAGTTCAAGCCTGTGCCTCTCTAGTCTATGTCGCAATATAAACAGATGCTAACATGCTTAGCTCCGTAAAAATAAGTTCAGGCAGCCTCACTTTGAGCGACCGAGATGATATTTTGGCGCTACTAGATCCATGGGTTCACCGTGTCGATCTAAATGGTTGGGCCGATGGTTCTCGTGTCGAGCTGAAAGTAGTCATGATCAGAAATGCATAAGGTTGCCAGCTAGGAATGGCATCTGCAAGGGTGTAGATCGCTACTAGAATTATATTGTGATATGTCTTTTGCCTTTGCACCATAGTGGAAGAGAAGAAGCAGGAATATCCTGCATCAGCGGTCAGATAGCATTGAGTCAAGAAATCCAAAACGGAGATCGTTCTAATACTTTATGAAAATAATTAGATTATATCTATTAGCTCTAGTAATAATAATTGAGCTTTTTTTCTAGAATCTAATATAATTCATAGATAACGTTCATGTTTCTAGCACTGTAAGAATGATACATACATGGTATTTAAGCGACCTACTGCCAAAGCATGTTGTATTGTCCCATGTTTATTAAGATAAATACAATACGGTACCAGTACACTGAGTACAATGTTAGCCCATCATCCTTGTCCATATTGGGTTATTTAGGTTTAGTGCACTTGCATCAAAGTCACTTGATTTAACCGGCTATCAAATCTCAAAGATTCTCTGATATTCCACCAGTGCTTGGAGTTCTGTATAAGGTCCTAGTAATCATACCCAAACATATATGGCCTTCCGACTTGGGTTTCAGGTATGACTCCGCGAAGCTTGGTTCAAACAAGACGCAATGGAAAGCCTCGTTCCTGCGAGCCGTGTCGAATAGCCAAGGTTCGCTGTGACCATAAAAGTCCTGTCTGTGACAGATGCGTCTCTCGTCACAAGGAAAGGAGCTGCGTCTACCATCCTGCTCCAATGACAAGACCGCGTGGCGGCCGAAACCCTGTGCCGCAGTCCGCAAGGCTGTCCTTGTCTTCATCGTCCTCACTTGATAATGTGCAACATTCGCCAAGAGCGAACATATCCTCATCATCGGCACCTAGAACTACTCCTTCCGCTGAGATTGAATTCTTTGGCTCGACAGCCTTTCCAGCTATCATCAATGATGACCAGGACATTGTTGATTCATTTGCGGGGCAATTTCGCAATCAGTCAATATTACAGATTGGTAATGCAAACCACAATCAAGAGCAAATCCCGGAAAAACAAATCCTAGAGGGCATGGCTGTATTGAACTTACTGGTCAACTTTCCAGCTTTCACAAATTGTATCTACAGGTACCTTGAGCTCTCCTATACATGCATGGTACCGGATCCATTTATTAAAGCTTGCGTCCTATCGATACAAGAAACTATTAACGGGCTAAAAGGCAGTCGCCTACGACAACTTGCTCTAGATCTGTTTGTAAACACTTCCAAGCCTTTAAATCTGTTTACGCCTGTTCCAGCCAAGGACTACCATACTTTGTTCACTGGATCCAATCTCAGGTGGGAGATTGTTGGTTTTGTCCTTGCTATTCTTGGAGTATCTCTCAAGTACGATATCAATAAGCAAAACGAGCCACCAAGATCGCTTCCCGCCCAGAAACCCGGTTTCATCCATCAGATCGCTGAAGCAGTGGAATATTGTACCTCTGTCTGTTATAGGTACACCTGTGTTAACCATCAGGCTTTATGGCTGCTCTATGGAGATGCCTGCCTGAAGAATCTGGTGTACGGCGATATGAGTAAGTGATACTCAGACAGGATGATTAGATTTGTGCTCAAAGTGGATACTATAGGTTTCCAATTCTGGCGCTGTATGGGCGATCTCTCGAGTATGTTCTACGCCCTTGGACTTCACCACCAGAACTCCACATTTGAGGAAATACATCCATTCTACCAACTTGAGATGCGAAGGAGATATGCCGCCCAAATATATTCAATGGATAAAACTATTAGCACTATTCTTGGCCGGCCGCCAAGAATCTCGGGCTCACACTGTACCAATGTCATGCCCGCTGATATCGACGATGGAGTTTTATTGTTAGAGGGTGACGAGCTGCATAGCTCATTGCACAATGTCGATGCGAATGGTTGGAATCTAGATCAACAATTTCGCGGCGCAACCTGGAGACGGATGAAGCTGCTAGTTAGTCAATTTCGAGAGGAGGTACTTGGGGTTTGTCTTCGAACACATTTCACCAATGATAGTGAGATATTAACTCAGTAAGTGACTTGCAAATCTCATAAAACTCCGCTAATGGCCAGTATTTAGGGATATATTAACCAGACACGAGTTTGTTTGGGATCAGATTCCGGAAGAGTTAAAGTACAACGAGCTCACTGGATCTCAACACATTCCTCCTCCACAACGATATGTTGTGATGACAACTTATATGGACCAACAGTACAACTGCTTCTTGTTACATCGAAAGCTTGTGAATGAGACTCAGTGGACGCGGGAACCTCTATACAAGGCCTCAAGGTCGCTGCTGAATACATCCTTACAGGTAGTATCGCTCTCTGATCAAGTCTTCAACATGCAGCGAGACATATCTTGGTCTGTAAGTGCTTGATATCTCACATATTGGTTTGGTTCGAGACTAAGCTCTCCGAAGATACTCTATTACGGGCTACCAGGCGCCAGTATCTTGGCAGTCGATTTACTCAAAGACTTACATCGTACATTCGACACTCCAAACTCAGGGATCGACGTGATTCCTCGTGCCGAGGTCATACAAAATCTCGCTATTTTTATCTCGAATCTTCAAAGGAGCATCAATCGCCGAGAAGTCAATCAAACATCTTGCAAATGGGCACATGCAATCTTATCCGGCATCCTTGGCGAGATAATTGACCCCAAATATCGCAAACCAATAACGACAGAAACGGTGGGAAAGCGGACTGCGGCCAGCGTTCCGTTCTTGCCTACTTCTGGACTCGATGGCGAGTCTCTTGATTCCGATGACTTCTTCAATTGGGTTGGAAGCGGGGATTTGACGCTTGATACTTCGGCCATCGAGCTGTAGCTCTGGAGAGGTATACTTGGACTGTATTGTTGGACATGTCAGCATCCCGGCTCAGCTATCCAAGAACGAAGACGAAGATAAAAAACCTATCTACAAAGTCTTAGCGGCCCTAGTTGTCTTCGAGGTCCTTGATAAGAGTGGTAATCAAATCAGTATATCCAGTCTTAAGGTGGAGGCGAATATCATGGATGACCATTAATCAAGCTCTCTGTTGAAGGCTAATGCTGAAATATCCAGCTATACAGGCAGGTGTTTCTCGTTGAAGCAGAAGTTAGATCCATAGTGGGCTTGCTCCGACCCATCGAATTGCCCCTCAATAACTATGTTAGTTGCGCAACGAATCGAGTTTAGAACGCTCGTACACAACCACAATTCCTAGGAGTTCATTACTATCGTATCCAACTTGAGATAATCCTTGCTGGTTATTTTTTCCGTTTTTGAAGGATGCAAGATTATAATCCAAAATTATACCAGATTCAGCTTGAGCTGAAGGATCTATTAGGGGTTCTGTGGATCAAGAATCATCCACATCGCGGCTTGCACAGTACGGGCTCTTTTGTCTTAAGATATGCCCAAACTTCCACAGAAAGATAACACCGGTAAGACCAATACACAGTGCAATGATACCCAGTATGCTGGATGTCCAACCATATCCTAACCGCTCATATCTATACCCCAGGTCAGAAATGGCAACCTAGTCACACGGAAAAGACGAAAACTCACGCATAAGGCGAAAACAACGGAAATACAAATCCGGCCAAGCATCTAAGCATCGAGGTCGCAGCAAGAGCACTAGCCGAGTACCGTCCATACGTATCGACAACATAGATGTTGTTTGAGACAGTGCAAATATAGGCGGCAGCCGCGAACAGTGCAATGCCGATGTCAGGCATGAGCCAAAAGAGGCGAGCTTCAGCGCTCCAGCCGTACCAGAACAGACCGATAGCCAGGATAACAGTAGCAGGTATCATAATAGGTATGCGGAACTCAGGCAAACCATTTCCATTGTTTCGTTTTGCCAGAATACGGAATATGCGGTCGTTGATGTGTGTTGCTACTTCTGCTGCAAAGACGGTTCCGAGGCCCAGTGCGAGGTAGTGAAGGGAGGCTATGTCTAGTCGCTCGTGGTAGCGACTTGTCCAAAGAACTGCGATGGAGGCGTAGAGAATGTAGATGTTACCGTAGAGGTAGCCCTGGTATATTGCCATGACCTGTATTATAGGCTGCGTTGTGAGGAGTTTAATCGGACGGATCATAGTTGTTCGCATCATATCAAGTTTGGAACTGTTTGGAAAGTCATGTTCGGTATAAAGACCTGTGGCTCCAGCTTTTGTGAGTCGATCTCTTTTCCTGCGTAGCAGAACCGGCGTGTATGACTCGTCGAGAAAGAAAAGACCGAAGAGTTGAACACAGCCGTCTACTATAGAGGTCACGTAAAATGCCCAACGCCAGGAAACGCGCTCAGATAGAAAACCTCCCGCAATGGGACCCAGGACTTGGCCGACGAGAGGGAATATACTGTAGATTGCCATGGCCTTACCACGCTCACTGGCATTGAACAAGTCTCCGAGAGTTCCAGCTCCAATCTTTAGGACCGAAGTTAAGAAATCATTCTCAAGCAATGAAGCCATATTTGTTGATAACTTACACCAACAGTACAACTCCCAAACAAGCCAGCAAAGAACCTAAAAACAAGTAGTTGCTCAATAGTCCTCGCCACACCGCACGCCGAGTTGAAGACCAGAAACAGGAAGTTGAAAGTCTGCAGCACCACTGTTCGGCCCCAAATCTCCGACAAAGGACTAATGAACATGGGCCCAATAGCGTATCCCAGTAGGAAGATTGACAGAATCATAGGTTTCAGAACAGTAGCTGTGATATTGAGCTCTTCCGTAATAATGTCTAAAGCAGGAGCGACAATAGTGGTTGGAAGCGGGCTCATTAGGACAAAGCCTGAAATTGAGATAACTGCCAGCCATTTTCGATGGGTAGCCCAATTCTTCGGGTTTTCTGGATCGTTGGGTCCGTCCCAGGTGACCTGTATAGGTTAATCCTGATACCATTGGTCATGCGTTTGGTACACTTACAAGTCCATCTTCGGTGATGTCGTTTGTCGTACGATCCTCTCGTTTTATGGTGCTTTCGTCGTCGGCCATGGTGGTATGTTTCTGGAGAAGAGGACTGGGACGAGGGTAGAAACAAGAAGTTAGTAAGAAAAATCATGGATATATAACCGGATGTTCAGGCTTAGGATCCTGATGAAGGACGGAGTTCAAAACGGCCCCGGCGAGGCCGTTCGGAGTAAAACTTGGATCACGGAGTTCGAATATTCACATCCAACTCCGTCTGGCTATGTTATCATATAGGCAACCAGGGCCCTGTATTCCGTAAGACCAACATATCACATAACTCTAAATCTACGATTCAGATTCCATGGGTCGTACCTATAAAACTTCCCGCCGTTACAACCATATCTATTCAGGGAGGGCTTACAGATGGTTCTTCTTTTTTTAAGGTCTCTATTTATATATATATTATAAACGGTGTTATCAAATTAAATCCTATCCAACAATAATTCCCATCACCAACACAATTTAAGAAGACGTGGAGGTCTCTTAGAGAACAGAAATATTTAAAGTCTTGACACTGGTGTCCTTGTTCTGTAGGATAAGTAGAAGAACCACTCGGTATACTAGTATAGATTTAGATAATGAAGCGGTCGTATACTTTAGTATTCGATCCTGTACCAGACGTTCTGGCAGGTAATTAATAAGGTGTTTATACTCGTTATCTAGCAAAGTCTTCTCAATAAAAGATACTATACAAAGGCAGTGTATATAAAGAGGTTCTGCGGTATTTCTTTAAGATCTTTAAGCATGCGCAAATTGTCAACCGTAGGGAGATGGTCCTGCGTGGAGGTAAGTCCAGGTCGTGGGAATTGGCCTACCAGGACAGATATTAGTTGTCGAGAGTCAAAAACTGACCGTAAAAATAGCTATTTCCATTTTTTGATTCTATTTAAAAAAAATAGGACTAAAGATCATTTGTTGAATAGCGTTCTATCTCTAATAGAAGAGTTATAGATTGAGTAAGAGCGGAAGGACTTCAAGAATGTGTAGTAGGGCTAAGCGATTGGATCGATATCCATAGTATAGATAGAGCTGGCATGCCTGAGGCAAGATCCAATTAACGGTGGAGTCTGGAGCTATTCGTACTGAGTACTCCGTACATTACTGGTCTTGGCAGGCGAAACTCAAAAGCGGCGGCAGAAAGGCGCGTTGGGTTCAGTTTGGGACTGTCAGCGATACTTCCAGTGGGCTGGGAATCTGTATGGATCTGCAACCTATACTTGACTGTGGCTGGCACTCAAATTGAACCACGGTGATGGAAGCACGCTTCCCTACCTGACTGGCTCGTGCAGCAAATGGGCAGCAATCGCTCCGCGTCATCAATTACTACCCAAACCGTTGTAAAGTTTCCAAGGGAGAGCAAATTGAAAGCAGTGATTGGGATTGCCAGCACGGGTTTGAAGCGCGTGTCCCATTCCCTGGATGTCAGAACGGGCGCCAAGTCACGGGGGGCCAGCGTGACTATTGAATTCTCTTAAATTGAGTGGCAGGTCGTGGGCCGCGGACACGACGGTACACGGTATCGTACATTTAATACCTTAAAATGACGTGCCCCGTGATGGACCAGTGGTTGCCCCGAGAAACGTGGAGCTGTAAACATCACCCGGCCATTCCAGACTCAACCTTACCTGACCTGGTTCAACTCCACTAGATCCAGCAACTCCATTGTGTGCTGTTCTGCAACATTCTTTCTGTAGTTCCTGACTTTCGTTGCCCCCTTTCCCCCTTCTTCTCCTGTGCCGTCTCCGGGGATATTCTCCAGACTGATCTCCTGCCTCCCTAATTCTCCGGAATTTTATTCTGGTTGTAGTATTGCCTTCATTTACTTATTTGTTGGACTGCATTCGATCCTGATCCTTGTTTTCTTTCAATTTCCGGTAATCAGATGAGCAAAGGCTGGCCAAAGCTCGGAAGGATTAACCGACCATAATCTGCAAAACACAATGCCCGGAACAGTGGCTGATGGGCCAACAGTGGCCATGTCCTGTATGACTTCAAGACAGATCCGATGGTATTAGAAATAATCCCTACTAACGCTCTATACTACTATAGTTGCCAACAACTTCTGGGGCAAGGATGACGCAGGTGTTGGGCCCATGCTTGAACGCATGCACACTGCCAAAGTTTCTTGTGATGAACTTAAGACGTTCTATAACAGTACGTGCTCCGAATGGCGGGCTGATCATGGTAATGGGCAAATGTGAGGAGATCCTAATAAAGTAAACAGTCCGTGCTGCCATTGAAGAGGAATATGCGCGCAAGCTTCTGGCTCTTTGCCGAAAACCTCTCGGGTCGACCGAGTTAGGCTCCCTTCGATCGTCCTTCGACGTTGTCCGCGGCGAAACAGAGGCCATCGCTAAGGCACACGGAGCTATAGCGGGACAGATGAAAAGGGAGCTGGAAGAACCACTGGTAGCGTTTGCTGGTGGATCGAAGGAGAGAAGAAAGATCATACAAACAGGGATCGAGCGTCTGCTAAAAACCAAGATGCAGCAGACTCAAACAGTGAATAAGGTAAGATCAGGCTTCATACTTCGACGATGGACATGTGCTGATTAGATTATAGACCCGGGATCGATATGAGCAAGACTGCCTAAGGATCAAGGGATATCTCGCCCAGGGACATATGGTCATGGGACAGGAAGAACGCAAAAACAAAGCAAAGCTGGAGAAGACGCAGATACAGCTGGCCTCCAGCAGCAGTGAGTATGAAGCTGCCATTAAAGTGCTCGAAGAGACCACTGGTCGCTGGAATAAAGAATGGAAATCAGCCTGTGACGTATGTCCGAAAGACGACCCGAGTGGTGGATGGAACTAATGATTGTCTAGAAATTCCAAGACCTCGAAGAGGAAAGACTCGACTTTACTAAGAGTAGCCTGTGGGCTTATGCGAACATTGCATCTACTGTTTGCGTTAGCGACGATGCTGTATGTGCCACGTTTTACGAAGCTGGAATGCCTGCTAAATGATTGTTAGTCGTGCGAAAAGATCCGCCTTTCTCTAGAAAACTGTGAGGTTGAGAAGGATATTGTATACTTCATCAAGGAAAGGGGAACTGGCCAGGATATCCCAGACCCTCCCCGATTCATTAATTTCTGCCGGGGTGATATCAACGATACGAGCTCGGAGGTCTCGGAAGAAGATGGCTTTTCTGTAGCCCAATTCCAGCGTACGATCAACCCAGCGTTTCGCAGTTCTTCCCCGCAACCGTCGACTTATGAATCACATCACGACCCTCAGTCCGACCTGGCAAATCAGATGGCTCATAACAACCCTCCTACGCCTACAAGCAGGGAAACTACCGTCACTCCGCAGAAGCCGACTCAACAGCCAGCGCCCTTGGATCTTCGCCGAGGTGGTCAACTGCCGCCGAACTACGACCCCAGCGAGCATGGAGAGATTGGCAGTGTACCTCACAATGCGTATCCAACGGATGGTATGACCATGTTCTGCAGGACCGGACCTCCTTCTGAGCGAAGCTCTGGCACAAACAGCGCCTACCGACCATCGAGCCGTGATTCCCAGAGTGAGGTCTCTAATCCCACATCGATGTCTAGTCAGGAACCACCCAGTGCCAGACAATCCCCAACGAAGCCGACAAATGGCGTGCCACTTCATGGTATGGGGACAGATAAACAAATTCAGAAGAAGAGGAGCGCCTTCTTCAGCAACAGCCCATTCCGACGTAAGAGTCGCCATGACAAGGAGCGGAACTCTGGCCCGTCACAGACGCCTTCTCGTGGCACATGGGATTCAAAACCGTCGAGCCCAACCAAAGCGCCTCAGCCCCAGTCACCAATTGCTGCTCCTGGAAATGATCAGCTATCCAATAGTCCTGAGCCGGTGGACCCGAGAGCCAACTTCCAGCTCAATGTCGGCAACAATGTATTTGACGTGGCATCGCCCGACAAGGACAAGAAGAAGGCACCTCAGGCGGCGAAGAGTGCAGAAGAAGAGCTTGATCCAATCGCACGTGCTTTGGCTGATCTGAAAGTCGCGGGCAAACAGCCCACCACCCGGATCTCTGCCGACAGATATCATGGCATTGCTACCCCAAATCCTTCAGCTCCTAGTTCTAATTACAGCAGCGCATCTGTGGCGACTCCGCCCCCGGCATATAACGACTCTTCGGTGAAACGTCTTGATGCCCCGCAGCCCGCCTTCACGTCCGCGCAAATGCAGAAGACGACGCAGAAGTACACAGGACAAACGCATAACATGCTTCGTGGTAGCGGCAACACCTCTGGACTTGCAACTAGAAACCGTGCACAATCAGACGCACCTCGTGCCAGATCTCCTACCCCAAGACGAAGCGCAAGTCCTCAAGTCAACAGCCCCCGCGTAGATACCCGCATGAGTCAGTACAGCAGAGGACCAAGCAGAGGACCAAGCCCGAGCCCAAGCACATATCAATCCAGCAGCATGAGAAGTCGGTTCAGTCAGTCACCGACTGTATCTACCCCGCCCCAGCGGCCAGCTGATGTAGCATACTCGCCCCATGAGTACCCAAGGCGAACTTCTCCAAATCCCATGAGCCGTGGCGTTTCACCGCAGCCACAGTTCAGGCAACAGGCCCGTCCCTCGAGTGCTGGAGGTATGGAGTTGCAGCTCGCCAATCAAGTCGACATGTACGGAGGTGACCACGGTTCGCCAAGGCAAGCTGGAAAACCAGGATCCTTTTATGACGCAGGAAGCCATAGAAGCAGGTCCAGGAGCAGGACCCTGGCCGTTGCGGATCCTGGCAGACAGTTCAGCCGGGATGGTCGCCCCATTCTCCACTTCGGTAAGCCAACGGAACCCTTGCCATTACGTGATGAGGCTTTTAGCTAACTTTTTGATTACAGCCCGAGCCATGTACAGCTATACCGCTGCCATCCCAGAAGAACTGGGTTTCACCAAAGGTGATGTTCTATCGGTCATTCGACTTCAAGACGACGGCTGGTGGGAAGCTGAAGTTACTACCACCCGTGGACGGACCGGTTTGGTCCCCAGCAATTACTTGCAAATTATCTAAATAATGTCCATTTCATGAACAACAGCCTGTGTACAGGTGAACGATGTTTATTATGTCTTCATGATGTAGATACGGATTTACACGACTTCTATGTGATTCTCTATGTTTTTGGTGCACATGCTTTTCCTTTGTGTTCCAGATTGCTTGCGATTGATATCACCCAGTTGTTGTCTTTGGCCTGACCCATACCTTCTGTTTGCCCTTTACCCTCTTTTTCCTTTGGATTTCAGTTTCTTGAGAAGCCAGCGTTCGATTTTGGTCTGATGTCTATTCCTGTATCTCAACAACGACAGGGGCATGTCCGAGGACTATCCCTTGGTTCCTGCCCTGCGTTGTCCGATTCTGTCTTACAATCTTCTATAATTTGAGTAATAATTATTTGATTAGTGATTAGTGATTAGTGATCTCGAACGGCATTGTAATGCACGCAAATATTGAAGATGCTCATTAAATCATATGTTTCCTCTGCGCCGAAATGCTACTGGTCTAGCCAGGCAGTAGAATGCACCACTCACTTCCCCTCCATATAGGGAGCAACAACAAGTAATATAGAAGAAAAGCCAGAACGCACATTCCCAGCACGTCCCAGAGCAGCCTCGTTAGCCAGTTGAAGAAGACCTCAGCCCACGTATTCGTATGACTGCCTATTGGTTCTGTTTCAACTCCAAACTAGAACAGTAAGGGCTGCGTATACCTCGAGCCACGAGTCAAGAGCGTTCCGATATCTCATCGTCAGACAATTCATTGTTGCACTTCATGCACTCGTACCCCTCCGAGGATTTCAAAAGACGAACGTAGGTTATGGCACAATGCGGTTGATCCCAAGCATCGCACCGAGCATCCTTGAGTTTGAGCTTTGGTCTGTTACAATCCATCTCGACGTGGTCGTTGACATGACCGCACTCCTTGTGGATAACACGTGTAACCCGACACATTGGGTATCTGAGAAGTAGAGATTGGAGTTCGTTTGATTAAGTCTGAACTTAGGATGTATGTAAGATATGTGCGTAGAGAGTGAACTCTTAGGGCTCAGTCATGAAAAGAGTGGCTCGATAGAGGAATTGTTCCGGAGCTTAGATACAGGCAGAAGATGTGGTTTCCAGAGCTCGACAACTCGATAATAAAGAACGGAATGGATGGGTTTAGTCTGATTCTCTGGATTTCATCTGGAGAGAGTGTAGATGAGGAAACAAACACGGGAGAAATTGTGTATAGCATAGCTTAGTCGTTGGTTTATCTTGGGGTCTGGAAGTGAATTCCAGGACGGGATATTGCGGGAAATGTGAACATATTAACTCCACATTGACCCTGTGAATTCGTGGGTAAGTGCACTGCGTGAGCAACTTGAGTGCAAGAATGGAATACCGAGTGGATATGAATCCTTCACGGAAAAGATGTGGCTTGAACACAGGGATTTAGAGTACATAGGCTTGTGTATATACATTAGTGGAGTTGTGCTCAATGTTTGTGCCAGATTGATGGATGCACCATCCACTTAGTAAAAGACATGTTCTGGGAGGTAGGTAAAATGAATACCGTTCTGATTATCACTATATATTGGAAAGTCCAGTCCCAGTGCGTAGATTCTGGGGGGTTTTCCATGGAAAAGGCGATGCTTTGTCGGCATGAGGAAACATAGGGGGTATATGAAACGGATGCATCGCCATTGAAAGAGGAATTAGGTTTATTCGTCATCAACAAAGGAGTTTGCCAGACGGCCAAAGATCGGAACTTCATAGTGATCAAGCGTGTCAACTGAGACTTGGTTAGTCCTGCAGGGCGTTTCCCAGCCTATGTTTTTGACTTACCGTCGCGATAAGCACGCATGCTCAAGAAACCGATCATGGCCAAATCGCATAGAAACAGAGTCCATGAGAAGAAGCTTGACCAAGCAAATATGAGATGAAGGATCTAGAGAACTGTAAGCGCGCATTTCATCCGAGGTCGAACACGTGGCCTGACGTACAAACATGACGGTAAAAAGCATGCTTGACTGCCATGCATGAAAGCTGCATTACATTAGTAAATCTGCCAAGAAGTACATACTCGGATTGATTTTGACACTCACCGTACATAATCGCTTTTGTGTTCAACTAGCAGAAGGAAGACACCACCCGCAGGAGGCAGAAGCAGATATGCCAGCATAGCTTCAAAATCCATACGGATGGGTAGGCTCGTATCGAAAGCTCCCATATTCCATCTCCCACTTTCGACATCTCCGCCATAGCCACTGTTTCCAAACCCAGTTGCTCCTGGTTGACCACTGCCGGCGAAGTGACTCGGTGACGGAAGCGCGTTGGATGCGAGACCTGGAACCGGAGGAGAGCCGACAGGAGATCTGATAATGGGCGATTTCACGCGATTGGCATCGCCGAGGGCAGGCGACATTGCCCGTTCAACTTCGGGCGATTCATCCTGATAAGGAGCGAAATTCATTGCGCTCGATATAGTGATCGCAGGCGAGGTGGACGTCGGAATTATGGCGTGCGGTTCTTATCAGGTGGTAAAGCTTTATCGGCCGCTCGTGATGGCGGTGACGTCTTGGCGCCTGAGGCAGAAAACGCGTCGTGTTGATGATTCTCCTTCCCGAGTATCATGTTTACGACTGCACTACACCAATCTACAATGACATAGGGAGAGAGAAAAAAGAAGAAAGTGGAAGGGGAAAAAGAATTGTATACCGTTCTATGCTCCTGGGTATCATATTGTAACCTTTTACCTCATTCAAATCTCATAATGTACATGAACGCGTCCCGTTGTCATTTATGCAAAGCTCTTCAGGTTCTACCTCGACCGCGCGTAACGCTAGGACCTCGGGCAATTCCACTGACCGGTCTCCGTGTAGTTGTGGTTGTAGATCCTCTTGTCGCAGTTGATGTGGTCCTTGTTGCACTCGGATTGGTTCTTGAGTAGGAGACACTTGGTGTTCTTCCCAGACCGCTGCTGCGGACCCTGCCACGTGTGCCTCGAGCAGCGGCTTGCGTTCTTCTCTTCTCTTCTTCCGCGGCTCTCCGAGCCGCGGCCTCCCTCTGTTCCTGCAACTCTCGTTCACGTCTTTCCGCGGCCTGTTGCTTGAGGCGTTCTTCGTTCTCCAAGTCGGCGACATCTTGAACAGCACCTTGCCAGTTTGGATTGAGGATCAACCGCTGATTATGCTCTGTCTGGGAGAGAATTCGCGTCCAAGTGTTTAGTAATGTTGACGCGGAATCAACCGTACGCGAAACAGTCTATTGTACAAGTTTTTTACTTAGCGATCTGGAAATGCCTTGACTAGGAAAGTAAATAAAGATTCGACATACGTCCATGTTACCCTTTGCCCGATCAAGGCTACTTAGAAGGCTCTCAATCACCTGATTGATGTTCCGGACAGTCTGTAACTCGTTCCGCAAGGCTGCCTCGCGCGCTTCTTGGCGGTCGAACAGCGTTTCACCATCGTGAGAGGAAATGGGCGGGGGCGTGGTACTCTCCTCTTTAACGGGTGTTCGATTCACTTTCCTAGTGCCCCGCTTAGAGGGAGAATCCCAGAGGTCGTCCGTGTCTTCATCGGAGAGTTGGAGTCGTTCCATTTCCTCCGCAGTGCTACGGAAAGTCATTGTTTGTGAGGAGGTGAATATGTGGTAGTGGAGGGGCGTTCGAGGGAGAGAGGGACAGCAAACAAATCGGACTATTTTAGTGTTCTGCACGTGTAGATAAAGTCCAGGTATCGTCGCCTAAGACCTAAGGCGGTAGTGGTGAATCAATGCCTGAGGAGGGGCGGTGGGGCAGGCGAATGATTGGGTCAGCCTCACAGTTAAAAGTGTGGCTGGTTCGACGTCAAGCATTCCTCGTTCGTTGCTCCCCCCGTCACCAACACCAAACTTCTTCCAACCCTCTCGTTTCTCCTCTCCACCATCGCTATCGTTCCCTTTATCGCTCGATAAGAATTAATTAATTTAATTCTCTCCTTTTTTCTGTCGATAATTATTCATCGGATCTTACCCACTTGACTCCATACACGAATTGATCGCTGGTCGGATAGCTTCAGAGTTCTTCCCTTCCTTCGGTCGGCTTTTGGCGTACTCGCGCGCGTCTTTCCTCCCTTGGTGCCCCCTTGGACTCGCGACCGCCCAATTTTACCGCTCACAACGTCCACGTCTTACAAACTTGGTCTTCAATCATTGTGGTTCGATATATTGTGTGCATAACCTGAGGATAACCCGAGTTCTGAGTGAATATCTCACAATGGCGACGACACCTCCGCCGCCGTCAACTCTGCGTGTGCCTCCCACTCCACGACATGGACCCGGATATGACCAATATGAACCGTACTCTACGCGCCATTCGGCCAGACTAGCTAGTCAAAGGGCATCGAAGGAGAGGCACACAACTCCCCCGCCGAACTTTCCGCCGTCGCAAAGTTCCAAAAGTACAAAGAAGCAACACAAGGAACTGGGAGCAATGTCACCACCTGAGTCTGCCCGCAGGTCCCCCCGCAAGAAGACATCCGATCGAATTGGCAGCTTCCTTGCCGCAAATTCACTAGATGGCGCCTCTGAACTAGACGACTCAGATCCTTTCGGCATCTCCGAGCCTTCCAACTCCACCCATCCTTTACACGCATTTCAGACTACCATGTCACAGGGAATGCTGCCAACACCTGCGAAAACGCCCAAGAAGAAAGCGGTTGGTGATATTGGGAACACAGCACGGGTTCTCTTTCCTCCGCCCTCTGGACGTACCAAGAAGAGCAAAAAATACACTGGCTTTTCCCTGGATAGCTTTGACGATAATGCTCGGGGCGGATCCGATATTCAGATTTACACCGACTCTCGTGACCGGATTCCAGAGCCAGACCAGAGCGAAGACAACCCATTCTGCAAGAAACCCACTGTCCCTACACGTTTTTCGAGACGCAGGGCAGAGCAAAGTAAGCGCGACAAGGAAGTTGACGAATCAGTGAAACGTGATGATGGCATGACTTATGTATTGTAAGTATATTCTTTGAGATCTGTCGAGCATACTCACTAACAAGCCCCGCAGCCGTGGCAAGAAAATTTTCCGCAAGTTTGTCGACCCAGTTGACAGTGATGGGGATGATGACGATGACGACTTGGGCTTGCTCGCAGCTCGCCCAGATCTTTTGGACGAAGACATCACTGCCAACGTTCGACCACTCACCCGCTCGTCCATCAAGCCTCGTGTGCTCTTTCCCACAGCAAATGACCGCGCACCTCCGTCAAATCATGTTAGCGATGGCGATGAAGAAGCAGCTACTGACATCGAAGACCATATGCTCGTTCCTGATGTAGCAGAAACTGTTGATCGCCCTGTCGACGTTGAGATGAAGCAGCGACCAGTTACTCCTCCACCAAACACTGTTGAAACTCCTCCCTCGCCAGGTGCGACAATACGCTCGTTGCGTTCTCGAACCAAGCGTGATGATCCGGAGCACCGAACACCTACGGTCCCAGAGACCAAAAAGAAACGCGTCAGTCCCTTTGATGGTTGGCTGAGAAGGAAACCGACTCCTGTGCCCGCAGGGTCTAAAGCCAAGAAGAGGGACGCCGCTGAAACGGCTGGCAGCCCTGGTGGCCCGGCTACCAAGAGAACCAGAGGAAGTCGAGCTGCTGTCACACCGTCCTGACTTACATAATCTCAGATGTTGTTGGCATGCGATGTAATTCGGCTTTTGATGCTCTCTGAATTTCGCATCTTTTTCTAATGGCGATTCTGGTTAATCCAGACATGTCAGCTTTTGAATGCCAATATTTCAGGGCTAAGAACTTTTTTAATAGTCCGGCTGCACTCAGTTTTACATCTGTTCATACAATCCAGTCTTTGGTCTGCAGTCGGAATGGGATATGGGAATGGGTAAATGGACAGGATAGGTATTTGGCTGGCAAGCACGTTACTGGATGGAGTTTTTGTTTCTCATGTTTTTTTCTACCTCCTTCGTTGAGCCTGGCGTGTATTTGAGCTCTTCTCTCGATAGCTTTAGTTTAGATATCCAATGAACAACCAATATCATATCTACTAAATTGCCCCCCCCCCCCCCCATTTGGTTCCAGAAGGTATACGATTCAATACTTCTGTCTAGTCTTCCTATTCAAAGCCACGTAGCTAAACATATATAGTTATAGTATTTGTATATTGCTGTATAGGCTATTCTTCAAAAAGGAATGGATTCAATAAGAGGTATAACATACTCCGTAGCCTGCTAGAAGTAAGAAATATAAAGGCAGCCAGAAGAGACTATCAAAGTACAAGAAGTGCCGAGTCGAATAATACATACAAGGCTAACATAAGAAAAAAGAAAAGAAAGAAACTCCAACAACTCCAAGAGCCTCTATGGAGGACGTTAGTGTTCATCAAAACATGCCTGTGGGTCTTGGTTCTTTTCGCGTCTATGTTCATCTGCCGTACAGTCTTATATGATATCAAGCTCGTCGTCATCGTCATCATCGAAGCCTGTCTTAGTCGCTTCGGACATTCCAAGGCTATCTCGTCCGGCTTCCTTGATACCCTTGGCGGTGATGAAGCGGGTCTTTTTCACGCTACTACCATGTGTACCATCGTGAGCGCGCTTCAACGGGCCTAACTTCACCGTGTTTGCTTTCCTGAAACCCAGGAGGCCGGAGTGACTCGAAGGGGTCTCCGCCGCATTTTGGTTTGTCTTCGCCGGTGTGATATTCTCCGGAAGAGGAGACGAGCTGTTCCCGGAATTTCGAGCACGAAGATATTCGGCGCCCATGCCGATTCCCCGAGACGTGAGCTTCTGGGCGATATCGCGCTCACGCTGCTGTTCCATAAGACGTCTACGGAATCGTTCTTCTTTGTTTTCCATTCCGCGACCCATTCTGCCTGCAGCGATGAATGGGTCTTCGTCATCGGCATCGATAAGTCTAGCGGCAGACTGGCCTCCTGGCATAACGAAGGAGGAGCTATTGCCAGCTCGAGACTTGGGGGCCGGCGCAACGTAGTATAGAGACTGAGATTGGAAATCGTACTGGGCACCATTTTGTTTCAGTCCCTTTCGGGGTCCTTCTCCTTTCCCCTTGCCTCCACCGAAAAAGCCGGTTCGTGGTCCAGAGCGTCCACCGGGACCGAACATGCCTGTCCCGCCGTTTACGCCCATTCTTTGAGACTGGGTGCGTCGAACTTGGATATCGATGTGGAAGTCGCAAAACTCGGTCTTACGGGCGTCAACCCAAGCCTGACATGTTTTGCCGTCCTTCCTGACGGCCTTACAGAAGCCGATGTCTTGCGCATAGCCTATCTCCAGGACCTTGTCGTCAGACGATGAAATTGCGAGACTGAATTTGTTGGTATCTAGCTTGTGCTTCGGTGGGGGTAAAATGGTTGGGTTCAGGATTGCGATGAGAATCCCCTCAGATAGTCTGTAATATCGCGGGAAAGCAGTATCGAAAAGGAAAAGATCAATGGTCCATTTCAGGTCCGTGAGCTGGATGCACATGTATCTGCTGTTGTTGTTGAGTCCTTCGTCAAAAGGATCAGCTTCTTTTGCGGACACTTTTTTCGACTCTTTAATATCTCTGGGCTCTGACTTCGAGGCTACTATTCCGAAGACCACATAGTCCCCGTTGATAGTTTCAGGGAGCTCAAAGGCAGGCCCCTTCACTGTTCTCAGAAGATCGGGAATCCGGAGGACCTTCTTGTCAGCAAGGGTACGGGTTAGAAAGGAGTGAGGTAGAATGCGGTTAGAAAGGTGGAGTGAGGAAAAGGCTTCGAATTTCGAAGCGTCAGGAGTCTTGTCTAGCACACTCCCTTCGCGAGATTCATCCGAGCCGGTATGTTCAAAGCTTGTAGACGAAGCTGCTTGTGCTTCCGATTCAGACTTCTGGTTTCGTCTATGGAGATATGATCCGGGCTCATCCTGATCAAGGTTCCTCCGTACACTGGGAAGAGTCTGGCTTCTTTTTAAACCTGCAGGTTTGAGATTATTGCATGACCGCAGAATGTCTTCTCGGCTGAAGCTTTCGGTCTGTCGATTTCTGGTTGGTGACCTTGTAGGTGACCCCTTCCTGGCCTCGGCTGCCGCCTTGAATGCGTCCACCTCTGCCTTGTCGAATTGGAACGCTGAACTCCTGTTGACTTGTAGCCTCTCTGCCCGTTCCCTTCGGAGTTTGTCGGCAGATCTGCTCTCGGCCATTCGCTCACTGAAGCTCTTGGGGCGGTTTCCTGGTTCCCCTGCCAAAGCCTGCGTTAGAGCAGTGTGGGAATGCAAAGTCATACCGTCTCGAATACCACCTCCGCTGGTCGGTCGGCCAGTAGTCCTTGAGCTTGGGGGTCGCTTAAGGGAAACATCACTGCCTTTGAGGCCCTTGTCGATGCCGAGTATATACCTTCGCGGGGAGGCGGGTGGAGCTGCGACTACCGGACGTCGTGTCGGTGACAATGGGACCTGCACATCATTGGGCTCGAGTCTGCTAGTTGCGTCTCTCGCGCCCTTCATCCTTGGTATATTATCTTGAGTCCGTGACGAGGCGCTAACCGCCGACCCTGGTCTGGACAGCGCGCCGTCTCTGTCGTGTGTGTCTGATCCCGAAGTGCCTGGCCTCCCACGATTTTTTTGAAGTTGCTTCAGCTTCAGTCGCGCCTCGATTGCTGCTAACTTCAATTTCAGCGTTTCCTCATCGTCATCTTCATCCTCGTCCTCTAGACCGTCCTCCAAGAGCTGTTCCGACCTGGTTCGAAGGTCCGGGGTTGTAGTTGAACGTTTGAGAGGGGACCCAAAATTTTCTCGACGCCGCTGCATTTCTTCATACTTTTTTCGACCGCTAGGAGAGCTCAGCAGCGCTTCCCTGGGGGACTTGGGGGGCCATGAGATGTCGACCACTTCGGCAAGGGTTTCGTCAGTCAATGTCCGCGGAAGGGATGAGGAAGTTTTTCGTACTCACTGCTGGTCATCGGTCTATGTTTTTCTTTGTCTTTGGGAAAGAAGGCTATGCGGTAGCGCCACACCGATCCTACCACTATCGACACGCTAAGAATGCCACTATCTGATCTAGGATTGCGCCTTCCCGTGGATTTTGGCCATGTTCAGGCGCGAAATGATGCGGGGAATGCCAATTGAGGGATAGAAGTAGAAATCGACAACTGCGCAACGAATAATGACACTTGAAGAGCGAAGGGGTGAGCAGGGAGTGAAGAGACGTGAACATTCACCAGGAAATCTTCTGTCATCAGCAAGGAATACAACACACGGTGAGTTGCATGAGTTAGTATTAAGAAAGGTTGTCGCTTGGCTTTCTACTGGTCGGCGTTGCTGCGGCTGTGATTGGCTGCGGGGGAAGCGTGTTCAAGTTGTCGCGTCGGAGTTAAAATGAATCTCAGGCACGCGTTTTAGAGTAGTGAGCCTTAGGATTCTTATTTTGAAACTCCAATTCTCTCAGACAAGTCCTACCAACACACTCACCATGCGCACTCGATCGTCGGCTCCTTCGTCCGAGCAATCAAAGCCGGAACAGCCCTCCAAACCACCGCTGACGACTGAGAAACCCGGCAAGACTTTCATCCTCCCTTCTTCCGCCAGCGACGAAGCTCGGTTCCTCCAATTGCCCAATCCCCAAACCGGAGAACTCACTCGCTATTTCTTCTGCCCAAAGCTGGGAATATATGAATTCACCGTAGTCACATCATCATCGCAGTCCCCACGAAGTGTCCTCTTTTCCCCAAAGTCGGAGAACAACACGGCACCTGATAGAAAACCCTCAAAGCCCGGAAATGCGAGTATAGCGAAAACTGCGCAATTGTTAATTGCGACGCCCATAGATGTGGTTTTCTTCCTGATTCCGTTACTATGCCCGAAGTCTTCACAGGCAAAAGGCCTATTCCAACCCCTTGACGACATCATCGACTCGCAAGACGACCTACCCAACCACTTCCAGCACGTTCTCTACGACGAATCTTTCAAGAATGTCTTACAGGCGCGAGCCGAGGCTATTTGCGATTCGATGGAGGCAGGAGATGAAAAATTGTTCCGATTCAGCGAGGCCAAACTCCTTAAGGAACTGATTGCCAAAGCAGAGCGGATGGTAGCACTGGGACTTCCTGCCAGCATGGAAGAACGCTTCATTCGCCAAGCTTTGTCCACACCTCTAATGGCTGTCAAACGAGAGGATGCCTCGACCAATGCGGCGCCGTCCAATAGTAATAGTGACGGCGAAACAGCGCCGCAGGAAGACAAAGAGACACCGGCAACAACAGCAAGCTCGACTTCGGTTCCTACGCCCTCGGACGTGTCCACCCCTGCTACAGAGTCGCCTCCCAATGAGCCAACTGTTTCAGATGATGTGGCTCGTCTACTGAGGATCTCGACCGCTATAACCTTCATGAAGGATTCTTACCTGTCTGCAGCTCTGCGCACTAAGGTCGATGAGCTACTTTCCAGCTCCGAGAGCCCTATAGACTTCAAACCTATGCATGATCACCTCAAGCGTGTGGCCGAGCTTCGGGCAGAGGCGCTTGCGTCACGATCTTTAGGGGATTTCAGCCGGAAGCGTGATATCGATGACGACGAAGGCGCCGAGTCACGGGCGGACAAGAAGCGCCGCAAGGAGGAAGAAGAGAAGAAAAAGAAGGCGGGAGAGTCCCGTGGAGTCCGAGATCTGAAAAAGGTGAATACCACCGGAATGAAAAAGATGAGCGACTTCTTTTCAAAGGCGGCTGCCAAGAAGAAATCTTGAATCGTGTGTATGAAACCTTATTTTGCTCAGAATCAGACTTCATGTTGGCAGTTGCATGCCAACACTTGACGGCTGCGCCGTTCAGTCTTCTGGCTATCAATGACTATCCAGTCTCGATTCCTCGTTTAGAATGGAGAACATTCTGCTTATTCTCAGAATCCCGGATTATACGGAATACGAGCAGAGTCATTGAACCCGGAAGACTCAGTAATAATTGGGACCTACACAAGTCGAGCGAGTCGGCGATGGTAATAATCACGAGAAGATAAGAATCTCTTACAAACACGGGCAAGACTAGGCTTCTCAGGGTAATAGACGACATACCCGTGACCCTCTGGTCTGCGGGTAATGCCCGCATATTTGACGCTAGCGCCAATAATATTTCAGTAACGGACTAGAGACAGGCTATATACAGTATTAATTCGAGATTCAAATTCATCCATCCCCTTCCCTTTTTGTTTCTTTTTTAATGATTTCCCCTTGAGTTTCGTTTTAAACATTGACTTGAGCAATGGCCTCTCCAGTAACCCTATTAGAAGCGCAAGTTAGCAAGATGCACAATCATGATGATCCACAACATAGCGAAGCCAAGGCGAGGAGACATACACAAAGGAACCGTTAGAAGGCTTGCTAATAACCATGGCCTGGGCCAACTTCTCCTCACTGATATCAGGGAACTTCTTCAGATAATACTCCTTCAGAGCCTTGATAACAGCATCGACCTTAGACTGCGGCAGCATATGCACAGTGCAACCACCCCATCCAGCACCAGTAAGACGACTGCCCCAGGTACCCGCCCGACGGGCAATAGCACAGATGTCGTCAACCTCGGGCGCGCTGCACTCATACTGAGTACGGCAGGAAGCCTGAGACTCGTTCAGCAGTTGTCCAAGATACTCGATGCGCCTCTCATCGAGAGTAGTCGCCTTAGCAAGGCAGGCCTTGAAGTCGAGCACACGACGAGCCTCGGTGAAGCAGTGCAGAGCACGCTGGCGCAGGAGGAAGCGCTCGGCTTGAACGGGGAATGAAGACAGGTATTTGGCTTCGAGGTCTGCGACCGTGATGCCGAGGAGCTTGGCAATCTCCTCGCGGGTGTAGCCTTGTTCCTGGGTGAGGAGCTCCATGGTCGTCTGGATGACGGAGTCGATCTGGTACTCGAGGGGGTCGCCGAGACGGCCTTCCTTGCGCATTAGCTCTTCGTGGAAGTTGCGGAGACTGTAGCCCAGGGAGCTGTTGTCCTTGGGGAGGGTTAGGCCGTGCTGAGCGGCCAGGACCACGGAGGCGAGGGTGCATTCTGCGACGCGCAGGTTGTAATGGCGGGGCGCGGTCTCTGCCTTGTTAGAGGTGACGAAGCTCTGGGCCATGAGGAAGGTAATCTCTTCAGAGGCCTTGGGAATGGGGACGTGCTGGACGGAGAAGTTGGGGAAGAACTGGGTGTAGAGCAGATATCCGCGACGGGAGAAGATGGAGGCTGCCTGGTCCATACTGTAGAGTGTTAGGAAGCGTAGATGGTAGTGAACAGGGAGGTTGTCAATACTTACCCGCCAGAGTACACACCAACTGCACGCTCCGAGACCACAGCGAGGTCAAGCAGATCTTGCTTGGAGACATTGTGGTTGTTCGCTTTCATAACGGCCAGCGCGCTCGAGCACACGAAAGCCGCGCTGCTGGAGATTCCACCGCCAGGGGGCACATTCCCATCCACAAGAACTTCTACGCTGGCAGGCACAAAGGAGCCATCTTGCTTTGTTTTGCGCAAGAACTTCAAGGCACCCAAAAGTCCAGCTCTGAAGTAGTTGACCCATTCGTGTTGCTTAGGATCGATCTCGATATCAGTGTCGCGGGGTACTGTGAATTCGCGAGAGGGAAATTTCTCGGGCTGGACGTTGGCGATCTTCACGAACGGCTCTCCACTGGAGGGCACCACCTTCACGGCCATGATGACGTCGACGCTGACAGCAGTGGGAAGGACATCGTACAGGTTGTAGTCAATGTGCTCGCCAATAATGTTGACACGGCCAGGACTGCGGGCGACAAAGTCGGGACGATGGTTGTACAGCTGGCTGAATTTAGAGATCAGACCATTGAAACGGGTCTGGTGCTCTGGAGAAACGGAGGTGACCGAGGCATCATCTGTGGCATAGACCTCAGCGATGTTCTCTGTCTGGGGAACGAGCTCTTGCGGGGTTGTTGACATGGCGGGGGAATGCTTGTTCGAGTTGGATAGAAAGGGGAAAGAAAACGAGAGGACAAAGAAGCAGGGGGAGGATGGGGAGGGGTATTTAATTAAACCAAGGTGCTAATATAAGAGAAAACTGCGATCATAAGAGGGGTGGGAAAAATGGACAGAAGAGGAAATGCCCCGCAATCGAGACAAGAACCCTGCGACTCCAGCTCCGGGGGGTGATTGGCCGCCCGGAATTAACGGGGAACAAGTTAATAACGCTGCCCACGCGATCCCGTGCCTGGAGAACGCTTCTGCGCTCACCGGGACTCCGAGTCTCCAGCTTTTTCAACCGAACCCCACATTTCTCCCGAGTCTCTCTCGGCCTGCCGCCTTATTAACCCCCGAAGCATGTCTTTTTATAGCCGACGGCACCTTCGTCTCCTCCTTGAAACAAGCTTTTCTCTTTGTTTTTAGTACTCTACTCTGTATAGTAATTTCTTTTTCTCTCCTTCCCAACTTTAACACTGTTTCCCAACCCATGCTGTCTGGGTTCCCGGTTCAATGCTTCTGGTGACTCTTGCCATGAGCCGGCTATACCGAGTCTGATGAAATTAACCGACATTCCTTCGCGTCTACCCAAGTAAATAGGCTGTCCAAAAAACACCGGGCACGGCGCACCACCCAGACCCGGCCAGTCGATCACCCCACCACATCACACCTGCCCACCTCTTTTATTTCCAGGGAACACATCTTCTATTACACCAGGTATAGCCCATGTCCTAGTGTTTAAACCCCATTTTTCTCGTGAATAGAAAGAAAGCAAGATAATAGAGATATCTACCCATAATTTGATCAAGAGAAATACAGCTCACTTGTGTTGGCATTCTAAGTTGAACATGCTGGATTACTTCGCCAAGACTGTAGCCTGGCAACCAGAAAAGAGAAAGAAAACAAAAATTGACATACAACAATAATCTCTACAGAAACGCATGGCTGAGCCGAGCGTAGCATATCTCATATTGAGAACGACGTAAAACCACCTATTAGACAAATTGATCGCCCGCGTTATCGCCTGGCTCTCCTACATCTTGATTCGGCAAGGCAATTCTTTCTTGAAGTCCCAGTCCTACCAGTCTGTCACCTATATTTTCAAAGGTAAGCTGACCACCGAAGCTAGGTATCGAAGACAGTCCTTTGCCTGGCCTGTCAAGTCCCTTCTATAGGACTCATCTTAAGAGCCTTCATTGAGCACTCTGAATGTCTCGGTGCAACCTTGGTTGCAGGCTTAACTCTCGATCATAGAAGGATTAATGTAGTGGGTTCGAAAGCGCGGGAGCTGCCGTAGCGAGTCAGATGGAGCCAGTATGAAATTATGGAATGAGATTTTGTTCGACGTTACTGGTGATGTTATTCTAGTCCGCTAGATACTTGATACGGTATAGACCCTTGCACCACGTTGCACAAACACGCCCCTCCCGATCTCGAAAAATAAAAAAACGTGGGGAAATTGAAGAATAAAGGAGGGAAGAAGGAAAGAACAAAAAGCTTAAAGCGAGTTGTCGCTCTATACAGTGTGAGCTTTTACATATCAGTCTTAGTAGTACATAGGAGTGCAACTTGGTCCTAAAAATGGAATACCGGTTGATGATGTTTACTAAGATTGTGGACGGTCTGTATTGAAGATCAAAAGACAATGGCTTTGACACCCAAGTTATACAATTCTGTCTGTTTGGGTGTACAACCAAAGGTAGGGTGATGCTGATTTAGTTAACAAACTTAACTAGTTAATGTGTGTAAGATTATATAATGATAACTACCTCTTCTTGGCAACTTGTTCTAGCCAGGATAATTGAAATTAAGACCTTAAAATAGGAATCTAAAGGTATACTCAAAGAAAGATTGAAACGTTCCTACATAGACTAAGGTAGTAAACATCGGCTAGCAAATCGTAGCATAGCTGTATGGAGTAGTGTAGTTTTAAATACCTGTGCGTAGTTCCTGCAGATATATTTCCTCTTTCCCTTCTTTCTTTTTCTCTTTCCGTTATTTTCTTGTCTATTCTCACATGTCCCAGGAGGAGATGATCAAAGACCATGAATATAGAGAATAAAACTGAGTCATCGATCTTCAATTGTTGTTACCTCAGGGAATCTTTCGTCGGATGATTCAGAGCAACATGGTAGCATGTGCATCTCCGGAATCGGCAAGGTTGTGAGTGGTAGGGAGATCAACGACTACTCATGCAATACCTGCAATATCATTATTTCTCGCAGGTTTTCCCCAAACATTGATCAAGATTGGGATTGTCACCGTCGTCATCATGAGATAAATGGTTGCCATTCTTGCATATATGTTCTCCCTGAAAGCTCTCTGGAATTCAAGTTTCAACGCGGCTGCTTTCCCCAGATCCAATGTACGGAGTTAGGGCCCTACTCCGTGATTAGTGCCAATTTGACTGACCGAGGATCCTCTTTTTTCCCTCTTGCCTGAGGCCGCATCTCACCAATCAGGTGAGGGCAGACTTCAATATGGGCGCCGATGATCGGAGCTAGCAGGCGAATTGAACCAATCAAGGGGGCGAGATTATTCGAGACTCCCAGACGCTAACCAGGGACGGGATAGCCACACCAGACACTGAGTCTGAGTCTTCTTCCGCCCGGTCTTAAGGACCTCTTACTCACACCAGGTCCGTGGTCTCTTTCCCTTCCCATTTTCTAAAAACATTTCTTTTTCTGTTTGGCCTGGCAATCATCCGCCGCAAAGATGATGCCTCTAAGACCATCCCAAGGCGCCATGCGCGCCATGCACTACCAGAGGTATATGACCTCTGGAAGAAGGTGTTTCACCTCTTCCTCGGTGGCAGCAGCCGTTTCGCCCCACCGCTTTTCTGCTCAGAAACGCTCCCAAAGCACTGCTACAGCTGCTACTACGTGAGTCTCTCGCCTTGCCTAGAGTTTTGAAAGAACTAATTGACCCTGTTAACCTGAGTGTGCACCGGTATAGAAAGTCTCGTCCCGCCCCAAGCCCGGCCTTCAACCTCGAACCTCAGCGCAGTGAAGTATCGCCGTTGCAGAACCGAAATGTGCCTGAATTGGATGATTCGTACGTGGACCTTGTGGAGCTTGTCAGGTTAAATCACACATGGTCTAACGCGTTTTGGAATATTACAGCTTCGTTGGACTCAGTGGTGGAGAAATTTTTCATGAGATGATGCTCCGTCTCGGCGTCGAACACGTCTGTGAGTCACCTCATATTCTGGGTGACATGGACCATAGAGCAGAAATAGACTGACCCATGTATAGTTGGCTACCCCGGTGGCGCCATTCTTCCCGTGTTCGATGCTATCTACAACTCCAAGCACTTCGACTTTATTCTCCCTCGCCATGAGCAGGGTGCTGGACACATGGCTGAAGGTTATGCCCGGGCTTCAGGAAAGCCTGGTGTTGTCCTGGTCACTTCTGGCCCCGGTGCTACTAATGTCATCACCCCTATGCAGGATGCCCTCTCGGACGGCACGCCGATGGTTGTTTTCTGCGGTCAGGTCCCGACCAGCGCGATTGGTACCGACTCTTTCCAGGAAGCCGACGTGATCGGTATCTCGAGAGCTTGCACGAAGTGGAACGTTATGGTGAAGTCCGTCGCTGAGCTTCCTCGCCGCATCCACGAGGCCTTCGAAATCGCAACCAGTGGTCGCCCTGGTCCCGTCCTGGTCGACCTTCCGAAAGATATCACTGCCGGTATCCTCCGCAAGCCTATCCCTATGAACAGCACCATTCCCTCTCTGCCGAGCGCGGCGAGCATTGCGGCCCGTGAGTTGAGCATGAAGCAGCTCGAAAGCACCATCGGCCGCGTTGCTCGTTTGGTCAATGTCGCCAAGAAGCCCGTTCTTTACGTCGGCCAGGGTCTTCTCGCTAACCCCGAAGGCCCCAAGCTTTTGAAGGAATTGGCCGACAAGGCCTGCATTCCGGTCACCACAACTCTGCAGGGTCTGGGCGGCTTTGACGAGCTGGACTCCAAGGCGCTTCATATGCTGGGAATGCACGGATCGGCCTACGCCAACATGGCTATGCAGGAGGCTGATTTGATCATTGCTGTTGGTGCCCGTTTTGATGACCGTGTCACGGGTAACATCACCAAGTTCGCCCCTCAGGCTAAGCTGGCTGCGTCCGAGAACCGTGGTGGTATTGTCCACTTTGAGATCATGCCTAAGAACATCAACAAGGTTGTCCAGGCCAACGAGGCTGTCGAGGGTGACTGTGCCGAGAACATCGGCCACCTTCTGCCCCATGTCAACAAGGTGTCGGAGCGCCCCGAGTGGTTCGCTCAGATCAATGACTGGAAGGCTCGCTTCCCCTTCTCTCTGTACGAGAAGCAGGCCCCGGAAGGCCCCATCAAGCCCCAGACTCTGATTGAGAAGCTCAGCGACCTTACCGCCCACATGAAGGACCGTACCCTGATCGCCACTGGTGTTGGTCAACATCAGATGTGGGCTGCTCAGCACTTCCGTTGGCGCCATCCCCGTAGTATGATCACCTCTGGTGGTCTGGGTACTATGGGCTATGGTCTCCCCGCGGCGATTGGCGCCAAGGTTGCTTGCCCAGATGCCCTTGTCGTTGATATTGATGGAGATGCCTCCTTCAACATGACCCTCACCGAGCTCTCTACTGCTGCTCAGTTCAACATCGGCGTCAAGGTCCTCCTGCTGAACAACGAGGAGCAAGGTATGGTGACCCAATGGCAGAACCTCTTCTACGAGGACCGTTATTCGCACACTCACCAGAAGAACCCCGACTTTGTTCCTCTGGCCAAGTCCATGGGCGTTGCTGCTGATAAGCTGGTCAACCCTGCTGAGATGGAGGAGAAGCTGAAGTGGCTGATCGAGAGCGACGGCCCCGCTCTGCTGGAGGTCATTACTGACCGTAAGGTGCCTGTGCTTCCCATGGTGCCCGCTGGCAGCGCCCTGCACGAGTTCCTTGTTTATGACGAAGGTATGTTTCTTGAACCCCCAGGGTCTTTTTGAAGTGGTACTGACTCTACGTTTCAGCCAAGGAACAGGAGCGGAAGGCCCTGATGAGGAAGCGGAAGGTCATCGTCTAAGTTGACATGAATGGTGCAACGACGTGACCAACCGATCCTGTAATTGCAAGTGCCCATTGACTTTTATTCAATCTGTCGATATCCACGGCGTTTTCTGGCGGGTTCTAAAAACGCTAGCGGGTGCCTGTTGGCGCTCCCAATAGCATCAGACGACCGTACTCATTGGGAGGAAACTGCACGATAAAATCCGCACTCCGAGGTCTTGCTGGAACTGTTCCGGTGAGATGTGGACCGGGCTTCTTTCTACCCTTGAACTCGAGTCCCTTGATTTTTCTTTATTGGCATCTTGTTGATCCTTTTTATGATTCGCCAAAAAGTTTCTTCGGTTCCAGGCGGCTGTATATTGTATATAATCCTTATATTTATCATGTTACCTATGTTGGAAACTCTAAGGAATAATAGGAAAGGATGTCATTTTGATCTGTGTCTTGATTGTAACTGATCCCTGGTATGAGGGTAGAAGTGCCAGAAAGAAGTAACACTATTATTTCTCTGACGTAGAGATTCTAGGTATAACGAGTAAAAAAGGGAGGGCAAATGGACTACAGGTGAGTTCCTGCTCTACCAAGTAGATGGGGAAGTGTTACTAAGAGGCTATCAACTTTGGTATGGAGATACCGGCTAGACTGCATCTCTTCTGAGGATAAGCTTCTGCCGCTTAGAAATTTCCGTAAGGAATGACTGGAACTCTCATCCCATGTTACAGGACACCTCTTCGTATACATTGAGAAGAAATGCAATTTGAGACGTTCTCATCAATCTTTAGGGAATATCCAGATACCTCCCTTGTTGGCAAAAGCTATCTAGCCACTCATTATATGCAATATGAGATATAAATATACATGAATCATCTCAAAACTGAATATAATATCTGAGCATAACCTGCAGGGGCTACTTCCCCGGACGGAGAATATCGCCCTAATACATCGTACTTCTCAGCCAGAGGCATACTTCCAGTCTTTGTCTTTACTTGAGTGGGATTGGAGTCTAGTTCTCTTTTTTCTCTAAGTTTATTCGAGGTTTTCCTAACCCAAGAATAGTACGCTCAGACGTTCATTATGGCCAAGAAGGAAATGGACATTTGATAGTGTGTCCCATGTAGCTAACACTGAGAAACAGAAAAAGGAATAGAAAAAAGGACTTGTTAAGTCAATTATTCCCAGTAACACCTCCTCGGTCATAGAAAGAACTCTCCTAATAGGTCTCACACTAGCTTTAACAGCAGCATTCATCTTTATACCTGGGATATTATGTTCCCCATCATGCATACAAGCCTCCCTCAACCCCTACACACGTAGTCCACTGATAGCGTCCAACCCATCTTCCTCGTCGCCGGCACTAGTCCCGCCTTTACTCAACTCAATCGTCGCATCCTTCCGACCCCAGATATGCACCGTAGGAATACAAATCAGCTTGCCATTCATACCCCTTCTCAGTGCCCTTAACTTAGGCACCTTGCGAGAGGGCGAAATTACCATCACAGGGACCCTCAGCTTGATATAGGCGTCGAGAAGGTCGAGGGCCTTGGCGCGGCTGGTGACGTCGTTGCTTTTCAGGTAGCCGTAGAATGAGCCCTTGGTGGAGGTTATGCCGTCGAGTTCAGGCCATATCTCTGTAGTGGCATTCGTACTTGGGAGCTGGTTCCCCAGCCGTCAAGGCTAGATAACGCATCTTGTGATGGAGATCCGGAGTGTTTATTCGGGGACAAGGCTCAAGGTACACCACAAGAAAGAAACTGAGAAATCCACGACGGTGAGTGAGAATGACTGTCATCGGTATAGATGCTGCTACTAAATGATAGCCCTAACCTCGGAAACGGCACGTCCGATAAGGTTGCATTGGCGTGGATTAAACTAGTGGGGCTGGAACTTTCTTTCTGGAGCTCGGCGGAGCTCAACATCCTCGATCCAGATGACTTGCTTCCACTTAGTCTTAGAATTGACTTGGATTGGCGTATAATGTGTCGAGTGATATATACTGCCAGTATAAGTGAGGTTTATGCCGCGTTGTCAAAGAGAGCCCAGGATTCACTTATCGTTGTAATACACCAATGCTCGATATAAATATATGTATGACGGGCATCACTTGCCTGGGGCGGTCTTCTGAGATTGACTTCTTCTTATCACTAGATTTGACCATGGCTGCACCGCTGATTTCAAGCAATGCGGGGGGGTCAATAACAGCTTTTCATCTCCTAATGCACCCCCGAACTCGGTTGACGGCAAAGATCGAGTCAGAATGTTGCCACCATTTGATTATCCTTTCTTTTTCCAGAGACAGATTCTCGGGTCTTCTTCTGGAAGCTCATGGCATCTGGAAAATCCATGGTTTCCGAGTTTCCTCAAGACTAATTGACCAACACTATCCTTTCTGGAAAGCGTTGCGAATGGGTCTGGCTACTTTTGAAATATGTGGTTTCGTTTGTTCATTGTCGAAGAAAGTCCTGGGAGTCAGAGATATGAAGTGCACAGCTGATTCTATACTGAACGTTTGCTCACTTGAAGGGAGTCGTACTACTAGGTTGGTAATTTTGTCAATTGAGTTGGGATCCAGCAGACATACAAACACATACGCAACGATCATCGACACGCCAGTGCCGATTGTCACTGGCTAGCACAGACCGGGTGAATGAAGGGTTTCCAAAGCACTTCGAAACTTGGTTCTACTCTCACGGCACATTGTGGAATTTGACTGTGAACTTGTGTTGTTCGTACGTCGACTAAAGACTAGTGATGCTATTATATACTGTCCGAAGTGCAACATATCGGATGTAAAATCCTTGGCCGCAGCGTTAGATTATTTAAAATTCTATCTGCCGCCTATCAAAGGGCATATTCAGGCGGCAATGGGTCTTAGAGTTAAGTTGAATTGCTGCATACGTAAAGTTCGTCTTGATAAGAATAAAATGCTGAGAGAAATCTCATAGGACTCAGGACATTGCCAGCGACTCGGCTCTGGAAGAGATGCTATCTCGGTGGACCTCAATGGCTAATGGCTGGATCCTGGAGCCGGTTGTTTAATCCTATATCAGTCGGGTTCTGCTAAAATGGCTGGTGATACCATTAGCGTAGGCAAGGGGTCGGTCTGATTGAACAACTCGAGGCTGTTACTTCGGTTATTGAAGCTGTAGAAGTTGTGACTAATGCCACTGTAAGAAACCTATGCTAAGCTCTCTAATCTCTGTAGATATATCTGATATCGCTAAGCCTTTGCATGCCTATGGGGTCGACTCTCTTATCACCGTGGAGATGCGAAACTGGTTTATGCAGACTTCCAGAGTTGATGAGACAGTTTTTGAGATCTTGGGCGGCGCAGCAGCCGCAACACTGGGGCGAACAATCTTTGATAAGAGAAAGCCTGTGACATAAGGAAATTGTTCACTGTTTCGCATCTGTGTTGTCCCGGTAAATGAATAACACTAGCCCAAGCCCACGTGGTGTCAAGATCTGCACACATCTCAATCATGCTTGGGATAAGCTCTATTTCCAACTGAGAGCACTCATGAAACGTCTTTTGAAACGTTTCCTTCCGTAGTCTTCGTTTGGATGGATTCCAACAGGCATACCCTTGTCGATATTTTATTGGGTGTCAAATATTAAGGGGTTTGTTGAATCGTCCCTTTTATTGTCTGGGGAACTCTTAAAGTTTCCGTACGATCAGCGAAGGGATTAGACTTCAGAATTTAATCCAATGAGACGGTAGTTAACTGTTTGATCGACTCAACTCAATCTCAGGTTGTTTCGGACTGAAACCAAAGACGAGGGAGGGAAAGAAGGGGAAGCGTCAGATTTAAGTTCGCTTAAGGCCATTCTATTGAGATGGAAACAATGGCCTGTCAATGCACTTCAATTCAATTCTGGTCAGACTCTTTCTTAAACCCATTCAGTCGCACTCTCTTCGGCGTGTCGAACATTACTCACCTTTTCTTTTCTCTACAAATCATGGCTATAGAGTCGTTTCCCATTCCATCTCTCGACAGACCTTTTGGTGTGCACCTATGGCCTCACTTCAGCAGAGCCTTCGAACTTGTTGCAGGTTACCCTGCTGATGAATTCAAGTTTGTTGTGGGGACCACTCCTATGTCAACGCTTAGGGAGACATCGATCTTTGTGGCTGTTTATTACACAATTATCTTTGGGGGCCGTGAAGTGATGCGGAACCGAGCCCCGTTCAAACTAAGGTCGCTGTTTCTGGTCCACAACTTCTACCTCACGGCTATCAGTGCCATTCTGCTCGCGCTTTATATAGAGGAGCTCGTTCCTACCGTCTTTCGAAGAGGCATTTTCTACGCCATATGTCATCGGGACGGTGGCTGGACGAACCGCCTAGTTGTTCTATACTACGTAGGTGAAGCATTTACACCCATCTTGCATAGACCAGATGCTAAGGCTTCGTCAGTTGACATACTTAACTAAATACCTCGAGCTTCTTGATACCATATTCTTGTTTCTCAAGAAAAAGCCTCTGACATTCCTCCACTGCTACCACCATGGAGCGACAGCCGTTCTGTGCTACACACAGCTGATCGGTAACACAGCTGTTTCATGGGTCCCCATCACGCTGAACTTGCTAGTTCATGTTGTTATGTACTGGTACTACTTCGAAAGTGCTCGTGGCATCCGCATTTGGTGGAAGGAGTGGGTGACCCGTCTTCAAATCATACAGTTTGTCATCGACTTGGGCTTCGTATATTTTGCCTCTTACACCTACTTTACCTCGGAATATTTTCCCTGGATACCGAACGCCGGCCACTGCGCGGGAGAGGAGTTCGCCGCGTTTGCGGGTATTATCGTGATCAGCTCCTACCTTGCTCTCTTCATCCTGTTCTACTTTGCCACATACAACAAGGATGGCAAGCCTCCCAGTACCCGCCGAACTCTCCGACGCATGTCCCAAGCAGAGGTAAACCCCAAAGCTACGGGCAGCAAGACCGGCAATGCCTCGGTTCGGGCTCGGAAAGTTCCAGCGTAAGACGATTTTTGCACGGTAATGCCAGGCAATATGACATAGTCAAGGTGGCGTTGATGTTCTGAGACTAAGGGAATTAAAGGGATCTTGATGAACTTAGTATCGAGTCCAACATGAGTCATGTATAATAGGGTATAGGGTAGGATGTTGTAGTAATGTGTAACATAATACAAGTATAAAAAGCATACTAGGAACCGGATTCAGGAGTAAGATGGTAATCATGGGTGATTATCAGATGAGCCAGATAGATTGTACCTGAGCTACTGCGTATCAATTTGACATGTTGCAGCTCAATCCAATGGTCTTCCATACTCTGATGAAGCCGCAATGATAGTGGAAAGTGATGTGATAGAGACTAGACTGGAAAAGGCAGAATATCCCCGGGTCGAGAGTTATTCCGCCTCTCCAAGCCCCGCAAGGCCCCACGTGACGAGTTGAAAGCCAGTTTTCGCCTCTCCAAAGCCGCGGTTGGCACCCGAAGCACTAGCAGCTTCCTTAGTGGCAGTTCCAATAACTAAGAGCTGCCTAGGTGGTGACTGAAACCTACCCCATCAGTCTCGCCGCAAACTCTTTCCCCTGTCTTACCTCACATGAATCGATGAATACTCAGTCGGCACTTCCTCGCAGGATGTACAGTTGTGCTTTTTTACCCCAGTAGTACCATCAACCTTTCTCGTCATTTGACCCATCTTGCTTGAGCCACTAAACTATGGAGTCAATCCCGGGCTACTCAGCCTCCGCAGGCAGACCGCGATCTTCCGATAACGCTTCTACCAGACACGAAGGAGCGTCAAGACCCGACACATCTGCCTCTCCAACGACCGAATCAATGGAGGATAACGAGACTGTCTTTCTCAATAAGCCTTCGTCAAGTGAAGGCAACGTCTCCGGTGCAGCGCCGATTCAGACTTCCCACCCCGTCGATACATCAAATGACGAACCACGTAAATGTTGGATTTGCTACACTGACGAGACCGAAGACTCCCCTCTAAATATAGAATGGCGCTCACCTTGTCCATGTGCCTTGACGGCTCACGAAGCGTGCCTACTAGATTGGCTTGCCGACTTAGAAAATCCCCGATCTCGGAAACGAAACGGCCGCAACGCGAAGATGATGTGCCCCCAGTGTAAATCCGAGATTGTCGTCTCGCGCCCACGCAGCTATATTGTCGATACGGTTCGGATGTTGGAGCGGGTTGCTGGCCGGCTGGTTCTTCCTGGGATGGTGTTCACGCTCGCGGGCACTGTCTGGGCCGGATGCTGTGCGCACGGCGTATATTCGATGTATTTTGTGTTCGGTCCGGAGGATGCCCGGCAACTCCTGGAAGAAAGCGCAGATGGACCATGGAACTCGAGTCTCAATCTTGGGCTGCCGCTCATCCCATTGGTGTTAATCTTCTCGCGGACTCGTTATGCGGAAGGTCTGCTTCCAGCTATCCCAGTACTGTTCTTCGCCACACATAACCCCGGTCATGATCCCGATTTCGATCTTTGGCCACCCAGCGCCGCGATGACGTTTGCGGCTCTCCCGTATGTCAAAAGCTTCTATAGCACCATTTACGAAAGGCTCTTTGGCAAGTTGGAAAGGAGATGGATCGCGGAGGTGCAGCCCCGGCAATCGGATGTCAACGAGTTCGACGACAATGCGCCGCCCGAACACCCGGAGGCCGACCCTCCTAGGGATGATGGAGATGGCCATATCCTAATGGAAATTGATTTGGAATTACAAGTGGGAATGGGCGACAACGGGGCCGGTGATCAAGGCCAAAACCAGGGCGCTGCTCAGAATGGGCAGATGGGACTGGGCCGACGAGACGACCTGATCCACGAAACGAGCAACCTGGCTGATATCATCCTCGGGGCTCTCGCGTTTCCGGCGATATCCGCTTCGATGGGCGGGCTACTCAAGTACGTCCTACCGAAGGCATGGACGGCTGCTCCGTCCGCGTTGGAGCGTAGCCGGCCAGGACTTCTACAGACACGATGGGGGCGAAGTGTGGTCGGCGGCTGTGCCTTTGTTCTGCTCAAAGATGCATTGGTTCTGTACTGCAGATGGAAGCTGGCGCAAACCCACCGGCGACGGAGGGTGCTGAACTACGATAAAGCCAAGAAGCAGGTGGTGGGTAAACGGTGACAACAGTCTGTCTTTCGGTAGCAGCGCTACTCTTATGATACTCAATGTGACGATGCATGGCAAGGGCGTTTTGCATGGGATTTGGATGAATACTGATACACTCTTTATCTGCATATTGGCTCTTCTCTTTCCTCCATTCTCATGTTCTATACAAAATGCCACATATATTCAATTTCAATTGGGGAATGACTGTCTTTCCCAAAACCTCCAGCCAGACCAATCCATGCGAGTCCAATAATAAAAGCATCAACATCCACAATCATAAGAACCCCCCAAAGAAATCACCTCTTCACAATACCCACAACATCCGCCAAAGAATCCACCACATAATCGGGCTCCAACCCCTCACAAGCCTCCCGATCCCCATACCCATATCGACACCAACACACCTTCCCCCCAATATTCCTCGCAAACTGAATATCCGCCACCGTATCCCCAACCACCAAGACACCCTCGTCCGCGACCACGTTTATTCCAAACCTCTCCCCCAGAACGGGAACAAGCACATCCACAAAACTCGCCGGATCCGGCTTCCGCTGCGCCCCAGGCGTCTTATCCCCGATAATCAGCTCCTCGGGCACATACCCAGCCAATCCGTTCCTTTCCAACGCCGTCTTCACCGCCGCCACGCCCTTATTACTGACAATAGCGATGGGCACATGATGGGCCTTGAGTTCTGTCAAGAGCTCCTGGGCACCGGGGAAGGCTTTGATGAGGAGTTGGCCGTGGGTGGCGTAGAGGGCGCGGTATTTGTCGATCCAGTGGTTTTCTTGGGCTGTGAATGTTGCGGGGTCCGGGTGGAGGGCGCGGAAGGTGTCGGCGAGGCCGGCGCCGCTGGCGATGAGACGGTGGATTTCGGGCTGGGGAGGAGCGTGGGTGGGGAGGAGGGCGTCGAAGGTCAATTTGATGGTTTGGGAGATGGATTCGTGGGTGTCGAAGAGGGTGCCGTCGAAGTCGAAGATGGCGAGGGTTGTAGGCATTTTGAATAAATTCTTTTCAATGATTTTTCTTTCCAAGGATGGAGGGGAATTGGTTGTGTGGAGGGGTTATTTTGTTTCTTTATAGTCAATCTCAGTTGATTGTTATGTTATGTTACAGTACATGGGAGATCTATTTCTAGGGTTCAGGTTAAGCATGATTTATGGGTTCGGGTGGGGAATTTCAATTCGGGAGGGGCCGTGGAGTTTTTACTTTAGATAAATAAAGGACGAGGGGTTTGGGTTACGTGGCGGTGGCCCATTCTTGCATATACTATACTATTACTATACTGTTGATGTCGTATTGAGTTACTAGTGCTTATTTGTCTCGTGTATTTTTATTTGGCTGTGTACATGGTCTGTACATATGGCTAGGTTGAATCTTATGCAGTCCTTCTGGATGGGAAATGGTAGGGCTGATCGACCTCTTTCTAGTCATGTAACGAGGAAGCAAGGGGATTTCCCAGTGGTATTTCTGGGTTGTTAGCAGTGGCCGTGAGAAAGGTCGTACTGTACGGAGTACCAGTCATTGTTTTGTAGCAGTCACGATTAATTTCCACTCCAGCGTCAGAGAAAGTGCAGTACATGTTGAGTACTAGCCCGAGCTAAGTTGTAGACCATAATACTCCGTACGGAGTACAGTGTCCCAAAATAGTCTACTACCGATAACATGGACTACTGTGTCCAGGGAAAGTCTGGATCAATTTCCACATGAGAGGAAAATATTTACATTCATGCTATGAAGCTAGATCTCTATAAATTAACGAAATCTTGACAATCTGAGTAATATTATCAAATCGAGTATCCTATGTGAAGCCGTCTCACATTTAGGTTTAGGGCTTGACGGGGCCTTGGGACGAAGATGCCACTTGGAAGATATCCTACATGAGTTCTATTACTACGCTAAACAGAGTAGCCGACTGACGCTAATTAATGTCTTTCCGTCTCAGCTAATATATGTAATTGTAATTGGTTCACTCCGACCTGTAAGATAAATACAACAACCATGTGATACATGCAGCAGCAACGAAGTATAAATACCAAAGTACAACCTCATCATCACCAACCACGCTGTATAACAAACACCCTCTACACAGCACCTCAACCCCCCAAAAGACAAGAAGATACAAGAAAAGCAACAAAATGCTCCAACCCGCCCCAATCCACACCCTCCCCCCAACCGACCCAACCCTAACCACCCACATCCCAACCTTCCTCTCCCCAACCACCACCCCCCAAAAAATGCAATCCACCATCCACGCCCTCACCACCGAACTAATCACCACCGCCAAAACCCACGACCCAAATCTCACCAACCCAACCATGATCCCCATCCTCCGCGGCGCCCTCCCCATGTACGTTGCCGCGGCTCCCCTCTTCCCAACCACGACCTGCATCCTAGCCCGCTGCAGCAAGAAAAAGGGCACGAAGGAAGTGGTGGTCGAGTGGCCGGGTCGAAGGCCGTTTCCGCCGGCGGAAGATGAGGGCAAGATAGTGGTGTTGGATACGTTGGTTGCGACGGGGGATACGGTGGTTCGGGTCTGTGAGGAGCTTTGGGAGATGAGTTCTGGGACTGGTGGTGCAAGGAGGGAGAGGTCGGTGGTTGTGTTGTGTTGTTATGCGGCGCCGGAGGCGTTGGAGAGGATTGCTGCGTGTCCGGTGGTGGAGTATGTGGTTGTTGCGATGAGGGCGGAGAGGTGCGATGAGCATGGGTATTTGGTGCCGTATACTCATGGCGATATTGGGGATAAGATTTACGGGGCTGCGTGGAAGGGGAAGCAGGAGGTGGTGGTGGCGGAGGGGGAGGATGTGGATTGTGTGCTTTCCGGGGTGGAGGGTTTGTTGGTTAGGAATGGGGGATTGTGGGAGTTGACGGGGGATGGCTTGGGTATTGAACGCGAGATTCGGTTTCCTTCGTTTAAGAAGGCTTGGGTGAGTTTGTTCTGTGTTTCTTGACTTGTGGTTACTTTGCTAACTGGTTTGAAGGCTTTTATGCAGCTGGTTGCTGATGCGGCGGCCAAGTATCGTCATCATCCGGAGTGGACGAATGTACGTTGTCTTGAGTTTCTGTTTGATATCGTTGTATTTTTCTGACATTTCTATACAGGTCTATAATAAGGTCTCTATACGCTGGACCACGCATCAACCGAAAGGTTTGACCGAGTTGGACGTGAAGCTGGCCCAGCTCTGTGATAGTTACTGTGAAACGTAAAGCTGGTGCATGCCGATATACCTCAATCAAGTCTATTACTATATCACTCTCTATACCTTTTTCCCAGCGGCAAACCCGGCCAGGACTACTCTCGCCGCCACAAAGAAGAATACACTTCCCACCATCATGGCGCCCGCAAACACCTGCAAGCCCCAATAGGTCCCGTTCTGTCGACTCAAGATCGCCCCAGCAATGGGACTCCCCGTGAGCGAAGCGATACTGATACAAGTGAACAGAACGCCCTGACGAACCCCAGTCTTGGTCACGTCGGGAGAGATCTGGCTCAGAAGGGCAGGTACCATGCCGACGAACGCCCCCGAGGCAAATCCATACAGCAAGCTGAAGACGATGTAGATGGCTGCACTGCCGGGGGCAAGAAGGGTACCGGGAAGCCATAAGACCAGCAAAACCACGGCGGACAGGGCACACATGGCAATCATGACATTGAATCGGCCCAGTTTGTCCCCAAGATAACCAGGCAGGATTCGACCCGGAAGGCTATGCAAGTTAATCAAGCTTCCTCGTAAAAGCAATAAAATATGAAACTTACCTTGCAGCATTGAGGATAGTCAACAAGTACCCAGCCAATTCACGATCCACGCCATCCTCCTGCGCCTCCACAATAACATAGTTGATGGGGACAAACATGGCGAAAAACCCACAACAGGCAGCCAGCATGAGCAGAATAAACGGCACCTCCGAAAAGGGGCCAATGTAATCCGTAAGCTTGACAGGTCGTGGGACGGGCGCAATTCTCGACCGGACGGTCAGGTTGGCAATGATCAGCATGGCCAGGACCATGAACCCCGAGATACGCAGGGACCATCCAAATCCGATCCGCGGCAGGAGTCGAGACAGCATCGTTGGAAACACGACCCCACCGAGTGAGGAGCCGCTAGACACAATCCCAAAGGCCAGGGCCCGCCGCTTATCGAACCAGGTCGCTGTGCAGGAGAGCGCGGGGTAGAAGACAAAACTGGCGCCAAGCGGGCTGCAGATACCCTGAGCTAGAATGAACTGATAATACTCCTTCGAGATGGAGGTCATCATGAGACCGAAGACATGCAGAAACGTCCCAATGAGGAGGAGCCATTTGGGGCCATAATTATCGAAAACCTGAAGAATTGATTAATCGAACCACCCGAGCGCAATTAGGGCTTATGGAGGGTCATACCCTTCCAATGACAAGTCCCGCTGCAAAGAGAATAAACGGTTCCAGAGACAAGATCCACGAGATGCTGGACGCCGAATAAGTCCGCAATTGATGGACCTGGTAATAATCTTGGAAGATTCCAATGGCTATCACCTGTCAGAGTGAAGCCGCCACCGGAGAGAAAATCAGGATAGGATCATTCGTACCGTTCACCCAGCCAAAACCACAAAAGAGACAGCACCATGCCCCGGCCACGACTGTCCAGGCGCGGAAGCCGTGATCCACATGCCTTGTTGTATCCTCCGGAGTTTCAGTGCCAGTGGCAGCCACCGTGCCTTTCAGCTCCGCAGTAGGATTGGTCGCCATGGATGGACGCTTGATTGGTCTTCTTCGAACAACTGTACTGCGAGTTGAAAGACACACACGCAGAAAAGAAACAAATTTCGAACTTTAGGTTTCCGTATTCAGTCATGAGTTTTCACCACGGCGGCTGAAAGGTATGTGAGCCTCGTGTGCGGAAGCAAGGGCGTAAAATTTTTCTTCCTTCATTTGTTTCCTTGATGGCTTGCCCCTACCGCGTGTGAGAGCCAGTCGGAGTTAAGGTTAATTGTTAGCCCCCATGAACCAAGCCTTAATACATGCGGACTATAGGGGGATCATTGATCATCCCCGACCAGAGTTACATCGCGTGGGTCCAGGCCCTGCCTGTTCACTCGTCCAGAGATAGGGGAGCACGGCAGATACGAGGCCGTGCTTTAGCTTAACTGCACCTTGAATACTTACCCCCGAGGTGGATTGAAAACTAATAAAATACACGCTACTGCTTACCGAAATTAGACATTGCTCTCTCCTTCCTGATCCTGCTCGAATATTACCTAATGGTGTGGAGGAGGCTCGATTCCCGTGGATTCCAATGTAAGGGTCCTGCAACTCGGATTACGCCGAGAAGGCCCCACAGCCAATCGGGTGGAGTTGCAGATCCTTAGAGATTAGCCCTAGTTATGTATATCCTCTGATTGACTCGTATGATCATTGATTCCAGGGAGCAGAAAAGAGAGAAGTAGACCCAGAGTGAGACACGCATTATTGAAATGACATAAGCCGAGAGCACCATAACTACCACATGAGTCTAGTATATCTAAACGGCAAACGATCAGCATAGCAAATGTGGCCAACAAACTACCAAAGTACAATAAAGAATCTATGAGACTAACAATAATGTCCAGCAATCACCGTATATCTCTGCAAGGAGGCTGCGATTGGGTTCCATTTGCATAAACTAAATAAGAATGCTATACTAAAAATATCTCATAAATCACCGCAAGGTCTAGGGAAGACCGGGGTACATGCTGAAGGCCTGGAACAGTATAGTCCATATACCTCCGTATCTCTCTACGCAGAGAGAATTAGTTGTACATTTTCACAAGGCTAGAGTCTGACAGGCAGCTTACGGTGTCTCACCAGCGAGAATCATGAGATCCTATCATTCAATATGCTTTCTCGGACATCCAGGCGTGCCACGCTACTGCAAAGTCGGCAAGAGCATGCGCTTGAGTTGCGGAGGCGCTGACGAAGCCCTGAAATTCCCTAGGCCCGGTTTGAAACTGTGACGCATATCGATGATTAAGAACGTATTGTAATCGGTATCGAGCAGGGCACTGTACGGACTTTCTTATAAAAGGCAGCCATTAGACGCGTCGACCATGGTAGGGATGCGGAACGTGACTCTGTGAACGTCGACATAATGGAATCGCTTTTTACTGCCGTCCAAACCCTTATTCGTGAGACGCTCAAGGCTCCACGTCCTAAACCAACTCACTCCGATGGCAGGCAATCACCGAACAAACAGCCACACTTAACCTCCATCTCAGAAATACACCTAACTCCCTTCGAAGAGCTTCCTCCTGCCTACGAGCCTTCAACATGGTGGTTAGACGGCTACTGTCCTGCACATCCCCACTTCGACAACGCTGATAGAATCCGACTCCGGACGAAGGAAGTTAAGCGTCCCCTACTTCAGTACATTTTAGAAGGATGTCGAGTCCTTCTGGAACGAGCGGACAAGAAGTCCCTTCAACTCTCCTTCGATCAACACGAGACGCTGTGGAGGGCCGCCATCTCCGTCCATAAGTTTGGCGTTCTATATCTAGCCACTCGCTCAGAGTGTCGTGAAGAGTTCCTCCCAGCCGTGGAATCCAACTTAGACCTCTTCAATGAGATGGTCACCTTCCTCTCCCACGATAACAATGCCATCCGTGCCATCAACTACGGTGTCCACCGCCTTGTCAACAGCAACACTTTCACAGTCGACTACCAGACCAAACTCGTCCCCCCAACCGCCATATCATCGATTGGCCCCAACCACATTGCCGTTCGAGAAAAGGATTTCGAAGGTGATAGTACCGCCATGCTGGACAATTCGTCCGCAATCTGGGACCTCCATGACTTCGCCCACCTTACCGCTGCTTCTGTATGCCCCGAGCTATACGGCTCTAAATACTTTACACACCTGATCAATCTCCCATCCAAGTTGACGGCTCTGATACGAAGCCCTAAAATGAAGACGACGGATCCTACGCCCCGCTTTTCAGATGGGGTTGTCTTCAGCGAGCTTCTCACGGTTCTATTCACATCTGAAATTGAGGCCGTACAAAGAGCGGAGAAAACACATACCTATGTCTCTCTGGTTGATACTTTGGCTGAAGACGTGGCAGATTACCTTATGGGTAAACGTGAGCTTCAACATCTGACGACAGGCGTTATGCTAAAGGCAAAGAAGCCCATTAGCGCTGTTCAACTGGCGACCTTGGTACAGAACAAGGCGTATGAGCTGACCGCCAGCGAGATAGAACAGCGAGTGATGACGAGAGGAGGTCCTGCCGGGGATTCCAGAGACGTACTCGATGACCGCAGCCCGCTCGAGAGAATCAGATTCCTTGCTCACTGTCGAAGGTGGCTCTACTTCGAAGTGAGGAATACAACCAAGCACCGAGCCCACAAATTGGCTTACAGGAAGGTAGCCGAGCGTATGCTTGCACAGGGTGATGATGGTTCTATTACCAACAATGATCGTGTTCTGTTGGAACGGGTTGTAGACCATATTCGCTATGAGGGTTGGGAGAGCAACGACGTTGTGAATCTTTGGCAGGCGATTATCGATATGAATATGGAATCTCAGGCCGCTACGTTGTAAATATGATAGGATCATGGTTATTTCCTAGAATGCAAATTAGCCATACTATCTCCTCCTACGTGTTGTATAGAGGTGGGAAATGATGCAAGCTGTATGAAACATAAGTAAGCTGTAATAAGTGTTACATACATATCCAAACATAACCAACACTGTCATACGTCCAAACTACTTACAAATGGCGAGAAATATCGATCGCTGGCAGTGTAAGATGATTTCTATATAGGATACAGCAAGAATAGACTCACTACATCACAAGAGGCATAGGTGGTAAGTTGAATGAGCGTTCTATCCCTAACATATGCAAGGACATACAGTAGTTTGGCAGTCCCAGATTCCCCCGTTCAAGCCAGATTTGATCTGTACAGCTTACGCACCTATATATGAAGATGCATAGTTATGCTTAGCTACCAGCAGTATGTCCACATGGTATGTTTGAATAGTAAAATCTGGTCTTCTGTTAATAACCTCTGATATGAATACTTATATAGCTACCAACATCTGACCTAATAGACTATAATGCGAGTCGCACCCGATCGTTCCACGACAGCGAGCAGCCTATTGCAATTCCCGCAATAATGTTCATAATCTTTACAGTTTGGCAAGATGCAGGGTAAAAGAGCAGCAAATGGGCCCAGGCAAAGACAGCATAGACACGACCAACAACTGCAGGAAGGTGTTATTATACATACATACTACCAAATGGAAAAACGTAGGGGCGATATACGTAGCTCGCGCCCCAGTAGTCAAATTCACCCGAGTCGTTGTCCGTGCATGGCAATTTGGGCAATCGATTATAGCAGGGTATGTTGATAAGGCGATCAAAGGTATTACTTGCGGAGACACTCCTGTTAAGGGAATTTGTGATGAGACTGACTGAATCGGAGGTGGTGACGTTGGGGCTGGGTTTTCTTTCATACTGATATATTGTGAGCTTGTAAGCGGGTTTAGTCTAGTAGTATAGAACATAGGAATAGGTATTATTCAGGGATTTCTTTTCATCGGCGCCTACTTATCATTCCCATCATTAGCCCGGCCAGCAGGAGCTGCGCCTGCCTGTCTGTCTCTGTCTTTATCAGCCTCCAGTATTGATGGTTTCTCGGCCATTAAGAATAAGCTATACGTCGATTTTATTTTGTTTAAGGAGAGAGAATGGGGAAAGTAATTGTTTGCGTTCTTCTTCTCCGGGGTAAAGCGGAGTTAATAAGCTAATAAATACCCCTAAGTTAGAGGCTTTGCAAAGGTAGATATCTCTCTATACCCTCTTCCTTCTCTTCCTCCGTCAAATGGAAAAGAATTCCTTTGTCATGTCAGTGGGTGCTCTACGATCTAGTCCACTAGAAAAGTCAATGCCCACCAGGAACCTTGGTTCTGCATGTTCTGGATAAGTCCAGGATCAATGGGATAGCGTAATCCAGCCATATATAATGAGTGGTGTGATTTTGTCTTAGGTGGCCTCGCCTACCATTACCAAATGGGCCAACCAATCTGTATGGCTAGACTTTCGTTCGGATTATTGTGGCCTGCGAGGTTCTAGATTATCGTATCTTTCATCCTGGTATCATAGAAGGGTATTATTGCCTTGTAAGTATAAAACGGGTATTTTACCGTGCCAGTCAGATTAAGTTCAGTATCTCATTTGATAAGGGTTTGAAAGAGTCTCTGCATAGAAGGCAATAATGAGTAGAAAAAGTACAACAGAGTATAATACGATATTGTAAATGGCAGTGACTTTTTTATAACTAGCCGTTTATTCAAGTGGTAGTTCATTTATGAGCTAGCATCACAAGATATAAATACCTTTCATGACCCACCGGCCGTAACCCTAACACCCGATACGAGAGGCAGCCCTCAATATTAAATCGAGCATCCAGTTATCCCCACTCGCAACTACTATCAAAAATCCAGTAATCTCTTAAACAAGCAGTTAAACAAGTGAGCAGTTGCAGGTCAGGTGATGTGGGGTCAAGATCGTCCCCCGCATCTTATCTTTATCTGCGACTCTCCATAAATGATAAGCCGGAATGCCTGAATAGGCAGGTTGGATGAGCACTACATCGGATATAGGATTATAGTGGGGGATTGAGAATGATGATTCTGTATTTAAGTGGAATGTGCACTCATGGTATGCATTATGGTATGCATTATGGTTTCCTATTATTTTATTTAGCGTTGGCTCTGGAGATATATATATCTTTCCATTCTCCTCCGTAGCATCCTCTTTCTGCTGTCAATCTGAATTAACATTTACAATGTTCAGCTCGAACCTCCCTGTACAGTGGCCGGGATGGTCTACATGTTTCTACTTTAGCTTCATCTCCAGCTTCCTATTCTATATAGCAACACGGCAGAAGAAGAATCAATTCACGGATCGCATCGCAAGCAATGACCAAGACGCGGTCAAGCCAAACAGCTACCCACCAGTCGAGCCTCTCCCAGATTTCGATTGGAAGACAAAGGAGCCGATCAAGATACGGCCCTTCAAGCCGAAATACCATCTTACTATGAGTAAGTATGTTTGACATAATAAATCGGACAAGGCTAACCTATCCCCATTCCAGGCATCCAAGAAGGGACAGTCAACGAACTTATCGAAATAGACATGAACTATCTCGATCGCATAAACCTCCGAAAGAGAATCATGGCAGAACATCCTGAAACAGTCCTAGCCGCGGAGGATTGTGTCAAGCCCGCGGTCGACGAATTTTACACCTGGTTGGTGGGAACATATCTACCCACACGGTACCCTCGAATGTTTCAATTGCTGTCGTCCGATGGGGAGAAGTCGGCATTCTTGCATAGTCTGGTCACAGATGAGATTTTTTCACTTTCTCCTGAAGGGAACCCCTTGGATACCTTGCGGGTTATGGGCGGTTTGATTGAGGATGACCTCCTTTTTCTAATGCCCTCCGATGACGGGGACGGCTTTACACTCAGAGGTTTTGTGACGTGCTTTCCGAATGGCTTCAACACTTCGAAGAAGTTGGGCCTTAAACTCCGGGATATTCATAAACCTGTGCCCCAGTACAAAGAGAAGCTGGAGAAGAGTATGGATCGCTTTTCTCAGAGGCTCGGAGTAGGCAGGTTTATTAAACGCGCTAATGTGAGTTGATCTGTATCTGTACTTTGTTGTTTGACCTTGGAAAGTCTGTTGGGCTGATCGTTCTCTAGTGGACTATTACGACTACGGACCAACTGTTCACGCCGGCTGGGAACCACCTTTACGAGGGCGAAGAGATTCCTCAAGAAGAGGTTGATATAAATACTGTGCGTTTCATAGATTTATCTGCATGAAGCGTGGGCTAACACACCGCTAGGCCCGTGTCCGTGTCGAGAGACAATTTCTGCACCGCTTACCTCAAAGCCATGCTCTACTTTTTTCTTTCAAAACTCTTCTGTACAAGCTTCCTGAAATTAAGAAAGAAGGGCTCGGGGAGGTCCTTGCCGAGGCAATTGACGGCTTGAAGCAGGGAAATGCCCCTGGATTCCATTTCTATAAACGGGCTGCGGTTTGGGGAGAATCTGCAAAATCGTATCTTCGAAGCTAAGAGTCGTGAAGTACTCTATATCTAGATTAGCTTCTAGTTGTGTCTTGAGAAGGCGTTGAGTCACGAGAATGTCCTCATAGTATGATATACAACAAAGAGCCTATTCTGGAATATTCATGATTTCTAAGGTGGAAGATTTAGATTAGGCACTATTTGCGCAACAATATTTCAGGAGCAAGCCCTAATCACATAATGAACCCTTCTACCTTATCCACTAATGTCTGCGTCCAATTCGTCCCTGGAGGTTCCTGCCATATATCTCCCAGCAGCTTGATCGCATAGAGCGGGCTTCCAAAGCCCGTACAATCCCAGAGATTCTGTAACTGCATGGTGACAAACTCCCTGTCTTGCTCGGACGAGCACTCCGCCCCGACTATAAAAAATGGCCAAATCAGAATATGGCCCCCGGGTGAAGTTGCATTATAAGAAGCGGTGTCTGCCAGGAACTGTTGAACCAGTTCCGTGATCACCTGGTTTGGCATGTTGGTTGCCCGACTCAAGTATATTTGAGCTGCCGTGCGGATGAGATTGGCTAATTTGAAAATGACGGAAGAATACTCCGGGTGGATTTTGAGACAGCTAAACAAGAAGTCCAGGTCTTTGTTAGACATATTTTCGAGACTTTTGGCTGCGGAAAGACCCATCACTAAGGGTCCTGCATATAGAGACATCCTGTGATATAGCTGTAAGCGTAAGGTTTAAAAGGGTTGAAGGGTTTATGGGAAGGCTGTGAGTACTTTCTTATCTGTTGCGTCAGGAATGTTCCTAGAGGTTCTGTCTCGGCTAGGTCTGAACATTGTTGTGATTCTATGAAGCTCTTCATCATTCGGAGGAGAATATGAAAGTCTGTTCCCACTATGATCATCTGCTCTACAAGAAGAAGGACCATAGTTGCCAGACTCGAGTAATCGATCAACTTGTTTGGGTATTCTGCTTTAGTCCGCTGATTTAATCCTCGAATGGCAGCCATTCGATACTTGGAAGCCAGTGGCTTCCATTCACAATGCTTCAAAGAGATATGGGAAGCGGCGGCGGCTAAAACCGCGCCTTTGACGGTTTGGTCTTGTTCTGACAAAGGTAAAATTAGATCTCGATAGCCGTTGAAGACGGTGTTGAAGGGGCCCATTGCTGGTGCAACTTTCTCCGAAACTGTTGCTACTTAGATTCTATCCGCCATTGTCAATCAAGGAGAAAAGGACTGACAGTATTTGAGTAGAGATCGAGACTGGTGGTCAATATGATCCAAGCCCCGGGATGGGGTAATGTCAAAGGAAGAATTGCTCGACTTGTGTGATGATATGTCATTATTCAGTATTCGAAAGCGAAGTGGTTGTTTGTGCCCATGACCCTTATCCCTCGGAGAGCTGATATCATTACAATCTGTAGAATCAGCAGACATTTGGTGTACTGTTAAGCGATCCGGTGATTGGAGCGAGGTGCCAGAACTGCCGGATGAAAGAATTAACAGTGCCCGACAAAAGAGCAATGGTATAGGTCACACTTTGCATCTGGCACAGGCATCGACTTCCCTGCCAACTTCCCCCTCGATGCAACTCCATCTATGAACCGATACCGTACCCCGAGACCGGAACATGGGAGCCCCTTTTTGACGCACTTCTGGCATGGGGTGCCACGGTCACAGTTAAGACGGCGCTGGGAGCAATTATAGCAACCTGTAGAGGGTATGAGTGAATCGCAACTTTTGCTGAATGAAGATATTACCCTTCACTCTCCATGGCTTTTTCTTGGGGCGCTGGTTTCCGGTCGTTAGAGGGGGGTCATCGAAAGCAAGCATTTCTGAGCGGCCAGGTCAGAGAGACTCAATGAGAGCTGGTAAGCTTTGCTGGTGACAAGGCTATAGTGAACGAAGGCAGTTTAGTTACTTGAATATTCCATATCGTTATCAATGGACCTTCCCCGCATTGGCGATTAGGGTTGAGGGGCGCTATTCCGGATTAGTGCAATAAAATGAGCACTTCGAGATAAGCTTCAGCTTCTACATCATTCGTTGTATCGACGAACTGTGGTAGTCAAGATGGTCTTCAGTTTAGCATGCTGTATGTAGTTCTGAATTACAGAAAGATCAATTGCGAAGAACAATAAACATAACATGTAATGGATCTGCAAACTAGTCTCCTGTCATGCTCACCAAGAGTTGCAGCAACACGGTCACTGCGTTTCCTTTAGGCTCTGATTGGCATTCCAGCGCTCTTCCCATCCAGGGTAGTAAGGGTAGTTATCTAAGGTCGCAGGTTGCCAATCTTCGGGAATAATACCTTGCTCTTTTTGCTCCCTCTCCCAGAGCTCCAGTGCAGGCAGGATAGTGGCCTCAGTATGCCATATATTCTTGTGCTTCAACAAATTTGGCTTGACTTCTCTATAGTTCTTTAGAAAGAGGGAAGGTATGTACGGCTCATTCTGGAATTGGGTCACCGGAGTGAACAACACTCTAAAGCTGAACACCATAGCAGCGGATACCGGGAGGCGTCGGAGAGTTTGCCAGTCAACGCGGAGGTGGTATCGGTCCAGCGCAATATCTGGGTCTTGCGTTTCATGGCGAAGGGCGATTGGATCCCCAGGGGGGATGTGGATTGGTTGATCAATCTCGATACCCCATGATCCACGTTGGATGAGCCCATCCGTGGGCATCTTTGCGAAAAATCTGCGATGTTGGTTAGTGATATCAGCATAGTCGAAACCATCTCCACTGCCTACCTATTCATAGAGAATTGTAATTTCTCTCCGTAATCTGGAACTGGCTCATGAATCTCGTCTATATTTTTGCCCAATTTCAAACCAAGGGACCAGCCGAGAGAGCTACAGATGATACCAGCTCGCAAGACATATGCACCAGTTTCTGGGTCCCTCAACATAATAGCGAAATCTTCAGGAACGTTATTCAAAAGAATATTCAGAGGGTGGATGAGGCGGAGGTCGGTCTCGGTTCCGATAATATCGTTCCGTACGATAGACTGATCGTTGAGAAGCTGGAAATAGTGGGGATATCGTGCACAAACAATACCATCTCCATCAATTCTCGGCAGGCATGCTCGGATCCTGGAAGGTAGTCCAGGACCGATTTACCGTGACGCATGTAAAGTTCCTGCCTCTGCTGAATGCCTAATGTATCATTCCGATCTAGTTCGAGCCGGTGATCGGGATCTAGCTTGTTTAGAGCTGATTTATCAGCACATGGTTCGCTGCCGTACAGTTATAGTAGGAACAAACTCACCCATCGTCTGATTATATGGCCACCTGATAGGTCTATAAGGTCGAGCAATGGCTGTATGTATGTTGAGGTCTGGCTGTGGCTCAGGTAAACGGACACCACTAAGCGTGGCGTAGTCTGGAAAGCGGCCCAGAGATATCATGTCGTCGTTAGAGAATCCAGTGGGGGAACAGAAAGTTCCATGGAGATCTTTGATATTGCTGTCCACTGGTATATGCTTCTGGAGTATCTCAGTGGTTGAAGGGGCTATCTCTTCTAAGCTAGTGGCCCTAGCATCCAGCAGAGGAGACGCTGCCTGTCGGCGACTTGGAGGTACCACTGATTTATATGACACTTGTCCTGGAGTAGAAGATATCTTCTTCTCGGCATTCAAAGGGGGTTGGCGTACTCTAGACGAGGAATGTCCTAGACGGCTAAACATCACCAATAGACGTTTTCTGTTCGTGAAGCACACATAGGCAACAAATGTCAGTGCCGATAACAGCACAAGGTTACCTGTGATATGCCTGTCCTTTGACTCCCGGTTGTGGAAAACTAAAAGACGAAACAAAGGATTAACATATTCCTTGGTCATGTTTATTTGGAGCTCAGGTGTCAATATCAACAAGAATCTCTCAAATCGACCAGGGTATGATAGTGGTTCTTGAATAGAGCACACCGAGAAAGGCGCGAGACACTGTACCAAGTAGACAGTAGTTGAGTACTCCCGTTTGATATCTAGTCAGCGGTTCCGCAAACTTGAAAGTGGCCATCAGAAGCTTATGTGGCCCTTGGCATAGCTAATGTAGCGCTGCTCATTTAGCCTGCCTTTTCAGGTACTAAGGAGATCCGGCATTTGGCGCCATGTAGAGGTCCTACTGGAGAATGATAGCGGAGGAAGGCCCAGGAGCTCCACCTTATATTCCTTTCTTCCAAATTACTCCGATAGTTTAGAATGGAGCTTATAAATGCTGACCATACCGAAGAGGAAATTGTAGGTAGTTTGTACCATTTTGAAGGTAGCTCCGTTCAGCTTGCCCTAACTGCCCCTTACAGGTTATGTTTACCCTCTGATATATATACATTTGTCCTACGAATATAAATATGGCCCTCAAGTAATTTGAATATTGGTCATGATGGGGGCGATGGCTGAAGCGAGGCTGTGCTCTTCTAACTTAACCCCGCACGGCTGCCAACGTGAGTCCTGCATTCATACATACATTCTTCAGTCTGCGTCATGGAAGTTGTTGGTCTCGTATCAAGTTGTATCGCCATAGGAGAACTGGCAGTAAAGTCTCTAAGGCTTCTTCACTCACTACAGCAAAAAGTAAATTACTGTGGGCTTCACTTGCAAACGGTGCGCACGCAGATAAGCGCCGTGAAAGCAGCAGTCACCCACATTCAATCCTGGCTTGATACATGCTCAGGAAACCCATGCATGGTAGAAGGATTGATCGGGGACTTGCAGCTATCACTTGACGGATGCAAGTCACTTTTAGAGATCTTCTCAGAACAGGCAACTCAAGTGATGAAAGAGCAGAACACACAAGGATGGATTGAAAAGATCAAACTTGTTTGGAATGAAACCGACCTCACTCAGTATCGGGACATGCTTCGCGATCAGGTCCAGGCTTTGAGCTTGCTATTACAGGTTGTACAGTTGTAAGTTAGCAACATTCCTTTACCATGCTGCGAGGATAGAGGCTAAACGCTTCCAGGCCGACGCAGTCCGAGCAGACGTCTGCTTTGGCTGTTCCAGAGACCCAGAAGATCACTCAGCGTGCCCGTGATGACTCTACGTCTCGTTTTGCTTCGTGATACAGATACATGTCGTACTATCGGCAACAGACAGGACAACGACGACGGAGAGCGGCTGAGTATGTCTTTTGACTTCGACTCAGAAGTATTTCAATCTCGAGCATATCAGGTGGCGCTCGCTCCATACATTCGGTACAAACTGCTAGAAGATAGAACAGCAGCAAAAGATAAGACAGCAGATAATGCTTCGGTGATGTATGCGGATCCTGTTCAGGAGCTTGTGTACCACTATAGTTACAATGATGTGGGCAAGACCTATGATGACATCCAATCGTTGCCACGCATCGTCTACAGTCTTGGGGTTGAGCAAACTAAATTGGAGAGGTTGCTTCTCGAATCTAAACAAGACCGACGGAGGCAACTCCATCAAAACCTAGCTCGACTGGGCCCAGTACCGCCTGGCACGCTAAAGAGCTTACTATCAGCTTTCAGGACCACGGCAGGCCTGGTTGAGTTGAATCGTATATATCGATTTCCCTATGGCCTCTCTCCAATCACCCTGGATGATCTCAACAGCTTTCGACGTGCCTGGAGGATATGCGATCCCTTTGCCACTGGCTATATACGCCAAACCCAATTTCCACTGCTTCTGCGTGTGAGTGTTCCGTATACCCAGGCCGATCGGGACGCGGATTTACTAATTGCGCAGGAACTGGAGGATCCCTTCTCCGTTCGCCTCTATCATCCCGAATTTTCGATACATAGATTGTTGTCGGGGATTGATACAACACTGGCCCCTCCTGGTTCTGGTCCCTTTTTACAGATCTTGGCGGGGAAACTGGAGAAACTACCGGTGAGCGAGGTAAAAAGGAGAGTCGTGCTTGATCTTCTTTTCAACGAAGTATCGGTTATGCTGAACCCTCTCAGGGGAATTAAATTCGTGTCAGCTCTGGTGAGCATATTAAACTTCAAGAGATCTACTGATGCGGATTGGAGATCAGCAAGCAGCCGCGACGTCTGGCTTGCGGTTCAGCAAAGCTCTTCGACGATGCTTGGGGCCGCACTGCGCCGTCATATTAGACTGATTCGAGCTGAAGAGAAAAGAAAAATCGCTGTTATTATTGGGTTTTTTGACACACTTTATTGGCATCGTCAGTTTTGTCGATGCCTCGAGCGTCGTGCCTCGCAAATTTCGGAAGCTTCGTCTGCACCGTCTCCAGACACCGTGGATCAAATGTGATCACCAACGGGCGTTGTCACTTTAAATGTACCTAATCTTGTGACCGGCATCTTGGCCTTGACATTTTGAAGCTTTCAATGTATGCTTTCCTTGAATTTGAGTCCTGTATAGAATCTCATTCAAACTTCTTGCATCTGATGACTCAAATATACTTGTAACTTCCAAGAATAGCAGAGTTTAAGCTTGAATCCTGGTTCATTACAGCTATTTCATTGATTCGCGACGTGGTAGGTCAATTCTATTAGATTTTATCTTATTTCTCAAGCTGAATCTCTCATCAGCTGGGAGACTGGAGTACGGGGGCCAAACGGGGCAGTGCTGATCTCCATGGACTGCCAAGCCCTAAACCATCATCAACTTTAAGCATTTTGATTGACTGGATAGACAATTTCAATCCGGCCCCCAGATAAGCCGTGCCCAAATAAGACTCGGGCGCCCTATAAGTGGAGCCGCTAAAGGAATCAATTTGTAGCTGAGGGGCTGAGCTGAGCTGAGCGTAGCTTTTCGGACGATACCAATTCCTTAAAATTCTGTTTCCACCCTGCTGAAAAGCTCATTGTGGATTATCGACCCTTTTCAACCGTCATCCGAACCTCGCGATGTCTAACTCACAGCCTGCCCTAGATGTCTTTTTCTACTTCCAGAAGCAAGAGCTTAAGCTCAGCTTCAATTCGCCCAATCAAGCAGCCTTCTACCAAAACCGCAATCGGGAATCCCGCATCTTCGCCAACGAGCCCAATGCCGTTTATCTTCCGCTAGCTCCATCCATGGTCTACCTGCGCGATAGTAGCAAAGGGCTTGTCATTGGCTTTGCAAAGGCAGAGGATGCCGATCTATGGTGTCGGACATCCATCCTGGGCCAGAAACATGGCCACTATGAAGTGCACATCGGACGCGGATGGACAGACGAGCAGCTGAACCAAGCTCTCCAGGTCCAACATCAGCCCTACGTTCCGAAAAGCAACAGCCGACCTCAGAGTATACAGTCCAATATAGAACCCACTCCGCCGTCGAGTTCAGGGTCGGACACCAATATGAAATCCTCGTCCAGTGCTCAAGGACTATCGCTTCCCCGGGACGAATCTCCGTCTTCCAGTCAGTCTTCTCGAGCTTCGTATATACCGTCTTCACTAGCTATTGGTTCCAGCAAGAATACGCAACGGTCAAAATCTCCTGGTCGTACTTTACCGCCCGCATTGCTTCAGGGAACGCCTATGCCTCGCTATTCAGCTCAGGACATACCTTTCTAACTTGAGTGATTTGCTGGTCTATCTCGACGAAGCCAACATGAAGTTCTTTTTCCTTCTTTACTATTGCATGACCTTCCTATTATTCTTTTTGTCGGGTGATAGCGATAAATTTGTGAATTGGCATAGCGTTTACATGAGCTGGGTTCTTCGAGCATGCGACGTTTTCGATTTGATTGCACTTTCCGCATATTGTTCTTTTATCATATGGCCTACACATATTAGAGTTAACTATTGAGAATTCCTTGGCGAGAATAACGATCACATTAGATAAATAGATGACCATCTAGTTTGATTATGGAGGAAAACACCCTGTAGATTTAGCATATGGCCCCTGATATCTGTCGTCTATCTAGAATTGAATCAGGCTTGCGGATACCATACCAGTTCACCATATACTTTGATACTGCGTAGAAGCACTTGAAACGGGAAGTTGATGTCTATTATATGGGGGAAATGGCATACGGGCTTAATTTTCCAGTCATCACCATTAAAATGGGTATCGTACATATCCCAACGTATCAGCCCTTGTAAGCCTCTCGATGAACTCAAGTTAAGCAATAACTGCCTTCCATACTGTGTTTGTCCTGTACATAGATGTATGACATATGTGGGATGAATCTCCACACAGTCTGTAATTAGATTGATATCATTCTGGCGTGGCCATTAGAGATATCTAAGGGCAAGACGCAATATAAATATATGATAAGTTGAAAAGGACGATAGAATAAATTATAATTTGAATAATCAGAAACAAAAAAGTATGGCATAGTTCGTGGATACAAATGTAGTATATAGTTATTTTATATCTCCACCCAAAATACATAAATCTTCTTCAAATACATAAATCAAACCATATAGTCCATACACCCATTGCAATTAACGATCCACAAAAAAAAAAAAAAAAAAAAAAATCGAAGGAAACAATGTAGTAGACAAAAAATGAACCAACGATGTAACAAACCACGCCAAGAAAAACGCAAGACCAAAAATAAGCGCGCGGCTAAGCCAAAGTTTCCGCTCCTCCAGCACTTCCCCGAAAAGGCTCTCCAGAGTCCCATCGATTCCTCCTCCGTCACCACCTCCGTCCCCAAACCCTCACGCCATGCGGTCCCTCTCGCCCGTCCTCGCCTCCCTGGCGAACGTATTCAAGATTCCCATCTCGCAGACATCAACACGGCCGTCCGTGACCCGCGTGTGCAATGAGACCCTGCTGAAGAAATCGACCAGCGGCCCCGTCACCTCCGCTGTCCAGGCCCCGGCCGCCAGATCATTCTCGACCACTAACGCCTTGCTCAAGAGGAAGGGTGGTGGTCCTCGCGGTGATCGTCGAGTTAGTATGTATACTCCTATCATTGTTCTCTTCAATTGTGTATTGAAGTGATTTGTGATTTGTGATTTGTTGTGTTGTCTGGTGATAATGGGATCACCGCAAAGGACAAGTAAAAGAAAAAGTCTAACTAGGTCATTGTAGCTCTGATCCGTTATTTCCTTCATCATCCCAAGACGCCTCGTCCCCTTCGTTTCTCCCGGACTCGTTATCTCCGTCATTGGACCATCCATCGTGCCTGGCAACTGTTCCAGGCGCAGCAGCGTCGCTCCGAGCAGCTGGAGCTCCAGCGCCAGTGGCAAGCGATGAACGCGGCGTGTGAGGAGCTCCGGACTGGAGCCGGAGATGGAGGCAAGCTGTTCCGGAAGTCGATGAACAAACGCGGTGTGTTTAGGGATCTGTTCCCCATTGAGTATGGACGGTTGCAGACTGAGGCGCCCAGTCAGGAGGGCTGGAACCATGAATGGAAGAGGATGGAGAAGAAATGAACTCTAGGGGGTTAGTGTGCGCTTGTTCTAGACGGAGGGAGATCTATGCTGGGCTTTGATGTCTCTGGTTTATTCTATCTATTGCGGGGTATGAAGATATCCTTGTTGGCATGTACTGTACCATAACATTGTTCAATATTTGTTATTTCCTTGAGATTACGCGTTGGTTGTATAGAGACGCTCAGGTCAATTATCGATTAGCATCTAGCTCGTGAGCTGGGCAGGGAAGTCACTTGAGAGTCGAGAATTGTCAGAAGCATATATTGCAGGTTGGCAGCTATTGGTAGTATCAAGATGGCTGACAGTAAAGCAGGAAATATCAATCGCTAAAGATAGAGAATGTGCTAGACAGACAGTGAGAAGACATAGAGAAGAATAGAAGAAGTAAAAGAAAGACAGCATTCATAACGAAGCGGAAAACATGCGCCAAATGGCTAGGTATCATACCAAAGGAGAGACTTCGGAGTGCACTTGGGTATAAAGGAAAGTCACCAAAGTATGTACTCCGGAAAGAAATCAACATGCGTCGTGTCTTTAGAAGAAAAGAAAAGAAAATCCATATGACAGATGAGTTATGTGCGACGGACGCAAAACAGAAGGTGTTGTGTCAAATCGGGAAAAAGTGAAAAAGCCACCCAAACGCCAGTAATGCAAAAGATGTCGATCAACATTCATCGATAATTTTACCCTCCTCCCTTTTGGTAATCCACTCTAAGAACCTGGACGGAACGCGTGGGTCAGATTGAGTCCGTTAGACATACTGAATATGCCAGGACGGCGTGAATATCTCCGTCACTGCTGGCATACCATTGAGCCGAACCCCATTAGTCGACATATATAGCACAAGTCACGGGTAATCCATCATAGCACGATGCAGCACGAACTTTTACGCTTATCGAATGTGAGAAGAGCAGCGCGTGTAACGGCTTCGAAGACGTCGTCCACCCCCTCTCCGGTCAAGGACGAGCATTCGAGGTACTTTCTGGCTCCGATTTGGGTTGATATATCACTCCCTTCCTTCGACGTGACGAATTTTAGGGACTTCTTTCTCATCTCCTCAATCGCGAGAGGGTCTTCCCGGAGATCTTTCTTTAAGCCAACTAGGATTATCGGCACACCTGGGCACCGCTCATTGGCCTCCTCGATCCACTACGGTAAAATTAGGTGAGTCTGAGCCAGTAAGTGGCGGGGAAAGCGAGGCACAAACCTTGTGCTTGACGTTCTCCAAGGAATCCGGAGTATCCACCGAGAACCCGATCAGAATCACATGCGCTTTGGAATATGCTAGTGGACGCAACCGTTCGTAGTCTTCTTGACCAGCCGTATCCCATAATGCTAATTGTACCGACCGGCCATCAACTCTGCAATCCGTCACATAATTCTCGAAAACCGTGGGGACCTGGATCAACACGCGCGATAGTCAGACCATGCACTAGGCAGAAACGATCATTGAGAGGGCATAGGGTTACGGACATAATGCTGTCAATGGAACCCAACAGTTAGCTTGTGTCTTATACATTCTTATCGGACTCGACGTAATCCAGGCAGTACTTACAGTCGGAAAATAACCGAGGGTGAAGACACTCAGCAAACTAGTTTTCCCACAGGCACCATCTCCGATAATCACCAACTTCCTATGTAATTCTCATATTAGTATCATAATGAACGGAAGCAGGATTGAACACGAGCTCAGTTTTAATTTCTGAACCACGAGAGGGGACGCAACAGAAGTGACCGTCACGAGAGCGCATGAGACGAGTAGCACTCAAGTAAAGAAAAAAAAAATGAAAAAAAATGAAGCAATGAATCGTCGGACGGCGAGGACCATTCCGACTGTGTAGGCATTGTCGCACATACCTTCGCATCACATTGTCATTTTGTTGTTGGGCCATTTTCTACGTGGGCTGACGCTTCGGAATCCCTTCGTCAAGATAACACGGGGCGCTGACCGAAGGGGTATAAGGAACGCGACCTGAGTGGAGGGTGGGCGCTGATATGCCCTTGGTCGGAGCTTTGGACTTTCAGGTACCCGGCCAGCTGTAGTAAATCACTGAGGATGGAAGGGCTGAACAGGGAGATGTTTTATTATTGACAGCAGCCTAAAAAGGAGTGGGGACAATAAATTGTTGCGGAATCCCCTCCCCCGAACAAGGTAACTGGTACTAGTAGTAGAAGTAAGTAACTAAGATGATGATTGAAGATGATGGGCTTTTGGGGAGGGAAAAAAAGACGAGCAAGCCGGTGGTTCTGGAAGGCGGTCGAGGTGAGGCTGAGGAGACTAACAGGTTCAATTAGATTGATCGGCCACACTTTTTTGGGAGGGGGGAAAGAGAAAGAAAGGATGTGGTCTGGTTCTGTCAAGAAATTCAATCCAATTGTACGGAAGTATGGGTAATGACTGGGAAGATCCGCTTTAATTACACTTACGCGGGATTTGACAGGGTGCCGCCGAGGTCTTATGATTGGTTCCTTTTTCTTTTCCTTACGGGTAACGGTACCGATCCAGGTTAAGAAAGAGAAAAGAAAAACTAGAAACTCGAACAATAATATAATCGGTAATAATCAACTGGATTGAAAGAAGTAGGAGAACCGTATCGGAAAAGAACAATACATATACACACACTTTCACTGCCCGGATTTCAAGGTCACACCAGTCAATGTTTAAATAGAAAGGAAACCATGGAAGAGGAGAAGTTAGAACCAGTCACTGATATTAATAGCTATTCGTCCATCGTCCATCGCCCATAATCAACGCAAAGGATGAGATCGGCCGATGGGTGCCGCAGCTGAAAGGGCAAGCCAAGGTCAATCCACTTGTTACTAAGGTTAGAGGTTTGTCTCAGACATCGACCGGCTAGACGTTCATTATTACCGTATAGTCGCTGTCACTATTCCCTTTCAGTGGAGGAAATGCGCTGCGATAGCCGATAGGAGAAATGTTAATAATAGACCGAAGGGATGCTGTCCTTCCTTTCCCCGGAGTTGCCGAAAACCTCTTCCATATCCGTGGAGGGAGCTTCTTCTTCATCATCTCCTTCTTCCGTCATATACTTCAATCATGCTCAGGATCAGCCGTGGGTTTTGCTACAATGGTCGACGGCATATCGTTGAACTTAATAATTTGGATCAGGAACTAACTTCCCCACCGAGTTGTAACGTTCAAACAAATTTAATTTTAATAAAAATAACATCAGAATCAAAATAAAAAAAGAAGGTACTATCTAGACATGGGTTCTAGCCCTATAACCCATGTCGGGGAGTGTTTTTTAGTTGAGGAAGTCGTAGAATCCTGGATCTTATATGATCTTAGCTAATGATTGCAAACCAATAGAAAAGAAAAGAAAGAAAGGAAAAGCATAGAAGAAGAATTGCAAAGGGTGTTGATGACGCTGATGAGCATGGGTATCACATGATGTGCAACGATTGTCTACCGCCCGGCAGAATGTCCACATGGGATCCCGATGATAGCCTACCCTTGATGCCTAATTCCTCAGGCCATCAATCTCGCTTGCGGCGGCTATCCTTTTGCGGCCAGCGGCACGGCAACCATCCAGAGCCCAAAGTCCGGCGTCAAGATCCACCATCCAAATCTACGCTCATCATCTTCAACCAATTTCACTATCCCGCTTTGGCTGCGCTTGTTCGCCGACGACCAGCGTAGTTCTGATCCGTCTCCCTTCTTGATACCCTAAGTTTTTTCCGGCCACATTGGGGCCCCCCTCCATTCGCCCTTGACGCCTGGGCCCCCTCGTCGTGCGGCTCGGGTCCTTTCCACCCCTCTCCGCCCTCATTCCCCGTTTGTCGGCCTGGCGTCTGACCTTGACGAACCTTTGCTCTCCGCCCGCCACTCGTTTACTTCCCCCAGAACACTCGGACTTGAAGCTCGACTGTTCCCTTTTGTTCCCCCGCCGGATATAAGCATCTCGGACTCGTTAAAGAGAGATTGCTGGTGAGCTTTCGAGTGGTCATTGACGATTATATAAGCCGTCCTTCCTCTGACCAGTTCGCGCAACGTTTTAGCATGGTGGCTGGGCTGGAAGAAAGCTAGAAGACCTTACACCATCTTTCTAGGCCTACAAAAGGCAACGCATGATCCCATGGCCCCTCCGCGCCCTCCCCGATCTCCTCCTAGCTCCACAATGCCAGATCATATGTTGAGTGCACCTCTACGCCCCACCAATGGCGACACTCACACTCCGAATGAAAACCTTCCCCCATCGTCGTTAGATACGAAGCCTATGTCAGTGAACCGCAAGAAACAGAAACGCCGCCAGAAGCAGGCCGCACGTTTGGCCGCAGAGCGCCAGTTTGAAAACGGAGTCATACACCCGGATGCCGCAGACCGAAATGGTCTCGGTCCCGCTGGGCCAGGAAGTCATATATCTGATGAACCGGAGATCGACCACCCTGCGAATGGAGACGCGTATCACGATGATGAACTAGACGCTTACAGCGCGCATCAAGATTTCCAGCTGGACACGCATGGGCCCGATGATCAGAAATCGACGAGTCGAAAATCGAAAAAGAAGAAAGGAAAGAAAAACCGTGCCAACTCGCAAACTCTTGGTGATGAAAGTTCCACTCCACAATCCACCCCATCCGTCTGCATGACACACCCTCTTCCGCCGCCTCTCCCACCGCATCTGGGCCCGCGTACGCTTGTCAAACCGTCCAAAGATCGCAGCATATGGAATACTTCCACGCAAGAAGAACGCGAGAATATCAAAACATTCTGGCTCGAGTTAGGTGAGGAGGAACGAAGGCAGCTGGTCAAAGTGGAAAAGGATGCGGTATTAAAGAAGATGAAAGAGCAACAAAAACACTCGTGCAGCTGCACCGTATGTGGAAGGAAGAGAACGGCGATTGAAGAAGAGCTTGAGGTGCTGTATGATGCATACTATGAAGAGCTGGAACAATACGCCAACAACAATCAAGGATCGTTTGAGAAAGGTGCACCGATTGTCCCCCCACCCCGACTCTATCAACCACCGCTGCGATCGCCCGGACAACATACTCGGACACATGGTCAATATCACCCCTCAAGAGGTCGCATTCACGAGTTGCCTGAGGATGGTGAAGACTTGGAGGAAGATTACGACGAGGATGATGAGGACGATGAACCGTACAGTGATGACGACTTCGAAGACGAAGAAACGCGTGCAGCTCGCGCAGATTTCTTTGCCTTTGGGAACAGCTTAACTGTCAAAGGTAAGACGAAACAGACGCCAATTCATTTTGTTTTTTCTCTTATGGAGCATGCGAGCTGATTTCATTCACTTTTATGTTCGCTCAGACGGGATTCTCACAGTTGCAGACGATCTCTTAAAGAATGACGGGAAGCATTTTATCGATATGATGGAGCAACTGGCCGAACGTCGAATGCAACGAGAAGAAGATACACAGTACGGAATAGCCGCAGCTCATCAGTCCCTCCATAGCGGTCATAATCATGGTCCTTATGACGATGAGGATTATGATGACGAAGAGGATGACGACTACGATAGTCAGGAGGAAGAAGACTATGAGGAGGACGAGATGGTCTGTCCTGGAGTCAACTATTTCCCCGACAACGTGTTGCAGTGCAAGCTGACACATTGTTCTCAGGATGCTATGACGGAGGAGCAACGGATGGAGGAAGGCCGGCGAATGTTCCAGATATTTGCAGCTCGAATGTTCGAACAGCGCGTATTAACTGCCTACCGAGAGAAGGTTGCCGAGCAACGCCAGCAGAAGCTAATTGAGGAACTCATGGAGGAACAGACCCGCAACGAACAACGAAATGCCAAGAAAGCTCGAGAAGCGGAGAAGAGGAAAGAGAAGAAACGTCTTCAGAAACAAGCCAAAGACGAGGAAAAGGCACGAAGGGAAGCAGAGAAGGCCGCAGAGGAAGCCGCAGCTAAAGCTGAGCATGAGAAGAAGTTAGAGGAACAGAGGAAGAAGCGAGAAGAGCAACGAAAGAAGCGAGAAGCCGAGCGGAAGGCCCAGGAGGAGGAGCGCGCGAAAAAGGAAGCGGATAGACAACGGCGACTGCGCGAAGAAAGAGAACGACAAGCGGATGCAGAACGAAAGCAACGGGAGCAGAAGGAGCAAGAGAAGAAACGGCGAGAAGAGGCCCGGAGAAAGGAGCGGGAGGAACGTGAGTCGCGAGAGAAGAAGGCGAAAGAAGAGCGCGAGCGCAAGGCCCGTGAGGAGCAAGCAAAGAAGGCTGGGCAAGACCCTCAAGAGCGTAAACGTTTATCGCAACAAGGACCGGTACCTATTGCATCGAATCTGCACTATCCAGGACTTCCGGGTCACCTTCAGTCTCCGCACTACCAAGCTGCTACACCAGTTGTACCTCAGGCGCCTACTCCGGTCAAGGCCCGTCAGCCATCCCAGCAAGACTCCCACACATCCTCCCCGCGGTCTCAACCGGCCAGCACCGAACCATCACAAGTGTCCATCTCTCCACGATCGATGGCGCCATCCCAGTCGTCCGGGGCCTCGAGTGTAACCTCCAAACAAGGTCACGCTCAGCAACCCATGCTTCATCATCCCCAACCCTCAACACCACTGTCGCCACTTGGATCGATAGGGAGATCTTTTCCGCCGGGATTCTCGAATGGACTACCGCCGAATCCCCCTGGTTTAGCTGGGATTGTCCCTCGGCCGCCAATTGGTCATGAATTACCCACGTACCCACCGCATTCTACGCCTCTCATGAGTCAACTGCGAGGATTTACTGCACCTAATGGGATCCCTGTGCCTCCCCCGGGTATAAACGGAGCCCGTCCGATACCGCCTGGACGAGGGTTTCCCCTTGATCCAGGCCACGGTCTCCCATTCCATTCTCAACAGCCAATGTCACCGTTCTCTACTCAGCCTGGTGGCTTAGCACACGGACATACCAGACAACCGTCAGGCTCATTTGAGAGGTCTCCCCTCGATAGTCATGCCCAACCGTTCTCTATCTCCCGACCGAGCCCCATCAAGCGTCCATCTAGTACCCAGCAAGAAAAGGGTGATGCCAACCACGCTATGCAGCGGCATATGGACAGTTTGAGTGCTCAGCTGGGTAGCAGTGCCCTTCTTGACGACGCCGATATTCCTTTTACGTCGAACTTGTCACAGTCACTTCCTGGTGCAACAGCGCCGGGGTCTCTACCAGGACCGGCACGAGCCAGCTTTGCAGCTCCCTCGTTGTTCCCAGATCCCCTTAGTGGTAAGTTTACCCAACCGAAATAATAGCCCACAGCGGACCCAGAAGCATAGAGCACTAACACTTCCACAGCACCGAAACACACAAATTTCCCTGTCAATCCTGGTGTAGGCGGCAGCACGTGGGGAGCACAACTCCCCTTTGGGGCTTCTGCTTTCCCCGGCGCCTCGACATGGGGAACTGTTCACGGTCAGTAACAAAGGCAAGCAATTTCATTATGTTCCACTGCTAACGGTAATATCAGGGGGCGGTTGGTCGAACAATGCGTTCGGGTCCGGAGGTCATCATCGTGCGCACACGTCGCGACCTGTTGCCATCCGGCTATTGGTGATCCAAGCCTGTAAGCAACTAAACACCATGAGTCCCTCCAAGGGGGCGGCTGGTTACCACGACGTGAACCACGTTCTTCGCCAGGTTGACCAGCTCCGGCCTCCAAACGAGCCCTCCATCTCGCTCAAAGAGATGCTCGACATCTGCGACACAGAAGGCAACACACAAAACGGCGGTGGCTCATTCTTAACCAAGAGCGATGAGACCGGCGAATACGTCAAGTTCGAGTCAGATACCAATAGTGCAGCCTCAGGCCACAGAGGCAGCATTGTACCCGGTGAAATCGGCAGTCCAGTTCCAAGCAGTAGCATACCAGCATTCGGCGGCATCGGCAGTACAGCATCAGTGCTACGACAATTTTCTTCTCCACCCACGGGGTTCTAGGCGTTACCGGGGCTTTCATCACACAGCATTCAATTCTATCTACCACTGGAAATGGGGAATCTTTGTTTTTTGCTTTTTCTTTTTTACTACTTGCGGTTTGGGGAACGATTGATCGCTGAAATGCCCCCTCTGTCCAAGCGTCATGTCATGTGTTTCACGTCTTTATCATACGGTTTCCCACTTGATGGTTCTCGCTTTCTTTTCTTCTTCTCTTGTGTTGTTCTTTATCTTTTTTTTTTTTTTTAAACCTGTTCGAGTTAATCCTCGCGCACGGGCATTATCATGTCTTGTATGGCTTATTTGCAGAGATTCCCATGGAGCAAACGTCTCTCCGTGTCAAACAATTGCACGATCGATTTGATCTCACCATGCTTGTTCTCGTCATAATTACTAGTAGACTACTTTGATCCAGGCTACTGCTGTAATGAAATATCCGCATTGGAAGAGCTTTGAACAAGTTACAAAGTAAACTACTCCGATCACGTGGAATATTAACCCTCTCACTCACTCATTGGTCAAATTTTTCTTGAGTAACCGGTCAAATTCTATGATGACAATAATAAAAAGTGAATATTGGGTATGATAGTCTGACGAAGGACAACAGATGATGATACACCTATATGATCGTATCACAAAAAAGGTGGGGTTCTGAATTATAGAGAGAAGGGAATCTTACAGGTTTTGCATGCTAGGAGAGACGAGACACAGACAATAGGCGGGGCAGGTAATTCATCGGGGGAAAGGAAACTCAAATGGAACAAAGACAGAGAAGAAACAGGTACACACGCATCATGTCATACAATCATTCTCACTGCTTAAACTCCGTCACAACACCTTCATACTCTCTTGACCGGATGTAGTCCAAGGTGCGCTGGAAGTGGCGTATGGGTCCCTCCAAGCTGGGGTTTGGCTCGTCTTCGTTCGTTTGCAGGTTAGAGTGGATGAGCTCGATGAGGCCGTTGAGATATTTGGTGGTTACGGTTTCGTTCTGTTGATCGAAGTAGTAGACGTAGCGGTTTAGGATCTCGACGAAGAGCTCAACGGACACAGCGGTGTCCATGCAGGCGTCCGCAACGCGGAGAGCACGTTGAAGACATTCAAGTACGCGCTTACCGTCGCGGTAAAGCTGTTGACCGGTTAGCCTTTTGTTAGAAAAGAAATTGGGTTGTTTGTGGAGATGTCAAACGGGGCGAAAACGTACGTTCTTGGGATCGTCCTCGCCTCGTTGTGGGTTTTCCACAACCCACCACAGGTGACTGGCCAGGTACACCGCTCGGCATTGATCGGGTTTCTTGAGCAACTTGCTACCGTGCAGGGCGGCCTTGGTAATGAGTGTGTCGTAGTTCTCCTTACAGAATCCCCGGGATCCATGGAGAGCGCCAGCAATAATGCAGACCGCCTGGAACTGAGCACGGGAGTCGCTGATGGAGTCCTCATAGATGGTAAAGGCTTGTGCAAAGAACTCATAACTAAATTCCTCAAACCCTGTCTGGTCGGCCACCTCACCGCACATTACGAATAGGCGTAATGCCAGATCAGCACAGCCAGGGTTCACACGTTGATAGAGGTTGTTGACACATTGGTGCATGAAGCGGTAGAGCGCCGACGATTGCGACTGCCAATTGTCATCATAATGCTCGCGGGATTTCAGCTTACGTGCCAGCCGTATCGAAGCGGTGATGAGAGCTGGAGTCGTGTAGCGGATCCGCTCGTTACCATCGGCGTAGGCTTTGCGAGTTGCTTGAAGTAGCTATCGACAAGTTAGCCAAGTGCAAAGGGAATAAGTGCGATTTGAGTTCGGCCATATTACCTTCAACTGGGTATCATTTTCTGGAGCTTGAATAAAGTGGATTAACCGCCCAAGCCACCCTTGTTCCTCGATGGTCTCATCCGTCTCACCTCGGCGCTGGGCTTGCAAACCAAGTCCCATAGCTTGCTGTGTGCCTTCCTTGATCAGGACCCTCAACGCTTGTAACACACGGTCCAAGTTCTCCGTAGTGGTGATAAGCGTCCGGTTCTTCAGAATGCTACGGGCAATCTCGCCTGCAACGGACCGCCTTGTAGTATAGGACTGCGCTGTCAAGAGAGGAAGATAGTGTGGCAGAGCCAATGCTGTGAAGATCGAGACGTATGAGCGTAGAGGAGCAAGGAGAAGATGTAAAAGGTTCTGCTGTGTCGGAGCAGAGTGCAAATCTGCGTGATCAGCATACTCCGCAGTCTCGCGGGTAGCGAAATCGAGAATCTGGTCGACGTATTCTAGTTGGTTGGGATACGTGTTCAGCGCAAGATTAACGAGTGAAACCAGTAGAGCCATGGTATCTTGGATGGGGAGGCCACGCGATTTGATTAGGTTGACCACCTGCCCGTAAAATACATCGTAAAGCTTGACGTCTGTCGGGATTTTAGCCTTCTCATCTTTGTCGCCGTTCGTGCTAGCGCTGGGTTCTGCCTCTGCTTCCTTTGTAGTTGCGGCCTCATCTGACTCCTTTGAGGTCTGCTCTACGCCGTTCTCCTGGGCAGCGTTCGTATCAGCATCGGCATCGGCATCGGCGGGTACTTCCTTCTTGGACTCCTCTGCGACTTTGAGGTTTTCGAGCAGTTTAGTAACCGCTTCTTCTTCGCTTTGCTTTCTAGATTCTGGATCAGCAGACGACTCGGTCTCACGTGCCGCATAGGCCGACAAGCGGTCCATAAGACCAATGACGATCTTCTTCAGGTCCACATGTGGGTTGAGCCGGGCAATTGCAGAGAGCAACAGGTCGAGTGTGTGAAGATGGAACTCATCCGGGAAGACCTTTGTGATTACTACAGCTCTGATTTAGTACTTCGGCTCAGAATGTAATGGCGATTACCCTCTTACCTTCCAGTAAATATTCTTGCGCCAACACATCCCGACATTGGACGACTTGTTCGAGCAAAGCCTGCAGGATACCAGACTTGTAACCCTCCAGGTCAACCAACTGGCTAAGTCGGACAACATTGCTTCCAACCAGAAGCTCCAACTCCCGGCGCTCCTGCATTCTCTTTTCCCGTTCCCGAGAAGGGCCCTGGTGTTGAAGTCGCACCCACAGCTTGTTCATCTCCACGAAATTGGTCAGGACGAAATTGATTGAGTCTTGCATGTTACCCTCGGGACCGTCCCCGGATCCCGTGGGTAGATGATCCCTCGCCTGTCCGGAGAGATAGTACCTCAAGAAAAGTCCTCGAATAGGATGCTGTACGCCTCGGCTCATCTCCATCATATCCTTCATGATCTCTTTAATCGGGGCATCCTCCACAGACATGTATACAGTGCCGACAGTGATCATCAGATAGAGTCGCGGGATAATGTTACCGGCATACTGGACCAGTTCATACAGGTCCGCTAAGTGGTTGACGGGATGGTTCTCTTTCAGGTAAACGGAGAGGTGTCGCAGCGCATCGAACACAGCCATGTACAGTTCGTAGTATTGCTTCGGGCCTAAGCTCGGCGTCCGTAGTTCAGAGACTAAGGTCGACCTGGACCAATTGACACAACATGTTAAACCCTACACCAACTGATTCCGCTGCTGCCTTGGGGGGGAACCGGGAGGTTGAGCTCACCCGCATTTGAGCGCATCCATTAATTTTCCCGGGGTCTCTAGACATTTTCGCATCATCTGTGACTGCTGCCGCACCACTCCCAATGCCTCCTCAAGGAGACGGCTCTGGTCTTCGGAGGGGGTTATCGGGGTGGCCATCGTGACGGATATGGTGGGAGAGTAGAGGGGAGAGTCGGGGGGCTGAGTATCGGCGGTCAACACCTGTCAAAATGGCAGGAGAGAGGTGGAAGTGCTTCAATGGCAAGGGAGCCGATGGTAATAGCGCTAAAAGGGAAAAGGATCAGGGAACTCCTGGTCCATAGACAGGAGGGAGGAAAGATTAATCAACAACAGCAGAAGAAGAGGCGCAGTGGATTGACATGCGATCACATTCGATGGGGTCGCTGCTTGTCGTCTTATGTAAGAACGCTAATGTACCAACTGACGTAAGGTACCGTACGGAGTACCGGGCGCCGTACACAGGATACCCATTCGGGATTAGCGCGGTCAAGTATCGTACAGTGTTGTTTGATATATGCATTTTAATTCTCCCTCTCTATATACTCATTGAAAAGTTCAAGCCATCTAATCTATCCAAATATGCCAACTCTTAAGGGAACAATCTAGTAACAAGGGCGAAAAAGAACAAACCCCACCGAGAAATAAACACGCCAAAGGAAAGACACACAAAACGCCATATGCATATGAATAATGTATCATCATCACATCGAACATCAAGTTCAATCATCAAAAACTCGAGAATGAGAAGGAAAGCGTGCCAGTGATCATCCGTCATATTCATCAATCTTTTCATATCGTACCCGTCAACTCATTGTTCACTTCGCTCATCTTGTAAGCGATGAAGTGGCCAATCACTTTGGCCAAGAGACGCAATCTGTCACTTGCACACGTTCAGGCATGTTTCACATTTTGCATCAACCTTAAGCGTCAAGCGATGTGCCGTTCGAGCTCCTCTTCGCCACAGCATTGCTGTCATGTACGCGGGTGGAGTTGAGGGCATCACGAAGGTAAAGAACAGCACGATCAGTGAGGTTCAAGCCACGAGCCTTGATGTGGGAGTTGGTGCTGTTGCTGCGCGCCGTGATGGTGTTGGCCTCGGTGCTGTTGCTGCGAGCGACAACAGCAGAGGCGGTGTTATTGGTGCGGGCCGCCAGGCGAGAGTTGACAATGTTGCTGCGAGCACCCAGACCAGAAGCAGTACCGTTGCCCCGAGCGGCAATCTTGAACTCTGTGCTGTTTCCACGGGCAGTGAGGATGGTAGTACTGTTGCTCCGAGCAGTGAGCTTAGATTCTGTGCTATTACTGCGAGAAACCAAAGAGGCAGTGTTGTTGCTTCGACTGTCAAGGTGAGACACAGTGCCATTGTGACGAGCAGCAAGATCATGAACCTCAGTGCTGTTCGCCGAGGAAGACCTCCGGACTCTCCGGGCAGTGGCGTTCAGTCCTCGAGCCACGACCGGGGACTCTCCGCTGGGAATGCCAGTTGGCAATGGCCCGGCGCTCCAAGACGAGGGAGAAGGAGTGCTAGAAGGGGACGATGATGGAGTGTGGGTGATAGTGATTGTCACCGGAGTCTGTGGAGGAGAGCCGACAGTGACAGTTTCAACGACGGGGGTCGCTTCGGCGCTAGGTTGGCCGCCAACATTCACAACAGAGTATGGCACCTCCCTGCGCGCGAGGATATCATTTGCCTTAGGACGGAGGAGAGGAATTGCTTGAGCACCAAGCGAGGAGAGGACTAAGAGCAATGTTGAGGTATGCATATTGAAGAGATTTGGGAAGCGGAAAAGTTGTAACTGTGAAAAGAGGAAGTAAAGACTAGATTATAAACACTCTATAGAATGAAGAATGAGGATAATACAGCGGATAATACCCCAGATAGACTAGACCAGATGGATATATCAAGACCGAGCAGGGGAGGGATGGCCCCCAATTTATGATCCGCAACTAGATAGACAACCGGTAGTCTAGAAGGAACTAAAACCACCCAATCTATTTAGTCAATATCAAGTTTTCATCATCGGACGGCAGAGAGACCCATCTGACGGGGTAATATGCAGGCTGGCGCATCCATGATGGCCTGGGCGACAGCCGTCAAAGGAGGCTGGGAGACCCTCGTCCACCCACCAAGGTCCGCCAGCCACGTTAATTTTAGAGACGATCGACGTCCACGCAATCACTATCATGCGATTGATGTAAGTCTGATGTTTATTTTTCAGCAAAGTCTGGTGTGGCTCTGCAGTTCTTCGAGTTTAGGCAGACAGAATTCACAAGGTACGTACTCGTTGATACTTCGGAGTCCACGAAGAGTCGAGATAAAATAAGAAACATTTTTTGCCATACTAATTCAATGCCAAGACTTTTTAGTTGCGGCATCTGTGGCTGGAGTGCCCCACTTGCCGTCTGTGGCGTCACGCAACGGGCAACGGCAAGAAGTTAATTCTTTGTACCGTACATGCATTAATCATTGTGCGTTTATGCGTGATGGAAATAGTTTTGGAGATAGTTAGATGGTGAGATCGATGCTCACGCTCAGCACGCAATGGCCAAGACATACCGTACATGGTCGTGGTAGAAGCAACGTCAAAGCCAACGTCAGCATGTCTTGATATTCCTCCGACATGCTCGAGTTTAGTATCCGACCGTTAAAGACCCGAAGGGTTTGCATATTGCTGACTGTACCAGCTGTACACATGACCTTCGAATTTTTGATATCGCTGAGAAGCTATCGGCTAGTTGTGCTTCCTTACAGTGGTCGGAAGGTCTACCATGTAATTTGAATGTCGCATTCCAAGTATACGTAAGTCGCGATCAATGTTCGGGTTTAACCGTATGCAACTTGCATATCACTTGGACCCTGAAAGGGTCTTTTCGGAAGGAAGCCTAAGGTTGTGACAGGTTCTATCCAGCTCGGGCTTTCTGATCTACCTGGTCACTGGAGATCCGCAGGATCTCTATTCACACATTCTGTCTAATTATAGCTCTGGGAATATCGACTAACTTTCTCAAGTAATCAATTATGCAGGGAAAATATGCACAATACACAGAACACCATAAACCATGCAGGACATACGTAATAAGACTGGCGGTCATGAACCTCGTTCAATATAACAAACGTCCTCAAAGCGAACTAGAGAGGATGTAAAAAGGCGGTTACGTAGCCAGATCCTCCACTCGAATCAGTCCGCAGCCCATACCAGCACTGGCCCACCCTGCGCATGCCTGATTTGGATTCCAGGAGAGTGCGGTAACATGCGTTCCCTCTTCATAGATCGTGATCATCATAACCCCGTTCACCATCTTGCGATCCCCCATCATGTTCCGTAGTAGGCTAATGCTCTCAGCACGGTAGCCATCGTGAAACCTACTGATACCTGGATCGCTTGCGTCGTCACCCCGCGCCCACTCGTGGGTAAACCAGGTCTGTTGCCATTGCTTTTCTTTGACGTGCAACAATCGCCGTAAGGGATTCGTCGCGACGACCGCACCGCTAGTGCACCCGTACATGACGCTGGGATGCCAGACGCTGCATGGGGCCAGCGAAGAAACTGTGCTGGGAAATCTAGCTACTGCCGTCGTAGTATAGAATCGTCGCACGGCTAGAAGTCGGGCGAAGTCGTTCTCGTCGCTGGAGAGAAATGAGTGTAGCAAAGGAGAGTACGTTAAGTAAGGCGATCCCACTCGCATGCGGTTAGACTCCACCGTGTCTGTTTGGGGATCTAAAACCGACCATAGCCGTGTCTCTCCGTCCATGGACGTAGTCGTTATTAGATGAGCATTTGTTGGATAAGCCGACGCTAGATTAAGAACGTATGTGGAATGGATTGGTTGGTAAAAATACGGGAAAGGGTTGGATGGAGTGTTCTGCGAAGGCACAATGCTCCAAATAGCGACGAACCCGTTGGCACAACCAACAGCGATATCGCTCGGAGAGAGCCATGTTAAACATGTACACAGAGTCGATGGTGGCTTAGCTTCAAAGACTGGGGACTGCACCGCGTCTATCGGAACGTTAGTATGAGGTAGGAGCCCTGCTATCACTTACACGAAAACTTACAGTATTCAGTCTTGTTCGGGTCGCGGCTAAGCTTGACATCAAGGACCCTCACATATCCATCTCCCCATATACCAGCAAGAAGCCCGACAGATTTCAAGACGTCATCATCATCCTCTTCCCGAGGGTCTCGACGTACTGGACACCAGGCCATTCGTCTTAGATCACCCCAATTAGTGCAAAGGGCCAGTCGTAGTTTTGGTTTGAAGTTCATATCAATGTGCTTTGTAAGTGACTCCTCCCTCTCAGCCTTGAACATCCAGAGCTGCAAGGCACATGGATACGGAGGAGAAGGCCTAAATGCTCGAGCACCACGGTCCTTGAACGGGTCCGGATACTTTTCTTTCTCTCCTTTTGATATCGGCGTAGACACGGCCAGATACTGTGTGAGGCCGGGTTGATTTGGAGCCCATGCCATACACTGAACCTTCTGCCCTAGATTGATAATCCATCCTTCGCGGGTCTTTCGAGTTCGACCGGTAGAGTCTTCCTGTGCAAAAGCCTTACCTTTTGACTTGCCACCAGTGCCCGGCTTTGCTTTCGCTTTCGCCTTAGTCTCTCCAAAAGCTTCTCCAAAATTGAAAGACTCATGATGTCCTAATGTGAACACTTTCTGATCATCAACAGGCCCAATCAGCACTGTATGCTTCTTCTCCTTAGCCTGCGGAATGAACTTCTGATAAACTTCTTTCTCAGTAATGGCTTCCAGACGCTGACGCTTCCTAAACCTCTCTCCCACATCCCCATCATAATACCAATCCCACCCGCGCGTCCTCTCCCTCTTCATATCCTCCGGCTCAACTCCAAAAGTCGGCCCAAAGCCACAATCCGGCACATCCGGCGCCTCATTCAGCGAAGCACGACTCGGAAACCCAGAATCAACACCCCGATACCACCGCTCCCGCGCATAAACAATAGACAAGAGATCCTTCTCATCAGTCCCAAACGTAATCGTCATATGGAGCATCTTCCCCATATGCTCCATCGAGCTATGAGTACCCCGCGAATGCATCTCATCCTTCGACAGCATAGCAAGGTCATTACCGAGCCGTTTCTTCTGGTGTCTCGGTCGAGAGACAACAGTCTTTTGGGCACCGCGACCGCGGTCAGAGGTATATTCTTCCTCGTCGGCTTCTTCGCCGTCATTTTCCCCAGCTACGTCCTCTTCGGACCCCTCCTCATCGTCTTCCTCTTCTTCTTGCTCGTCATTGGCTTGGAATTCCTCGTCGGAGGACTCGTCGCTGGCTTGTTCTTTTCTTCCCTTGGGTACCTTGGACCCGTTGTCTGACTCGTCGCTTACCCCTGCTGCCTCGAAGGGGTCATTCGTATACTTTGTCTTACCGCCTGTGAGGCGGGTGGATCTGCGTGCGCGTGACATTTGTTCACTGATTCACCTCACGCGAATGAAGAGGGATAAATAAATAATGGATCTCAAACAGCCTCGATCTCGGATATTCAAACGAAAGGGTCATGTCCGAATCGAACAAACAACCACAACCAACTTCACAGTCCCACTAGCTCAAGCTGTCAATATTCTCCGAGCCTTCCATGAGAATAAAGTCTAATTCATTCCATTGTAAGAGGCGAGAAAGACATCCGTTCATACTCCGTTGAAGTTTGCGGGAGTTCTTGGCAGATATGGAAAGGGTAATTTTACATTTCTTACGTCTGTTACGCACTTGGAACGAGGAAAATATTACCGTTCCGCGTTTTAGGTCAACTTTGTATGAATGTTTTACTATATCAGAACTGGGGGCTTTTTTGGGTGATTGCTAATTGTTAATGTTCGTGACTACGATGTACATAGGGATGTTTATGCTTTTGGTTGGTGTGTGAGAGTTTTATGAATCTAGAGGATTGGAAAACACTCCTGCTGCTAAATATCATAGGGATGGAATCAGCTTTGGACCCCACCTCCTCAGTGGGCCGCTATCAGTTTGAATCGGCGCCCGTCAAACGTCATTTCATAGAACTATAATCTCACAGCATTTCTTTGGTCTAAGGTATTATAAATTGGACCGGGGCTAGCTTATTTATATTATATTGTTCTCCTGCTCCCTCGTCCTTCCCAAGCCCACAGAAGAGACACCGTAGACCCCGCCATACGTAAACCATGTCTCAATCCCACTCGGGTATCCTCCATGAATATGTACACAAACCCATCCAGTATTCAGCCCAGACGAAACCGAACGCACTAACAAAAGACACAGGCCCCGAGATTAACGGCCTTCGAATTTAACCCTGGCCCCAAAAAGCAACACAGCCTCCTCTTTGTCGGCGGCCTCACCGACGGCCTCTTAACCGTCCCCTACGTCTCCGCACTCGCAAAAGCCTTCGAATCCACCGAATGGACCGTCTTCAATGTACTTCTCTCCTCCTCTTACCTCGGCTGGGGCGTTGAAAGTCTCGATAAAGACGTCACCGAGCTCGTGCAGTGTGTGAACTTCGTCCGGGGCCTGAAACCCCAGGGCAAGGTCGTTCTCATGGGCCATTCAACCGGTAGCCAGGACGTCCTGCATTATCTGCACTCGCCGAATCCGCTTCCCGGACAGGAGAATTCTCGGCCGGTGTTGGATGGGGCTATCATGCAGGCTCCCGTGTCGGATCGGGAGCATATCTTGCATTTGGCGCACTCGAATCAGGAGGTTCGCGGGGCGTATGAGCAGTTGGTGAATTTCGCGAGAATGCAAGCGCCACAGTCGCTGCTGCCGCTGAATCTTACCGCGGTGGTCGGATGGCCGGATAATACAGGGATTAGCTGTCGGAGATTTTTGAGTCTCGCGAGCCCAGAGAGTCCAGAGAAGCCTGCGGAGGATGATTTGTTTAGCTCCGATCTGAAGGACCAGAGGTTGAAGGAGACGTTTGGAGCTATTGCGAAGCGGGGCTTGGTGAAGGGGAGGTTGGCGGCGTTATATTCTGGGAATGATGAGTATGCCCTGCCATCGGTGGACAAAGAGGCACTTCTGCGGAGGTGGAAGGAGGCGACGAATGCCGGTGGGGTAGAGAAATGGAGTGAATATAGCGGTGTCATTCCGGGGGCCACGCACAATGTGAAGGATGAGGGTCAGGACTGGTTAGTTGAGCGCGTCCTTCAGTATCTGAACAGTGTGTAGTGTGCTGCAGTGTACATGATCAGGGCACCATGAATGATCAAACCATACATAAGAAGATGGAATCAAGCATTTTGGACATTTAGTGTACATGAAAGAAAGGTCTTAGGGCGACCAACACATCAACAAGAAAGATCAAGAAAGCTTTGCCGCAAGAGAGAAGGAAACGCAGGGTATACTAGTATATCGAAGACCACCGAGCGGCCCCTGAACAAAGACCCCAAATAACAGAGGCCAAAGAAACCATTCAGACCTTCAACCACAAGGTAAACACACCCTTCAAGTATTCCACGATCTCAGAACCACCCAGCTTACTCTCTCCGTACAACCGATCAACGAAGGTGATCGGGCACTCCTGAACCTTGTAGCCCATGGCCTTGGCCCGCACCATCATCTCCATCTGGAAACTGTACCCCTTGCTCTGGGTGCTATGGATGACCTTCTCCAACACACTCTTCTTGTACAAGCGGAAGCTGCCCGTCAAATCGCTCACACCGGGCATGAGCATGACATCGGCGATGAGGTTGGCCGTCCGCGACGTAAACTTCCGAAATAGATCCCAACCGTACACACCGCCCTTGATGTTGTCGCGATTGGCATACCGCGTGCCCGTGACAATGTCGGCTTCCGTTTCTTTCTGAATGCGGATCATCTCCGGGATGAATTTGGGGTGATGGCTGAAGTCGGCGTCCATAATGATAACAAAGTTGCCCGTGGCGTATTGAAGACCGTGAACGTAGGCGGTTCCAAGGCCGAGCTTGCCTTCACGGGGCTTCAGGTTGATATGTTCGGGGCCCCAGAGCTCCTGGAGCTGTTTGGCGACTTCCAGGGTGCCGTCGGGGGAGCCATCGTCGACGATGACAACTTCCCAGTCCAGGTTGCTATCGGTTGATCGTGGTTAGCCTGTAATCAGCGCAGATGATGGAGCATCGGAGAGAGATTCTCGAAAAATAGACGGGGATACTAAAGCTCACTTTTCACGGAAGGTGCGCTCCAATAACCAGCAGATAATAGGGAGGTTCTTCCGCTCGTTGTAGGTTGGGAGAATGACCGTGTACTTGTTCTTTGCGGCGCCCATCTTGATTTTTGCGAGGGGAGAGATTCGAAGGAGAATGCGCGAAGATACGTTGCAACAGAGACTCCGTTCGCAATTGACTATTCGGTGTAGTCGTAAGCTGCGTAGGTGCAGTGAGTGATGCTCCTGAGCGATGGGTTTGCTTGGCGGCGACCGCGGGAGATCCGCGTTCAGGAACCCGTGGCCTTTCCCCGGCCTGGTGGCATTTCCATAACGACTCCGTGGCAATACAAGCGTGGTCTAAATATCTATTCCCCAGAGTGGTCAATTTCATGGAGGTATGATGATACAATATATAAGCAGCAAGAGGGTTCTACGATCTAGAAATACGAAAGTCTAGCCCTTCTTTGTAGCACCTAAGGATATATACAAGACCCTGGGGCGTAAAACTTAATTGCGCTCGGGTCTACATCGTAACTAGAAGCCTAACTATCATAATGGGCCAGATGACATTTCCGAATGCGTTTAATTTCTGAGCTCGTTCCATTTAATCGATCATATAGTAACTTTCCCAACTCCACCCGACCATAAGGGATATCGCCACGAACCACACCACTCGTCCAAGCTTGTGGCCTTTCTCAAAAGCCCTTCGGGGGTTTCCCTTCGTTCCCGAGTTGATTGTAGGGTCGATCATACCGGTGCTCCATCTCTTCGTTATGCTTTTTTACATCGTTGGGAACATCTGACTTCACGTTGCCTTCAGAGTCAACATTGGGGGAATGGCGTCCGTCAGTAATCGTTGGTTTTGCGTTGTTGGAGGATGACATTCGAATGGGTCTACCTTCTGAATCTTCCTTATCTCGATCTTCTTGGGAAGTGGAAGAAGATCGAGGCTGAGAGCTTGAAGATGCTGTCGAGCCCTTGCTGACATCTGGGGCAGATGGCCCTACATAGGTGTGGTCAGAATTTGTCGGTTGCGTAGCTCGACGTCACAAGTCACGTACCTGGATGTTCAATGTCCCGGGTTGGGGTATTCCGAGAATTATTCGGCTGTTGAGCTTCAGTCTCCCCTTCTCCGCCATAGGAACTATGAGCGTAAGTCCGCCATGACATAGGAGACACCTTCTGGGAACGGTAGAGTGAAGGGATCGACGAATTGGCTACCCTCAGTATGGAGCGAGAGCGCAAGACTGGATTCATGTTGTGTCAAAATTTGGGTAATCAATGTGGATGGATTAAGCGGGAGGAGACGTTCACGAGATTATGTCGACTTGAAATATCAAGTACCAAGAATGTACACAGTAAATAGGAGAAAATCGTTAATTCTCCTTGGTGGCACTGGTTGGACGTTGAAGAGTACTTAATGGTATTGATCGTCGGTAATGTAACCGGTGACGTCTTCACACGGTCATACCCTGCAGGATCAAAACCATTGGATGTCAACGATATTTTCTCCAGTGCTTGACTAGTAGATTAGTAAGTGAACCAAGGACAAGGGAATCGGAAACCGAAGATCAGATTGTGATCATTTGATGATCAAGAAATTATATTTCGCCTATTCTGTCATGAAACCGGAACGGATTCGACGATGGAACCGTCAAGTCATACTGCCACAAACAAAACCATGACCATCGGCATGCACAGTTAACTCGAGATGCGAGCAGTTAAATATAGAAAATAGTCCAAAATAAGAAACACACAAAAGTTTGTTGGCCCAAAAGATAACGATGGACTGAGATTGGCCACCTGCACCGACCCAAGAACGCCATGAAGCTGCGCCGAAATAAAGCACGAAATATGCTGGACAAGACACTGGAGACAATGGCGTCAAAGCACATCATGGAAGACAACAAAAATGACACGAGACAGGTCGCAAGGGGAACCGAAAGCGTATGATGCATGCCATAAACTCTGTAAACAATGCGAGAATTCCAGCACAGCCAACATCCTGAGCTGACCGCAGAAGAGAACCAATCATTCGTATGCACATGAAAGATAATGGACCGTTTCCACCGTTGGTAACGCCGACGCTTTAGCTCCACGAGGCAGTACCAACCGATACTCCTCGGGTTTTATAGTAGATACCCTCTCTAATGAGATGCTAATCCGTCAATGCGACACAATAGCACACATGCTCATACTGTGCGGTCGCCGTGTAAGTTTGTGTCGCGCTCGCAGAGTATTTGAGCGTTGTCGTCGGTGTCGGCTCCAACTCCTTGATTTGAAGCGTCTGCTGGGAAATGGGGCTCACAGAGCCATTATCCAGCACTTGCATCTGCTGGCAATAGGGCGACTGGGCCTCTGGGTAATCTCTCTTCTCATCCATTTTGATCCGAAGAGGGTAATTCGAGACCGAGGAGCTCAAAGAATCGGTGGACTGTGAAGACGGCAGATGTGTCGAAGTGGAGCTGTATTGAGCATCCTTGGTGGACTGATTGAGATACAGGAAAAACTCCATCACGGTGCTGTTCCACCAGCAAAACCAAGGTTTGTCCCCCGCCTGCGCCGTATGCAAGCGACGGAATGCGCCTGCCATGACATCATCCTCACTGATGGCACGTTTTGAAACTGCACTGGATGAAAAGGTATCCTGGGGGACAATAACCAATTTATCAAACAAGGAAAAGAATGTTAGGGCAGGGCCGAGGCTGAGGTCGCTGGAATCCATCATTAGGCTAAGTGACTGCGTAGGATCAGAAAAGTATGGTGCTTGAGCGCCATAAGTGAAAGATGAAGAGATCGGCTCATTGGAGAAGGTGATGTTACGCGATGATTCTGTCCCGGTCACAGACACAGGTATTTTCCCCGACTTCATGCAACTCCACGATGGGTTGTAATCTTGATCGACAATACAGAATTTCGATGAATTCTTCGGGTCCGCAGGAATCCAGTAATTCCCGGTAGGCGCAGCGGGTAGATTTGTAGGAATCGTAGATATGGGGGTGGCGTCCATCCGGGGGGTCTCTGTTTTGGTGACAATCTTCGGACCTTTTGGGTGCTGGTTTTCCTCATTCGCTGCCTTTTTTGCTCCTAAAACACCTCCGATGACACCTCCAATACATGCTCCCACGAGCATCACGACACCGACCAAAACAAGGGTCCAGACCGGTAACCCACAGCATGCCTTCTTTTTACCTTTGGTCTTCAACTTCTCCTCAAATGCCATGACACCGGTTACTGGTGCTGCTTCCCGCTCTTCATCATTATCTCGTCGATTCGCCATATTTTCCGCAACCAACGTTCTTGACGATACTTCCGAAACTGGTGGCGGGGGATGCTCATTGGGACTGTGAGAATTATCGTGTAGAGTGACGCCTGCGTCAGGAGTAGGATCAAAAGTCCCCTCAACCTTGGGAATAACTGGATCGGGATACCGCGAGTAAGGTGGCAGCTGTTCTGTATGGCCATCGGGCCCAATCAGGTCCCCCACATCATCATCGGCACGATTGGGTGGCCGTTGATATGCCTGGGGGTGTCCGGGAAAGCCTACTGGTGGAATCATAGTATTGTCCATCTCTTCTTCCGGCACCACATTCTGTGGGTACATCGCATAGGGATGCTGAGGTGCATTGGCATCGCCCAACGGTCGATCCATTGGCCGTACCGTAGACGTGGTCGCGATGCTGGGTGAACGGCTGACCCCGACCTGTGGATACATCGCATACGGATGGCTCGGGCCTGTAGCCCCAGTGTAAGGACTCAGGGCCCGGGGAGGCATGGAAAATCGTGATGAAGTGCTCTGACTGCGCTGTGCTATGGAAGGGGCGGTATTAGTGGACGCTGTAGAATTGCGGTTGGTGAAGTCGACCCCCTTTGGGGGTAGACTGGACCGATTTGGTGATTCATCGAATGAAACCCGGGCATCATCACCAAATGGATTCTCTGTTACCCCGAGATCATTTGGCGTTGTGTTGTACGCTTTTTGTTGTTGAGGCAAAGACGAACGGAGGGTATTGGATGATGCGATCGATGAAACGGATGGACTTCGAGGAGTGAGGGTGGCTTGTTCGGAATCGATTTGCTCTAGTGAATATTCATCGGAGAAGATGTTAGGGTTGGAGGAGTGACCGGACATAGAGCGCTGATGCATTGAGTCGGCGTCTTGTGTTAGATTATATTGTTGAGACGGGGATTGAGAGGATCGCGAGAGAGAGCGAGAATGGTCGGATGAGAAACGCCCCGGCATGGCGTTGCACAGCCCTGGCGGGCTTCCTGGCTTGATAGGTCAGTCCGTCAAAAGGAGTGAATCAGTCACCGAAGACGACTGAGTAGGCCAACGGACTGGATGGGTTGATACGAGGAGCGGTGAAAAAGGCAGGGGCCTCCAGGGACTAAAAGAATGATGGAATAGGGTGGATTCGAAATTAAGGATAAATATGTGAGACGGAGGGCGCACAGAGAGCGGAGGGAGGCCAAGGGGGGGAAGGTAGGATGGGAAAGAAAGAGGGGGGAAGTAGGCGATGATCACGTCGAGATGGTACTTCAATAGTGGTTGGGCGGTGGTATGTTTGAACTGGAGCGTAGGATTGGGGAAAGAGAGGAGAAAGAGAGGTTGTGAGAGGATGAGAGAGAGGGAGAGTTGGACGCCTGGGAGCCTGAACCCCCAGAGGGACTAGCGGGAAATCGGGGGGAAAGTGAACCAAAAAGTGGTGACTTTTCACTAAGTGTTTGGGGGGAGGCGACAGTGCCTTGATTGACTACTTTTTCCGATCGTGCCCATGGTTGGCAGAACTTTTTCGTCCTAGCTTCGGTCACTCTCCTTCATTTCTTTTCCCCAAAGTGTTTTCCTTTTTCTTTCTTTTTTCCTGTAATTTTCTTATTGCTCCCTGATTAGATTTGTTCCAGTCTCAGTTGTTTCTTTCTACCTCAATTAACCGTTCATATTATGTTCCTAATTAAAGGTTCGGGTTATGGTTGCTCAGCCTCGCCACAATGACACTAACAGTCTTTAGATCCGCACCCCATCAATAGCAGTATATTCTTAGTCGATTTAAACACACAAAAGAAAATCATAAAAATAAAAAAGACACCGAAAATGAAATCATGAGTTCACTCCCTCGCTTCCATGAAACAATCTGATACCGGATGATCCTCGACTACATTGATTGGCGCCGTGAGGCCACACCACGCGAATGGCTCTGGGCTGAAACAGTAGAACGACCTATCACTGGCCGAGATTCGCCCGGAAGCCCCTCCGCTTGGGTCGGATACCTGTGCCACTCCCGTTGGTTCTAACTACTATTTGATTTACCTACCCAGTCATGAAAATTTCAAAGTTTCACCCGTCAATTCGAATTGTAGTGACATTTTACCCTAGTTTTTAATACCTAGGTGATATAAGGTTCGGACAACTTCCACCTGTACCAGTGAAAACAGCATAAAATCCTGGTGACCACCGACAGGTTCCCAATCCAGAAAACATGCCCCCCCGCTTAGCACTAAAAGAAGGGATCATGGAACGGTTGGTGGACCTTCTCCCAAAAACCCTGCAGTGCCTGGACCGGAAAACTCTATCTGGCCGAATGCGGCAGAACTCAACGATGATCAGCGTGATGAGGATTCCTCGCCCGCGTCATAGCATTTTTACCACGGTATCTTATCCTCTTCCGTCAGAGACGTTGGATTATGACAGAGGCAACGGAGAAAAAAGCGGATTATCTCAGAGGGTTAAAGGACGAAAAGGCTGATCGGCTTGCTCAAATACCCTCTGAGTCAATCTGTACCAAAACTTAGGCAGATATCTGTAACGTACCGGTACACACATAACAACATCTGCTATTCGGTACCGACCATGGTCCTGGTTTGGTTCTCCAGACAGACCGCCTGCGTTCGACTTGACTGGGACCAGGTCCTAAAGGATCAATAAAATCACAATCCGTTTCGATTTAAAAAAAAAAAAAAAAGAAAGAAAAAAAAAAAAAAAGACGCAGTGGGTAACGAATGATAAGCATTCAATATGTTAAGCATATCCTGTAAGAGAACTAATTCATCCTGTCAATTCCACTGATGTATGGGTCTCCCTCAATGATCATTCCACCAACGATTCAACCCCGGCAAGAACGTCCCCAGCAGGCACCCGATGAAGTCCTGAGGTGTAACAGAGGCAATATTACATGTATTGTCTGAGACAGAGAAATTGCTACGTGCATCCACCCCCACTATATTGTACCATCTTCTGGTCAGATTTTGAATGCTAGTAGTATATGCCCGCGCGCCATATGTAGGAAGCGTTTTGCGGTATCAATGAGACGGTAAATTCTCATCGGCGAGAGCAGTCTTGACTCTTCAGTGTGGCAGAACCGGTGTCTGTGACAAGATTCCACTCATAGCGACACCGGTTGACCCACACGACGGCTGCCTTATCCAAATACCGAGCTTCTAGAACACAGTACACGTTGGATAACACCGGTCGTGTCAATTTCGGTGGACAAGGATCCTGCGATATCCGATGCTATGTGGAGCAGAAGCATGAAGTCCGTCAGTGTTCTAGGTTCATGGGCTGGAATCCGTTTTGATTGGTGCGACAATCTTGCAATTGTTTAACAATAAAGTCTCGAACACTCGGACTGCAATCACGGTTGTCTCCTCAATGCGAGAATGTCAGATAACTTTACACGACCTTTCTCTCCCCAGCCTGCTACTCCGCTTTGGACAGCAGGCCTGACGTGTGTATACCAGGCCCATGCTCGTCGATCCAAGTCCTCTCTGCTGAGAAACGGAGCCCAAGACTGGCATACCAAGTCAATAGACCGCAATAGATTTCTCAAACATGTCTCTTTCTCGGCGTCTGTTTGAGAGAGACGCTTCCGGCTCGGCTTATCTGATGCTGGATTATTGTCCTTTGATGCTTCCGTAAATGACTTAAGTAAATATGACCGCGCAGCACCTGGTGTGAAAATTGGAAGAGGTTCATTTGCGTTGGAGGCCCCAATCGAGTTATCACGATGTGCGCTTCGCAATGCCTCGAGATCAATCCCCCATAATGGCGGCATGCCGTTTGAGTTATCTGAATCCGAAACATCCTGACCTAACATATCATTGTCTGCGTGGTGGATATCTTCATCTTGTTCTGAACTAGCCACCCCCTCGGGCTTACCTTCCCTAGGATTGTAGTCCCATCTTTTGAGAACTTTGACTTCTCTTCCAAGGACTCTGACTACGGGCTGTCCTTCTCCCCAACCTTCCTGGTCAGCGGAATTCTCACTTTCGATACCCAGGCTGGCAGCTTTTGAGCGACTATTAGCGCTAACAACTGCTTGAGCGAGGCTAAGTCTGCTAGAGATCGGTTGCTCTGGCATAGTATGTTTCAGAACACAGACTGCAAAAGCTAGCACAAGAGGTGCTCTATTCGTGAGTAAGACAACCTTTGATAATTCGTCTTCGGTCGCAGAGGTGGTCGGAAGAGAGAGTGCACATTCTATGTCAAAAGGAGTGGTATTATCTCTCCGATCCAAGCCTCTCGGCTTTTTTCGAGGAGATTCTGTGCTCCCAGTTGAAGCTTCGCGCTTTTTGGAGACTTTCTTTGCTGCATTCCATACTTGCTTCGCCAACTTATCGTCTTTGAAGATCTCTTGGAGAACCTTGAACTCTGACTTGGAGATTTGCTCAGGACTAAGATAAAATTAGGCACGCACCGCCTCACAAGGGACGGGGATGGAATCATCCATACGATGTGAGGCCGGCTTTCTGAAGCTCCATAACTTTTCCCATAGCAGCTGCGAGTGGCATCTTGGCATCTTGGGATAGGAACCGTAGTAAAGCTGGTACCTGGGACGCCATGATAGTCTACCTAAGTATTTAGTCGTGTGCAATTTTTTTTTTTTAGAAATCAAAACACTCCTATAGCGGGGTAAAGCAACGTGAGGGGAGTTGACGAGCAATGGATAAACCATAAGACAAGCACCTCAAGCTGTACTTTTATTGTTACTCGCTGCCTCAGGCTGCAAAAGTTCCCGCCTCCGCCCCGACAGCTTTCAGCGACTCCAACATTAAGCACTCCTCAACCCCATAGTTGTCCTGGGCTATACCAAGAGATTTGCTGCATAGCAGCTGACTCGCAATGTCCGACGATTCAAAGCTTAAGGGCTTTCCAGATGTCTCTGCGAAACTCTCTGCCCTCCCTAAGAAATCACTCTTCGAGCGCCAGAAAGCCGAAGCCGAAGCCAAGCGTGCCCGAGAACGGGCTGAAACCGCTGCTGTTTACGAAGACTTCGTGAAGTCATTCGAAGATGACTCTCCCGCGCCAGATCGACCGTCCGCAGATGGAAGGCTAAACAGATTCAACCCCAAGAGCTCTGGATTTGGGGGAGGCCCTGCAAAACGGCATTTTACCAGCTCCGGCCCGCGCATGAGCGGGCCTGGAACTTTAGGACCACCGCCACCATCGCTTTCTCGAAAACGTACGCATGAAGGGTTCCAGCCGTTACATAGAAACAGGGATTTTGCGCATGGAGTGCTAGGTTTTGAGAATACGGCTTCGCCAGCCACAGCTTTCCGCACTTCGGACGATGAGGAGGATGCAACTGTTGATACGAAAGAGGCCGAGCGTGCTGCAGCTAAGCCCACGCTGTACTTGGCATCGTTACCTCCTGGCACTTCCCCGTCTGTGATTAAGTCGTTAATCCCGTCAGTCTTGTCAGTGGATAATGTCAAGCTCCTGCGTCCCTCTGGTCAACCGTCAGACCGGAAATCGATGTCCGCCATCGTGACTCTCGCAAACGAATCTGCCGCCTCGGATATAGACAGCACAGTCAGCGCGCTTCAGAACAAATACTTGGGATGGGGATACTACCTGTCGATCTCGAGGCACCTATCCTCCGCTGCCATCAGCTCGACGATGCCAGTAACTGTGGGCCTATCATCCACAAGCTCTCTTCCTTTCGGCGCCAAGTCGATTGCTTCTGAAGTGCAAGGAAGACTGAACCGTGCTCCACCACCCGGCTTGCATCGTGGTGGATTCGCGCCGCCGGCTTCGTATGGGCCATCTTTTGGCAGAAGCGGCCCCAATACCCAAGTCGAAGTGAAAGCACCGGCAGACCTGAAGCAATTGAGACTAATACACAAAACATTGGAAAACTTGTTAAACTATGGTCCGGAATTTGAAGCTCTTCTCATGAGTCGGCCAGAAGTCCAAAGAGAGGAGAAATGGGCATGGATATGGGATGCAAGAAGTGCCGGAGGGGTATTTTACCGATGGAAACTATGGGAAGTCCTTACCAACAGCAGCTCGAGGGGAAACCAACGAGGAAAACCTAGGAATTCGCTATCAATCTTCGAAGGTGGCGCTGTCTGGACCCCTCCAGAGGGCAATATCAAGTTTGAATACACTACCCAGATGGATGAGTTTGTCTCTGACGAGGATTACGACTCTTCTGATGAGGACCTCTCTGATGTGGAAGATGAGAGACGCCAACATAGTGGAGCGCCTCCTGCTGATAGTCTGGGTGCCAGTAACGATGGGCTAGGCTATATGAATCCACTTCAGAAGGCCAAATTAACTCATCTCCTGGCTCGTCTCCCGACGACACACGCGAAGTTACGGAAAGGCGACGTCGCCCGCGTTACTGCTTTCGCTATTGAACATGCAGGAGCGGGGGCAGAAGAGGTTGTGGAGATGATTGTCTCGAATATAAAAGAACCATTCGCCTATACGGGGGCTAACCCTGACCGTGAAATGGAAAAGGGTGCGGCTCGGCGAGAACAAGCAGCGGACATCTCCAACGATGCAGAGGAAGCTCGTTTACAGTCTAAGGGCAATTTAGATACATCTTCCGCGAAGTTGGTGGGCCTCTATCTCATCTCCGACATCCTCTCCTCTTCTGCCACCAGCGGCGTACGGCATGCTTGGCGGTATCGGCAATTGTTCGAGTCATCGTTAAAAGCGCATCAAGTCTTCGAACATCTTGGAAGATTGGAGAAAGACTATAGTTGGGGTCGCCTGAAGGCAGAGAAATGGAAACGAAGTGTCGGAACTCTTTTGCATTTATGGGAAGGCTGGTGTGTCTTCCCGCAGTCGAGCCAAGAACACTTCTATGAGGTTTTCGAGAAACCGCCGCTTACGGAAGAAGAGTTACGAGAGGAGAAGGAGAAGGCCGAAGCCGAACGAGCCGCCAATGCATTCTCCAAGAGTAAAAGTCGCTGGAAGTCTGTGGAAGAAGACACAACGACCCAGAAATTTGACCCAGGTCGACCTCCCGAAGCGGACCGTAGTCGTATGGATATTGATCAAGAACATATTGCTCCCGGGAGGGAATTCGACGGGGAGCCGATGAGCGATCTTGATGGAGAGCCAATGGAAGACAGCGATTTAGAAGTCCCGGATGGTGACCCTATGGAGGAAGACAGCGCTTTCGTGGAAGAAAGTGGCTCGAAAGAGCAACCAGAGAAGCAACCGGAACCCTCAGCTCAACCGGAGCCTCAACGGCCAGTTCGCAAACCTCGACCAAAGGCGGAAGATATGTTTGCGGATTCCGATTCGGAGTGAGATGTCATGTCATGAGTACGATCTTTGCTATGTAGCATTAAGTAGTAGTAACTACTTGGTTTGATACCATTTTTAGTCCACCGTGTTGAGACGCTAGAGATATAAGTATTCTTTTCCCTTCGACGTTATACTAAGTGGGAAGAAGTAGTAAGCGCAACAAAATCCCGCATCCATTGGGGTCGCAGTCAACCATGGAGGCGTCATTGGTTGCCATGGGTGCCTTGCCTGAGGCAGCGACGATGATTGGGCCCAAACTGTATTCCGGAGCCCCACAATGCCTGAAATACTTTCCTTGTTGATATCAACCCGGCTTTTCCTCCCCTCTCTCTCTATCCCCAAATCCAGCGTTATACCCTTTGATTCTATTTCCCTGTCTTATCGCATCACCTCAATTCGTCAAAATGGCTGGTAAGTCATACTTACGCTATACGAATCCCCTCTCTCGCGACGACTTCATCAAGCTACTTTTGCTGGTTTTTCTAATGCCCCTCCTCCATTCATGGACCCCTCCAAGATGAGGAGCGCAAGCATTCAACGCACATGGAAATAATAGTCAAAGCTAACACATGGATTTTTAACATATAGACTTCCAGAGCATCGCTCGTGAGTAATATCCTTCTTTTCTTGTGGTCTTAGATACAGACGCGCTTAACGACGATCGTGACTCCCACCCATCGTTACGGACAGCGGAAGTGAGACAAATGTCGCATGGCTAGTTCTAACAGTATCTGGAACAAATAGAGCAGTTCGTTGAGTTCTACTACAAGACCTTCGATGAAAACCGCGGGCAGCTGTCTGGTCTCTACGTATGTCTTCCGCTGTGTGCAGGGCTTGAACGCGAGCGCGGGGAAGCTAATTTTTCTTGCCGGGATAACAGCGTGACCAGTCTATGCTCACTTTCGAGACCAGCTCCGTTCAAGGCGTTCGCGATATCACCGAGAAGTTGACTGTGAGTCACACCAGGGTCATCTCCGGAGGGTCAGTCAATAGCAATGCTAACGGGAATCGCGTGTTGCAGTCTCTTCCCTTCCAGAAGGTCGTTCACCAGGTCAGCACCCTCGACGCCCAGCCTTCTAATGAGGCTGGTGGTATTCTTGTCATGGTGACTGGCGCTCTGCTTGTATGTTTTTCTCCTCATCCACGGACGGTTGGGGTTGGATTATTTTGCTAATTATTCCCGCTTCGTTTCGGGTTTAGGTCGACGATCAGCAAAACCCCATGAACTACACCCAGACTTTCCAGCTCTTGCCTGACGGAGCTGGAAGCTACTTCGTCTTCAACGACATCTTCCGTCTGGTTTACGGTAGCTAAATGCAAGATCGTGGAGGCCGATGTTGTATGTTAGGTTCTGGGCGGGGATCCAGCTTATGAAGATTATGATTATGAGGGGATAACAGCTCTGCTGCTACTTCTTCTGCTGTGAGAATGGCTTGCTTCGATTTCCTAGCTGCGGGGTAGCAGTGTGGGTGTTGGACGTTACTTTCCCTGTTATACACTGGCTAGACTTGAAACTGTATCACATCGTCTATCAAGGCTTTTGTCCTGTCTTATTGTCTTCCCGTTGCCGCTCCAAGAGCAAAATGGACGAGTGGTCTTAATACCAAGCACAGGGAAGGTCCATCGCATCGTACCTGAGGCTCCAAATCGCATTTTTACTTACATTCATACTATACTCGTCATTGAGAAACTGAAGATCCAAAAGGTCAATATCCAAAGTATCAAAATACGGGCAGCAATTGTATGAAAGCTATCCGATTACGTTCATACTGGGACCGATCATTGGTTTTGAAGAAGGGGAGTCTCTTCGGAGGGACGCGAGTCTTGCTCATCGCGCTCATCGTTGTCCACTGACTCGACCTCTCCATGACTGTGTCCCTTGTTCGGCCCCAGGTACTCGAAGAAAACGCTCAGTACGAGTAGTAGGCCCTGTAAACTCGCAGTGACAAGCAAAACACCCCATGTACTCCATCCCTTTGCGCCCAATCTAGCTGCAAGACTGGCAGCCCAAACAAAGCCACCTGGTGTCTGTATACACATCATAGGGATGCTCAGACTGCCGACGCAGCGCAGTTTGACGGTGGTGTAGATCTGAGGGAAGTACTGAATCGAGGAAAGGACCGCGGCTAAGATACCGCAGAGGTTGGACCAGGACTGCAGAGAGGCGGGCCGTTTAAGTCCGATGGTGATCGTGGCTATAAGCATGACGGAGATGTGTAGGATACAGACGGCACCTACGATCAAGGCGGTGCGGTATGTTGGGCCTTGCGCCCTTTGCTTGGAGGTTGAAGGCGACGACTGTACATCGCGAGGGAAATATAGGATGTATAAGAATAGACTATGTGGTAAGTAGAGGAAAGTTGCTCGTTAGCGATATGGACATCATTGCCACTTTTCACGGATTGAGACGCTTACATGATAAAGAAGCAGAGGCACTGTGTTCCAATCTGGAGGATACCTAGCAGTCCTGCGAAACAGGCCAGGCCGTTGACATCACTGCAACAAGACACATCCTGCAGACTTTGTTGTTGGGATACCACGTTTGCTAAAGACGATGAACCAGAGATTGTTCCCAATAGGACAAAATACGGTGAGATGCCGTAGGAGCTCCTTAGGGAGATGATTCGGTAGTGCTGAGGAAGATAGGACAACAGTATACCGAATAGGATCAAGCTGTTCATTTTAGCATATGCCTTAGGGAGACTTCCGATCGTGTTAGATGAGGAAACTGTACATTGATAGGATGAAGTTTATATAGTCTGGAGACACCAGATGCTGGCATTGCGCGTTGGACAGAAGATCCATTATGACGTTTCGTAAAGCACACGATGAGTACGTCTCGTGTAATAATCCTCTATTGGGTTTTCAATAATGGAGATTGATTAAGGAGCAACTGATGGAGTTGCGATTACCAAGACAGTGGTAAACAGCTGACCAGGAGCATCCGAGGCCAAGCCCTGTGATGGACAATAGCTCCGGTGAGTTCCTCGGCAATTTCCCAGTAAGCTGCGGACTGTTGGGGCTAAAGCAGAGCCATCCCACGTAAGAATGCCTGAAGCTGTGTCCTTATTTTAGGCTATTCGTAGTCAAAACGATGTCGAGTGGATGCGTTGGGGGGTGAGGAGATGACTTGTTCACTCGGTCTATGAACTCCTGATAAGCGATAAAGTACTGTATGTATGTACTGTTTGTTCGGTACGGTACGGGAGACGTAATTACGAAGTCAATGTTCTCCGCATGGTCTAAAGAGGCAACACCTGGGCTAAACCACGAATGGCTAGACTGACATTCTTATCTGTTGCGAGCTTTAACATCAAGAGATTACAATCAGACTACGAGATTTAGAATTACATTCACTGAACTTGGTTGTTTGACCAGCCAGTGAGAACCATGTCAGATCCACAACAACGGACGCCTCGAGTTGTCGAGAAGATGCGCGACCAAGGTTGACCCAGTCGATGACGCCAGTAACCACACGCAGGCCGACTGTGCAAACAACTACGTCACTCGGCAATCATCTCTGTTCTTTCATCATTCCTAATAAATAAATACTACACGTCCTCACATATCCCTTTGTTTTCAATTCCAACTACCCTTGCAAGGACTTTTGTAAGTCGTCCTCAATTGATCTCTTTCTTACTACTCAAAAACCGTCTGAGGGATGCTGACTGTTGATAGCGACTCCACGAAACAAAAGCTCATTCAGTTAGAAGACACTAAACATTCGTAACCAGTGACTATGAAGCTAAATTTCGCTTCGGGTCTGGTGCTGGCCCTCGCAACCGTGGAGGCGGTTGGGGCACACTCGTGGTTCAGCAAAGCTGGTATGTAACCATCACTGTCTTACATTGCGATACTACACAGCCGATACGGTTTCTGAAGATGAAGGTCTATGCTGACAAAAGGTCCATTGTAGTGTACGATAAATGGCATGAATCAGAACTGGAGCGGTGGCTTTCCGATCATGGTACGACTCGCCTCATGGAAACGTCTTACACATCGCAAGATGCTAACTTGGTGTATAGACATCCCGTATCCTTCTCCCGCTGATCGCAAAGACCTCGAAAGCGCTGTGAAGGTAAACTGGAACTCGAAAGTCCAAAAGCCCTTGGGACAAGCAGCGGACCAGGCTACCGATCAATGGCATCAAGCCAAAGACTGGATTTTTGATACGTACGTCCAGAACGGAAGGGCGTATTACTTTGTCCATCACTAACAGATGCAAACAGCTGGTCTGATTCTCATCTCAAAGCTTTTCTTGATCGACATGGTATCCCTGCCCCTCAGCCGCGCAAGCGCGATGTCCTGCTCAAGACGGCCCGTGAAAACTACGAAGCAATTGCCAAAAGACTCGGAGAAGCTGCTTCTTATCCTGGCAACTGGGTCTACGAGCAGTGGACTGAGTCCGATCTAAAGGAATGGCTTGACGAGCGTGGCTGGCCGGTGCCTCAGCCTACAACCCGTGACAAGCTGATCGCAATGGTGCGTCGCAACGCTAGACTAGCCAGCCTACAAGCACGGAGCCTCGCTGCTTCTGCTTCTAAATCCGCAGATGCAGCTCAGGCTACTCTGAGTGAAGCGCTATTCAATGCGTGGTCTGACTCCGACTTGAAGAAATTCCTCGACGAACATAATGTCAAGGTGCCACAAGGCTCTAAGCGCAACGAGCTGGTCGCACTGGCCAGAAAGCACCGCGCCTCCCTCGTTAGCCAGGCCTCTTCTGTAGCTTCTACTGCATCCCAGAGTGCTACCTCGAAGGCCTCAGAACTATATGGTGCTGCTACCACTAAGGCTGGCAACGAGTATGCCCGAGCAACCGATGCCGCACAGCTTAAGGGAGAGGAGGCCTTTGAAGCTGCTGTCGCAACCTGGTCTGACTCCCGTCTCAAGGCCTTCTTGGATGCACGAGGAGTCCCTGTTCCGCAGAGCAACAAGCGTGATGAGCTTCTTGCAAAGGTTAGACTAAACAAGCACAAAGCAGCCACTGGCTGGAGCGCTTGGACTTTCGACACTTGGGACACTGAGCACTTGAAGTAAGTCATCGTTTCATGTATCCAACCAGTAACCGTTTTGCTGACCTCAATTGGAGGAAATACCTGTCTTCAATGAATGCAAAGGCAGCTCACCGCGCAGATCTGACTCGGGATGAGCTGGTGAAGCAAGCTCAAGATACTTACGCTAAAGCCTCCAAGGCTGGAGGGGCAAACCTGGCATCAGCTACGTCATACATGGCGCAGGCTACTGACGCTGCCAAGTCTTCCACCTTCGACACCTGGTCTCATTCTGAACTTAAGGCTTACCTTGACTCATATGGTATTCCGGTCTACCAAGGCTCTAGCCCCAACGAATTACGCGCTGCAGTACGTCGCAACGCCGAGTACTTTAGGTACGGTACTAGTACTCCTCAAGGAACAATCTATGCCAAGCTCCAGGATGCTACCAACTGGCTCCTGGATCAGTTGAAGATCGGAGCGGCCAGTGGCCGGGCTCAGGGTCAGCGGGCTGCTGAGAAGGCGCAAGAGAAGGCTGCGGATGCTGCGGAAGAAATGCGAGCGGAACTGTGAATTTGGGGAGTCTAGGGAGTTTTTAATCTCGGTCACGATTTGATGACTTGTAACAGTACCTTTTGATTCTTCGTCGTTTTCTCTTGATTTATTTTAAACATGCAATGATAATAACAGTGGTTGTGCTGCTCAACTTTGCAAAAGTTTATAATGGCAATATCACTTATCTACTACCCTATGGATGTTATAAGTTGTGGTGGTAGCAGGCTTAACATTAGTCCTTATAATAAGATGGCATTCACTATGACCTAGAAAAATCCCAATATATGCGGCTCACATTTGAGCGTCAATCGAATCATGTCTCATGCGAAACAAACAAGAAAACCACTCGCATCGCTTTTAAAAACACCAAATCTTGAATTTTCCATCAAGGTACATCCAACCTCGTAGAAGCTTCAACCCCGCATTCCATCATCAATACGCGGTACCATCCATGATGGGCGTTCAATCGCAGGGTAATTATGCCTTCGGGGCCTCGGGATCGCCTTCAGCAACCAATTTTCCCACGACCAAATACTTCTCCAAAAAGCGCTCCTCCCAGGACTGGAGGTTTTCCAATGCTTCCGCATCAAGATCCTTGAGGTCATCCAAAGGAGCCTTCAGGTCCTTAGTAAGCATCTCCTCGTCGAAGCTCTGGCAGGCCAGTCCACGGGATGCGTCTCGGCCAGCGAAGTTCTCGTAGGGGCCACCCTGCACCAGAATGAGTTAGTTTCGTGTGTATTCGTTATCGTCAACCCGACGGGCACAAGGTAGCGCATACCGGTCCGTAGAAGTTCCTGCCAGGGGATACATCGAAGACACGACCGCGGACAGCTAGATAGACGGGCTTTCCATCGACACCGTTGAATTCGAGCAGAGTGGTGGGGGTGAACGTCCGGAAGACGATGGGCGCAGGACCCTTGGGAAGAGTTACGGGCGCCTTTGGTCGGAATTGCATGTACACCAGAACGGCGAAGAGGGAGAGGAGAAGCAGGTTAATCGGCGATGCAATTGACATACTAAAGAGGATCTGGGTTAGTTTTCGATCGTGTGGAGGACCAAAACCGGTGTTTGCGTTGGTTGGGATACTGACACTTCGGCGGGCGGCGGGACTGCCCCGTCTTCTAGAGTTTGTGTTAGTATGGACTATGGGTTGATGTGTCTCTGAAGATTCATTCAACGGATGATGTATCAAAGAGACATACGTGGAGAGGACATAGTTATAGTTGTTTGTGAGGAATATCGTTGGTTTTGGTTGGACAGAGCAGTTGACGTGGAGGATGAAGCTGACGGAGGTAAAGTTGGAGATGACGGAAGAGAGCGCTGGGTATTACTTGTACAGTAAGTAATATTTCACTGTGCTTAGTGTCCAGCCCAATGCGGAGAAATAAGCCGATGCTGACAGCGGTATTACTTACCGCACGTGAACCCTTTCGAGCTAGTCTGAGCTGCAGTCTCAGCTGCAGCCTGAGAGTTCAGGCCATCAATCCATCCATGGTTTGCCCGAAAGTCCTCACGGATCTTTAATCCAACTCCACAGGCTTGTTGTATCACTTTATGCCAGATTTCTTGAGTCCCGTAGCACAGACACCCGAGAAAACTGGATTTCTCCTCCTTTTAATTTATTTCCCTGTTATTTTTAGTGTTCAGGACCGAGGAAAATCCACACCTCGGATGACTTGGGGGGTTTTTAATGGTCTGGATGAAGATCATTATAATCGTTATGCTATTATGGAGTCCTAGAGCTAACCTCGACTACTAATCATAGTAGCTGATGAACCCAACTAACGGGAGACTAACCACGAACTGTTAGTCAACCAGAATTACTGCAAATCGCTGAAACAGGACCCTTTCAAGGGCATGTGCTTGTTCGGGTGCCATGACTTTCATTTCTTCTTGCTGCCCCCTCAATCAGGCGAGCCTGATAGTCATCATTATTCATTCTTTCTGCAATTGTTCATTCGTTCCTTCACTCGTGTTGAGCACTGTGTAATTTCTTGGAATATCCTTTTGCTTCAATTCTTTTCTCTCTTTCGGAGTTTCTTTCCCCTCTGTTTTTCTTATATTATTGTTTTTTGTCTTTAACTAACTGAGCGGTTTTATCCGTGTCGCATTTGAGTCCCTGTCAGCAAAACCTTCCCTTTGTTGACGTGCATACCGGACAAGGATTGGTCGACATTTTCTCTTCTAATTGTTGAATGACATGCTGGCATGTCTTTGCAGGATCCCACATTGAAAATAAAATCAGCCTATTTGTGACAGGGATCATTTTTATCCTCGTTTGCGTTCAACGTCCTGCTTTTGACATCTTGGACCTTCCTTCTCTAACCCCCTACTCTTCCTTTTCTATAACCGTTGAGCGAGTCAAGGTATTTGAGGTATGTCAACCTTCCCCTTGCATCATAACTTGATCCACTGACGATCATCGCTATCCCTAGCCGCAGGAAGATCGATCGCGGTGTCTTAGATCAAAATGTGGTTGAAGGTTTCATCGAATTTCCATCGGTCGAAGAAGCCGGTAATTGGAACTCCTACTTTGGTCGGAAAGACCTTGGATGATAATGAATACCAGTCCTTTCCTCTTGTTTCTGGTGTGCAGAAAGAAAACAACAAGTATCATGCAAAAACTTTACCAACCCCGCCGAAGTATGTGCCAGCGAGGAAGAAACACAGCGATACACTCTCTAACCCGTTTTAGGAACCCTTTGGATCCGCGTCGGTCGGACACGGTTGGGATCGCAGGGAACTCATATTCGCAAGATACTATGGCGGACAGCCGACGTACACCCTCAATTAGTTTGACGCAATACCTCCCTCAGGACTCGGGCACCCCCGGTCGAACGGATAGTCTTTCAATATCACCTCCCGACTCGCCGGTTTTCCTTGGCCATGGGCCTGCTAGTCTAGGCAGCTCTCGAGTCTCATCCCTAGAGGACGAATTCGAACAGTACTTCGGGGGCGGACAGACGGAGAAAACATTCACCAGCCACATACCGGTTCTGCGCAAACACGCAGATAATCAACGAGAAGATCCCACTCCTTCGTTCACGCGACCGGCTACCGGATGGGATACGTTCTCCCGCGAGCCGAATAACATGGACACATTTGCGCCCGCGGCTCCTGGGTGCACGTTCGAAACACACATATCCTCCGATGCTAGACCTATAGAGTCTCGTAGTTCGGACGTTCTCAACTGGGGCCGAGAGCAGAAAAGAAAGCTCTCAGGAGCCCGTAGCCGGCCAAAAGAAAGTGACCTCTTCCTCCCGCCTAGTTCACGAGTGCCTTGGAAAGGTGCCAGTGGAAGATCTCCGATAGTGGAACCTCTGCAAGAAAAGCCAAGAGCCAGATCCTCATCTCGTGTGCACTTGTCGAGGAGTTCCTCTCAATTAAGAGGTCGAGAGAGCCCATCGCCCAGTGGCGCATACCTTGGTGGTTATCCTTCCGTCGTCACGACTATCACGGGTGGTGAAGCAAACACGAAGGTTCCGGAGATGTATGTGCCAAGCAAGAATATCCACCGAACAGTGTTTGAGGACCCGACCCCTCCTGCGACTAGCGCAAGCAGCCGTGCTCCGCCACGCGTCAATCTACCGGAGCCTGATCTCACCAATACCCTTGCTGATTTAAAACTCACCAACGAAGATGACTTCGGCCTGCCTTCGAGCCGTTTCAGTGTAACTACCTACGAGCCTACAGAAGCAGGCAGTTCAACCGCGACAGGAAGTCCGCGAGGGAGTATCGACGCTGCTTCCCAGTCTACCGAGTATCAATCTTCCATCATGTCCAGAAAACGTCCCGTTCCCAGCGCGGTAGCTCCGGGGAAGAAACCGTCAAGGAAACCCACCCCGTCTCAAACAACGAACGAACTTTTGCCTTGCACCCCAGAGCAACATACCCAAAATCGCATCGAGATGTTGGAAGCAAGGAGAGACTACCTTACACGCCGCAAAGCAAGCATCAATACTATGATTTACGAGTTGACGCAAGTCATCCAGCCCAGTCCCATTGCTTACGATCTGGCCGCAAGGGACGAGGTCAAGAAAACGGTCGCCAGCTTAAACAATGAGCTAGCTGATATTAATAAAGAAGAACACGATGTTGGCATGAAACTATTCCGAGCATGGAGGAAGCGTGACGAACAGGAATGCAATGGTGGCAGCAGTGGTTTATGGGTTAAACGAGTGACCAGCTGAACAGCGATTATCTCGGCCTTCTACGTTCTTTTCCTTCTCCTATTATTTCCCGTGATCTTTCTCATCGACATATTTCGCTTTAGAGCCTTTTTAATTTGTTGACAATTTTCTTCCTTCTTTCTCTCATCCTCTGTGCTGGGTTGTCTTTTTCTGTCGTTCAAGATCTATTGGCCAAGTCATATCCTTTCCAGCGTTGCATATACCCTAAATGAGCGTTTTACCAAAAAAGAAAAAAGAAAGTCGCATCTTAAATATTTGTCTAATGATACAGACGGCGCATGAGCAGCAGTTACTATACAGTATTCAAAGAACACCAACAGGGCCACTAGTTGGATTGTAACCCCATAGTTTCATCGGTTCTGTTGATCCACGATTTCGAGTCGACCAAGGGGGCAGCCTTGGCCTATCTGGTTTGGCTTCGGTGGGATAGAGGTATATTGAATTGAGAAAAACAATATATGAGTTTGTTCAGATACTGCAAGTAGCGATGAGGCCCATATGGCAACCCTCCACCTTTGTGCTCATGGCTCGTAGCTCGTTGTATATCGTGAAAATAGCGTAGTGCCGTCCTCAAGAGAAACTTATTTCTTTCCCGACTTCTTGATGCCCTGAGAACCAGTGTTCAATGGGCCCTTGCCCTTGGCCTTGTCCAACAACTCCTTCTTGGCCTTGGCCTCTGGTTGTAGTGAAAACAATCAGTATGGAAAAGCGAGATTTAGACAATGAAATTCGATTTTCATACCAGCTCTCTGCTTTTCCTTAAATGCGAGGTCATCCTCATCGAGCTCCTTCTTTTCCTTCTTGGCAGCCTTCAAAGGCTTGACCTTGCCACCTGGTGTTCCAAGTCAATAGACGCCCCGTATATGATAGCAGATGCGTGACATACCTTCTCTGCTTGCACCGCCCATTTTTATTTGATTATATAGATAGCAAAGGGATAAAAGCAAGCGACGTGCAAGAAATAACGTTGCTGATCAAAAGTGGAAACCAAAGGAGGGGGACAGAGAAAAAAAATTGATGGCGCGAAACACAGCTTATCTTGTTGCCGCCATCTGCGGGGTGGCACTAGGGCTGTATTGGGTTAGGCGCGAAATCTCCTCCTTGACACCGCCTTCATCAACTTCTAGATAAAATGACCGGGAAAGTACCGCGTCGAGTCATCTCTCATCCCGACCTATCATCCCGATATCGTGTCGTTCGGCTTCAATTTTCTATATCTATTCCTTTTGGCTCCAAGGCCATCATCTCACGTTTACACAAAATTGCTTCCTGGAGAAGACTCATGTTCAATTCGAGACGGTAGTCGAAGTTGGCAAGGGCTCGTGGCATCTCTAGCCGGTTGGACTTTCTCAATACACTTCCCCCAAACTTCATCAGCGGAAGCGATCTTGCTAACCGAGGATTATTCTTCTTGTCTTTAAAGCTGCTCTAAAGGCCAGTCGTACTGCATACAAATCACCTCTGGTCTTTTCTTGTATAAGTCAAGTGGAGAACCTGTCGCATCATGGCTTCACGTCGGTCGAGGTCTCCATCGACCCCTTCTGAGGGTGAGATCATCGAATCAGGTTCAGAGACGAAGGCAACTACGTCGCACTTTCCTCTTAATGGCAACAGCGTTGACCGTCCCACCAGAGCCAGTACATCACCGGCGCCCAGATCTCCAGCATCTCTAAGCAGCAGATCGTCTCGTCGCCGGAGATCGAGGACGAGATCGCGTTCCCGGTCCCGCTCTCCCTACCGAAGCTACAGAGGACATAAGCGTCGACTTGACGATGATTTTGATGATCGACGGTTCCGGAACGACATCTCGCGACGCGGCGGATACCCGTACGATGATCGGTACTATGATCGTGGTTCCTCACATAGACGGCCAAGACCCTATCACGACTATGATCGGGAGGAAGATTATGGCGGTGGTCTTCGATACAGCGATGACTATGACCGACGTCGGGATAAGCGCCCTCGTACTCGAAGCCGAACACCACCGTACCGCGAAGTCCGGAAACCTAGACAATACTCGGGTGACGAGTGGGAAACTCCTAGGGAGGAAAGTGTAGCTTCCAAGGATGCTAGAAGAAGGTCGTCTACTGAACAGTTAGTGAGCGAACGAGGGCAAACACCCGTCGCTCGAGATTCTAAAGGTGATACTGAAACTCGAACGAATCAGGTGCAGCAAGGTTCTGGAGATACCATGTCGCTTACTGAAGAAAGGTATGCTGTCACTGTTAGTTATATATGTAGTGTCTTCCTCGCTGATTTATGTTAGCACAAACGCAACGGTTCAAGACGCCCACAGAGAGCCTCAACCGGCCGAGCCGATTGACGAAGCGACCCAATTGGAGGCTCGTCGGAAACGGCGTGAGGCTATCAGAGCTAAGTATAGAGGCCAGGCTACGCCTTTACGTTTACAGGCACTCCATATCGCAGGCGATGGGGCCTCGTCTACACCTAATAGCGAGCCGGTTGCAACCAACAACGCAGCGTCAGGTATGTGGATTTTCGTCTGTGTTCCACCGAGAGGCTTTAAAGCATTGTTGAACTAATACGAAATCTCCTCTGCAGACTCGCAACTGTCAGCTTCCGAAACACCAAACGACAGCACTGGAGAGGCGTTCTCCGACTTCAAGATCGGCAACGTTGCTGACTTAGTTAATGATGATGCTCCCGTGGATGGAACTGATAAAGATGAACCTTCTGCAGCGGACTATGACCCCACCCTTGACATGAAAGCTGAGAGGGAAAGGCATACAAGTGCGGACGTTTCTGCGGCGTCATACGACGAGACTCAGACCACCAAACAAGATGTTCTAATCCCCGATGCTGTTCCAGTGCAGCAAGAACAGCCTAAGGCGAAGGATCCATACGACATGTTTGCAGAGGATGATGATGATATGTTTGCCGAAGAAACACAGGATACAACACAGCCAGCGCACGCATCGGCCGTGCCGGCCGTGCCTCAGCCACAGGAGCTCGATATCAGCATGATGGACAATTGGGACGATCCGGAAGGATACTACAATGTGCGTCTTGGTGAGTTGATCAATGGGCGGTATCATGTACAGCAGAACCTCGGCAAAGGAATGTTCTCATCGGTCGTACGCGCGACCGACTCGAAAACTGGTAAGCTGGTTGCAGTCAAAATCATTCGACAGAACGACACCATGAGGAAGGCAGGTATGAAGGAAATTGGCATCTTGGAACAGCTTCGTGAAGCCGACCCCGACGATAAGAAGCACATTATCAAATTCGAACGCTATTTCGATCACAAGGGACACCTCTGCATGGTTTTTGAGAATCTCAGCATGAACTTGCGCGAGGTCTTGAAGAAATTTGGACGAGATGTTGGGTTGAACTTAATGGCGATCCGGGCGTATGCACAGCAGATCTTCCTCGGGCTAAGTTTGCTTCGGAAGTGTAATATCCTCCATGCGGACTTGAAACCCGACAATCTGTTGGTAAATGAACAGCGAAACATTCTCAAGGTCTGTGACTTGGGCTCTGCATCCTCGACTACGGAGAACGAAATTACACCGTACCTTGTGAGTCGGTTCTACCGAGCCCCGGAGATCATCCTAGGAATTCCCTACGATCAGGCCATTGATGTATGGTCCATTGGCTGTACGCTGTTCGAATTGTACACGGGCAAGATTCTGTTTACGGGGCGGAATAACAACCAGATGCTACGGTCGATCATGGAATGTCGCGGCAAATACCCACCCAAGCTTCTGCGAAAGGGATCGCTGACGCACATGCATTTTGACGACATGTTAAATTTCCACAGCACCGAAGAAGACAAGATCACAGGGCGTCTGGTCACGCGGGTGGTTGACTTCAAAAAGCCCACTCGGGATCTGAAAACAAGGCTGATGGGCAAAGGTACTCGCGGAATGACGGACAGCGAGGCAAAGGAGCTGGCACTGTTTGTGGATCTGCTGGATCGCTGTTTGAGTCTCAACCCGGAGAAGCGGTGCACGCCGGCTGAGGCTCTGAAGCATCCGTTCATTTCGCGGCCGAAGGCTTAGTTCGTAGCCTGGAGTGGAGCGCCAACTCACCGTTCCTTGTATATAGTATAATGTGTCATCGTAGTATACTTGTGTCTACTCAATCCAATCGGAATATACCACCGTTCCCATTTCCATCGGTCGAAGTTGCCACTTATCTGATTGCCGGGTGGAGCAGGGATTTGGAATGTCCAGACCAACCCTCCGTTCTCTCGCGATGGCAAACATCAGGCTGTCTGACTCAATGGATGATGCAAAGACGATCCCGATCCCCGATCCACCGTCGCTGACGAGAATGTTGATAGTATTATATAAGTCTATATGCAAGGATCCGCCGTGAATGTGAGACGGTGATAGGGCCGGTATGGAATCCCCCCTCCGTCGATTTCCACCGCCACGACAAAGTCTCACTCTGCCAACCGCGCGGAAACGCAACGAGGCAAACAATAATTGCGGAATTGCGGAGAAAAGGGAAAACCCAGAGATCAAACCAGTCCAGAATGATGTCAGCTATCTAGTTGAGGAGGCGTCCATGTTACACGTCTATCCCTTGACAGTGTCCATCTCAATTTCAATAACGGACCCTAGCCAGTCAAAGAACAAAAGGTCATGACAGTCGGTATGACTTCATCATTGCAGATGGCTTCGGTCGACCGTTAGAGTATAGGTCAGAAAGATAAGCATCAATATTTGCAAGACCTATCAGACTGGAATGCAGATTCCCTGACGTCTTTCATGTATATTTCCTTTTACTTTTTGGGTTTCTTTTCTTTGGTTCCCCCCTGGCGGAGAGACTCTGAATAGGGACCCGTTCTTAAGACTGCTCTTATTGTGTCTGGGGTACAGAATGCAAGTCAGTTTCGTAAAGTGTCTACGGATGATGATCGTAATCTTAAAGGGTTCCTTATTTGTTTCTCGGGGTTTTGGAGGACAGTAGGTGTGGTGGTACTGTAGACTGTCTTTCCTTTCCCTTTTTTTTTTTTTTTTTTTTTCTTCTTTTCATTTGTCTAATTGATTTTTATTCTGGTTTATGTATGTATGTATGTATTTATTTTTTATTTTGTTGGAATATGAAATGCCGAATTTAGATGTCCATCTCAGCCGAGATTCCCAAGATCGGGAGATTTATTATTAGGATCCGTATATCAATTTAGTGAGTGGGCGGTTCGTTACTAAGTATGGTAACCGGGAACCGGAGAAACCTGAGGAGGATCAATATTACTGCGGATGATCTGGTTCTGATTCTCATCATCGTCAATGGCTGAGTACTAATACTAGTACTATCAAGTTCAGCCGAGCCAATGAAGAAATCTCCGACTCATCCATTAGTGCCAATAGGGGTGGTTTTGTTCCAGGTGGCTTCCTGAATTTTCAGGTGCGTCGACGTAGGGATCATGTGAGATCTGGGTGGTCGATCTCACGACTTCATGGCAATGGATGGGGATGATCTGTCAGATTTTGATAAAGTAAAAACAGGTCTATTATGGAGTATTCGGCTGTATATCAGGTAGTTCGTATGGGAATCAAGTGGAGCAGAGCAATAGAAAAGTCAGTCAGGAATGGAATAAATCAAATCATTCATAACAAGATGGTTGCATTTACTCTATACATCCATCTAGGATATGGGATGATATGAAAAGGGGACTGAGATGAAGTTGTTAGTATGTACCTAGCTACTTAGTAGCAGTTCGACAAACACCAAGAGTGCGTGTGCTTTTCTGGCCCGTGCATTCCCGGCAGCGGCCAGAAACAGGGAGCCACGGACCGCCTTACTTTGGCGCTGGATCTTCACCGACCAATCCCCCACCGCCCACTGGAAACTTGGATTTTCAACGACGGAACAGCAAACGTGGCAGCAGTGCAGAGCAGCCAATCATCGGCCGTCGGGGCTGTCACTCGATGTTCTCGAAGCGGATGAAGATCCGCGGTCATTGGGCGTGAACTTGCCTCACTTCTTGACTTTTCTTACTCCTTAGTTCTTACTAGTCGGTGGTTATCTCTCATTGGACTGGGTGGTTTTAGGAGCCTAATTTATGCTAAACGGGGTATTAATTATCAGAGTATACTCCATAAGGTTTTTCTTGTGAGAAGCGGTGTGAATGTGTTGTTTGACTTAATAGTCGAGGTGGAGTCATCAATGAAGGAGTGAAATGTTCCACTATCACCGTTCAAATGTCGAAAAGAGTGACTTGTAAAGTTGTACATACGGAGTAGCGTTGGATCCTCTCGGTTAATATTCTCTATCCATGACGACGGGGGGCAAGGATAGGGAAAGGCAAGGCAATGCAAAACAAAAAACGCCTCGCGATGTAGTCAGCATCATATCTACTCCGAGTAAGATTAAAGCTCCAATTCCAACCCATGTTCGAGAGACTACCGTTTCTGGACGATTACAGGTCATTAGTTCCAACAGTCCTCTGGTCCAAATCCCCCTGACCAACCTTTCCCGTCTGGATTGCTGGCCCTGTCATTGCCTGTTGATAGGTGAAGGTGGTTTGTGTGTTCGAGGCTATCGATCAATCTGGGACCTTCCCCCCTTCCCGAGGTCTAGATTGAAAAGTTATCCATCTTGAGCAACTTACTTTGGGTGGTGGAGCCATGAGATGAGCTGGCAATCTGTATCTTTCCCTTCCTCTCCCTCTCTCTTGTTCTCTTGGCAACGGCAATGAATAGGCTACCCGGAAGACAGGCTACCGGAAGGAAGGTTGACAGCCTGTCGAAGTACCCTATGGGTTCCATCGTCGTACCCCATGGGTTGTTTCTTCAGGTTGCACATCAGTTTTGGCTTTCCTTGAGTCGGTCAGTGAGGCAAAACAAACCGTTTCGTCCATGTTCCTCATCAATAGAGTGCCAAAGGCGGTGGGTCAAGGCGGGCGCCCCTCCCAGCCTCATTGTCATTTTCTCACTATGACCACCGGTTCAAGTAAACAGAGTTTCATGGCTTTGTTCTCCCATGAAATCATAAATTGTCCCGAAAAGGGGGGGGTGTGGTGGGTTGGAGAGGTGGAGAGAGGGGGAAAGGATGGAAGTTCTTCCGTCAGATCAGAATCTCGACCGTCCTGAAAAAGAAAACAAGACGATTGAACCTTGGACGAGTTAGTCGTAGTGCTTTCCCCATCAAATGAGACAATAAAAATTGCCGCCTTCAGGTTCAGGTGACACTTTCCAATCAGGGCGTCTTCCAGGCGGATTAATCTTCCATCCCTTCCGGGTTCAGCGAATGCGCTCGGACCAGCGATTGAGAGAAGAAGAAGAAGAAGCAGTGGGGCGACGATGAATCTGCACCTGAGAGGCCTGTCACACTTCCACTGCCACACCGCCTCGCTCTCCTACCTAACCAGTGATTCATGGCTTAGGCCGGAATCCTGATGAAAAAAAAGAAGAACCCCACCATTCATCGAACAGGCAAAAGAACGGCTCCGTCTACGTAAAAGTGGTCCCCCTCCATTCCCCAGGCAGCAAATCAACAGGGCGCAGCCGGTTCCCATCATTCACAACATTTCACTGCTGCTACTCTAACTAGTATGCTAGTATGCTACAGCTCTTACCGCAGTCGATCAAGAGTACAGCCACTGGGGCCACTGGACGGCCACTACTAGGTAGTCCTACCGTTGCCTTCCATACCTTCGAAATTCTTAACTTCCATTACCTTGTGACTGACAAGGCAAAAATCGTTAAACTGTAAAATATTGAAGTCATAGAAGGATTTCTTTTTTTTTCTGTTAAAGTGCCCTTCTTCTTCCACACAGATGTACATATGTATGTACGTCGGCAGGATTCATGTAGGGTTGACTCATCCAAGAGATCCACATGTGGGCATATAATTAATTAGTCTAATCACATCTTACCTCCTTTTTCTCCATCATTGCGTCGGTGATTACGATCTGAGTCAGGTATATCTACAGTTCCGTAACTTGGTTCGTTCGTGTCGGAAGGGTTAATGAAACCTTTTTATGGATGCTTCCGGAGAGTTGACAGAGATGGAGATGGAGAGAGCCTTTGGCCACGCCCCAGAACCAGCGGTCCAACCCATCAGCGTTTCGCCTTCGGTCGTTGGTTGGATGCGTGAAAGGGCCCGGCCTTGTCGGTGGAGATGGTCCGTTCCCCTCCTTTCCTATTTGTAGCCGAACCCTCTCACTAGTCTTCGCATCATACATCGTCTTAGCCCCTCTCCGTGGGTCGCCGTCGTTTCCAATCAGCGTCATCCGTCCTTCTTGCATGCTTAACATGTAACGGAGAAGTTACATAAAAGGGGAGGGGGGGGGCAAAGGGATGGTTGATTCGTTCCGACTCATGAGTGGTCGGGTGTTTCCTGTTTCTGATTCGACTGCTATTCTTGAGGTTGAAACCAGTCTGAGGTAATTTTTGACTGGTGGTTGAAGTTGGTTGAAGTGGTGGTGGTGGTGGTTGTTGTTGTGGCCACTCTGGACAAGAATCCGATGACCCACGAGTGTTTCTTTTTCGCCCACGTATTTAATTTCTTCTTGCTGACTGATTCATTTTTAGCCTTTGGGGGCCATCAATTAAATTAAAATAAAATCCGATTTTAAAAATAAATAAATAAATCATTATTTTTTATTTTCTGCATTTTGAAATTATTATTCGTATTATTCGTACTATTATTTTTATTTTTATTGGGATTTTCCCTCTTCCCCTACTGCGTTTCCCTCCTTATCGTTATTGTCCTCTTGTCTTCGTCTCCAATCCCCATATACTTACTTCTCGCTCTCCCTCCCCATCCCATCTCTCTCTCTCTCCCTCTCGCTCTCCCTCTTCTGTCCCTCCCGCTTCCTCCCCTTTATATCACCGTTTTAATCTGTTTCGTTTTTTTATTTGATTTGTTCACTGCTCTCGTGCGTTTCATTCCCTTTCGGATTCAGCCCGGACAATCCCCCTTAACTATCCACCCACCGCTGCCACTACCCCTACATAATACAAGACGGTCGGTACTTGTCGGCCACCTTATATCTATCCGCTGGCCACTACTGTCCGCCTCCAATACCAACCTCCCTGGTTTGCTGGACTACCTACTTAACTGGTGTTGGACATTGATTACTATTAAAAACTAAAAAAAAGTCTCTGGGCTGTGCAACATCCTGAACGTTGCCACAACTACCGGCGTCTACTTACTACATCGGCCACTGCCAAAAAAAGACATCGAGATCTACAACTGGATCAACCTCGCCACTTGGATTTCCCCATAGGACCTGCATTACTCTTCCCGTTGACAGGCGTCTCCATTCCCTTCATGGATCCTTAAGGCGACTTCTTCTTGTTCCGTGTGCTATATAAATGCTGGTTTTGGATGTTTAAACCCGTCCCCACTGGATACTAAAGGACCATTCTCATACCGGATCACCGACTTTCTATCCCTTACTTCCTTTGATCAAAACTCTCTCTTCCACCCGGACGGAGAGAGTTCCCTCGTTCTGGTCTCCTTGGATCCACTTGATTATCTTTGATCACCCTTATCTCTTTCCCCTTGACTCCCGCTGCCCTCATGCTTGCTCCATCTCCTCCGTTGAGCATGTACCCTCCAATGCTCCCCACCCCTCCGCCCTCTCCGCCTATCACCCGCTGTTATGCGCCAGAAGACCGTTTGGGACTGCTCTTGGCCAACCGGCTGGAGCTGATTGGAATCCTGGGAGTAGGTGCTTACGGTGTCGTCTACACAGCCATTGACATCCATACCAATGTGATGTATGCGGTCAAGGCCCTCAACAAAGCTGGACTAGATCCCCGCCAGCTCAAGTTTCAGCAGCGCGAGATTAAGTTGCACCACATGGCCAGTCAACACCCCAATGTGGTTTCCTTGGTCCGCATAATGGATTCCGTCGACTGCACCTATGTAGTCATTGAGTTCTGCCCCGAAGGTGACCTGTTCTCCAGTATCACGGAGAAAGGCAACTTTGTGCACAATGACCCCTTGGTCAGACGGGTGTTCCTCCAAATTCTGGATGCTGTTCAATATTGCCATAACATTGGAATCTACCACCGGGATCTCAAGCCGGAAAACATCCTGGTCACCGACCAGGGTTTGACCGTCAAGCTTGCTGACTTCGGCCTTGCTACCACGGATGCCTGTACGTCGGATTTCGGTTGCGGGTCGACTTTCTACATGTCACCAGGTACGCCACCCCTTTTCCCCCTTCGTCATTCCCTGTCCCTTTCGTCACCGACTGAGACCAGTGGCTAACTGCAACAAAGAATGCCAGCAACCAAATCCCCGCCCTATGTCATGGTATGAATCCGCTCCCAATGATGTCTGGAGTCTGGGCGTAATCTTGGTCAACCTGACCTGTGGCCGCAACCCCTGGAAGCGTGCCTCTCCCGAGGATTCCACATTCCGGGCCTACCTGAAGGATCCGTACTTTCTCAAGTCCATTCTTCCTTTGACCGATGAGATGATCTGTATCTTGAGCCGCATCTTCGAGTGCGACCCAAGAAAGAGGATCACCATTCCGGAATTGCGCACCATGATCTTGGAATGCCCGCAGTTTACCATTCCTCCCTGGGGTTCCATGAACGGGCCAATGCCGGTCGGCTTTGTCAATAACCCACAGGTCCCTGTGCACCACATCCCTTCGGATGTCTATGATTCGCAGTCCTCCGTCTCTTCTGGCTCCTCCCATTATTCCGACTCGTTGCAGTCAGCGGTGTCGGATGCGTCCTCGTTCACGGAGGGCTACCCCGACGTAGACAGTGTCTCGTCGATGTCTTCCGTGGGACTGGACTGCGAGGCCGATTGCAAGAACACCTTCGCGCCCACGGAATCGATCACGTGCAGTGATTTCGTTGAGCCGCTGCTGATGCCTTTCCCACAACCTATCCCAGTCTCTGCCTACTAAGCAGCGGACCCCTCAAAATTTATTTAACGCAGGTTTATGATTTAACGGCAATACCTTTCGAATTCCCAGGGATATACCTGATCATTCCTTCGACTATTTCTAGGTTACATCGCCTTGCATTTCTGAAGCGACAAGTGTATTATTTCACGGCGCAGAAAGCCTTGGAGAGCAGGTTTTTTGGACATATGCCTTAATTTCTTTCTTTGCACCCTTTCCTGGATTTGTGGATAATACCCGGATGGTTACCCGCTGGACACTGGCCGGTGAGCCGGAGTTGCCTTCTTGGACAGGTTTCCGCCAACTCGCTCCGCGAGGTTTTTGGATGTCGGAAACGTGAATTCTGTTTTATTATTAATACGTTTTTTTTTTTCCCTTGTTATTTGATACATCGCTCTCTTTTTGGGTGGAATTTGTGGGCTTTTATGATACACTTGCTGTCATGATGGTTGATTGTTGGCGTTCACTCCCCTTGATCCTTGTTGTTTCCTCACCTTGGCATCGAAAGAAGAAAAGAAAATACCCCTGGATCAAGACAGCATTGCATTTGTTTCCTGTTGGTACGGAGTTTGTGGAGGGCCGTTCTGGATATTTTGGTTATACTTTCGCTCTTTTCTCGATGATACCTGGGAGCCGGGGAGGGGTGTCTCTCCGCTCTTGATCTCGTTCTTGATCTTTTCGTTTCGATCTATTAGTACATAGTTTCTGATCTGTTGGCTTGACACGTCGAGCCAAGATCCGTTCGGTTCCCCTCTGATGGAGGTTTGAGATAGCCATACGAGAGTTCACCCAGGTCGTCCGCACATGGGCCGATTCTAAGGGGCAGAACCAGAGTGAAGCGTTGATACAACGCGATAAATAGAGATATGACGACCGCGATCTCTTCGTTCTCATCTTTCTTCTGCTTTCTACTACCGACCTCTCATTTCTCAGTTTTTCTCCCTTTTTCAGTTTTTCTCCCTTTTTTTCTTCCATTTTTAATTGAGTATCCACCGGAAGGTGTCGGCTATGACGCGATGAGCTTAGACTTTTGTTTTGCGTTTATTCCTGCTCTAGACGGAGCCAATCTCATTGCGCTTTGACATGGCGGGCCAAGGGCAGGACCGCTGGGCTTGCGTGGCACGGCCAACCTTTGCAACCGTTCTTCGTTGGCGAGCGATGACACTACCTCATGCGTTATCTGTTCCAGTCTTGAGTTCACGGTGGGTCCGGCGCTTACAGACAGCTCCGCCAGATAGCTTCATTCTGAAACGGAGATTGTTTTAACCGAGATGCCCTGGCCCTTGAGCACTGGTGTCATTTCAACGGCTTCTATTTTTATCAGACTGCGTCTGACGTGCCCGTGCGAGCTCGCACAGGCCATGAACTTGTTTCCTTTTAGTCGTATGTATGTATAGACTATTCCTTATACCGATGTATTATTATGATCCACGTCATCGTGATCTCCTTTATACTTATCCACAGCGAATAATTTACCGTCCGCCGGGGTCGAACTAGCCGCGCAAGCTGTCATTGATTCCAATCTCATGGTGAAGTATATAAAACTACCGGATAACTAATCGTTTCAAGTCCCTACATGTTCCTGCCACCAGTAACCCGAATCGTCTCACCCGTCACATACGAGAACAAGGGACTGGCCACGGCCAGGACAGACTTTGCCGCCTCCTCGGGCGAGGCAGGTCTTCCCAATGGGATATCCGGGTACGTCTGCTTCTGCTCGCCCACGCCGCCCTGGCGCGACTCCAACTGCTTTCCCGGGATGCCCAGCGCCACCTTGGTGCCATCCGGTGTGGTAATGAACGCGCCCTTCTCCTTGGCCGCTGTCAGCCGGGTCTGCACATGGCCAAAGGCAATCGTGTTCGACCGGACCCCGAACGCGGGACCCCATTCTTTGGCGATGGTCCTGGTGAGTCCAACCACTCCGGCCTTGGCGAGGGCGTAGTTAGCCTGGCCTCTGCATGACCGTTAGTAAAAAAAGGCTCCGATCATAGTGAAAGAAGAAAGACCATAAGATAGACAATGAAAAAGAAAGAAAGAATACATACGCATTGCCATGGATTCCACTTGTACTACTAATATTAATGATCACGCGAGGCTCCCCATCCTTCACCCGGAAGTACTTGGCCGCAGCACGAACCAGCTTAAACGGCGCCGTATTGTGAACAGCCAACATAGTATCCCATTGTTTATCCGTAATCTAGACCAATTAGCCACGCTTCACACAAACACATACACATATATGTATATATATATATATATATCATCAAGAAAGAAAGGAAGGGAGAGGAAACAAACCTTATGAATCACCCCATCCCACGTAAACCCGGCATTATTAACAATAACATGAATCTTCCCATTCCCGAACTCAGCCGCCTTCTTCACCAACGACTCGATATAGGCATCATCGAGAATATCTCCCGTAACAGCAATGGCCCGGTTCGGACTCGCGGCATTGATGGCGTTTGCTGTGTTTGTGGCTTTCTCTGTATATTCTTTTAGTAACTTGTCTTCTTTCTTTCTGTTTATATAGGCAATTCTATATATATATCTTGTGTATATGCGAGATGATATATATGTATAGATAGGCAAGGAAGGAAAGAAAGAAAGAAAGAAAGAAACATACCAGCATCAATATCAGCAATGACGACCTTAGCGCCTTCATTGGCGAACAACTTCGCAGTCTCGGCACCGATGCCCTGGCCGGCGCCAGTGATGATGGCGACTTGATTGGCGAGGAGGCCTTGGGGGTAATTGAGGTGGGAGGAGATTTGGGCGAGGCGGTGGGCCATTTTGCGGGTTTTATCTTTCGTTCTTTCTTCCTGTCCTTCTTTTCTTTACTTTCGTGGAGATTAATTTTGATAGATGGTGGGTTTGGTGGAGTGAGGTAGTTCTTATACGGGGTAAGTTGTGAGGGGTGTGTTGGGGTAAGGATGGTTAATGCATGAACTTTGGATACAGAGTTAATGGCGCGGATTGCTTGCCGAGGCCCGTGGTGCAGCCGAGTGCCGACATGCCTATTCTATTCTTTTTGTATGTATGGAGTTTGTAGATCGATGATATGGAGGGATAAAAAAAATATCAAGGTGCAATAATTGGTATCCTGGGAAATAAATAATTACAAGTGTTGTTCATGTGTTTCAAATGCAAATACAGCCCATCGCTTGCAGATATGCTTCCACCGTTCCTTCGTATCCGCGGATGATCTGCTGCAGCCAGCTCCCCTCCAGGTCTGCATTGCTGGACATGTCGATGGTGCCTTTCAGCGATGTCACTACCTCCTTACACTGTTGGAGTCGGCCTCGGATGAGCACGCGGCGCACTCGTCGCGTCTCCTCGGGCGCCAGTTCATACTCGCCGTACCCGAGTCCGTCGTTGCTCGCACAGACGTGCGCGGCGCATTGGTAGGCTATCCAGTAGTCGAACAGTTGTAGGGCCAATCCCAGGGTCGTTACGGATAGTAGCACGTGCGTGTTATCCTTGTGGCAGCTGTGGCACTGGAGGAACCTTCGACAGACCGATAGTGCATCCTTGACAGCCTGCAGGCCCTGATCAAATCGTGTATGGACCGGGTCAGCCGCGATATGTTGTAGACGGTTCGCATGGAACTCGATAGTCTCCCCACAGTCGCATACGGGCTGTAGTACGTTAGGGATATGTACGGCAAGTGGAAAGCTCGTCCATCCTTTCGTGATAAACTCTTTCTGGAGAAACGTCGGCGACATGGAAGCCGCATGCGTCGAATCGGGTAGCGGATCCCTATATGAAGTCACGTAGTCCGCTGGCGACTCACTTAGTGGTAAGCATGTATTGGCTGTGCTGGCTTGACTTAAAGGACTGTCTGTCAGATGTTGACTGGGCTCGCGCGTCTAGATTCACGACGACTTAGCTCGATGTTACAATTAAGGCAGGACGAAAGGAAGAACAAACCTCATTCTCGCTTTTATTCAGCTCTTGGTCCGCACATAGTGGCTCGGTGGCCTGGAGAGCCCTGCGTTTCGTGCTCCTCCCGGAGACTTGAGCTGCTGACGTCTCCTGAAGCTGTCCTAGTTTCCTCAATGTAGCTCGGTTTTTGCTGCCCTTCGGCTTACCAGACCGATTGGCGACCCGGTACCGACACTGCAACCCATGCCGGAGACAGCGGATGCACGTATTCTTTCCTCCTAGATTGCATTTGACCTTGGATTGTCGACAATTCTCGCAGGCGGCCCGGAGTTTGGGGCCATCCCCACCATTGCCTGAGGGTGTGTTGGATTCCACAAGCATTTATTACCCGATCAAGTGGGTGAGGGTTCGCAGTGAAATTGTATTCCGGCAGCCCAATCACTATAAGATTTTATACCGGTGGCTGACAATGCAAAACGTCAAGTATATTTAGCTCTGGGCCATTCGACCAAAATTAACAATAGTAACCACGACAATATCAGACAAATATCGCCTAAACACTGCTATATATCCCAGGAGAATGGTTGGAAGCCCAGATTCGTATCAGGATTTTTGAACTGACGGGAACCGCATATGAAGTCAGCCGTTGTGAAACCTAACGACTTCATCTGATCCACACTGGCATGGAGATGCCAACCAGCGTGGCCACTCTGATGGCTGGCGCTCGCAGCGGTCCAAATGACCCCAAATCTTACGGATCCGAAAAGGCAAATGCCAGATGCTTGGCCACCACCAATGGATCTTATAGGGGACTGTCAGCGGTAGCCACTTGGCTCTGGGCCTCCAAGCACAGAGTCTGGCAACAAGCTCAGGTGCAACATTGGGGGAGAAAGCTGTGGGGCCATCGAGGCCAAAGAAGTTTATCCATCCAAAACAGCCTTTGCCAGAGCGAAGCACTTCTGTCTGACGTAGCACCCAATGGTGAAATAGCATTTACTGTTGAGCAAGCGCTCAGCGTATGCAGGCCAGCACACACCATGTGAGCTGTAAATAGAGCCAAAATAATGGATGTCTAGTTTGCCGGTGAAAGTGAGCGGTGAACATGCAGTCTTGCGGGAACCTTCTTGTCTGGTCAGTGAGTGGCCTCCCCCCAGAGACAACAATCCTCTTCACCCCCTTTTTATTCTGTCCTCGCCAAATTCTATTCCTTTTCGTAACCAACCCTCTTCCAATTTTCCTTGGAAGCTAAGCTGCCGTGATAGTCAGCAAGGGGGTGGGTTAGACACATTCTCGTATTTTGCACTCCAGCAGTCAGCATCACATCACATCCCGTCTATTACATCGAATTGGATTGGATTATTGCTACCTGGTTAACTGTAACCTGTCGCTGCTCGTGTGATCCTGCGGTTGCCTCGGCGAATCACCCAGTCAGTTCCAGGAGCAGCTCTCAGCAATCCCACTATGTCTGTAGTCAAATGCCCTCAGTAGCCCAGTCAGATGAGCCACAGCAGCACACACCACCAGCACATGAAAGATCTGATGCGAACTACCCCAAAGATCGAACTGGCCCGGTCGCAGACGTTCGGGGACCCGAGCGGCGTAGATCCCAGCTCCCAGGATATACAAGAATCCCTGAAGTAGCAGCCACCCGAGCCCTATCTGGCGCGTCATCTGTTCAAGACCATACATCCGTAGCCCGTGGATGACGGGAAACACCGCTGATAGGCCCATGCCGACAAACATGGCGGCGCGAAATGGTCGCCACCGGGGAGTCCGAAATTGGGGCATAATCGAAACAAACACACAGCCAATCCCAATGGTGCAGATCATCGTCCAATATAACCGTTGCAGCCCAGGCTCACAGTAGAACCCATAGAATACACTAGGGACAAAACTGCCCACAATCAGAGCTACGATACCAGCATAATCAAGGGCATTGCCTATGCGCGCGACAGTCGGCGAGTGGTTCGAAATGGTATGGTACGTCGCAGACATCCCCAGACACACAGCAGCTCCCACGAAAAAGCAGGCGAAGCTAATGATGTCAGCCCGGGTAGCCGTCTCATAGCGGGGTGCTAGAGCGCGATGAAGCCAGACTGCCGCGGGGATAGCTAGCAATGATGGCAATAGATGCGTATATATATTAACCGTCTCATTGTGTATATATGTCAACGATTGGAAAGAGACCAGGAACGAGAACGAGGCTGGTCGATATCCACTATGGATATGATGATTGTCGCGCTGCCAATGAGGTAAGTCGTCCCAGTGCAGAAGCTTCTTGAGGACCTGAGGTGGCTGCTTCATGACTGTAGCTGCCATTGCTGCAGGCGTACTGGCTTTTGACTCTTGAGCCTTCTCAGTGGGGCGGCGTTGACGACTCGGCATATTTCACATGCAGGACGCAGAAATAACGGATGAATCAGATGGTAGGGGAAAGATTATTAAGCTCAAGATGGATTTAAAAACCAGGTACACAAGAGAAATGAAGAAGTAAACGACACGCCTAGCTAGTTAAAAAGACAGAAAACCCCCCAGCCAAAAGGAATGTTGTTGTTGGTTGAAGCAAACGTTGGGATGGACCGAAACGATGGATCCGATAGTATGGAAAAGCCCGTTGGGGAAACCGGACAAACCGAGCAAACACCCACCGGTCTTTCCCGCATTTCATGTGTGTTTATCAACTTTATCTCGATAGCTTCATGACGCAATTTCACTCCCCGTTGCATATATACCTAACAGCACAGCCATGTCACAGCGCGGGAAAAGGCCTGCGAGCCGCTTGAAGCCCGTGGCGGTGGATTCCCTAGAAATGGTGGGATTCGTTTCCAAAGGCGATCGCAAGTATGCCATTCTAGTGGGGTCGTCACATTTGTGGGACTGACTTTCCTAGATTGCTGGACCATAAAGCCCAGAATGACTACTTCTCCAAAATCGTCGAACGATACATGGCATTTTGTGCCCGCCACTCGGAAGACTTGGATGCAGCGTGGTCATCTCTTCCCACAAGTGCATCCGGCGATGCCACGAAGAACCCCCCGGCGGCTCTTCCCCAACCGAGAGAAACGCAAACCAAGATCAATACTGTTTCCGCATCAACCGAACTGTCCACCCTTCTCCTTTCCCTCCGTAAGCTTCGCGAAGCGGTTCTAGCCACTGCGTCCACAATACCAGTCTCATTTTCCCAGCGTGTCCATGTCTTCTCGGTCAAAATATCCATCCAAGCCAAGCATCCTCCATCATACTTCCCCTCTCTCCGCTACCTACTCGAGAAATTACACTCGCCCTCCCACCCGTTACCCGAATCAGAATTGAGAGACCTCATTTCGTACCTAATCCTTGATTACGCCTGCCGACAGGATGACTTGGTCGCTGCTTTCGAGCTGCGCGCCAAAGCGCGCCGTGAATATGCGTTTCAGTCGCCCACAATCGACCGTGTGTTAACAGCCCTAGCGCATGATAACTGGGTCATATTCTGGCAGGTCCGAAAAGAAGTGGACTCCTCCATTAGGGTGTTAATGAACTGGGCCGAAGATCGAGTTCGGAGACATGCACTCAAGGCTGTTGGTAGCGCTTACCTCAATGTTGGGGTGCAATGGATCACAGAAGGCTGCACAGGAGATAGCCGCTGGACGTGGGATAGACTGGTAGAGACAGAGAAGCTTGGCTGGCAGAAAGAGGGTGACAAAGTTATCATCCGAAAGCCGAAACCGAAACCCCAATCAGTTCTTGGATCGACTAAGAGCAATGCGTAATGACTGTCTATAACGAAGTTTATGTCTTATATTTCTCGTGTCATAACGTTATACTGCGTTGAGGCTGGCAAGCATGGCGTTTGGTTTTCAATGCTGATAGAGAAGAATAGACGAATGATAATATATTAGGCGTACTGATCCGGTAAGCGCCATTCTGCCCTGCGGATCTTTGCCGATAAATGCTCCCTACGTTTCACAGTTTGAAATCTGCATTGGGTCGATCCAAGTTGGTGTGTCCTGTGGCAGGTTCCTTGGCGACAAGGTCTACAAGCCCGGCCTTCAACTGCCCTGACTTGTCTGAACAGAGCTCGTAGACGGTTGACAGGTTAAAGATTAGACCGCCAAAAGACTGTCCGCCATGCACCAATGACTCCAAAACCTGACGGGCCTGTAACTGTTATTAGCCGTTTTTCCAATGTACCAACAAGTTAAGGCCAAGAATACCTCATTTGACCGCCCTGTGTATAATAGACATACTGCCATGTTTTGGGATATTATGGCCGTATCGGTCCCCTTTGAACCGCTCTCTAGAAGAGCTTGCCATTCTGTTACTGCATCATCGTAGTGGCCTTCAGCCATGCTCAGAAGTGGCTTGGAAATAGAAATTCCAGTTTCGTCTGATTCACCAGAAAGCTGCTTCGCTGCATCAATGTCGCCGATCAGAAGGAAAAGGAGCACCTTTCTTAGCTTGTTAGTTTCATCCGACCCTGATGTTTGCAAATTGTGCAGAGATCTTCTGGCGGTACTGAGATCACCCATTTCAATCAATGCATTGACACTCCGAATTCCAAGGTCTGAGAGTCTCTCCTTCCATATACTTCGTTCCGCCGGACTCAGGTCTGGCCGCATGATCTCCCTCCGCGCTTCTAGTCCAATTTCGTATAGACCTCCAATGCCCCTGCGTGAATCACCAAACCCAATGCTCTGGAGCCTGACAGCGAGAACACGTAGCGGCCACGGCACAATATGACGAGGGTAATTTGTATGCTTCTCTTCGTTTTCTACATCTGACGTAGCGGAGGCTTGATCCACATAGTAGAAGGTGGAGCTTAGGTCTTCTAGTGCTTTTGATTCTTGTGCTGCAATGATGGTATTTCCAGACAGTTCGAGACATGCTAACCGTGTGTAGAAAAGCGAGAAAATCATCTTTATGTCACTAGACGAGATTAAAGAGGATGTCAAGATCGTTGCCGAAAGATAGGCTGCAAGGAGGAAGTGTCCTTCAGCCAGCAGCCTCTCAAGATTGCTGAGGCATGAAGACAGCGACTCTTCGGATGTGAGGCCAATGAACTCAGACCGCAAGGTATGCGGAATGTCAACCTGAGAGAGCGAATGATAAATGTCGTACCGAAGAAGGAACGAAAGATCTTTTCCCAAGGTTTGTGGTAAGTCATCCGGTGCTAATGGATCTAATTCAGTGAATGAAGCTCCAGTGTAGCCGCCAGCGTCTGCTGTATTCTGGGGCTGAAGTGCACCCTGTGCATTCAGTGGACTGAATGAAATCAGTATGGTTTTCTGCTGAACGTCTTGCTGTAGCTTACTCATTTGGATCATCTAGTGGGCCTTTGGTAGAGCTACGGGGCCGTGATGCTGGGAAGGTCAGTCGGCAATGTCGATGCTGCAACTTATTGATTGTTCTTACATCTGGAAATATTGCGGTTGTGTTTGGAACTAGTAGGATCCATGTTTGCACTGTGTCCGGGTACTAGTAACCAAGATTGAAAGTAGCTAACACGAAAGCCTATTTGATCGGCTTGGTCCTGGGTGGAAGTGTTGGTTACAGTCCCAAATAATACCTCATTGGGGAGAACTAATTGTTAGTAGTAGTAGCTATCGGTGATAAACGGGCGAATCGATATGGTGCCTGAATTCTGCCATAGGCGGTGAAGTGATCGGCCTGATCTGGCAAGTTGGCCCATAGTACATGTCTAGTAACTCTCCACTAGCCACAGCTTACACTCCAGCGACCACGAGTTTCTACAAACCTAACACCAGATAATCAACTATCCTTTCAACCTAAAGTGACTTCTACAAGCTTTTCGAGCTATCTGCGCGCTCTGTTTTTGTTCTTCATCCTTCGTCATGACGTTCGCTGAGGAATTCCGCTCGAGAAACTTCAGTATGAACCCACTTTGTGTTTACTTCTTGTCGATCGCAAGGAACGGAAAAGATAGCTAACAACTACTACGTACTTAGGTATCTACGGACAATGGTTTGTAACCTTTTTTGACTTCTCATCTGTGCCCTACCGCCCTTCAGTTGATTTCGCTCCCTTCGCAAAGCGCAATCCAAGGAAACAATGGCTGCCTGGTCCTTCCAACGGATGTGCTTGGCACTTGTTTGAGCCGCGACGATGGGAAACCAGAAGTGACAGCGAATCGTTCCCTACGGCATTCTTAGCATCAGATCAAGCTTGTTATGAAATAAATGCTGACTTGTTTCGAACCAGGACGGGTGTTGTATGCATTGTCCTATGCATCGCCCTCGGCATTGCCAACATTTTTTCGTTTAACGCCGTTCGCATCGTCTTCAGCATCTTATGCCTGTAAGATTCATCGCCAGACAACTCAAATGTGGAAGAAGCTCACATGCGCAGTGTTTCGGGATTCGTCCTCGTTTTCATCGAGGTTCCTTTTCTGCTCAGAATTTGCCCTACCTCCGAAAAGTTCGACACCTTTATTCGACGTTTCACCACTAATTGGATGCGCGCTGCCATGTACGTTGTCATGAGTGCCTTGCAATGGGTCAGTCTTGTCTCCGGTGCGTCGAGTTTGATCGCCGCAGCGGTTCTCCTCCTTCTCGCCGGTCTCTTTTATGCCTTGGCAGGCTTGAAGAGCCAGGAGTTTGTTGGAAGTAAGACCTTGGGTGGCCAAGGGCTTGCGCAAATGATTGTCTAGGAGAAGTCAACATGGAATCTTGTGGGCTATGGCTTGAGGTATGTCTGGCTCCTCATGCCGACAAGCAACGCTTGTGGTGCTGACGGCAATGCCTTACAGGTAATTAAAGCAGGCCGAAGAGAAGAACAATCAAAATGGAACCGCGAGAGAGTATGAGGTATATGTCTGTGTTGAATGCGCCATGATCACGAATTGATATCGTCCCCGACGACGCTACTAACAGGTATTTTGTACTATTATCATTATGTTGTGTTGGTTTGGGTAAAAAGGAAAAGATAAAAAAAAAGATTCACCCTCGAATTTCTTGAGGTTCAAGGCGCGAGTGAGTGTTTTGGAAGAGATTGGTCCAATTGTCTTCCTGCTGCGGTGATTTGTGCTGGTCTTGTTTTTTGTTTTCTTTGCCTGTCTCTATTATGTCTGCTGAACAGTCTGCCTTACACCAAGCTTTAGACGAGTCCTGTATCCTTACCAGTATACCTAGCGAGAATACCCTTTTAGCATCCTGGTGATGAAAATGAATTTATTTGAAGGGTGAAAGTTACATGGCCTAGTCGTATGGATTTACCGAGTAAAGAAATGGAAAATAAACGGATCAGGGAAATTGAATATGTGTGCACTAATAGAACAAGAAAACATACATATATTGTATACTAAGTCTACAATATCGTTATGAGTATGAGGTGGGTACTGGCAGCACATGCAGTATGTAGAACAACAGATTACTAGTAGTAGGTGTGCTAAACTACACCCAATAGCGCAGGGATCAACCACTGCAGCGAGTGTGTTGTTTTGCTGTATGTGTTTGTTGTTCGACATCCCTGCCAACACTTGTTTTGTGACCTGCCATGTGATCTGGGTTCATGCAGCGGCAACCCCAAAGGAGCATATCCATCCCACGACAATCCAATGTTTTTCTCCTCTGGAGGCTACTTGCACGTACTACCGACTCCTGCCTTGGTTCCTCGAATCGTATACCCCGCCATTTGTTGAATCAGCATTATGAGTAACTTCTAGTAACACTACATAGAGTCTCGAACATTCGTTCCTACGTCATGGCTATTACTCCTTCTGGAGGGGTCAGACTTCGTTACCCCGCGGCAGGGGAGCTCAAGTATCACTAGTGGAGTAGTACTAGGGAATAATGTACATACATCACTAGTATTAGTAGGTACTCCGTAAGCAGGTTGTCGTTAGATATCCTGGTTCAAATACAGTGCAATGTGGACCATTGTTGGTAACAAAGGTAAGGTCATGTGAAACCAGACCCAAAGACCCGATTATCATAATCAGATACTTCAATGAATAGACATTGACGCGGATAAGGCTTTGAAGACCGAACTAGCCTGGAAAGGAGGGTAGGAAGGTCACCTTTCGTCTCGCAGTAAAGAAAATAGATCGTTCGAGGCAGATTTCTGCTACTGCAGAGGCAGATGATTGTTCCTGTTGAGCAGGTTCCCGAGGGGCTGCGCCAACAGCTAAAGATTTGATTGGACTTTTCCCATCGAAATGTTGGACTCTGATATGGTCGTCTGGTGTATTGCGTGTCCGTGTTGATGCGTCGCTAGGGTCTAGGCTACCTGAGCTATATTGTATTTATCACGGTGATTTTATAGGGTACGAGGCTGGATTCTGTTGACGGATTTATTTATGTATTCAGGAATACAGTGTAGGTACCTATGCTCAGTTATCAAGTCCTCAAAATTGGATGCAGGCATGATATATTTGAAAGTTTGGTCTGCCGGTCTAACTTTGAATCGATTACGCCGCAAGAAAATAATCAACGAAAGCGAATACCGCAACTGCTACTGGTACAGCTTAGTTGCCGTACAATATACCAGGACACACCATCGGCCACACACTGGATGTCGTATTCCTTTGATGCTGGTACATGGAGTCCCACTCTGTGGCGGTTATCGTAGCCGAGGGAAACCTCTACCAGATTACAGTAGATAAGACAGTAGATATGGTCAGGATGACGAGACCAGATTAAGGCTGAAAGCTGGCAGTTATTGATTGTGGACCCATAGGCGTAACGGAGGCATCCCCACAGTGGACCCGGTGAAAAAATAAAACTAAAACTCCTTTCTAGATGAGCAATAGGACTACCATATGAGGAACAAAACTCTGAATAGTGGATTTTAGATTTCAGTGTCGTTGAGGTATCTCGTGAGTACAGACAGGGTCAGGTCTAACAATGATAGAACAGCATGTATGCCTTGCCTTACTTTCAAATTCAGTCTCCACTGATGCAAGTCAAAACGATACTACACAGTACTGAGAATGCCATCAAAAGGTGTGATATGGAAGTAGTTCATGATGTAAATGATAATGCGGGAGTCAAGACCCTCTCACCGCCTCGGCCAGCCAGACTCAGATACCATCGATATACCCACTGTATTCCGCAAGCCGTAGTACTAGTTACTCCGTACAGAGAACTAATAGATGCATCTTTGTATGGCCTTGTACGTGGAGTCGATCAAGACCTGTGAATAAGACCATGTGCGGATACGCCGCACAGCCACAGGAGGGGCACTACAACCACTCTCAGAAAGGGGAATTATAATCAAGTTAAAGTTACTACTCTGTACAGAGATAAGGTAGAGTATTACTGGGTCTGTATCACTGATCACATCTCAGGGTCGTGGCGCGGTGACTATTAATACCTTGGATGTGGATCCATGGTCTAGCCCAAGAACAACCGTCGGGGGTTAAGGAGTCGTTCTAAATGCAGAGGGATTTTTCACAATGAATGAAAGCATGATCGCAGTATTAATCGGATGTTTATGGAAGAGACCGGTTTTTCTGGTACTGTCAAAACATGGATCATCCAGATAATCTCTAATATGAGTGATTTTTAAGGCTTCCACGAGAGTTTCTAATTTATGCTCATGTAACTGTAGCCATCGAAAACACTAATTTGAAAACATGGACTACTTAATTTGCTACCCAGGTACTGTACATACTTGCATCTAGGTGGAACAATGCATATCAGAGCCCAAAAAGAAATGCCTCAACGAAGAAGGCCGATAAAAAAAAGAAAAAGAAAAAGAAAAAAGACGAATCTATGGTGGCAGCTGCAGACATGCATCCATCATCTCCCTTCCCCTCAAGAGTTTCGGTTCTCATTGGTAGATACTCCAGGAATAATCGGACCCAAAGGAGGTATCACTGAATGTTACCTGTTTTATTGGCCACTGGTAGGTCCTCCTATACAAGATATTTACTGAGTACAGCAGATCACTAGGTAGTATGAAGGCTATGCCTATCTTTAACTAGTATGGATACCTCGATGGTACCTTCATTTACTCTGCAAATAGGCAAAAAGGACAAACAAACTCTTCTTATTAGAAAAGGGGATCCAATCCGAAAAAGTAAAAATACAACGTCAGCACAAAATCAAAAGAGAAAAGCCCTTGAATCGACCTGAAAAAAGGAACTTCAAGCGGGACCAACTAAACCTCACGAGGAAGCAAAGCTGAGTCTGTAATTGCAACGGTTGACGCTCGTTGGCTCACAGCCCGTGAACGGTTACCATACGGTTTCCGTACCATTTTAAGGAGCAGTCTGATAGCGTCAGAGAGCGTCACACGATGGGGCGGTGGGCCGTGGCAGGAAGGAAGTGGTTAGACTGGGTTTACGGCCACTTTGCGGCAAAGGTCACTGGTAGTCATACATCATCTCTGCTCCTGCTGCGTCTTTGGAACCTTTGGCACTGCTTTTTCTCCATTCTTCTCCATTCATCGTCATTTTCTATCGTACATACTCTCATCCTTGACCTTTCGTTCCCACAAGGATTTCTTACTGGGAAATCCTTAACTCCGTTTGGCCACTCAATTGCCTCTACTTCATTGTCCGTTTATAATCAGGCAGCTCTACAATCCCATCGTGCTTGCTTCTTCTTGTCGCAACATTGGTGAGTAAACTCGCTCATCCCCCTTTGTCTGCTTTTCCCCCTTTATTTTTCTTTCATTGCAGCAAACTATTGCATTATCCTTGCCTCAATCTACAGAAGAATGCAAGACCATTTTCAAAACTTTTGGGGGGATCGGCCAAGAATGCTATCAGCTTTGCATACACCGATCTTATCTACCACTATCTCTGATTACGACTGGTGCTCCGAAGATGGTTTCTCCTTCCAATAGGATTTCTCCCACTTCAAATCCTACCAAATTGGAGAGACAGGGAGCTCGTAACAAAATCGTTTCCCTCCCCCTTCAAATGACCTTGACCCTGTGTACAGCACAAGCTATCCTACTAGCTGTAGCTTCACTTGCGCCGCATTGCCCCTCTCTTCCCCCCCCGAATCTGCCCATGTGACCGAGGAGCCTTCTCAACCTGGCATGAAGGAAACTAACATTATCAGCAGTGTATCTTCTAGTCCACACCTGCTCGGATTGCTAGGTTCCATCCGTCATGACAACACAATCCCCACCCGTCATCCCGCCTCGACCGTCAAGGTCCCCTAACCAGCAGGGCCTTGCACCCGCAGACGTGCCCAAGATCCCACCACGTCCCACTCATCGCTTTGATCGCTCCGTGTCTCCTCTTCGAGATAGCTACGCCCCGTCTCCCTTGAATGAGCCACCCAATGGCTCGAGCTCGAGTCGCACAATTTCCCAGGATGTGCCGCAGCGACCTCCGAGTGTGACGATACCTTCAATTGGTGAAGAAGGCAATGAATACGAAGCTTTGAACATGGACGATATCTCCGATAGTCATCGCGAGAACCACCATTCGACTCCCGCAGAGATGCGCAACGTGGGTAGTGATCTGAAGCTCCATGCGCCAAGGCCTTCACTACCTTCTTCTAGCGCCAAAGCCAAGGTGCAAGCCGTCACACGTACGGATTCTCGTCAGGCTGCAGCAGCAGGCCTTGGTGGGACATCATCCCCCGCTCCTGATGACCATGAACGACCAACTCGCTCGTTACAGTCTCGAACAAGTTACTCGCGTGCGGACTCTTCGACTTCCATTGATCGCCGACTATCTATGAACGGCGATGAGCATGGGATTAGGGTTCCAATGTACCCTAATGCGGGTGATGTACAAGCCCCTTCCCCAAGTCCATACCATCTAGAACAGAACCCGGGCCAGCGCTCTGGCCGCAGTCATAACCGAACTCGGAGTGGTCGTGACGCTTCTCTTCCGCCCGGAAGCTATGGTCTTCACGGTCATGGCGTACAAACTAATGACAAGTTCGAGAAAGCCTGGTATGAAAAACACCCGGAAGAATACGTCAAGGAAGAGCAGGGTCAATATGGCCCTGGAGTTGGATCGCCACGGCCAGATTGGGCGTTGAGTAGTGATGATCTGAACAAGATTGTACGGGGCTCTGCTGTCACCGGGAGTGGACTTGGTGAGTTACTTAAATGGGATTGGAATTTACTATGCAACGTTAGCTGATCAATGAGTAAACTTAGGCACATCACCTGCTGTAATCGGAACTCCAGAAGAGGAGGTTGGTTACATTGCCGCTGATGAGTACACTCACCGTCTATCATCACCGCCGCCTGAATCGCGCCGTGGCTCCCGCCTTGTTGCTGAGTCACCTTTGCGTAAGGAGAGTGTGCCTTCGGCCGAGACTGAGGGCCAGCAACAAGCTGCGGCCTCTGAAGATACCGCTCACAAGTCAGAAGAACCTGGGGTGATACACGTTGACGAACCATACCATCATCTACACCATCCTGATGGCTTCGCTCAGACTCCAGGTCCCGAAGAACTCTCTGGCAAGCATGGGGAGGGTGAAGTAGATGAAGATGAGCCTATTCTGGCAGCTGATGAAGTGCGCCCAGAATCCGCTTTCCAGCACCCCGCCGTGTCCCCAACATTCGACAGAAGGGAAAGTATGGAAGTCGATAGGAGTCATACCCCAAGCGTCAACCATAGTCGCTCGAACAGCAGAACTGCGGGCCACCGCAACAGTCTGCCAACTCTGGCAAGGTACAATTCGCGCGACGAGCGGGAAGAGACACACACCCCACTTGAGGATGTTGAAGAATATGAGCCTCTGTTCCCGGAAGATGATGATGCAGAGAAAAAAACTCTTTCGACCACCGACCGCTTCAAACAGCGACCAGATATGCTCAAGCACCGGTTCCCTAGTCAAGACATTTGGGAGGATTCGCCGAATAGCTTGCAGTTGCACGCTACAGTGTCTACACCGGATGTTCCTAAGAACGAAAACTTTGAGACTCCGGAGCAGGAGTCCTTCCGTAGAAGTCAGGCTAACCGCGTTGACCCACACAAGGTTGCGTCACAGATTCTACAATCAGAAGGGTATCTCGATGAGAAGTCTGTTTCACGCCCAGATATTGTCAAGCAGCGGTTTCCCAGCAGGGACATCTGGGAAGATGCCCCGGAAAGCCAAAAACTGGTTACTACAGTAGAGCCGGCAGAAGAGAAAGAGGTTAAAAGCCCAGATGTGCCAGCGAAGCCTAGCATTCCAGCTCGACCCCAGAAGCGTCCTCAACAGGCCCCTCCAGTAGATGCTTCTACAAAGCCAGTCACCTCGCCCACTGAAAAACGACAACCACCTTCAATTCCTGACCGTCCCAAGCCCCAAGTCCCGACCCGGCCGGCTAAGCCTGTGTTCCCTGGAAATGGTGGAGAGCCAAAAGATGCCGCGGCCAAGCCGAAGCCAGCAGTGCCGGCCCGTCCGGGAGGTAGCAAGATCGCTGCCTTGAAGGCAGGATTCTTGTCAGACCTAAATTCCCGTCTGCAGCTGGGCCCTCAAGCACCACCGAAGCCACAAGAGAAGAAAACAGAGGAGCCTCCGGCAGAAAAAGCCCCTCTAAGTGATGCTCGCAAGGGAAGGGCCCGTGGGCCCGCACGGAGGAGACCGGCCGCTGAAAATGTGGCTGCAAAGTTGCCGACAATCTCGGAAGTCAGGATCACTGAAACTTGGAATGTTTGGGAGGTTAATGAGGCTGGTAACTTGGTTGTTGGTAGTGAAAAACAGGTGGATAAGAACGAAGTCGGTGCTCTTGACACGACATCGTCAGAACATAACACCATGGCTCCGCCGATAGCGAAGAACACTGCCGGTGAGTCGACTGATCCTCAACCAACAGTATCCCCCAAAGAGGATCCTGTATCATCGAGCGACTCAACCCCATCTGAAACCCAGCCACCGACATTCACAGAAGCGGCTCACACGGTAACGAGCTCCCTCGATGGTGAGGGACCTGTCGTGGCACCCACGACTAAGCGAGATGAACCTGATGCATCCTCTGAGGCAATATCTGCGGAAACTGATGTTGATAAAACGCCGAGCACACCATCAGCCGAATCAGGAGTAGAGGATGTTGCTGAAGTTGCGGCTGCGACAGCCGACGGAAAGCGGCCCTCGGAGGGTAACTAAGGAAAGTTCTTGAAGCATAGTCGTCTTGCGTTGCCTTTGTTGTTTACCTGTTTATTCTTTTTACCAGCCAGTAAAGGACAAACTACCGCCTGTCACGGTGTAGCAGTCATAGAATTTACTGACCAAGAATCTCTAAGTCCTTCATTGGACGTAATCCCGCCCTAGGTAACGAGTACAGTTCGTATATCTCATTGGCAATCTACGCCGAGCTAATAATAGTAGTGATACATCCAGCTACGATATTACATATTGAGTATTCAATGCACAAGGTTCCCGATCAATTATCCCATTTGTGTTCTTCCTGGCCAGGAAACAAAAGCTATATATAAGGGTACTCTCATGTGACATCAATACCAAGTGCTGAGCAGAATATGAAGAAGACAGGGAGAAAAACAGAGGAAAAAGGGGCCACTGTAAGGGTAGGTAACATACCTAACGCAAACCAGGCAAACACGGTTTTGCAATTTTGATACTACTAGGAGTTGCAACTTGGATCAAAGGAAACATCACGATTGTATGAACGTGTCCAATCACATCAGAATAGCAGAACAATTAGGGTGAGCAGTGGGTAGGACGGGATTGGTCTCTTTCCATTCTGCCTCCCGTTCTTATATTAAATTTCTTCTTTGATTGGGTATCATGGTATTGTTAGGGGCTTGGCATCATCTAATAGGAAGCAATTTTTCACTCCCAAGCGCTATGTGGGGAGAGGATAAAAGGCCAATTCAACTGGCGGGTAGGTTCTTCAAGTCGCCCTTTCCGTCCTTGATCCATTCCGGGTCAATCAGGCGCTCTCTCTCCGCGTAAAGCTGTTTGTAGGCACCGCGGATAGTTCCGTCGCTGACATGGGCGACCTGACTGATTTCTTTGGCAGTTTTGCCGTGCCCCATCAGATACGAGGCCATATAGATACAAGCTGCAACGATCGACAGAGGAGATCGGCCAGCCAGGTCTCCCATGGTTGTGACACGATCAGAAAGTGCAGAAGATACACTGGTAACTTGGAAGGGCAAATCCAGTAGATTGCAGAAACGGTTGCACAGGTCGCTGGGTTTGGTGGAAGTTGTTGCGGTGTATGTGTCGTTGGGATCGGGGACTCCACCGTTTGACACCACGGCGTTGTTCCTTTCGAGGTTTTGTGCCGTGAAAAACTTCTCCAGCGCCTTGTAGATTCGGCCAATTTCCTTTCTCGATACTTTCGTGACAGCGAAGATTTCGGTGAAGGTACGGGGTACCTTGCACTGACGGCAAGCGATGAAAATACAACCCGCAATGATCACATCTTGGGACTTCCCTTTGAAGGCCTTCGCATCATCGACTATCTTGAAAAGATATTTGGCGGTATCGGCGACATTCTTCTGGATGCTGAACCCATCGCACAAAGCACCGATCTCTTTGTAAGCAGCCAGAAGAGACTTGTTCGCCTTCTCGCTCGACTGCTTGTTCTGAGCACGATACAGGTCACGAACACGGCCAGAGCCTCCACTTGCGATTTGGGTCTCCAGTTGGTCCCCGTTAAGCAGGGGATTTGAAGCGTCTCCGACACGAGATGGATCATCGTTGTTCTGATCGTCGTTGGAGAAAGTACGCCATTCAGAATGCATGTCAATTTCCCGATCAGCGAGCACTAAACCACAAGACCCGCATACAGTTTCGTGCGACCCGGGAAACTCTAGATTGGGCGGGACTTCCTTGCATTCGGGACAGATAAGATGATGCGAAAGATTCTTTTTCCACTGACCTGGTTCAGGTCTGGCTTGGGGTGGAGCGGTGGCCATTTTGCGAGACTGTATAGCGAACTCGATACGTTCTCGTCGGCGTTTCGCTAACTTTTTGGCAGAGATGGGAAGATTATGTTTGCGAGCACAAAAGCGAACGAAGAATGGTGAATACAGGTTGGCGGCTGTATTCCGACAAAAGTACGATCAAGGCAACACTCGACTTCGAATGTACCATAAAAAGGAGAGAATGACAGGGGCGCAAATCGCTGACTAGTATGCAAGCCACGTTTCTGCGTCACTGCCTTCGTAACCACGTTAGCTTGAAGGCACCCAAATGAAATTTAGGACATATTGTTGAAAATCCACAGCCATCACTCCTAAATCTCAAAGGGACCAGATTCTCAGTTAAATGCTATACCTTTCCAGGAAGCCCTCCACTCCTGATTCTGCAACAGTCCCCAGAGTAAAGTAACCTCGCGGATTTATCAAACGAGTAGAAAGATCTCCTGCTTTGGCGTCCTAGAATTCTCAAAGCCTCGAAGCCAGGCTTGTCCGACCGCGATAAACCAGTCAAGGTCTCCGTGAGAGATGTCTCACGAAAGAGGGTCGTGGAACCTGACAGGTAGCCGCTGCAAGTGAGATCGTTCGATCGAGACGAGCAGAGCAACGTCGAGTACCGAGCTCCTAGGGGGGAGAGCCGTGTAGAACGAAAGACGGAGATGCGACTTTCGTGAGGGGTTGGAAAGAAGAGAGAAAGAAAGATAAAGAGGCAAAACGAGTATCTGACTAAAAGATGTCGGCAGTAACTAGATGCTGGGAAGAGCCGCACGGCTGAGTCAGCTGCCAAGCCGATGTCTCCCGAAGAAACGTCGAACTTCCAACATCGGATTCACGGACGAAAGCCATCACCTGTCTTCGCAAGCCACCCCAGGTTCCCCTCATTTACCACCTCCCCCGCCGCCATGATGTCCCAGTCTCTCAGAGCTTCTGTAAGTTCATACCGATTCTCTTTCTATTCGCTCACTTGTCTCCTAAGTGGAGGATGTTGACCCTTCCATAGCGCTCTCTCTTCGCCCGCGTCTCTCGGCAACAGGTTTCTTCGGCTTCTCGCCGCACTTTCCTGACTTCCGCTGTTCGTCAGGGTATGTGACCCCTATCTTTGACTAGCCATTTCGATCCGGTGAAACGACGGACGAGATACCATCGCCATCCCTCACAAGCCAAAATCTGACACTGTAATAGCCGACCCCGTTCAGGACCTCTACCTTCGTGAACTCCGTGCTTTCAAGCCCACTCCCGTCAAGCCCGGTGACGCCGAAGCTCACGTCCAGAAGTTCAGCGTTCCCGCTGCCCCCAAGTCCCCCGAGGAGGCCAACCTTGCCAATGAATTGAAGTCCTACGAGACCCAGGAAGTTGAGGTTGAGGGCCAGGCCGCCGCTGGTGAGGCTGCTCCCGCTGAGGAGAGCTGGTTCGAGGAGGATGAGGAGGCTCCCGCCGCCCACTAGGTTTATTGTTTCTATGACAAGGTCTGGGAAAATCGGGGCCTAAGGGCAATGGGATGAGAACAGAATATGCTTCCTGTTGTTGAGTCCTGAGTGAACTTTGTAAATTAAACCTACTTGGAGCATATGAATTTTTCCTTTTCTTAATCGACCGGCATTGTCCTATTTTCCGCATTTATCAATATCATCTTTGACGTTCTGTGTCTTTTGTAACCCTTTTTCTAACTTTGTTTTGGATGAGATGAACCGGTGTAAATGTTGGCCTTAGAATACTAGGCCGCCCGTGGGACCGGGGTATTGTTACTTGCAGGTATCCAACTGCAACTTCAAAAGTTTGACTGATAACGCACTGCGAATCGTCGTGTTGAACACGCAATGGCGACTACGAACAGGAATTGAATCAGGTAGATGCTGATACAGCCTGCAATGATGAACTAATTGCGCAACTCATGAAAAGTCCACCAGCCATAAAGGGCCATACCTGACAGTATAGCACATGACCGTGGATTATAGCTCAGTCAAACTCGAGCTTCTTGCCTATTAATTCTATATATAAAATTTACCTTTACCATACAGGGGACACAAGCCGAGCACACCGGGGAAACAACGATCGATAACGTGTCCGACGTTCGGAAAGAAAAACAAGATATCGCCATTGAGTTACAAACCTACTTCGTTGAGTGTGGAGCGTCCTGCGTTAGGGACACTTTCTGCCTAGATGTAGAAGGGAGATATGACAGCTCCATATCGCATCACGTCAGACCGCCAGAGTCTCCATTGCCCTTCCCCAGCCTTCTCTGTGCGTCTTTTTTAAGTGTCTGAATCGATCCGCTGGACAGGTGTATCCGTAACCACTGCCCAGAACACGATAACGGTGGCTCGTTAGTCTATCCTCCAAATGGATGGGCTAAGATTGCGTGCACACTGCATAGTCGATCAATGGAAAGTGGGACTAGTTGATATCGAGGCCACACTTCCCTGTCCTTCGACTATCTACGGGGTCCGAGTAAAAGATTTCCGGAGTAAAGGATGACGGCGCCGCCGAGAGATCGTCAGATTCCCATATGCTGTTGGTCGGACAATGACATAAAGAATGACACTCGTCTGGGAGACATCCGAAGGTTGCCCAACTGTGATTAGTTGTACAACATTCCAGGAGGAATCCTAAGCGATTTGCCACTAGGCTGTTCAGAATCCTTTTATCCTTCAATAGTTCTTCCTTCATTGACTTTAGTGGCTCTGTTTAAGATTTGGCAGCTATACATGAGTAGATTTATGGGAACAAAGTGTACCTAATCTGCTGTTTCTTTTAAGTAAGTATACATGTGCTCATTGTATACTACATGCATGTACAGTCATGTACCTACAAGAATGATAGCTCAGAAAGCCGAAATTTAAGCGACAGAAGAAGATACTCGGTAAGGCAAAGACGGTGTCCATTACCATAATACTTTTATTAAATTGAATAATGGGGTTGTCACTTCATTAATCTCCTCCCCCCTTTTTTCGTTTACCTTGTGTATAACAATGATGCTAAGTGGGATTCGCACCCTGCTAACTCAAGAAAAGGGGGCCTTGACATTTCAAGTGCATACATAATCGGAAAAGAGGCTGTCCTCGTCCGATTTCTTTGCCTTTCCATTGAAGAGTCGCTTTGTCGTAAAATTCCAAGAGAAGGCTGACGGACCAACTCAATTGTTACCTGCAGGTCTTCGCTGGACGTGCATGCAAGCGCAAATGGATGGGATATGTCGAATCCCAGTGGTAATGTATTCAGTAACATACCTCAGGTACAGTTCAGTACAGTACAGTATCTACCAGTACTACCTACATACCTCTAGCTGCCCAGGCCATACGGGAGATTGAAAGAAACCTGCCAATTATTTTCAAATGATGTTACCGCTGAATTGTTTTCTTAGATACTAGCATGAGAGTCAGATCTCATTCATCCACTCATAATCGTGTGTTTTGTTCTGTTAGTGGTATCTATATATATGGATAGTAAGCTGGACTATTCAATGATTTACCTCCAGCCTTGCAGATGGGGCTTAGACCATCATCCATGGCACGACTAGTAAACACAATCGTGATGGAAAATTAAACCGAGAGTCAAAGAGCGAAGAACAAAGGTCAGAAAGTCAAAAAAACAGGGCAAAAAAAGGTTAAAAATAAAGGAAAAAAAGGGCACTGCCAGTTTTAAACGAGATTCAGTCAATAAGATTTGATTTGGTTATTAGTGAAACCGTGGGTCGGGTCGCTCAGATTCCGAGTACTGAAAAAATACCCAACCTGGAAGGAGTATGAGAGGACGAGGTTTGTCCTGAACGATACCTGTCCGTACATTTCTGTACATACCTACGTGGATGCATACGTACTCGGACATGTATGTATGATGGACAACAGTAACTCAAAATATCAAATATAAAATCAAATCAACAAGAGAGAGAGATGGACGAAGGAGCGAGATTCTGTGAAAGAGAAGTGTCCAGAGATATTACCTCATATTCGCACGAAACTCGGACCCTGGATTCGAACGGTACGGGAGGTGGAAACTAAACTAGACAGTAAGTATTAAATGGTTCCATTAGTATTCCAAAAAATCCCCATTAAATCTTTCCCTGCGGCTCCCTATCTCCTCCGCTCCTCGTCGGTTTGTTTGCCTCCCTTCCTTTCTCTCTCTCTTCTTCTTCTTGACCTTGTCCTTTACCTTTCCAATCAGAAATTCAAGAAAAAGAAGAGGAGAATCGACAAGCGTGGCCAAACCCTGTCATTCGTTTTCATACCACCCAAAAAAAGACCGTAACACCCCTCCCCCAATCAATTCTCCGCTCTTCTCCAACTCTACTTTCGGAAATTCTACCGTCCGTCGATCAACCGCCCGCGCTCTTCTCCATTCGTTGCAATATCGACTAACGAGGGACCCTAGTCGGATATACTGTGAACCCATACTACTCTATAATCTGGATCTCCAGCGAAATTGTCAACTTCAACCCCTTTGCGGAACTTGCGCATCATTTGTTGAACCTGATCACTTGCAATAGTACTTCTGCCTACTCGCCGACTTGTACATTTACTGCACTGCGATCCTGTTGCGACAACACCGCCATATTCGATGCAATTCATGGGCGCCCTCTCGTACATGCTCTGATACCCTTCGACGTGGGCCTATAGTATATGGAGGAGCTGGTCTCCCTCGCTAACAGCAATTACGATCCGCTCCCGGTTGGGGGAGATGTGCATCTTTCCAGGACTCTCCCTTGTCTTGGACCTATAGTCACCATTGGTTACTTTTGACCATGTCTCCTCTTTCTCTCGAGACACCAAACAATCATCGAGATGGTGAACATGTCTTGCTGCCCCACTCCGCCAGTTATAACCACCTTCCCGACCTCGTCGCTTCGGAATCCGCGTCTCCCACTCTCCGGAGGACTTTCTCAGACCTGACCTACCCGAAGGATTCCACATCCCTGTCCAAGGAGGATGTCGCAGCGGGCAAAGACATCCTAAGGCGAACCTCACTCCGGAACAAGGACAAATCGACCATTACGGTCTCTCGATTTAGTGTTTCTACCGAAGATGTGACCGATCCTGCCAGCACGGAGCTCTCCGGAGCTCCCGCGAAAGCCCCAGAGACGACGAAAGTCCCGGAAACAAGGGCTCCAGAGCCTGTGGCGCGCCCCTCTAAAGCCCGCTCCATGTCCGGAAGATTGGTCAACCTCGCCCGCAAACCGTGGAAGTCAAGCTCTCCTAGTAGATCTCCCTCTCCGCCCGCTAAGGGCTCGAGGGGGCGGACATTGCGTGCGGAGGAGCAATCCCTGTCAAGCTCGCCAGCGTCGCAATCCAAGGGTCTCACTCCGCTGGACACAGTAACAGAGTCCGATCCCGCTGTCCCTACGCGCAGGCGAACAATCCTGAACAAACGACCTCGGCTGCCGATGGTAGCGGTTGTAACACAAAGCCAAGCGGATAGTCCCACGACCCCCAATAGTAACACTCCGTCACCTTTCACGCTAACGGCTAAGAACTCGTTGGAAAAGCTTACATCGTCGCTCAATGTGACAACTCCGGTCCTTCCCCCAATGCCCAAGACAGCGGTTGCTTCTGCCGGCATAGACTTCGCGCGCAAGAAGGATGAACTCTGGGGTGTTTTTCGTGGCCTTGAGGCTGATTTTCAAAAGTGAGTGTTGGTGGGATGCTGGTCAAGTGGAAACTCGCGCAGATCCAGGCGACTAACTATTTCAGATTTCAATCTAAGTCCAGTGCTTTGAAGGCCAACGTCATCCGCTCTTCACTTCTACCTTTCCTCAATCGTAATCATTCTCACCCGTCTTTTAAGTCATTGAGGCCGGAAGACCTGGATCGTCGAGTTAATATCCTCAACAAGTGGTGGATAGGATTGTTGGAGATGCTCAATGGGAAACATAATCAATCGATATCCGGCACTGACAGGCCGGTGTATCTAGAAGCTGTTGTCGGGATCATGACTCGGCCTGAATGGAGGATCCCCTTTCCATCGCCGCCATCTGATGGGAATTCACCGAAGCCTCTACAGCATGCTTCAACCTCGATCTCGGAGAGTTCGGAGGGCTCGTCTGGAAGTTCAGATTTTCTCGTCGAATCGATTCATCACAACATAAGGAACATTTTCACGCAAAATTTGCTATCTCAAATGGCTTTCGTGGTAGAGCGGATGTCCATGAGACACGCTCCGGCTAGCTTGGTGGCCTTTTGCGGAAAAGCTTGTGCCTACGCGTTTTTCTTTTGCCCTGGAGTGGCAGACATTCTTGTTCGGCTGTGGAACACGCCGCCTAATATCTTCCGACGGGTTCTCACCCAGTCGAATGTAGATGGCAGTGGCAATGCGCGCGCATTCACACAGGACCTGGCCCTAAACTTCCCGGCGGCTCTTCGCTCGTTATCCTTCCATGGCCACACGCCATTAGTTCGCTATCTCCGCCGAAAGCCCGATGTTCCTTTAAGCACGGCTCAGATTCGGTGGCAGAGCCCTTGGGTTTCACGGTGGGGTGGCCGTGATAGCGACTTGTTTTTTGTATTTGTTAAATATATACACATCCTGTACGCTGATGCGTTGCCTGCAGAAATCGATAAAGACAAGCGTGTCTTGGCGCCAGGCTTATTGCCAATACACGCACAACTTCTTGTCGTTCTGGAGGACACACTTTATAAACAGTCAGTCCCCCAGGCGCCTACAAACTCACACACTGCTGCCGCAATCACATTCGACGATTTCATCGAAGGCGCTGATGCTTCGGTCTCGGCTCTTCCTTTGGGAGCTGCGAATAGCCATCGATCGATGGCCGAAAACCGTCTAATCATATTGTTACGCGACTTTCTCTCTGAATCTTCCGTTGAGCCAAACCATGCCCGTCTGTTATATGCCGAGTCTTTTGCTATGGTTATGAAAACTGCCGCTGGAAAGACCTCGCTGTTCGATCATAATGCCTGCTTTTTACTTTGTGACTTCGTTGAAGAAGTCATTCCCATAATAACACGATATTCCCAGCCGGTCAAGTCGGACTTGTTTGACTGGAAATTCTGGCTCGAAGTTTGCGATCGGATGATGCAAAGCCATAACTCTCTCACTGAGGTTCGTGTGTTTTCCTTTCTCTTCTGTATTTGGAGCACATGGACCGCTTCGGAAGAGAGGAAGGCAGACCTCTGCCTAGGGTTCCTTTTGAAAGAGTCGTTATTTTACCATTACTTCTGTCACTGGAGTCCTATGGTTCGTGCCTACTTTCATCGTCTTCTTTGTTGGAGATTGGGTAGATTTAACGGAGACCCGTCACCACTCGACTCGTAAGTGTATAAGCTCTCAGGAATATAGATGTGAGAAGAGAACAATACTAACTAAACTGCTATAGAACAATCTATGAAGTGCTTGGGAGCCGATTACAAAGTCTTTGGGAATATTACCTGACATTTCAAGCAAAAGCTGAAAAGGAACTTACGGTACCGCTATCTTCAGCGCCCTGTACGCCAGCACCCGGGCGCAGAATCATCATCATCCGGTGTGACAACCATTTCACTCCACCTAGTCTTTTTGTCTCATTCGACCGCGTCATCCCTGCGGCACCCTCCGAGCAAAGCGCAGCCTCTATAAGTGGCAGCTCCGCAAAAACAGAGTCTACATCTGATACGCAGCCGCCTAAAAAGAGATGGAATCTCTTGAAAGCCATGTTCGGTAGCTCTTCCTCGAAATCCAATGGCGAGGCATCGCCTGCAAGTAGCTCGGAGGAGTCATTAGACATAAATGGGTCTGATAGCGCTGCATCTGCCGACAAACGCATGGATGAGATTTCCCGGTCAAATAATAGTTCTGGAGAACTCTCCCGACCCAAGACAGCACACCAGCCTTACTCCTTCAAGTTCTCATTGGAGTGGATGGACCGGCCCCAATGGCCCAGCAAAAACAAGCGCCTCTTCACTCCCTGTCTGCCTGTGGCAGCCCAGCTACACCTGCAGCTTCGTAGATCTGCGGACGCAGACGACGAATCTGAGATAGATTCCGAGGAAGAAGCTGGGAGCGATGACGCCCGAGAGGGCTCACCATCAGCCAAGGAGACAGAGACCTCAAAGAACACCAACACCGGCTCGGAATCCGGGAAGGGTTCCAGTAAACCAGCCCCGGAGCCGGCAATAAGCCACCCACTTGTTGCGAGCAAGTACGTGGGCCGCGCACTTGCCGAATGGGCCCAAATTGTCTCGGAATGCGACAGTTTCTTCGCCCGGCGACGCGACGAGGGCGTACCCTGCGATCGAATGGTCGAAACCCCAACGCTGGGCGTTGAAAGCTTCAGAAAATGAGCCGGTGCAGCAGGGCTGCCGTAATAGCGATGCTGGCAAAGAGATCCGCGCAATATGTAAATATGCCGTGTCTCTGTCTTTCCCGCCGCTGATTCTTTCGAAAAACGTTTTGCTTTTCCAGGTGCTGTCTTTTTCAACGAGAGCGTGGTGTTCGGCTGTCTGGGTGATGGGAGCTGTTGTATACCAACACTGCCTATGTAATATATCTATGAGATATCGGGTTCTTTTTTTTTTTTTTTTTTTTTTTGTATATAGTAGCGGGCCCCTTTTAGAATTTATAATCATGGAATAAAAGAGGAATCATATATCAAAGTTTGAACCTTGTGCCTTATTCCTGTTTAGGCCTCGGTCAAAATCCCTAATAAGATATGTTGGACTAGGGCGCTGTAATAGGTTGCTGCCCAGCATCTCCTAAGAGGCATTGGTTCTTATATCAGGAACACTTGGATGGTGTTGCGGGCAATTGAACATTTATTGATCCTGGACCCACTACTCCTATGCTCCGAGTCAGGGAAAAGCCTGACCTTTCGCCAGTAAATAAACACCAGATGGGATAGTTGTACGGTCACCCATCAGACCAGAAAGATACATACAGTAAGATAATAACAAAGGGAGAAGTTATGCAGGGATGGGTGGATATATAGTGCGGAAAGGAGCAAAATGCCTACCGGACGTACCACTAGACCAAACAAAAGACCGTTTGATGAAGGTCAGTAGAGAGATGGCGGATGATACAATGGCTCCTAGAGCTACATTTCTCCACAAAGGCTAACAAACAAGCAAGACAGGAACACAGGTAGACATATACAGAAGGCGCTGAAACAAGCGGGAGGAGATCTAGGCAGTGTTTAGATGCGATAGAGATTTAGTGGACGTTCGTATCGAATGATGAGGTAAGGATATCGGAAATTGAGATGTGTTGATAAAACGAAGGTAGAAAGAGTAGGCAAGCTGCAAGGTTCAGCCATGCAGGAGTTTATCACCTGCAGTGCGCAGGATGTCGGAAACCCGGTCAACCCATTCCTGGGTCAGGGTCCAATTGCGCGAATCGATGCTGTCTCGAATGGCAGGGAAAAATGTCGCATCATATCCGGACCATAGCTCAGGCGCGAAAAGGACATGTTTGAACTGCGTACGATTAGGCACCTGGTGATAAATGGTTAGCTTACATCTGTTAATCCAAACTTCAAGTTAAGAACTCCTTACGCCGCCATCTATCCTATCATCCAACAGATGAGTATCGAAACGAGCCATTCGAGCATTATGATCCATCCGTTGAGCCGCAATCACATTGTTTTCGAAACCCCCAGTGCCCAACACTGTGTCGTGCCAAACACGGGCCCACTGCTGGAACTGCGCTGCATCATCCTTGACCTTAGCGGCAGCATCATATAAAGGCTTAAAAGTAACAGTGACCTCACGGTTGCTCTTGCCACTGGAAGCGTCATGGGCAATCGGGACGTTCTGGGACTTGGCATATTTTTCCAGATCGATAACGTATGAAGCAATGTGATCGGCATACACTTCCAAATCAAAGGGTAAGACTGGAGTATCAGCAAATTGAAGAATGAGCAATCCCCAGAACTGAGCCAGAATTTTGTGATACTGGAAACCGGGGTCTCCGAACCGTACCATCCAGTCCCAGTTCTCATAGCAACTGTGATAGGGATATGGCTCCCCAACAAATCCGAAGTCCACACTGGAGGTTCCAGCAATATCTTGGAATGCCACATAATCACTTCCGGCGCCGAGGGGACCGAGCTTCTTCTGTTTCTTTTCCCAAATTTCTTTCAGAGTTTCGTTGGCTACCGGGTCCGATATGCGTCCGAGAATCTGCGTCACAACACGTTCAAAAAGCGGGCATCCCGAAGCTTCAAACTCGTTACCGCTAACGCCAACATCAACGTTCATGTAAGCATAGGCGTTGTCACGAAGTGCCTCCAATTCCTTCTCCACATGTTCTGTGGACCCAATCAGGTTATATTCTTCTGCATCCCAGCTGACAAATTCAATAGTGCGGAGCGGACGCCAGCCAAAGGTACGGAGCTCGCCAAAGACTCGCACAACCTCGAGGAAAACAGCGGTGCCACTGCCCGGGTCCGCGCTTCCCAAACACCATGAATCTCGGTGATTTCCAACAATGATCTTCTTCTCCGGTTGTTCCAAACCGATGATTCTCCCGAGAACGTTGTAAATAGGCTGCCTTTCCTCCTCGTCTTGTAAGTTCATGAGGTTGACTTTGGGGGACGTTCCGTCTCCGGTCCACCATTGGTCTACATTGGGAACACCACCGACCCATTTGGCAGGCACCTGAGAACCATGGCCCTTGATAACCTGCAAGAGCCTCTGAGCATCGCGCCAGGCGATGGGTAAGCTAGGGATGCTGGTCAATCCTTGGCTTTCCTCTGGTTTAAGTCTTTTCTTTTCATCCGGTGTGGATGCAAAACCTGGGGAGAGAACATCTCCCACCACCCATGACATCAAGCTTACGCCGCCTCTCTGGACACCATCTTCCGGCATAAAGCGTCCATCCGGATAGGCTGGTCCTCGAACAAAGCCATCTTCAGAGGGATCAGAGTAGATGATGCATCCCACCGCGCCGGCCAGTTCAGCAGCTTTGATCTTCAAAGCTCGATCTGACTCGGACCCGTAATACCTCACGAGTGCTATAGAGCCTTCTACAGTGACTCCTTGATCAGCGAGGTACCGGAAGTCTTCCCGAGAACCGTAATTGGCGTAAACAATAGGGCCAGTGACATTTCCTGTTTTGGAATGCCCATGGAACACAGGCGTTTCCTCGTTCGTTTCTTCGAGTGTAGCCTCCCAGAAGAGATCAGGAGGGTCGACAATAGCGACTCTTCTCCCGTCATCTCTGGGGTAATTCAAGTACACTTGGAACTCCTCCATTTCAATATCATCCAGGCCTGCGATTTTAAACTCCTGCTTCACCCATTCCGCCAGCGCATAACTTCCTTCGGTACCAGCCATATGAGTAAAGTTGGTGACTCTCTTCAAATTCTCCGCAATATTCGTTTCATTAACGTGGCCCTGGACGAAATTCTCCACGGATGCCGCACTATAAGACTGGCCCATGATAAATCGCGAGTTCATATTGAAAAGATCCGACACGAAGAAGATGTAGACGACCAAAACCACTAAGAATAGCCCAAATAAGCGCAACATGATCATGCATCCGTGTGTTCTCATGTTTGTACGAGCGCCATTAAGATCAATGGTAAAGCGGAAACTCGGCAGAAATCGGCGTATAGGAAGATGAATGGCAGATAGGGATCGCGTCAAACTACTGATTCGCTTCGAAAATCGAGAACGTAATAATCGAGAGCGTTGGGACGATTGTTGATCGCCGTCCTCCACGTCCATCTCATGTAATTCCCGTTGCAACTCTTCAAGTGAGCCCCTTTCCGAGTCGGCGCCCGTGGAGTCGAGACCATCCAGGCTATCTCGGACAGATTCGACCGTAGGAGGCTGGTATCCATGAGGCCTGGGCCTGGCACTTTCGCGGGCAGTGACATCGTCGACATTGTGAAGTAGACCTTGCCTCTCGGATTCGTCGTTCGCTTCGGGGCCGAGGTTGGATCGGGAGGAGCTCGGGCGGGCACCAACGGCTTCTTCGTAGGAGGGAATAGGGAGGGCTTCGTATTCGAACTTACTGTCGTTGCCCATGGTGGAAGATCTGGGGCTCCGGGGAGCCGTGCGAGTTGGACCGAGTCACAGATACCGGACTAAGCGGGATCATGATCTGGATGAAAAAGGAGTGATAGCCGCAAACATGCTCCCAGATCGGAGTGAAGGCAGGAAGGACTGGAAGAAAAAACAGTTTAGGAGAAAGGGAATAAAGAAAAGAAGGGGTAAAGGGACCGTAGAGGGGTAGCGGTCCGCGAAAAGGAGAGGTCTCTAACAGGTCGATATTTAATTAGTAAATGATAGATAGAGTCGAAGGAAGTCTGAGGCGTCGTCGTTGTCCTTTCCCCAGAATGCAGTCGAAAAGCGTGGCGCAGGCGAAACGAGAACTAAGACCCACGCTCGGCACTCCGATCCTAAGCAGGCAGAAGGGTTTTTTTCTTCTTTGCCCTGAGTCTTTATTGTACCAGACATACATCGTCCGGAATGACCGTGGAGCTTCAGACCCCTTGCAGGCTCCATGGATGCAGATAAGAATCTTTAATCAATTCAACTACTTTGAATGAGTGACGAGCGAAGAGCGCGATAGAAAAGCAGATTCACCTGACCATGACCGTTGATCGTTCTAGATTACTATTACCATACCGTACATACCGCTATATTTATGCCTCAAGTATATCAGACGCCAACGTTTCTCATTCATTGAATACCCTAATTCTATATCATTTTCGTTCTCCTATTTATATATGACACTGGCCTCCTCTAAACATCCAGTATGCCACAAGAAACACATTATACCAGCACTCACAATCGTTGGATGCTAGATTTGGACCCCGAACTTAGGGTTAAAAAACTGCCCTAGGAGGGATCGTCCATGGGTGAACTAATGTACGGCATTACGTTGGTACGTCCCATCTAAGTATTCATGAATTTCGATCTCTATATTTTCTGTCAAAGGACTTGACCCACTGTTAGGTGGGTCGAACCATTTGTACATCCAATGTCCATATCGGTTGTCCAATATATGGCGGGCACTCTTTCCGGTTAAATCTCAGATTCTCTTCGTATATTTAAATCCTACCCTTCATTTAAAATTGAACAAGACTCACCTGCTATATCATGTGAACTGTCCAGTTCACATTGCGATATACGTATTGTACCATAATGGCCAATATCAACCCTTTTCGGTCCAGGCGACTAGCTTATCGAGCCGTTGAAGATACACCAGAAGACGATGATTTCATTCACTCCATCCAGTCTGACCCCCTATCGTACGCGACTTCAAACTCGACACTGTTGAAACCTCAAACGAAGCGTGATACATTAAATGGCTACAAGAAACATCTCATGGAGGATGCACTTTTAGCAGTTATCATTTTACTACCAACCCAGAATGTCCATGATCAGCCTGGTACGGCCGGCCCTCCCCAGGAAATCTGGACGTCGATCGGGATTATTGCTCTCAAAAAGGATGAGCCGGGTCACGGCCATCATCGCAAAAGTTCTATCAGCATCGATATTGCCAAGCCCTATCAGAATCATGGCTACGGAAGCGAAGCGATTGAATGGGTGGTAGATTGGGGGTTTCGGAAAGCTGGCTTGCACCGCATCGCAGTTGAAGCTTTCTCTTATAACCCGGGCGCAACGCGCCTCTATGAGCGCTTGGGATTTCAATTCGAGGGACGCCAAAGAGAGGCTATCTGGTACGATGGAGATTGGCATGATCTGTTAATCTTCGGTATGCTGGACCGAGAATGGAAAACACAGCAACAGAAGAAGTCGAAGAAAGGGTCGAGTGAACAATTTTGATTTCACGGCCTGAGGAAGAACATCTCCAACGTTACTAAGCAATAAGCTAGAAGGTTCTTAATGGGCCTATTGATCCGAGGAAACGACTGTGCTTAACTTAATATCGTGAGCTTCAGTGTCAGCCTGGTGCTGTCTTTGTACTCTTCGAATGGATACCATACTGCATCCAGAATTCCTGGATACTCAATCTACGGTTAGAAGGAGTATACCTGACCTCTCAATCCAAGAGATCGGTGCAAAATAGTATAGGACTACCCTGCATGTCGGTTGTTTGAAATCAATGGAGATCAACGTTTACTTCGAAGCAAAGGTCTTTATCTGGAAGCCTGAAAAAGTAAGTAGTACGAGGACTACGCCTTTTTCATCGCTCTTTATGTGTTACCAACTCCGGTCTGCTTTACAGACACTGGCTCGTGCAATCGTTTAGCCGCCAGGAAATTGCTTCGACTGATAGTTGATTATAGTGTCATAGACAAGTGGATGCAAGACATAGCTACTTGACGAGCTTTCCCAGAGAGGCTGTATTTTGTCGGTTAGGGGCCATGGTAGTCTTGACAACTCATAGCGGCAGCCCAAGTACATACCTCCGCGGGTAGTTTGTGTGCAGAGGTGATTCAGCTCTGTCTTAGATATTGCCGTAGTAGCATTGGCTAACGTTGGGGTTGGGGTAGCACCGGCTGTGGAACTGTACAACTTTACAACTGCCAAATTTTTCTCCAGTGTTGCCTTCAACAATCTCCAAGATTTCCATTAGCTACTTTTACACCTGGTAGCATCCTGAACCAAAATAGGAAAAGACAAATAAGCAGAAGAAAGTAGCAGGGAAAAGTCAAACTTGTGGCAATAACAGATATAATTATGGCGGCTAAGATATAGTAAATGACAGAATATCAGGGGCTACCTAGTGCTAGAAGCCCTAGCATGGTAGTTTCGGTCATCACGCCCACCAAATACCGCGCAGGTTCGACTGAAGGGCCCACTGACCAAACCGAGATGCAGGGAAACCGGTCTAAGAACTCTTCCGCCGGCCAAGCCGGATCACATTATCTCTGGACCCGACGGAAAGAAATCATGTATGTGAATGTTCGGAGCCTAACTGAAACACGCGAAACCTGGTGGACCCGTCCGTACTTGCATGCCTATGGATTCCGTGCTACATTAGGTGCTCTGTATTACACACGAGATTGCTAGTAATCCCCTCTTCTGTAACCAAGTTGGAACTTTCGTGCATAGAGGCTGAAATTCACCTTCGAGGACCAGGTCTTGCGGTCCGCAAGAAAGGTTGCTGTCGGGCCACCATGAGATTGCTATTCCGAGAGAACGGCAAGCGGATGCATATGCCAAAATGGACTTACAGTTGCCTGAGATGTGTATTATGCTTGGTGGAAATGCCTTTTGCCCACCTTTTGTGCGATATCGGAACCCTTGTACTGATGCTGAGGTGCTTGGCCTCTTGGAGTACAGGCAGGTTCAATCAAACGGATCCACATGATAAGATTGATTGTTCTTGGAATCTTTTCCTCTTCGAGGATGAAACTGCCGTGGGGTGGATATCGTAATCGAAAAATAAAAGGAAAACCTAACAAAACTACAAGGAAGAGGCCCGCAGGGTGTACAGAAGTGGATAGAGAATGAATAGTAAACATTCCTGTTTTGATTTATTGATTTATCTTCTTATTTTTGGGTTGAATGATGTGAGCTGCTGTTCAAAGGGCAGCAAAAGTTTATTGACAGGACAGGGTTGACGTGTGCACGGGATCAGGAGAAGGAACAGTACTATGAGCATGTATACGAGTATCGTTGTCAGATATTTTCAAGCCCGCGAGGTGTTCCGAGACCGATGACTCTCAATTGCCCAATTGAAGCAGACAAAGTGTATTATGCATTACGTGGTACAGTGTGGGTGGACCATGTAGGAAAAGGGAAGTTCCTTGAAACCTAGGGGTACTAAGTAGCATGATGTCCTAGGCTCTAGCTATAGGAGGAAATGAAATTTGGGGTAGTCCTTCGAGACCGCTGGATGGACTCTGTTCGGAATTAAAAAATAAAAAATAAAAAAAGACAAGGACATTCGGTACGGACAAACGGGAGTAACCCACACGACAAGTTTAGGGGGGTTGCCCGAAATGGATCTTTGATACTCCAAAGCCCACTATCGCCAACTTCATCCATCATGATACTCCGGATGTACAAGATAACGAAGATTGACTAGGAGAAACCCGGGTGGTGCAATAGTCGGTGAGGACAACAAAAAGGGAGGGGGAAGGATTCGAAATCAGGCAAGCATTTTGCCCAAATTGCTGATGCAAGTTGCAAAATTCTTTCATGGTTCGAGGACAAAAGGAGTTCTAGTATGTAGAGTACCGTGTACATTATATCCTGGAGATAGATTTTGGATGGAGGAGTGCACCAGAGTGGGGAAATTAATCTGCTGATCCGTACTTGGCCGTTACCATTCTTACCACAATGCACAACTAAGCTAGGTACCGCTAAACCCTTTCTCGTAAGGCGTGTGGGCCTCAGGCCGAACAATCAGGCCCGCCCAACCACGAGCGACGGAACGAAGGGTCCACTCTCTTCACACCAGCCAATCCGGAGCTGGACCCGGTCATTTTTGCCTCGCAGTGTGTAAAAAAGTTACTTACCACTAGGAATCTGATCGGAAGCCCTCTTGTGGTTCTTATATATGCTCCTCCCTGCTCCTTCTTTTTGTTCTCTTGCCCAGCTGTCTTCCCTCCTCATTCTCTTCTTCTACTTCTTCTTTGCTACCGTTTCCCTTATACCTTAATAACCAAATACCCTTCTCACTCTTTCGTTGTTTACTTCAACTATTTACATTTCTCACCCCCCCCCCCCCTTTACACCGCCACTATGTCTGCTCGTCCTCAGAACATTGGTGTCAAGGCCATTGAGGTCTATTTTCCTAAGCAAGTACGTGCGCTGAACCATCAGCAAAGTTACCTCAAGAGAGAAAAATCAGAAGAGGAAAAAAGTGTGCTAACAAGCTACGCAGTGTGTCGAACAAACCGAGCTGGAGAAGTTCGACGGTGTCAGTGAGGGCAAGTACACAATCGGTCTGGGACAGACAAAAATGAGCTTCTGTGATGACCGTGAGGGTATGTTGGCCTTGTTATCCTCTAAATTTTTAATATGTTTCCATTCGCTAAGTATATTTTTTTATAGATATCTACTCTGTCGCCCTGACCACTCTCTCCTCCCTCTTTCGCAAATACAACGTCGACCCCAAGTCCGTTGGTCGTCTCGAAGTCGGTACTGAGACTCTCCTGGACAAATCCAAGTCCGTCAAGTCCGTTCTGATGCAGCTCTTTGCCGAGAGCGGAAACTTCAACGTTGAGGGTGTTGATAACGTCAACGCTTGCTATGGAGGTACCAACGCTGTCTTCAACAGCATCAACTGGCTTGAGTCTTCCGCCTGGGATGGAAGAGATGCCGTTGTTGTCTGCGGTGACATTGCTCTGTATGCCGAGGGACCTGCTCGCCCTACTGGTGGTGCTGGCTGTGTTGCCCTCCTCATTGGTCCTGATGCCCCTATTGTCTTTGAGCCCGGTCTTCGTGGCTCTTACGTCACCCACACCTACGATTTCTACAAGCCTGATCTCACCAGCGAATACCCCGTTGTTGACGGTCAGCACTCCCTTCAGTGCTACACTGAGGCTGTTGATGCTTGCTACAAGGCCTACGCCGCTCGCGAGAAGACGCTGAAGGAAAAGACTCAGAACGGAACCAACGGTGTGGCCCATGATGAATCCAAGACTCCTTTGGACCGCTTTGACTATATCCTTTTCCACTCCCCTACCTGCAAGTTGGTCCAGAAGTCGTACGGCCGTATGCTTTACAACGATTTCCTCGAGAACCCCACCCACCCCGCTTTCGCTGAAGTCGCTCCTGAGCTGCGCGATCTGGACTACAGCAAGTCTCTCACTGACAAGAACGTCGAGAAGACTTTCATGGGTCTGACCAAGAAGCGCTTCGCTGAGCGTGTGAAGCCCAGCCTTGATGTTGCCACTCTCTGTGGTAACATGTACACCGCCACCGTCTACGCCGGCCTGGCCAGCTTGCTCAGCAACGTCACCTTCGACCCCAGCCAGCCTAAGCGCATTGGCCTTTTCTCCTACGGCAGTGGTCTCGCTGCTTCCATGTTCAGCGCGAAGATTGTTGGTGACGTGTCTTACATGGCTGAGAAGCTTGATCTTCACAACCGCCTCAATGCTAGGGATGTCTTGGCCCCCCAGGCCTATGTTGAGGTGAGCAATAGTTTCCCGCTGAAATTCTTTCCGCCTTGATATCTGCAGTTCAACTTTACTAACTATTTTCTTTCTAGATGTGTGCTCTGCGTAAGCAAGCTCACTTGAAGAAGAACTTCAAGCCCTCCGGTAACACGGAGACGCTTTTCCCCAACACCTACTACCTCACTGAGGTGGACGACATGTTCCGCCGCAAGTACGAGGTCAAGGCATGAATAATGGCTAGCGCTTGATGTTAATTTGGACATGATGAGTTTCTTTTTCTTCCTTGTTTAGACGATTCATTAGATTCCCCTCAGGACCGCATTGTCGTGTTTGGTTGCCTTGATAGAGCTCGCAAACTGGGTTATGTCTGCAAATTGTCTCGGTCGATTTTATTTACTTTGTCTGCCTGCCCTAGGTTCTCAGGAGGAGCCCAGAAGGAAAATATTTTCTTGTTTTTAGGAGCTGGCATGATGCTGATGTTCCTTTCCGCCCAAGATGGCGCTGAAATGCTTCCGGATTTATGAGAAGATCTTATTTATTAATTAAACATATTAATCAATTTATTTCACATATGGTTCACTACTATCAAGGTATTCAATGTACTTGTCGAAGGGATTGTTGCTTAGTCACGTCTGCAGCCTAGTTAACTAACTCTAAGCGGACGGTGTATAGTAGTACTAGTACTACCTACTGTACCTCTAACCTCTACCTATTCACTACTACCATAAGTTTCTTCACAACCCTATCTACCTTGACAATTCTGATGAAGATAAAGATAGAAAATATCGCAACATTGCAGAGAACTTGAAACAATCTACCTGTTAAGAATAGAAACATTTCGAAAAATCAGCGTATGGTAGCCGTTTGCACTCCTTCGCGCCAGACGCTTCCTGCAGTGCCATCCTTCATTATTCCTTCTTTTCTCCTTGCTTTATGCAATTGTCCCTCCTTCACATCCAATCCAATAACTTAGTCCAAGTTAATTTCTGAGAACTCTGGATTATTTGTCCGTTTCATCAAAGCCAAGAATGCTGCAGGTGATCGAGGGGAAAGAACCACTCAGGGAGCCTGGCGCCAAACTGGAGGGAAGTCGGCGCCTACTGCAACAAACTCCATTGCTCCGGTTCAAGTTTGTCCAAAGAATGTATTCTTATAATGACTCGGATCATCAACCTATCGTACCGACTTTTTGGGTCTCTGGGACAGCATCCACAACCTTGATTGGCCTGACCCGGCGGTTCTTGTTGCTGTTCCACACATCTCCTGCAGGTCCTGCTATCGACCCTCGGCGCTTGGAGTTGTGATCGTGCTTTGAGGACCACCGTTTATCAAGATATGCCAATCGTTAGCTTTACTCTTGCCGCCGACTAACGGGTCTAATAGGCGAGATTCGTTTGGTGAAAATCGTGATTAAATTAGCTATAATTATCCAGAAATAGCACGAAACACAAGTGTTGCCGATTATAGAAGCTTTTTACGGCTCATGACGAACCATTCCCTGGATGAGATCAGTGAAGATCTCCATCAGATCTGAAGAAATCGAGCAGGTGCAATTTTTAGCAACAAATTGACGCGCGACTGTTAGATGAAACAGCGTCTGCCTGCTCCATTAGCTCTAAGCTCGTTTGTTTCGCGCATTATCCAAAGAGATGCCGACAATTCATGTGTCCATTGCCTCACCATCACCAATGTGGACAATGGCTCACGATGACTAGCGACTTTGGCGTCAGTATGGAGATTTCTCCATGTTTCATGTGCTGCTATTCTGGTCGTGTTTGTCGGTTACTTTTTTTAATTCAGACCGTATGAGCCTCTGATCTATGAACATTTATATCCAAACATCTTCCTCCCCAAGTGTGCAAGAGCTTATCATAACCACTCATACAGACTATGACTCGACCGTGATACCTTGTTTCTTGAACAACTGTCTTTCACCTTCATCTACTTTCTTTCTTGACCATCCATTGACGAAGATCGCTCTCTGATTCATCGTGGAAGCTGGACCTTCCATTTATCTGCAGTACTCAATTATAACCGAACTGTTTCTGCTACACAACTCGACACAATGGCCTTGGAATACTCATACTATCGGCCAAGCACTCCGCCAGGGCTACCATATGAGGGAATCGTTCGAATGACCCACAGTCGCAATGCATCTGACTCGTCTATATACTCCAACGATTCCTCGCCTTGGTCAGCAGTCACCTCAACCACCAGCCCGAGCACCGACTCTCCACCTCGTTATCATCATGGACCGGCCCTTCTTCCCAAGATTAGAGATCAGGATGTGGTTATTGAACCAGCCCCGGCTAGTGGACCGCAGCGTCATCGTAAAGTGCTATCGAACACTCGGAATCCACCTGGTTTCTTACCATACCCTCCCAATCGTGCAGCAGTTCAGCGTCATAGTACTGAATGCGTGGACTACTACCTTGTGGCATCCCCAGTTTCGCCCATGTACGCTGATTCAGCATTGGCGTCTCCTGTGAGCATAACGTCCTCGCACAAGCGCAGAGTATCCAGTGCGCATTCTCGATCGTCCAGTGTCGATGAGGCAACTTTAGCTCAATATGGTTATTCAACGTACAGGCAGCTCTCTAAGTACTCTGGACAGCCACAAGGGTCTCCTACCGCACCCGTCACCCCTGTCACGCCAAATATTATTGTATACCCACCTTATTCGCAGCCTTCTCCCGTTGGTCATTTCTCGCGCACATCTCGAGCCAGAACCCAGGCCCCACCGGTGCTTCCAGTTTCCCCTTACAGCTATTCCCAAGTTTCGAGTGCCCAGTGCTCACCGGTTGGCTTTGCGCACGGTGTTGATAGAATAAGCCCATCGTCTACAACTCTTCTTTCATACCTAACCGGGCCAACACAAGCGATCAATCTGGTTCGCAACGTAAGCGTGATACCTACACGAGGGATGCATGACTACTTCTGGTGGGATATCCGAAATCTGCGCAGCTGGTCCTCCTTTTCTCTGTCCACATTCCACTCGATTAATGGCCTCACGAAGCTCCTGAAGACAGCAATTCCGTCACATCTGACACCAACAGCCGTGGTCTCAGGCTCACGCTTGTGTCCTGATTCTGAATTCACGTTGGTTGACCTCATACAAGATATTTATGCTCCACGAGTAAATGCCGCTTTGGCCGTGTCTCAGGGCCCAGATCACCTGGCGCTCTATGCTACGCCTGTCCCACGGATCCATGCCAATAGAAACTATGGTGGCCCGCATTTCCTTGCAAATTACACTTCAGATACGGAGCGGACGAGCTCGGGTCTGCCCCGTGGACGGCTGGTAGGAATTGTCAAAACTTTCGACCGTTGGAACACAAGTATGCGCACTGAAGCGCCTCATCGGCGGGTCGAGTATTTGAATGGCCTAGCGCACCTTCAGCGGTGTATGCGCGAACATTCCTGTCGATACGGCTTCATCATCACAGAGATTGAGCTTGTCTGCGTGCGTGCGGGGTGCGACGAGGGTGACGACGTGCCTTACTTTGGCTTCCTCGAGGTTTCAGCTCCTATACCCACTAAGCTCGCGGCGAGCTCAGACGAAGGTTACTTGAAACCTTGCTCAGCCCCTTACGGCCACCCCCATTCGCCCACACCGTCCAGCGACAGTTCATTGGCCAGCCAATCCCCTATCTTGGACGCATATTCTTCACCAGCTCCAGAGGAGCTTGGTGTACCGATGACGGCGAGTCTGGCTTTATACTTCCTCCTAATGCTTTCTAAATCCGTACCTTTGCCGTCCCAGCCGTCATCTCACCTGAATGTTGGCGGACCCGGAGCCCTAACTCGGCAGCGTGTCCTCCCCGAAGGGAAGGACAAATGGATTCCAGAACCACAGATTGGAGAAAAACGAGATGCCAAACGAGTGCGAGGCTGGATCTGGCCACAAGATGCCTGGCACCGGCGCGAGGGAGGTGGAGCACCACGTTCGCGAGCGACTGGTGTGGAAAGCAAACCAAAAAAATGGCATAAGTAACGGGGAAAAGAAAAACCAAGCCAAAAGAAAAGAAAAGAAAAGAAAAGAAAAGAAAAGAAAAGAAAAGAAAAGAGGAAGCTGGAATATTCCTCATAATTCTAATGTGTATTTTCTGACGTTGAGCATTTTGTTGTCATAGTAATCTATCTAATCAACCAATTTGTTTCTGAAGCATACGAAGCACAAAAGTGATCTTGAACTACGATCGACTCATCCTCACGACTTGAAGGTCCCTCAAAGACTGCGCGCTTTCCTAACTTACTGCCTAATTTATACTAATAAGCATCTTACTATCGATAAAACTAGTCACAAGAGTCGAAAGCCCCCATAACCCTGCCCCCCCAAGGTACTCATGACGCAGATCATGACCAAACCATCATGTTTTTTGCCATTATTGGCTTTAAAGGACCTTGGGATCCAAGTACCCCGGAGGCCATCATTTACCACCAACAGATTTATAGAAGCTGTACGGAACTATCTCATGTAACTGCTAGTTCAAAGAAAACTTTTGCTCTTCTGAGTATACCTAAATCCTCGGGTGACAACCCCTGAACAACCCTAAGCAACTAATAAATATACCATAAGCGATGGTTTCCAAAGGATCCACACCCTCCTTTTCAGACCTCCTCGATGTAATCATCGTCGGTGCCGGACCATGCGGTCTCGCCGTCGCTGCCAGACTGAAAGAAGAAACACCGTCCGCGCTATTCACAGACGACGAGCACCAGCGCTACCACTGGATCAACAAACATAGCGGCCGGATGGCGCTTGTACAGGCTCGCCACGGCAAGCAGAAAAAGGTCAAAGCAGAGAAATGGCACGGATACACCCCTCGACAGTCTTTCTCATCTACACATTCAGAGTCTATAGCGGGGTCTCCGCCTTCGCTGTCTTCGTCCGCCTCGACTGCTTCAGAGGAGACGGAAACTGGTGCGGTGGAGGATGGTTCGCCCTCCATTCTTGTTTTGGATAGTACGGGTGATAAATGGATGGAGCGGTGGAATCGGGCGTTCAAGACGTTGGAGATCCAACAGCTTCGTAGTCCCATGTTCTTTCATGTTGATCCGAGTGATCGGGATGGAATGTTGGCGTACACGCAGGAGGTGGGGAGGGATTGTGATCTTTGGGAGATATCTGGATGTGTGGGGAAGGAGTTGAGCAAGCATAAGAAGAAAAAGAAGATGAGGTCGAAGGCTGTGTGAGTACTTTCCTTCTTTTTCTTCTCTGATTGTTGTCTTGATCATAGAGCTAATGGTTTATGGTGCTGTAGGGCTATAGGGGAGGTTGAGATCGATGAAAGGGACCGCAAAGACTATTTCTCACCTTCCACGGGCCTTTTCGAGGACTATTGCTCGAGCATCATTGCACGGTATGGTCTTAACACGCCGGGCATGATCCAACAACGTGAAGTCATTAATGTCCAGTACGACTACCATGACGAGAGGTCGCCTTCCGAGAAGATATTTACGGTCACGACGAATGATGGGGCTGTGTTCTATAGTCGGACGGTCGTGCTAGCCATTGGGCCTGGCAGGACGAAGGTCTTCCCGTTTAAGTTAACTGATGAGGAGGCAAACGGGGCTTGTCATAGCACGGAGATTCGATCGTTTCCAAGCCCCAATGTGAAAAGGAAAATCCAGCAACGTCAGCAGACGAATTTGATGGTTGTTGGGGGAGGGCTGTCTTCCGCACAGATAGTGGATATGGCTATCCGGAAGGGAGTGAGCAAGGTGTGGTTCCTATTAAGGTCTAATTTCAAAGGTAAGTATTAGGGATCAGCTTTTATCCTCAAATGAGCCTAACGAGAAATACCAGTCAAACATTTCGATATCGACCTAACGTGGATGGGCAAATTTAAAAACTACGAAAAGGCAGCCTTCTGGTCCGCAGACACGGACGAAGAACGCCTCGAGATGATCAAAACAGCACGCAATGGAGGCAGCATCACACCGCGGTATCAGAAGATCCTGAAGCAGCATGCAGCCCGCCACCGCGTCTCGATCCACTCTCGTACAGTCATTCTCAGCCGTGAGTACTGCCCCATGTCTCAGACATGGTGCCTCACCACTGATCCTCCAATTCCCGACCTCCCTCGCATCGACTACATCTATTTTGCAACAGGCATGCAGGCGGATGTGAACGAACTTCCGCTGCTTCAGCAAATGAATCGCGAATATCCGATCGAGACCAAGCAGGGTCTGCCGTGCATTACGGATGATCTCATGTGGAAGGCGAATTTGCCTTTGTTTGTAACTGGACGGCTGGCTGCCCTCCGCCTAGGTCCGGGAGCCCCTAATCTTGAAGGAGCGAGGCTGGGTGCAGAGAGGATCGCATGGGGTATGGAGGAGGTGCTGGGACGCGGAGAGAGTGAGGATACACCAGCTGAACGATCCAAAGAGTGTTTCTGTGGCTTGGGAAATCGATACGCTGGGTTAGCTGATGTGGATTGGTAACTTGGCTTTCTGGCTGACCACCCCAGGCAATATTTAAACTTCTGATTTTGTAGAGCCTCATATATGAGCCTCCTCGTATAAGGTTGTACGCTGTACGAGCATTGCATGGCAGATTACGGAGTATATGAAGCCGTTCGTGTTAAAAGTAGTTCGTGTAACGTACTACTTGATACACGTATTACATACACATAGAGAAGTCTTCCCGCGGTCATTGGTTGAAATAAATGTAACATATGATGTATCATTAAGTACAATACCTCAGAGAGTACCTATTTAATGATGTTGCCTAAGTCGATATAATACCATCGATGGCCAGCTTCACTGTTGCCTTCTCTTCTTCATCTACAAGCCCTCTTCATCCACATGGCTCTTCCAGGCAACCAAGCTTTCTCAGCATCCTAAGCCTCAGCTTGGTCATCCAGACGTCAGATAGATTCAGCTTCAGACGACTAGTGAGCACGCGAATTGCCATTTGACATGCGCGCTTAGTAGTCCTCCAGCTGCGGCGCCTACGCGGCGCTTTCCTATCTCTATTAGTCCGCCGCGCGTTCTCTGATACTGGCTGGTTTGCCTCAATCACATGTGGGACATGAATCACCAGTGCCACACGTTTGCAACCTTGCGAGCGGACACGCCGTGGTGGTGGTTGTTTAATTAGCCAGAAAGAAATCATCTTCCGTGCATAGCCCGCACCGCCACACTACCAGCCACATATGTGGCGAGTGCATTCGCCGTTGCTTAATTGGCGAGAAACACCTCTGATTGGTATGTGGAGCATTACTATGCAGAGGTAATTAGTCCTGACTCTATTTTACTTACTCCGGAGTATGTACTCCGGTCACGGATGATGGAGGCAATCCCGCGAATCATATTGCTTTATCAAAACAAGAAAATCTATGGATAATTAGCTTTCTTGAAACTATTGGCGAAGGAGGCGCAGCCGACTGGTCTTCATTACGGCAACTTGGCGTCAAAATTCTGGACTCCGATCAGACAGACCCGCGTTTTTGCACTGTCCCTCCGTCCGTAGCGCCGTCCGGACTCCGTGTCTCTATTCGCCGCTTCTCCATGGATTTTAACGCTTTCTACGAGCCACTCAGATTGTCTAGTGCGCTATACATCGGTGCGAAGCTATCCCCCGCGCGTCTGGTCGCGTTTGGGAAGTGTTGCAAACGCCGAAGTCGCGCCCTCTCAGGAGAGAGGATGTGGAATGGTTGAGGACACCAAATTCCTTTGGCGGTTATACTCGCTAGTTTATTTGCTCTCGGCAAAGTCAGTTTGGTCATGAAGCTCGTTGGCATGGGTGACAGACCCCGCTCTTGGATTAGAGCCGATCATTGTGACTCGCTGGGATTCCCCCTTTCGAGCTACCGGGAGATTGTCAAGGAGGCTGTGCAAGTGGGAGTATGATGGCAATCCATGTCGATGGAACCACTCACACGACCGGACACCCCTGCACCCACCATATTCCATGGAAATGCTGCTGAGCTTGCAGATATCGAGTGCAAGCTCCAGGTCTTTCTTAGATGGCTAGGCTGTGACCGTATTTCTGCCGTGTGCTGTTGAGCTGGTACAACTTGGCATTCCTGCTGCTTCTGTGGGAGAGTCATATCTGACACGCGAAAATCTTAAAATCTTATTGACATTTTATGATTATACCATTATCTGATTTTTCATTAGCCAGTCTCGGCACTTGTACACAGCCTCCTTGTTAGATAAAAGAACGCACCCTTCCCCATCACCTGTTTTCTGCACATGCCCTTAATTGTGCGGCTTCTACTTTCATATACATATTGATATTAATGTGCTTTTCGTCTCTCGTCAGCAAATAAGCTCAGCGTATTAGTCGCAGAATGCTAACCCCAAACGACAATCGTCAGGAGGGATTCTTGAACCCCTTCGCAGGGACCCCTGCAAACAGAGAAGTAAGTCTCCAAGTCACTCACTTCAACATATTCGGACGCGTATTGATATAGAGAGAAGCAGTCGTCCGTTTCTCCCGGGTCAGGGCAAACAGACGTATCGTCAGCCCAACCATCTTCATTATCACCAGACATGGCGTCGACTCTCAGTCCAAATAGACTATCAGTTCAGAATGCCCCCCCTCGATCATCACACTCATCATCACCTTCACTTGGTGGTGAAACTTTACGGTCAAGAGCAGACTCAACTATCTCTTGTGCAGATACTGTTGTCAGGTCAAGAGCAAACTCAGCAGCTACCACCACCAAAGCTGTATACGATGACGTCTCAGTGGCAGACGCCTTGAACCCTGATGCTCGGAATGAAGATGATTTCATTGTACAAGATAATAAGTTCGCCTTCTCACCCGGCCAGCTTAATAAGATGCAAAATCCGAAGTCCCTTGCTGCTTTTCAGGCGCTTGGTGGCTTACATGGCCTAGAACGCGGCTTGCGGACAGATTTGACGGCTGGACTGTCCGTAGATGAGGGTCACCTAGAAGGCACCATTAGCTTTCAAGAAGCGACATCGTCTGAGAACTCCCACTCAAAACAACAATTGTCCTCAATTACAGAGACGCCTACATCCGAGACCGACTCACAGTTCCAGGATCACATACGCATCTTCAGCCAAAACAGACTGCCTGCTCGTAAGTCGACTGGCTTTCTGAAGTTGCTTTGGCTTGCATACAATGATAAAATTATTATCTTGCTTACTATCGCCGCGATTGTGTCACTGTCTCTGGGTATCTATGAGACCGTCAGTGGAGGCTCAGGGGTCGACTGGGTCGAAGGTGTTGCTATCTGCGTTGCGATATTGATTGTCACCGTTGTGACAGCCGCCAACGACTGGCAGAAAGAAAGGCAATTTGCCAAGTTGAACAAACGTGTATGTATTCCGTCTTAGTGTCTGTGGATTACTGTCTGACAGCCCTAGAACAACGACAGAGAAGTCAAGGCCGTCCGCTCGGGCAAGGTGTCCATGATTTCAGTTTTCGACATTACCGTTGGAGATGTTCTCCACCTTGAGCCAGGCGACTCTATCCCTGCTGATGGTGTCCTGATATCCGGTCACGGAATCAAGTGTGACGAGTCTTCTGCTACTGGCGAGTCAGACCAGATGAAGAAAACCGATGGATATGAAGCCTGGCGACAAATTACAAATGGTACTGCTACGAAGAAGCTCGACCCCTTCATGATTTCTGGCGGCAAGGTCCTTGAAGGTGTAGGGACCTTCCTAGTAACGAGCGTCGGACGATACTCAACCTATGGGCGCATCCTGTTGTCGTTGCAGGAGAACAATGATCCGACCCCTTTGCAAGTCAAGTTGGGGAAGCTTGCCAACTGGATCGGCTGGTTAGGCTCTGGGTAAGATATGCAATCCTTTGCTTGTGAGTAATACGGCTGACCTCTCCAGCGCCGCAATCGTCCTATTCTTCGCATTACTTTTTAGATTTATTGCTCAACTCCCGGACAATCCTGGCTCTCCTGCGCACAAGGGAAAGGAATTTGTTGATATTCTCATCGTTGCTGTTACGGTGATTGTCGTCGCCATTCCTGGTGAGCTTTCTGTCTCCTCAATGCTACAATAACAGAATATTAATGAGAAATAGAGGGTCTCCCACTGGCCGTAACTTTAGCACTCGCCTTTGCTACAACAAGGATGGTCAAAGAGAACAACCTTGTGCGCGTCTTTCGTGCTTGCGAGACGATGGGAAACGCCACGGTCATTTGCTCCGACAAGACAGGGACTCTTACCCAAAATAAAATGACTGTGGTCGCGGGGACACTGGGATCAAAGAGCTTCGGACAAGATGACAATTCCAGCTCTTCGGTGACCGCAACTGAAACTTTCAAACAGCTCTCCTCCAGAACGCGCGACCTGATCATCAAAAGCATTGCACTTAACTCGACCGCTTTTGAGGAGGAAAGGGATGGCTCGAAGGAGTTTATCGGGAGTAAAACTGAAGTAGCATTGCTACAACTAGCTAAAGACTACCTCGGAATGGATGTCACCGCTGAACGTGGATCTGCAGAGATAGTTCAATTGATTCCCTTTGACTCCGCCCGCAAGTGCATGGGAGTGGTGTACCGGGAGCCTACAGTGGGCTATCGACTTCTCGTCAAGGGAGCTGCTGAGATCATGGCTGGAGCATGCTCGACGAAGATAGCTGATACGGATGGTCTCAACGGCATCGCTGTTGATCAGTTCACCCAGGAGGACAGCCGGAAGGTACTCAATACTATTGAATCCTATGCCAACAAATCTCTACGAACGATCGGGCTGGTCTATCGCGATTTTTCGAACCTTTCCAGCTGGCCTCCGAGCTATATCAAGCCCTCTGAAGAGGATTCAGATGTGGCTCAGTTCGAAGAGCTTTTCCGTGACATGACCTGGGTTGGTGTTGTAGGTATCCAGGATCCTCTCAGGCCCGAAGTACCTGCAGCTATTGAGAAGTGCCGTACCGCCGGTGTGCAAGTGAAGATGGTCACTGGTGACAACATAGCAACAGCCACCGCCATCGCATCGTCCTGTGGTATTAAGACAGAGGATGGAATTGTCATGGAAGGGCCTAGATTCCGCCAGCTGTCGGATGATGAAATGGACGAGGTGCTTCCACGACTTCAAGTTCTGGCCCGTTCATCGCCTGAGGATAAACGGATCTTAGTAGCACGGCTGAAGCATCTGGGAGAAACTGTGGCGGTAACTGGAGACGGTACCAACGATGGCCCTGCACTGAAAACCGCCGATGTTGGCTTCTCCATGGGTATCGCTGGTACAGAAGTTGCCAAGGAAGCCAGCTCCATTATTTTACTTGATGATAACTTCAGTTCGATCGTGACCGCAATCGCGTGGGGTAGAGCTGTGAACGATGCCGTGGCCAAATTTCTCCAGTTCCAGATCACGGTCAACATCACTGCTGTCGTCCTAACCTTTGTTTCGTCTCTCTACAGCAATGATAACCAAAGTGTCTTGAGCGCAGTGCAGCTGCTTTGGGTTAACCTGATTATGGATACCTTTGCAGCCCTCGCTCTCGCAACTGATGCACCGACGGAGAAAATCCTCCATCGCAAGCCCGCCCCGAAGAGTGCATCCTTATTTACTGTGGTCATGTGGAAGATGATCCTCGGACAGGCAGTTTACCAGCTCGCCGTAACTTTCATGCTATACTTTGCCGGAAGTCACATCCTCAAGGATCATCTCAGTGCTGAAAATGGAAAGAAAGAGCTCGCCACCATCGTCTTCAACACTTTCGTGTGGATGCAGATTTTCAATGAGTTCAACAACCGAAGGCTTGACAACAAGTTTAATATCTTCGAAGGAATGTTGAAGAACTATTAGTTCCTTAGGATCAATTGTATCATGGTTGGCGGCCAGGTCATGATCGTCTATGTCGGTGGTGAAGCTTTCGGCGTGACTCCCCTGAACAGCCTCCAGTGGGGTGTTTGTATCATCTGCGCGATCGGTTGTCTCCCTTGGGCAGTAGTTCTCCGCCTGATTCCCGACAAGCCGTTCGGGATCGCGCTCGACTTTGTTGTCAGAACCATAGCATTAATCCTGCGGCCTATCAGCAAGGCTCTGGGGTTTGTTGGCAAGATGTTCAAGTCTGCTGTGCGACCCGTTAAACGGGTTACCAAGCGAGTATTCAGCAAACGTCAGGAAGAAGACATTGGTAGACCGGACGAAGAGGCTGCCGTTATGACGGATATGAAACGGCAGCAAACCCCCGAGGCGCCAACGACATCGGTCACAGTGCCTCCGATTACTATCACGACCTCTTGACGAACTCAACATACGATATGACTGTCACTGATCTGCCTCGCGGCTGCAGGGCAGTTCCCTCTGTATAATAGTTAACGAATGCGCCACATGCATGGATATTGTATATACACATGAAGTGGCTGGGTGGTATATGTCTTTTTATGTTGCATAGCGGGTGCTTTTTACTTCTGTTGGCTTTTAGATTAGAGCGCCCATGATTTTTGAGATACACAGATACTCCCATGTAGATAGTTAGCTTGAACCTGTTTGAATCTAAACTTTGCTTTTCAATGGCATACCTTGAACTCCGTATTTCATAGAGATTTTTGGCCACTGTAAAAATGCCTTCATGCAGTATAGTACTTATCTGCTGCGGATATATATATGAGACGATGTTAATAGGTTGATGGTAAGGAATCGACACTGTGTGATTCTTTCGCATGCATACAACATACAATATAGAGCACCCAACAGAAACTATTCAATTAAGTGACCACTGTTACCAAAGTCGCATACACAAAATGATTAGTACTTGGGTATACTACTAGTACTGTGCAGAACCGATTTTCTGCCTGAGGCGTCCAGGCCCACCTCCGCACCGCCGCAACGCCGCCCACATCATCATCATCTCGAAGACATCGAAAGTTGTAACTCTAACTTCTTGACTTACTTCTTTCACTCCGCCCAATTCGACTTGTGTATAAGCTAAGAAGATAGTTAGTGACCCTTGCTCCTATTCCCCATCGGACAGGAAAAGCAACGAGCTGCCACACATCCCGCCTGTCCCTCCTCTTCTCCCCGCTCCGTTACCGTCGGACTGGATAATGACGGTGCCTGACCGTGAATTGAGCCTAGCTAACATATAAACAGCCCCAGGCTTAGCCTCGCTCGGCCATATCTTTAGCTATACCACGAAAGAGTAAACACAGCTCCCTACCATAAACTAATCACCTCCGAACCACACTCCGAACAAACAAAAACACCCGCCATGGCTCAAATCAACTATCGCACAATCAACATCGACGTGCTGGACCCGGAGTCCTCCGTCAACTTCCCCATGGAAACCCTCCTCCCCCCTACCCTCCCAGCCCCGACCACATCCAGCGAAGCCGCAAACGTCGCCGCCCAGGTGCGCCAGCTACTCCGCAGCGGGGACCCCGAGGGAGCTCTGCGCGCTGTCCTCGATACGGCTCCGCTGGGCGGAGATGACCGCGCAAAGGAGGTGCACTTGGCTACCGTTATCGAGGTGTTGCAGGGAATTCGACAGGGCGAGATGACGAAGGTGTTGGAGGGGGTGTGCAATGGACAGGGCGGTTCCGAGCGGGCGGACTGCTTGATGAAGTATTTGTATGTTTTTCTCTTTCTCACTCTATGTCTTTTTTGCTTGTGTTGTGCGGTATTGTTTGATGGCTCTGTGTGGCTAATTGTTATACTAGGTACAAGGGAATGGCGGCCCCTGGGCCTAGCAGCGGTGCGCAATCGCCTCGCAAATCGGTCTCCCCGCAGAACACCGGATTCTCGCAGATTCAGGCTAGGAACCTTGGCGAAGGTGGTGGTGGTCAGCAAATGAGTGTTCTGTTGAGCTGGCATGAGAAGTTGGTGGAGGTGGCAGGAACTGGGTCGATCGTCCGTGTGATGACGGACCGGAGGACGGTCTAATATGATCGGGTTGCGCTCTAGTTCTGAGATAGAGATGAGGGGATAGATAAACAGGTGATTGGGGATTCGTTGATATTCAAATGTTTTTCGTTCGTGCTGTGTTCATACTTCGCTGCCTTCGCTTTTCTGCCCCCGCCAATGGATGATATCCTAGATTCTAACCGTATAGTATACATACTGAACAAGATATAGTTTACAATATTCTCATCTAATCACCGATTAGAGAAATCACCACCGCCCAGAATATCCTTCAGATTGACCTCTCCACTTCCCCTGGCCAGAGGCTGAGCTTGTCCCTCTCCCTCCTTCCACCCAATCATGTAGATCAACCTGAACGTCGCGGGGATGCCCCTCGACTCTTCTTCCTTGTGCAGTTCCCTATAGATGGCCTCATTGGCGAGTAACACATCACGCGACATCGGGCCCAACTCCCGGTGCAAGATAGCATTGTTCTCGCCCATCGACTGCAAGTCCTGCATGAGAGCAAACGTATCCGGGTACTCCACCACGATGTCCTCCACATCAACCGTAAGCATCTTGAACCCGGCCTTATTCAACAGTCCACCTACATCACGCACATCGGCCAGTGGCGAAACATGCGGACTCACACCACCGCGTCGCTCCATATCCGCCAGCTGCAACGACGTCCGGAGCTCAAACAATGTATCGCCACCGAACATAGCTGCAATGAACGGACAATCCGGCTTAAGAATAGAGTTCACCTGCGCCAGCAGCGAGGGTAGATCGTTGATCCAGTGAATAGAGAGGGAAGACAAGACGGCATCGAACGTGTTCTCCGCGTAGGGAAGGCTCTCGAGGTCGGGGATGACCTCCCGCTTGATAGAAATCTCCTTGTTGAAGGGCTCGTCCGCATCGCGGTGGAGAAGCGCATGCGAGGTGTCGACGCAGGTGAGGTTCGAGATGCGGGTTGCGAGGGGTGGTGAGTTTGGGTTGACGGGGTCGATGTCGGGCATTGTTAAGGCGCGAGCGATGTTGCAGCTGTTTGCGCCGAGGTCGAGCACATTCGGGATGTCTCGTTTTATATCCTAGATTCCACATCGTTAACCTCATGATTCTCGTTGATATGGATGTAGCTGTGAAAAACACACCAGTAACCGCTCGCATAGCCGCATCGCTACCTCATCTTTGATATAATCTGTCTTCCGGCTCTCCTCAACATTCTGGGCTGCGCGGTCCTTCTGTACATGTTTTACTTTGCGGTTGAAGATTTCCAGGACGGGGTTGCCGGGTGTTTGGCTGGCGTAGGTTCTGGTGGCTCTGTATGTGAATGTCCGGGGTGAAAACACCGCCGGACGGAAGATTTGGCGGAGAGACATGATTGTGTCTCGGGGGTTCAATTGTCCTTTAGATTGAGTGAGAGGACTTAAAGCATTGCGGTTATGTGGATATGAGGGGAGTAAAGTCGAAGAAGTTGCGGCGGAGATTGAAACTGCGGGAAGTTTGCGGCGTGACGTCGGCGGAGCTTTAAATCTGAATTAAATTCCATTCAACTCCGCATTTCGTGCGTTGTCAACAATTCCTTCCCCGCGGGCTTGCGCCCATCTTTACGAATTCGAAACTATTATGGGTGTTTGTGAGGAACGATCACGACCATATTGGTAAAGATATTGTGGATCTCTCTGGTAGTTGCGTATGTACAGATTGTTATTAGAATCTCCCCCTATTGGGGTAATTGTGTCTGATCGCGCTATCGTTTCTTTGGATTTGCAAGGCTAATGTGTACAAGTGTAGGGCATGACTTACTCGACCATACGCGCTTCAGTTTAGCTCCTCAACATGTCGCGTCCTTTCCCTTACGCCTACATCTCCTGTCCATGTGCCGACACTCCTGTTCCCGATCCAGCCAGAAAGCGGAGATCAAGAGAAACTTCCCACAAGTCCAATCCGGAGGACCCCAATGCCCCAGTTCCTCAGGATTATGACTTTGAAGATGAGCGCACGTTTGACCCGCGATCTCCCCGGTCCAACTTTTCTTTGTATCCACCGGAACAATTACTATACTGTGAGGACTGTCATCAGATCAAGTGTCCCCGATGTATAACGGAGGAGATTGTATGCTGGTATTGTCCTAACTGTCTGTTTGAGACGCCAAGTAGCATGGTTCGGAGCGAGGGGAATCGGTAGGTTGTTCATGAGTGTACTGGGTCTCCTTACCAAACGAATGCTAAGGAGGGGTCATTCTAGATGCGCCAGGAACTGCTTCAATTGCCCCATATGCACTGCTCCGCTCGCAGTCACTACGTTGGAGAATGTCACCGGAGGTGGAAGCCAACAGGGCCCGTGGGTACTATCGTGCGGTTATTGCATGTGGACGACTCTAGACATCGGCGTTAAGTTCGATAAGCCCACCAACATCCGCACGCAACTATCCAAGATGACGGACTCTTCCCGGGGGAGACAGATGTCCAAGACCTTCAGCGACCTCAAGTCCCCGCTATCCACGTATTCTTCGATTGACGATCAATTCCCCTCGCCTAGCGAGATGAGAGGGGATGACGCCAGCCCGGCCAACGAGCAATCATCTGGGCCATTGAACCCAGAGGCGCGATTCCAGGCACTGAAGGGTTTCTACAAGAGTCAGATAGCATCAACCTCCTCATTACCTAACGACCCCTTGGCTGATTTCGGAGCTGGATTCTCCTCCCCGGGGGCTCTGAACCGCATCATGTCCCTCTACACATCGTCATCCCGCCTCGGCAATCTCTATGGCGGCACTAACAAAAAACCGAAATCCAAACCGCCAGTCATGCGAGAAGCTCTCACAACCAGCGAAGGACTAAGGGTGCCGGCGCCCGATGCAGAAAACGCACTAATCCGACGCATGGCATCCGACGACTGCGGATGGGACGGAATGGCTTCCATCGAACAGCGTACATTCCAATCCCCCGACGCACGATTCGTAGAAGATCTCCTCCCGCTGCCGGTGCTACTTCGCACAAAACGGTCGAAACGTTGCAAGTCGTGCAAGCATATCCTTGTCAAACCCGAGTTCAAACCGCAGTCGACCCGATTCCGCATCCGCCTCATCGCCCTCAGCTACATCCCCTTGCCAACCCTCAAACCCCTAGTCCCCAGCCCCTTTGCGGGGCTTCCGTCGGTCACATCCGGCGCCGCGCCAAACCTGGACGCCCTGTCACCGCTGAAAACCGTGCAGCTCCAGCTCACCCTGAAGAATCACATGTTTGACCCGGTACGGGTCACACTCGCCACGCCGTCGGTGACACCCGGGCGCGTGGCCTCAAAAGTCACCATCCTGTGTCCGCAATTCGATATCGGCGCTAACAGCGACGTGTGGGACGAGGCCCTGCAGGGTTCGACCGCTCCCGGGGACGCGCGCGCCTCCCGATCCGGCACCCTAGGCTCCACCGAGAAAGTCGCAGAGGCCGGAAAAGTGTGGGACAAGGGACGTAACTGGACCACCGTCGTCCTGGAGGTCGTACCCGGGACATTACCCGGCGGCGGTGCCACAGGACGTAACCGCATGAAACAACATTATGATGACAACGACGATGATAACGATGACTCCGATGCCGACTCCGACGTCAATGCGAACGCCCTGGATTGGAGTGGACAAACTAAGGACCCTAACCAACAGCTCCAGCCGGATGAAGATGTCCTGGAGATCCCTGTCTTTGTGCGGATGGAATGGGACTCTGAGAACCAGATCGATCAAGAGCAGTCTGTAGGTAAGGGGCAGAATTCAGACACGGTCAAGAGGGAATTGGCATATTGGATGGTGCTGGGGGTGGGGAGGATTAGCCCGGAAATGGGATTTTAGATATTGGTGGTTTTAGATTGGTTGATAAATTTCCTTTTATTTACATACATACCCTTGTTGTTTGAATATTCTGGATGAAACTCGAGCCTTTGGTATCTTAGACCTGATTCATTGTATATACATATACATATACATATATTTATATATATATCTCTCTGCGGAGATATAAATCCAGCAGAGAACTTTTAGGACCTACGAACTAAATCCTACTAAACAATAAGCTTAATCGGGACAAGAAAAATTAACCACGTGCAGAAACCCAAACGAACATCTACATGAACTACGGGGGCGGAATCGGAAGAATAAAATATGGGGAATAAGCGCGAAAGAAAAGAAAAAGGAAATAAAGAAATATTTTTTTTTTCAACCACGCCGAACGACAGGAAAAGCCCGGACCAAAAGATCATGAATGATATTATCACATCACATCACATCCTCTTTTATCATTAGGGAACCCTAAACCCGAAGGACCAGATCAAGAAGCTACCCACCACCGCACAGCGCCCGCGGACGCAATGCACAACAAGATATTGCCGTTCCTTCCTCGTCCCATGTGTTTCCTTCTTCTTTTTTCTTGTCTACTTCAAGAAAGAGAGAAAAAAAAGACGTAAGCCCGCGTTCTTGTTCTCGAAAATCCCAGACTTATTTTTCTCTCATTGGCCTAATCACAGGAAAAATATAGAAGACTTTAAAAGGACATAAGGGAGAAAATTTGGCATCTAGAAGTCAGAGGCGCTGCTCTGGGGGAACTCGAAGACGACGTTGCGGCCGGTCAAACGGCGGTAGACCTCGCCGTAGGCATCGAGACGGTGGTCAACACCACCACGCTCCTTCTCATCCAGGATGACCTTGAGGGTCTTGCTGCCGTCCTCCTTGGTGCGGATGCGCTTGCCGACGATCTCAACGGGGTAGACCAGGTCGCCGAGGATGGCGTCGTGGACAGCAGTCAGAGTGCGGGAACGGGGACGCTTCTGCTTCTGGTTGGTGCGGGAGTTGACAGAGCGCTTGGGCTTGGGCAGGATGCGGCGCTGAGCAACGAAGAGGACGTGGCGGTCGGAGAACTTCTTCTCGAGCTCACGGGTCAGGCTGTTTCGGCAAGTGTTAGTCTCGAAGGATATCTTAATCTGGAAGAACCAAGGTTCTGGGTGTGTGTTCGTACCGCTGCTGGATCTTGTGGAAGCCCTGGAGGAGAGGGACAGGGACGAAGATGATGACAGCCTTCTTGCCGTGGCCGACCTCAACCTGTAATAATATCAAACCGTCAGACCAAGTTTTGCGGGATAATGTTATCCAATTGCGCATGTGTGGTTATTGCAGGTGCAGGTAATTCTCGTGTAGAATCAGAAATTGTTTCTCTGGTCGCCCCCTCTTTCATATTCCAGTCCAGTGAAGGACGTAAAATCATCCTCCATTAAGATTGTACCGCCAGCTGACGCACAAGCACATATGGCTTGATTCCACCATCTGTTCCTTCCCATTCCGACAAATATCACTCCTTTCCACAAATGACCAGAGACAAATTCTGACGCTGCAACGTGCGGTGCCAAATAGATCGGGCAGATCTTACCTCACGGGCAGAGACGAACTGCAGAGGACGAAGGGTGGCCTTCAGGTCCTGTGTGTTGCTCTCCAAGTCGAAGAGAGCGCCGGCGATCGCGTTCTCCAGCTCGGAGGGGTTCTGCCTCGAGGGCGAGTTGAGGGCGATCTTGTTGATAGCAGCCATTTTTGCAGACGAGCGACGGATAGCGGGCTGTGCTGCTGGTGCTGCCTTTCCTTGTCGCGGGTTGTTGGGGGTCGTGGGAATAAATTCGAGGATTGAAACAGAGGTCCGTCCAGCATCCAATTCTGCTCCGGTTGGTGTGGGATCGGAGGCTCGGCGCCTCGCTTAGCGACACGACGCTTGTCCCCTCCCGGTTAGCGCATTACTCTCCTAGGGAAAGCCTGGTCCCGTGACCGGTCTGCCCTCGATATCAGGAACATCTCTTATCAGTTATTATCGTTCATGATAACTACTAGAAAACTAAGTATACCTCGAGTTGGTACAGATGCTTAATGGCATCCCACCCCATCTGTGATAGCAGTAGGTATTTGAAAAATAGTAAACAATACCCTTCACACAAGGAGAATACCGAGTTCCTACCAGTACAACATCGGGGAAACCTATCCATAGTGATAAAAGACAAAGAAAGACCTCTCGCTGAGTATCAGAGAATCTGGGTGTTAATAAAAAGGAACAGAACAGGAATGAAAAGGCACCAAGATCTGGAATGAAGCACAAAACATAAACGAGAACACAGGTTGACGCCGGGATATGAGAAACTACAATGATGACACACCATGCTTTCAAACCGCCGTTGGTGCGGCACAGTCCCAAACGTCCTAGGTAATTACTCTGTAATTAAACCTAGTCGCGAGATTGCTGCATGGAAGAACAAATATTACGGATTGTAGAGCAGACACGCAGCCGAAATTAACAAGCACAACCTTCTTTGGCAGTGGCAGTAGATCGGTCTCCCAGGTTGACTCGTGAGTCCTCCGCCGGACGGCCACCTCCCAAAGTAGTCTGGCCCGTACCGGCACCAGCTCCGCGTCCGCTCTTCAAACTGCTCTCTGGGATAGCATTCGCAATTGCAGTGAATACCTCCACAACATTCACACCCGTCTTAGCGCTAGTCTCGAAGAACAGTAAGCCCTCTTCGTCCGCATATGAACTAGCCTCCCGTGTCGAGACCTTCCGGGCATCTCCGGGCGTGGCGTCTTGCTCCTCCTGGGGTTCACCAGCCGCGTCATCTCCGTCAGCGGTAGCAGCAGGGGGCTGCTGTTCGCCATCCGCCTGTGGCTCCCCAGAAGCTTCGTTCCCGTCGTTTGTCAAGTCCAGCTTATTGCCGACGAGAGCGATAACAATCCCGGGGCTGGCTTGCCGCTGTAGTTCGGCGACCCAGTGTTTGGCCTTTGTAAGGGAAGATGGTTTGGTAACATCGTAGACTACCAGCGCCGCCTGGGCGTTACGGTAGTACATGGGGGCAAGCGAGGCGAATCGTTCCTGACCGGCTGTATCCCAGATTTCGAACTTGATCGTCCGGGTCGGAAGGGAGCATTTTTGAGTCAAGAAGGCAGCTGGAATGACATCAGCACCGGGAAGAGGTTGCATTCGATGCCGCTCAAAAATCGACAATTTTGGATCTCCTACCTCCAATAGTCGGCTCTTTGTTTTCTTGAAAGTCATTGTTGACAAATCGCAGAACAAGCGATGACTGTTCACGGCCATCCATTCATCCATTTGTCAGTCTTCCAGGTTACCCGTGTACAACAGCAAGAGACGAAGGGAATCAACCGAGGCCGTACCTTTCCAACCGCCGCCTCGCCCAAAAGTACCAGCTTCACGCTACTACTCGGCTTCGGGGTATTTGTGCTAGTTGACTCAGACATGGCAGCAGAGCCCAACGGATGGGTGGCTATACACGATTAGGTTGATTTGCAGGGACGCCAGCACGGGCGATGATTATCAATCTCGTCGATGATTTCAGCTCGCCAGGGGCGGGTAAGGTCGACAAGAACTTAGAGAGCGGTAAGTAATCAGGGTAGCCTGAAGGAAACGTCAGCCCCGGGGACACGAGAGAGCCTAAGTTGGAGACCTGAGCAAGGGTCGCGAAAGGAAAAATAGACAAATAGAAATCCAGGGTCACCAACGTATTGCACCAATACCAAGAGAAAATAGCGGTGGGCACAAGTGCACTGTCGCAAGGTACTTGGAAAGATCGATACCCAGTGAGGCGGAGGGAATTAAACGGTCGTCACTTTAGATGATGGAGAGGCCACCCAAATCCGGTTTAGCGTGTCGCCTTTAGCACGGTGGCAGTCACGGGATGTTTCCGCCTTGACGGTTTCGAATCTACTCACTGACTGACATTTTGTATTTCCAACGGGTAACCTCGGACGGTAAATATTAATTGTCTTCCCCCCCAGCCCTTCATTGAAAACACACTACATGATCTGTGTCGCCCTCTTCTCTCCTTGTTTCTATTTTTTAATTTACCTCATGGTTCCAGCTCATCAAATTGATTGTACAGAATCCATGCCCAGTTCAATGGATGGTGAGACATATCAACTTCCAACTGGCGGAACAGTACCCAACCCTCAATCTCCTATGATTGGCAGGAGATGAATCTGGCCAACGCTAGTCTGGCTTCTGTCTTTGAGGCATGCTGTCAATAATGACAACATATCATGCAGGCTAGGCATGACGTGCCAGTATCCTCCAACGAGGGTGATCGCCAGGGAGTTGGGAACCATTTCAAATGACGCCCAGCCCACTGGCGCGGACAACGTTGCACAGCATGATTTGTGCAGATCCCCGGGCCGTAGGCTGTAGCTGCCCAAAATTCAAACCACAATAATAAGAATAATAATACTCATACTAAATGATTAGCACATGCAACGGGGGCTCGAACACCCTTTGATGTTTGCACAAGGATCCACCAAGATAATGCGCTGCTTACAACAATTCCAGCAAATCAGATGGCTGATACTCAGTGTGCCGCCGCAGCCAGCCCTTCCCGGGGGATAATCAACCCACAGCCATGTCATGGTCTGTGACCCGTTCACAATAGAATCGAGGCTTGTGCCAAACGTTATCTGTGGTGTTCGATTGGGAAAAGGAGAAAAAAAAAGGAAAAATGAGCAGAAGGTTGGAGAAGGCACGCCTGTTTCCATTCTTAAGATGTGTTTGTAATATGATACACATGCACTCAGGACACATTCACAAAAGTCCCAGTGATAGTTGAACAAGATAATGAAATTAGTAGGAAAATGAAGTGAAAAACGGAATGTTTGACCGCGAGGTCGCAAGCTCTAATGTTGGTATCAACCCATGTATCCCAAAGAAACCATCCTGTCTATGTCGAACGCCGAATAAGTCCAAAACCCGAAGATAAGAGCGAGAGAGGATAAAAAAAAAGCACTTTTGATGAACAGATCGTGGACCTGCGCTGGTTCATGTCGATGGTGAAATTAAAGTTGTAAAAGTAAACGGATCGGGGTCGAAGGTCAAAATGGCAGCAGCCATGAGTTGGAAAGTGGTAACGAATGTGACCCCGAAGAGGCGTATTAAAAAGGTTATAGACCCGAAACCAAGATAGTGGTGGACAATGAAGCGAATAGAGGAATGAGACATAGTGTTACAGGAACTAAGACATCCCGTTAGCCCTGAAACTGACAGTCAGTTGAGAATTGGGAGGAAATTCCACTTACAATGAAGATCGACTTCATCGACACGTGAACTCCGCAGACCATGGCGCCAATAAAACCACAAACTTTTCGCTCGAAACAATATAACATGGTGTGGTTAACTGATGCCGACATGGCATTTAGCTGGACTGGTCGGACTCGTCTGTTTTGACGCCGGTGGTATCGTATCCTCCTCGGCCCATTGTCACGGCTCAAATATCACGAATTTGCATAAGACTCTTTAAGAACAACGATAGTCAGACGTTACGTTCCCACTGAGATCGCATTTGGGACCAAGGCATGGGAGCGGGATTGGGGGAAGGAGTACTCACTCAGAGGGTTAAATAACGACAAGGAGTGCCTTGTGGCCCGTAATCTCCAATAAATAAACAAAAAGCCGGTGGTAAATATTAATGTGCGGTCTGCGTATTGATCGATTATAGCGTCAAGCGAAGTACCCAAAAAATCCCAGACAAGGGCAGGCGGTTTTAATGCAGACAACAGATGATACAGCTGCAGTTGAGATCGGAAAGGTGATCCTTTTAAGAATGCTCAATGCTTTGGCGCTGGGCAAAAATAGGCAGGGCAATGCAGCACAGACAGCGCCGACAAGTAGTAGATCTGTAAGGCAGGAATGTGACGCCGCTAAGATGACCAAGTAAATGGACTGGAAGAATGAGGAAGAGTGGAGCCCCAATCGCAGTCGATAGGTCGATTTTATTTCTGTAGTTTTTGATTTTCTTTTTTCTTTTTCTTTTCCCGCTCGAGCACTTGCGACGTTGTTTATTGTGAATTGTCCTGGTATATTTTCAAATCGTGACAAACTGGCGCGTAGCAGGGACGTGCTGGATAATATTGAATCAAGTAGTCTGATCAAACCCCGACCCAAGGAGTCAAATTGATTCAGACTATGCAGCCAGCAAGGAGGTTGATCCTAGCGATTGAAGAGTGCCACGGAAGTAGAGCTCCGTCTAGTTCGGCGATAACCAAAGATCGGACGAAAGGGTAGGGCGTTGGTAACGTCACAGAGGATGAGAGGACGTAAGACGAAGACGACAGGGGCGAAAGTACGAAGAGAGGGAGGGAGGAGGACAGGGAGAGAGTTCCTTATAGGATTAAGGAATGAGTGTGTGAAGCGAAAACTTGAAGGGGGGTTTCTGATATATGTAGTACTCCCGCAATGGCCTCAGTTTCTCCTTCAGTTTATTACTATTTTTTAATTTTTAATTTTTTTTTTCCTTTTTTCTAAAAAAGAAATGAAGAAGAAAAAAAAGAAGAAAGAAAAACAAAAAGTTTGGGTCTGATCATCAGTAACCTAAAAAAAAATAAAAAAAATAAATTCAGGAAGGGGGAAAATTAAAAAACAAGATTAATTAAAACAAAAAAAAATCAAATAATAATGATTTTTTATTTTTTATTCTTTAGAAAAAAAAAAAAAAAAAGAGACATATATAAAATACAAAAGTAATAGTAATAAATAATAAAAGCTGACAGGAACTCAGAATAATCAAAAATCCAAATACAGAATCATGGGTAGCTAGCTCCGTTTAGCATAGCAGCTCCCTCCCGTCCCGGGGGGAAGGTACGCGACAAGCTAGTACTGTGGGTGTGGATGCGATCCATCGACCCCCTTTCTTTTTCTTTTCTGGTTGTGTTCTGCGCGCCGCCCCAAGATTCCTGTCCCAACGTTTGACTGACGGCTACAGTCCCAGACACCCGGAAGGTTAGGTATTATTCCCAGTAATTTACAATAATTTCCCTTTGTCTCTCCCCTTGCCCATTTCATCGCTTCATTGATGAGTGTGGTTCTTACTACGTCTTACCTGAGATGATTCTGACAGTTTCAGGCTTATGTCGCCCTATCTTACTTATTCTGACTAAAGTCAAGGAACTCAGCGCTTCAGCTGATGGCTGGTTTTTCAGGACAGCCACGGGATCGTTCGGAGTCATCATAACCTAGGTTCCTTACTACTAGGGTAGGAGGCCGTCTGTTACGAATAAAATCTAGCCTGAAAGTAGTATGGTAACGGAGGAAACCTCTGTAATACGACAGCGTTCCATAGCTACGACCTACGACTACGAATGGGGAAAAGGAAACAAGGGAAGAAAATCGGAGCTCTCCACCAAAGTGCACCGTATATAGGTAGTACTACTTGGTTAATTAAAAGCTACCTAACCTTCTGAGAACCGACTTCTCGGACACAGCGGACTGGCTTGTTGCAGGGTGTGAGTGGGGAACTTACAGCCGCTTCCAGGAACCGCGGATGGATCCGAACCAACACCAATGGGGCTTGTCTCGATTGCTCTCGCGTGGTGTTTTGGGGGGAGAGGGGTGGGTTCTAGTGGATGGGTTAAGTAAGTTACCGACTTCGAGCCCTATACTATTCCCTTAGGAAACCCTTTGGCTAGGCTTCTTTATTTGCTTACCCAATCCAGCTTACTCTTACCCGACCTGATTGATCGTGTAATCCGGTTTCCCAAATTTCAGGCGGAATACCTAGCGTGAGGTACCAACACTGATACATGAAAGGCGGTTGGTCCATTAGACATGGATGCGTAGTGTATGAAGTTTGAACACTTGAACGAGAGCTGCCCATGCAAAGACATGTGCTCTGTATGCATGTACATATCTATTCTACTTCAAGTGAGGATAAGTCAATCACTAGTAAATGTGTGTGGCGCCATGTTTGATAGGTAAGGTCTGCACAAAGTACCGGGCCAAAGCCTAAGGCACCGGAATTGGCAGGGTATCTGCTAGGGTAGTCGGCCGTACCTTTAGTACGTTATTGGTCCGAGCTAACGTATGTACTGTAAATGGAGGTTCTCCATAGAACCAATCCAGAAGCTTTTCCTACCCGGTACCTGCTGTAGTCACCTACTAAGTCTCGGGAGACTATCGTATCCAAGATCATTGTTTATTGATTCGATACTTTCAGTTTAGTTCGATCCACTGCTCCCCTGACTGAGTCGGTGGCGATTGGCTGTTTGCCGAGTTGAGCTTTTGTTTGATAATGTATGGATGGTTACGATTTTGTATTGCATTGCCATCAAGAAGAAAGAGCTTTGGCCATGTCAAACAGAGTACATCTGGTTATTTCCTTGTTGCCAAATTTGTCTCAGTCTTTCTTCTTCTATCTTTTTTGTAAAAAGAGTTTTCATCTCCCATTATTCCCCGGTCTCCAGGGAAATCAGGGCTACCGTAGCAATAGGGGCACTGGTGGGTCCTTCTCATAGCGATCAATGATCCGGTAAACCCACAGTTACCCGCCCCGTTACGTATTATATGCGACCATCATTCTTCTCACGACCTTCTAGTCCTTCTAGCGTATCGTCCGTCTGTTTCTCCCCGCGACCATCAGAGTAAGTTATGGATTTTCTCCGTCTGTCCTCCGGATCAGGTCACGGTTTTGTCTCCCATGGCTCTGGCCCTTCTAGATTTTTCTCTCCAGTTCCACTGAATTTCTTCTGGGGTAACGTCGCTGATCGACTGATGTGTCCCGATTTACCTCCATTGATTGTAGTGCTACTGAGTTGGGTTAACTCCTGAGGGTGGACTCGGCAGGTCCTAGATTATAGAACGTATGGAAACCTGTAATTTACCACTCCACAATTGACCGCCCACTGAGCCTCGCCACAATGGGGCAGAGTCTCCAACGGAAGATGGCGGCAGAATGGTTGAGTTCTGCCGAGTTGGCTCAACTTTCCAGCCACAGGATTCATACTGCAAGCTGTGGGTTCTCTTTGTTCTGGCCTGTCGTGGACCAGATATTAACGGAAGCGTTTAATGTTTGACAGGGTTTCGCTTAATTAGTAGTCGTCTTAGCGGCGACATGTTTCAAATAGGGCCAAACATCCGTTTGTATCTCAACTGATCAATTGATTATCTGGGTACTTTGGCCACGATGGTCAAAGAGAAACCACCTGGCAAGACGTCTGTCAAGTCAGACAAAGAGGCGTTGCAACGGGCTTGTGTCTACTAGTTAATCACACAGCCAAGAGTTACATCGTTCCAATGAGAGGAAGGTAGCATGTAAATTGGACGACGCTAGTGCTTCAGATGGGGCGTACCTTTTTGTCGCCTTCTGGACAATGAACACATGCACAATCAAGCCCAAACAGGCTACTTGACAGATTACATGGTTTCAGACGAACTCGTCATCGTTCCCGACACGGAGTACGTGACAGATCAAGCAGAATGGCAACAGGAACAAGGTCATTCCAGAATCCTTCTGGAAGTCCGTCCGAAAGGTGCGGTACCATGGTTCCATCGCAGATCGTGCCATGAGCTTATGGGGCTTCCCTAAGCTGGATATGGAGACGTGTTGTCTTGCTTTTCTTATTTAGGCCGCAGAAAGGAGACTCCCACCCTAGCCTTCTCGGGTATTATAGTCGATCGACTGACTCAGATAATACAGCTAAGACGACACTAGAAACTGGAGAACAAAGGAAGGAGTCTAAAGAACCGTTGGACTTGCCCACTTCTAGGACGGGGCGGGGAATTGGCTGTTGGTTCCGTTTCCGCGCCCATCAATCAGGCAAAGTCGATACTATTGCTGCTAAAGGTAAATAAATGTGATATTATTCGCGGTTAGTATTAGTTAATTAAGGCTGTTAGACGAGCCTTCACTGCAAGCTAGGGCAATAAGCAGGGAAACTTTGGTGGATCAATCGGTTACTGCCAAGGCCATCGATTACTACAATGGGTTTTCCAAAACAATAAAAACCGGCGCGCTGCATGATTGTGAGCATGAACATGATTTTAGTGAAGAGTTTGTCTTGTCAAAATACCACAAGTCTACTATTCTATACAATCGAGTTCAAAGCCACTATGGTGTAGTAGCTAACAGTGGCGGTCAATATATTCTGAACAGATGTTTGGTTGGGGGAAGGAAAGATGGTCTCAATATTCGCAGAAAAAGAGAAATAAATTTTTAAAGGCTCAAACTGGTTATAGCAAGAGCTGTATGATCACATAGTATAGTGTTTTCTTCAATAGATCTCTCTTACAAATAGCTAATATAGATCTGGATGCATCAATTCAAACTCAACTGAGGCAAAAGCTAAAGAAAGCATGGGAAAGGATCATCAACCAAGCCATGACAGTACAAAAGTACCTTGTGAGGAGTACTATGAACCTGTGTACATCCTCACAAACACAGATACTTATAGCCACAAACATTCTTCAATAAGCTGTTACTGTGCCACAACTGATGGGTCAGATTGATCATCTCTCATTGACCTTCCATGGCGAGATATCGGTGCGTACTCCGGGGATACCTCAACTTTCCGGAACCAGAATCCTGGGAAGGGGAAATCAGAAAAAAGAGTTTGCTACGATTAACGGGACACATCCGGACGAATCATATGCATGACAGTCCCCGCCACAGGTAGGGATAGTGCGTTATTGTTAATCATCCATGTGTCTCCTCGCGTCTGGATACATATCCACTATGAAGCCACAATCCACTCCCATGCAGCCTGTCGGTCATCGATTGATAGGTTATCCACCGGATCGCCGTGAAGGCTGTGTCCGACGTATTGCCGATCGAAGCCGTGGAGTTGTCTCTTTCCTCCCCTGTCGGCAATATGTATGCAACCTGTTTGTATGTAAGGGGGGAGGGCGCATTCCAGAGCTGCAGCTGCACGATTATCACTGAGCGATGTGGCAACGCCACTCCTCAGGGCCTTTGAAACCCTGTTGTCCAGGATGATGATTTGCAAGTTTCTGTATATATTCCGATTGTTTGTGGCTGGGTGTGGTTGTCGTACTTTGTTCTGCACAGGGCTTTTTATCCGATTTTTGGGTAGTATGTCTTCACCCACTCACCACGCCCCCGACTGCCACGCATGCCTTGGGTCACCTCATTAAATCCCATCACAAACATGCCCAATGACCAGTACTACACCGTGCTATATCAGAACTGGGATATCGCTGATCGGCGGTTCTGGATCGCATGGCACCGGGACTGCGGAAACGGTCGCACGGGTGGTTTGAATCTAAATCAACGGTGTCAACGGCAAATGGGGTTCATCATGAAGGTTACGACAACCATTCGCCTGGTTGGGTAAGAAATGCGATGGACAGGCTGACGGCACCCAATCGTCAGGGTCAAACGTCCCTGGTGATAAACAAGAGGCTGAAGGCGGAGAGTTTTGGATACCCTAGGGATTACAGAGTGGATAGGAGAAGTAAGTTCTGGGCCCGAGACGGGGAAGGGGAACTGAGGTTCCAGAATGGCGGGTGGATGCGTTAGCTTCCTTCGTCCTGGACTTGCCTGGTAGAGACGAGACAAGCTACTATGGAGGTATGTATGACTATGACTAGGGATGTTTGACATGATCTACATTCTAGAGAGTCCGGCAGACTCCGTCGCCGATAGAGCAATACGATAACCCGACTATTCAAATGATCCCCAGACGGCGTGGGAACACTATCGGAAGACTACAGATAGGGCAGTCGCAGATTGTCCATGAGATAGGTAATGTAATAAATTACATGGGATTTTCGATCCACTATCTGATTGGTAATGGCGTTACCGATCAGTTCCCCTTCCAGAATTCCAACCCGTGGCTTTCGACGCTAAAAGTCCGGCTGCATTTCCGCGCTGTGACTAGTGAACCCAAGCCCGGGATGCATGTGAGGCTCCCAAGGTATTTATTAAACATTTACCTTAGGTTAGAAGATTTCTTGGTAATCTGTACGAACCTGGGAGTGGAGCTTGTCCTTCCGCTTCCGCTTTGGTCCCGAATGACGGGTTCCTACTTTCTCGTTTCTCTCGCCTAAAATAGTATGGAGATCTCCGAGGTTCTATTCCCGCTTAATCGGTACTATTAGACAGTACCAGTTTGGGACCAAAAGTGGTTGCGGAGGGAAAATAAATCATATGAAAAGGAAATTGTCAACCTGATACGGTGACATTTATATATACATCTAAATATATATAAATATATACGTATTTCTTCATTTATTTATATCTCAGACTTATCTCGAGAGACGCTCATCTCCTTGAATCAATTAGCCGGTGGGGGGCGATTTGGTTTGGGGGTTGCATCAAAGAATGTGATTGATCTACAATGCAGAAAAAAAAGCAAAAGTGGCTGGCCGTCTGAAATCAAATTGCCCAGTTTTTCTTTTCCCCGACATCACCGATAGATTGGAAAATGAGGGAAAATCCAAAAGCCACAAGATTACTTTGCTACATGTTTTGAACTTACTGCAAAAATATGCAAACAATACACATTCCAATTGTCACCAATTCTCCCCTGTTTCAATCCCATCCAACCAATAATCAATAGTGCAGCAAGGCAAAGGGCTCCTGCCTGGCGATCAGACCTCTTCGCCCCAATTCCTGGCTTTCGTGGTGGCACAACAGATCGGTAGATCTTTGGTACCTACATGGTCCATCGTCGACTTGGGATGATCGTCTGCAGAGTTGAGTTACCGGCAACCAGGCACAGCATACCCGCCCTGCGAGGACCGAGGCACGGTCCAGACCTTGTCTTGTCCCTTCAGACATGATTCATTGGGGTACCCCAGCCATTGATTGTCGTGCAAATGCAATGGTCCGGGGCATTTGGAATGAATCATGCAGCAACATTCTGTTGTCGTGTGCTCTGTTTTTTTTTTTTTTTTTTGAATGTTACAGATGGGGGTGTGGCGGTTGGACAGGTCACTCTGGTGTTTTTGCCACTCTTAGTCCTTTTCGGGCAATTTCCTTCAGCCTTCAGGGCTGTCAGCTCGGAAAGAGTATTCCAAATGCACCGGAACTCCGTGTTCTCGATACGGAAAGGTAACTATATATCATTTTCCGTGGTGAAATCCTTTTCTCATGGTTTCTGGTATCCAGTATATACCCTATCATAATATTGAAAGGACATAAGTGAGAAATGATAACTATAGTTATGTTAGTATTATAGACCATCTATCTAGGCTTTTCATTTATTCACTCCTAAGTTAGAAGTGGCAACACACCAACAGGATGGCTGAGTGGTTGATACCTTAGATTTGGATCAACATAGTTGACACCTAATACCTGTTTTCTTTCTTCCTTTTTTCTATAGGTTAAGTTAGTATCATTTCAGTCACATCGGCTTACTGAGCATCAAGGAGGAGAAATATATATGGCACTGATCCGTCAATTACGGAAGGAGCGGCCGAGCCAGTATTGAGTCATATATTGCAAACTATGAATATAAGTCAAACCATTAGGATAGGTTGGTCAGGGATAACGTGATTGATAAATGACCACATCAATGCCCCAGGTGCCCCAGCACAAGTGACCCCCTGACTGTGAAACTTCTGAGACAAAACACGCCATCATGATCCATTATCACTTCCGTGTGTCAAAATGCAGTTATATGCCATTTCGAACTTATAAAGTGCATTAGCGAGTGTGCTTAAGATAGAAGAAGAAGGAGTTATTCTCACCTGCTCATCTGTCTGGCAGACTATTACACGCGGTCCGCTACCATCTCCCTTGGAGATATCCATCACCGTCTGGTCGTCGGACGGCCCTTTGTCATTAGCTGATGCATCAATAGCTACCCCCAGGCACTGGCATTTCTCGATGACAGTTTTTCTCAGTAAGGCACTCTTCTCACCAATGCCGCCGGCGAAAACGAGTGCATCAACTTTTCCTTCCAACTTGACAAAGTAATTACCTATGTACCCCAGAATACGGTCGACGAGAATGTCGAAAGCAAGCTTATGCTCCGGACTTGGAGGATTCTCAACGGCTATCTGGGCAAAATCTGTAGTTCCAGTGAGCGCTTTCCATCCGGATTTCTTGTTTAGGATTTCTTCGGCCTGGATGGACCTAAGTCAGCTAGCCGTTTGCTTCTCCCAACCAGTCTCAGGGACTTACCGTGCTGATATGCATTTCTTTAGTGCTCGCAGGGCTCAACTTTCCTGCCTCGCTGGTGTAATGAAATACGAGCCTGCCAAGCACACGTTAACCATCAGAGTTTAGAGCTAACTTTTAATGACACTCACGATGGGTCAATATCACCACTACGGGTGGCGCCGGGTAAACCAGCTAGGGGTGTAAGTCCCATTCTAAGACGATCTGTCAGCACGCCTGAATAACAATGAATGAAGATCATTCTTACGATGTGTCAATGGACCTGCCCTCCTTGATCGCGCATACAGAGGCACCGCTTCCAATATGCATGGCAATCACATTAGTCTTTTCCACTGGCTTGCCGAGAAACTGAGCTACCGAGCGCAGGATGAAGGAATAACTAATCCCATGAAACCCATATTTTCGAAGACCATTTGCTTTCGCGGTATCCTGGTTGATTGGATATGTCTTTACATAATCGGGCAGAGTCTGATGAAAGGCAGAGTCGAAGAATGTGATACTTTTCACCGAAGGTAGTTCCTTTCTACAGAGTCGGATGATCTCCAAAGCAGAGAAGTTGTGCCTGTCGCCAGTCAGAAATCTAAACGAAAGGGCATAGACGAGACATACAGTGGGGCTAGATCCTCGAGTTTCTCCAAGTGGTGATAGGTTTCATTGGTGATCACTACCGATCGCTCATACTCTCCGCCATGAACGACTCGATGGCAAATGAATGCCAGATCATCAGTGCTAGTAACCTCGGATAGGTTAGGATCAGAAAAACATCTCTGCAGAAGGAACTTGAAAGCATCCTGGGGCGTGCTCAATTTCTCCTTGAGCTGCTCCTTGTGGTTCGTCGATCCCCGAGTATATTTCAGCGTTGCCGGAGGAGCTGTGATCCCCGAGATCTGTGCATTGGCGACGGCTTTTGGGGGCTGCTCAAAGGTGTAGAAGGTAATCTTCACCGAGGATGAACCGGCATTAACCGAGAGGATAGATTTGGGTGTCATATTGGAGGCGGCGGAATCGGGAGCGTTGAACCGAGACATGCCATATCCACTGGCTTCCAGGTTGACAGGGAGGTAAATAAGTAATCGGCTTCCGGTTCTTGACGCCCCTCTCTTTCATAATTGTCAACTGAAAGGGACCACTCCATTTGTTCGTTATGGTGGGCCAATTTCCCTGTTGGGGTGCAGCCGGTGATGTCAAAGGACTTGCATGGTGACGTAGTTGGGGATCCGACATCATGGACCTGGAACTACAGACTCGAAATATATTTCCGGTGAACCCTACCAAATTCTGGACCCGTTTAACCCAAGGGTATAATTAAAGGCTGGGATTGTGGAATCCATATTTTTCTGCGTCCGAAACCACAGGAAAGCTATTAGAACTTGAGCATCGTCCCCAAGATTTACAGTTCCATTCTCCATTCATATTCATCCATTGATTCCTTGGCGCGATCCACACTATCAACGAACTTTATACCCAACAAGCAATATCAACCCCACCGAATACATTTCACACCTCTCTGTATAACTAACCATGCCGGGAGAGATTATCGACAGGCCAAACCCGAAGGCTGAGCCGTCGCACATACCGGATGTCGTTGAACAGCTGCAAGTACAGCTCGACCAGGCTTCATTAGACCAATCTACCTCTGATGCTTTCTTGAAATTTCGCAGAGCAGCTGCTTACATTGCAGCAGGTGAGGCTTGCTAATCTATACGCTAAGACATCCGCTCATGTTCTCTAGCAATGATTTTTCTTCAGGACAATGTGTTATTGAAGCGCGACCTGCAACATGATGACATCAAGCCTCGACTACTTGGTGAGATCCTCTGAAGCTTTGTATACATCATCCGGGATAGGAACATATCAGCTTATTCGATACCGTACTTCCAGGTCACTGGGGAACATGTCCCGGGCTTATCCTCGTATATTCCCATTTGAACTACATCGTTAGAAAGCAAAACCTAGACATGCTGTATGTCGTCGGACCGGGGCACGGCGCACCAGGTCTACTTGCTTCGCTATGGCTGGAGGGCTCATTGGGGAGGTTCTACCCACAGTATTCTCGAGACATGGAAGGTCTGAAGAATCTCATCTCGACTTTTAGTACCTCTGGCGGTTTGCCAAGGTTGGACGCTCCTCAGTGAATTAGTATGCCGAGCTTGAGCTGACTGTTCCTATTCAGCCATATTAACGCCGAGACGCCAGGAGCCATCCATGAAGGTGGCGAGTTGGGTTATGCGTTAGCTGTATCCTTTGGTGCAGTCATGGATAATCCTGATCTCATTGTCACATGCGTGGTCGGTGATGGAGAAGCAGAAACCGGTCCAACAGCGACGTGAGTTCTTGGACGATCTACCTGGGTCAAGTGCTTTACTGACAGAAACAGTTCCTGGCATGCAATCAAGTACATTGACCCCGCGGAATCAGGGGCAGTCTTGCCAATTCTGCATGTCAATGGATTCAAAATCAGCGAGCGCACCATCTTTGGCTGCATGGACAACAAGGAGTTAATCTCCCTTTTCACAGGATATGGTTACCAAGTGCGCATTGTTGAGAATCTAGACGATATTGATACTGATCTCCATTGCTCCATGAATTGGGCGGTTGGGGAAATCCATAAGATTCAGCAAGCAGCCCGCTCCGGAAAGCCGATCATGAAGCCCCGGTGGCCCATGATCGTGCTGCGCACACCGAAGGGTTGGTCAGGACCCAAGGAGCTGCACGGGCAATTCATCGAAGGGTCGTTTCATTCACACCAGGTTCCTCTGCCTAATGCAAAGAAGGACAAGGAAGAACTTCAGGCGCTCCAGACATGGCTATCTTCCTACAACCCACATGAGCTCTTCACCGAAACAGGAGATGTTATTGATGAAGTCAAGTCGATCATTCCCTCGGATGACTCCAAGAAGCTCGGTCAACGTTTTGAGGCATACAAAGCCTACGAGCCGCCTAATCTTCCGGATTGGAGGACTTTCTGCGTAGAGAAGGGCGCGCAAGAAAGCTCGATGAAGACAATTGGAAAATTCATAGATAAAGTTTTCACCCAAAACCCACACAGTGTCAGACTGTTCTCGCCGGATGAGTTAGAGAGCAATAAGTTGGATGCCGCTCTCGCGCATACTGGACGGAACTTCCAATGGGACCAATACTCTAACGCGAAGGGTGGCCGTGTTATTGAAGTACTGAGTGAGCATATGTGTCAAGGTTTCCTTCAGGGCTACACTTTGACCGGGCGTGTGGGCCTCTTTCCCTCTTACGAAAGCTTCTTGGGTATTGTCCACACTATGATGGTGCAATACGCCAAGTTCATGAAGATGGTACGTAACCCTTCCCTACATCCCATCCCATTGATTGAACTATCTTTAACCAGAGCGGCAAACAACTAGGCCCGAGAAACAGGGTGGCACAAAGATGTAGCTAGCATCAACTATATTGAGACCAGTACCTGGACCCGACAGGAACACAACGGCTTCTCTCACCAGAACCCATCATTCATCGGAAATGTTCTTAAGCTGAAACCTAATGCTGCGCGTGTTTACCTGCCACCGGACGCCAATACTTTCTTGACAACAGTTCATCATTGCTTGAAATCCAAGAATTACATCAACCTCATGGTTGGCTCGAAGCAGCCGACACCCGTTTACTTATCGCCCGAAGAAGCTGAAAGCCACTGCAGAGCTGGCGCATCAATCTGGAAATTCTGCAGTACAAATGACGGACTCGACCCAGATGTTGTTCTTGTGGGGGTCGGAGTTGAAGTGATGTTTGAAGTCATCTATGCCGCTGCAATACTTCGCCAGCGCTGCCCTGAACTTCGCGTTCGGGTGATTAACGTGACAGACCTGATGATATTGGAGAATGAAGGAGCCCACCCGCATGCTTTGACAACCGAATCCTTTGATAACCTTTTCACCTCCGACAAGCCAATCCATTTTAACTACCACGGGTATGTGACCGAGTTGCAAGGTCTGCTTTTCGGCCGGCCCCGCCTAGAGCGTGTGAGCATTGCCGGGTACATCGAGGAGGGAAGCACCACGACGCCGTTTGATATGATGCTCGTGAACAAGACCTCTCGCTTCCATGTGGCCCAGGCTGCTATTAAAGGAGCGGCGAAGCGAAACGAGAAGGTTCAACTCCGTGAGCAGGAGCTGAGCACAGAGTTGAATCACAACATTGTCGAGACACGAAAGTATATCCATGCAAACCGCAAGGGTAAGTTATCTCTTCTCTTCAGCGTCTGCTTTTTATTTCCCCTGGCTGATTCAGTGTAGACCCTGATGATATGTATGAGATGCCACAATTTAGATAAGTCTACGGTCTAGGGGAATAAACAGGGGGGATCACATAGCCACATCAAAAGGCATTGGAATGAATACGCTATCGCATGATCGATCTACTTGGTAGTCGTTGCTTACAGTGGAAAAAGATTGTTTATACAAAATTGTGAGTGAGGTGCAGCCAGTGACATGCGTACTTTCCCTACAGATTCAAATGAGTGTGTTCTCGATTCTCGACCTCGTGATTGGCCTTATTACCCCTCTAGTACTCGTAGGCGTTTTCAATCTCAGCCTCGCCTCCACTACATCTTAATATCGCTTTCCCCTCTTCCCCCTCACAAATCGTCAACCACCCCTGGTACAACTCTGTGTATATTATCAACCGGACATTAGAAAAATGCGTCTCACCCACGATGATTATACGGTCGCATGGATCTGTGCCCTGCCACTAGAAATGACTGCTGCGAAGGCTATGCTGGATACGTTACACCACTTATTACCCCAGGCAGAAAACGATTATAATAGTTATACTCTCGGGAGTATTCATGGTCATAATATTGTGGTGGCCTGTTTACCGTCCGGTGTATATGGAACAATAGCCGCCTCGACGGTAATATCTCAGCTGTGTTCCACTTTCCCAAAAATCCAGTTTGGGCTGATGGTTGGAATCGGAGGGGGAGTTCCTAGTACTGGGGCTGATATTCGCCTTGGCGATGTTGTAGTGAGCAAGCCAACGCCTACCTCCTGTGGTGTTATACAGTATGATTACGGCAAATTCACGCACAATGGACGGTTCCAGCGCACAGGCTCTCTGAACAAACCTCCCCGAGTTCTGTTAACCGCCATCTCTCAGATGCAGAGCGATAATATGATGGGAAACCGACCGGTTCACGGCATAATATCACGTGCCTTGCTCAAGAACCAAGCAATGCAGGAACAGTTCTCTCGACCACAAGAAGATCTATTGTTTCATGCCCAGTATAACCACCAGCCCGGCGCCCTAGACTGTTCCAATTGTGATCGTGGCAAGGTATTAGCTCGTGCTCTGAGACCGATCGATGACCCATACATCCATTACGGTTTAATCGCTTCGGGGGATCAGGTTATAAAGGATGCTACTACCCGCGATACCATTGCGCAAGAGAGTGGCATGGGTGTTCTCTGCTTTGAAATGGAGGCGGCCGGTCTAATGGACCAACTACCTTCTCTTGTGATTCGCGGTATCTGCGATTACTGTGATTCACATAAAAACAAAAGTTGGCAAGGATATGCCGCCATTGTGGCCGCTGCATATGCCAAGGTTCTCTTATCTGTGGTTCCAGTCCACCGCCACCATCATCATAAGCTGGAATTACATAAAATGAAAGAAAAAGCCTGGATGGTCCCATTCAGAAAGAATACACGTTTCATAGGCCGCGAGTCCGAAATTGCAGAACTTGAGGGACGGATAGAGAATACGAAAGGACCGTCCAAGATTGCGATTTGTGGGCTAGGCGGAGTTGGAAAGACCCAAATTGCACTTGAGCTGGCCTACCGTTTACAAAGCAGGAACTCAGACTACTCAGTCTTCTGGATTCCATGTACGAGCCACGAAAGTGTGGAACAAGCATACATGACTCTGGCACAGATAGTAGGCATTCACAATGTACAGCCTGCAGAGGCGAAAAACAGCGTGAAGGCCTTTCTTAGTCAGAGTACGGGGCGGTGGCTTTTAATCTTCGATAATGCGGACGATATAGATATGTGGATCCAAAGCTGCGCCGGTAACCCCAACCCAGTTCTGGTCGATTTTCTGCCTCAGAGTGATCAAGGCCACATTCTATTCACGACTCGGAATCGAAAGCTAGCTGTAAAGCTGGCATCGTCTGATGTAATAGATATTTCCGAGCCCGATATAGAAACTGCCTCGAAAATCCTTGGCAATCTTTTGATTAAGAAAGACTTACTCGATGACAGTGATACAACAATGGCTCTGATCGAACAGCTGGCCTTTCTTCCTCTGGCAATAACCCAGGCAGCAGCATATATCAATGAAAATGATATTGGATTTACGGAATATGTTATGCTTCTGCAGGAACCGGAGCCAGAGGTGATAGAGCTGCTGAGTGAAGGCTTTGGAGATGGGGAGCAATATAAATCCGCGAACCCCGTTGCTACTACCTGGTTAATCTCGTTTCAACAAATTCAGAGATTGAGCCAGCTAGCAGCGGATTATCTATCATTTATGGCGTGTATAAGCCCCCGCGACATCCCACAGTCATTGCTTCCTTCGGCCATATCCAAGAAGAAGAAGGTTGAAGCAATAGGCCTCCTTAAAGCGTTCTCATTCATTAATGAGCAGGCCGAGGGACGCCTGAATCTCCACCGACTCGTATATTATGCAACTCGAAACTGGATGAGAAAGAACCGACAGCTTGACTCATATATTCGGAAAACCGCAGACCAACTCAATCATGTCTTTCCAACTGAAGACCATACTAATCGAAAGTTGTGGAGACAGTATCTACCTCACGCTGTAGCATTGATTAGTCAACGTGAGTTCCTTGAGCAACAGAAAGTATATGCTACATTTCTTGAGAAGGTTGGGATGTGCCTGTATCGGGATGGCAGATATGGTGAAGCCGAAGACCCAGTGCTACGGGCAATGGACATCAACGTACAAATCCTAGGGCGGGAACATACTTCTACCCTTGATAGTATGGCCAGACTTGCGTGGATACACATGAAGCAGGGCCGATGGAAAGACGCAGAACAACTACAAGTACACGTACTGGCGGCTAGTAAGAGAGTTTTAGGACCAAAGCATCTTGATACTCTGGCTAGTATGAATGACTTAGCATGCACATACCATGAACAGGGTCGACAGGAAGAATCAGAAAATCTACAGATACAGGCGCTGGCAGCCCTCAAGGAAACTCTAGGGCTAGAACATGCAGTCACCCTAACAAGTATGAACAATCTAGCTTCTGTATACCGGTACCAGATGCGTTGGAAAGAAGCGGAAGACCTTGAGCTGCAAGTTATAAAACTCCGTAAGCGGGTACTAGGTTCGGATCATCCAGACACAGTGACTGCCATGAACAATATGGCACTTATATATCAGGGGCAGGAAAGATGGAAGGAGGCAGAAGCACTAGGGGCACAGGTAATAGAGGCGCGAAGAATGATAATTGGTGAAGAACATCCTGACACTTTGGCAAGCATGATTGTTCTGGCGTTGGGGTACAGGGACCAGAAACGGTGGAAGGAAGCTGAGGATCTGATGTTGAAAGTGATAAAGACCCAGAAGCAGGCGATCGGACCAGAGCATCTGGACACTCTGAACGTGTTGGAATGGCTAGCATCTACATACTGGAGCCAGGGACGATGGAGGGATGCAGAGAAAATATATTCCGATCTGGTGGAAACACACAAGCGCGTGCTAGGGCCCAAACACCCCAAGACTGTGAGCAACATGGCCTGGCTAGCGCACATATACTGGCACCAACAGCGGTGGAAGGATGCAGAGGAGCTGGAGATCCATATCCTAGAGACCCGCAAGTGTGTACTAGGGCCAGAGCATCCAGACACATTGGCCATTATGCACGATCTAGCCCATACCTTGATGAAGTTTCAACAGAAGGTTGGGGATGCTTTGGCTTTGATGGAACAGTGTGTTTCGCTCCGAGATAAGGTATTAGGGCCTGATCATCCAGATACGCTACGCTCCTCCCATAAACTTAGTGAATTCAAAAAAGCAGATCACTTACCAGATACAAACCAACAGATGTCTGATCAAGTGGAAAGTGATCAATCTATGAGAGAAATCTCCACAGCTCTGGTGATCACTGCACCAGATACCAAGCACATTAACCGGGCCAAAAGTTTAGCGACCCCTATAAGATGGCCATTCGAAAACCACCCTCTCCTCATTGCTTCCAGAAAAATTTCATCTGTATCCCAAGGTCACGACTTACGAGAGGTTGATTAAGTGATGCCAATGGTCGGCCGAAATCTATTATTACACCCAGAATTAACGCCCCGCTTTCAGCAGTTCAAGGATGCTAACATGGTAATTGTCGCTATCATTGACGCAGATTTAATTTAGAAGAGGAATAGTTCCTGTCTCTATGCCAGTCAGAGTGTCCTGTTCCTTCGCCTCTTCACCCTCGCGGTAGTGTATCGCAAAGAAGTCCATTGTCGGTATCTTGGATGCTCTTCTTCTTCCTCTCCGTCTTGTCGTTTCAGGGCTCGCATGCGTACGACCTGTGTGTTTGACAGTTGTAGGACGATACTGGAAAGGTCAACACTAAATCGGTCTCCTATTGATCGCGTTTAAGCCACACGCCAGCCCGTTAGTAGTTGAGTAGTAATCACCAGCGAGATGTGGGACGGCTACGGAAGAGATTTTTACCTAATAGTTGTGTCTGTCTTCGCCCTCTTTTCTGTCTTTCCCGGTGACTGTGTGATCTTTGATTGTCACAAATTGGATACTCTCTGTCGATATATATGATATGCCACAATGTGGATGAGTCGGCGATATTGAGGATACTAGCACTTGAATTGATACATGGCATGCAAAAACAGATTGCAACGAGTGCAAAGTATCATAACAAAAGAGAGGTTTACAATGGGGGATACAAAAAAAGCAACAAACAGAAAAAGCATACCTGCGAAATCTCAAGCAGAGCCTTGCGATTAAAACTGGGCTGACATTTAACGTCGGCATCCGCAGTTTACCTTTCTATCTCTCACGCTACCCCGTCCACCACACTCACCGCAAGCGAGCTCCGGGTATGCTGGATTCCTCCTTGCGCCTCTACAATCGCCGCATGTTTTGTGTAAGAAGTACATGCCGGTTCCGCCACACTCCTCACATTTTGGCTCAGGCCTTCTGGTAACCACCCCATCTGACGGGACTAGGTGCGTCAGAGTGTGAACCAATATACGAACTGGATGTGGTTGACAGAGAGCTGGTTTCGTGTCTGCTGGTATGTCTGAAGCTGACTCCAAAGTTATTTATTGTTATCTGATTAAAGCAAGTAGAAATGACAAGTTGATGGGTTAACTCCGAATGATGAGATTCACGGCGCTTACAGAACTGGCTTCTTGACGGTCAGGTGCCACACCGCTTTACATCTGAACGGCAGAATCTTGAACCCTCTTCTCTCTTGGTTATAGTAGCAGCTTTTGTTGTGCCATAAGCAGGAGTAGTTGTGCGGTTAGAAGGATAATGAGTGTTTTATTGTGAGTTTGTATAAATATAGCTTGTTTACCCGACCGCCGAGCTTTCAAATCCTCCGCCCTTTCTGATTGGACAATAGATCTCTAAAATATTCAACCGCTTGCAGATGCACGGGTTATACTGGCCCTTAAGTGTTCTCCGTCATCTGGAAGATCAAGATTCTGACTGATATCAACCACTGCAGCACTTCGAGATTGCAGGCCTATCGTCATTTCTAAACCGTCAGGCGTTAGTGAAAAACCAAGGCACACATGTTCAAAGGCTTTTTGACGAATATCCCGGCACATTCACAAGCACTGGGGCTTATACAAGGCGCAACCCACGTGTGAATCGCATGAAGTGACAGGTTGGATTCGTCTTAAGGGAGTTTATCCATGGTCTCAAGGTTCTCCTAACCCGGTTAGACCATTGCCAAGAAATACCACGCCTCAGGCCCACATCCGAATCCGTAGAATTCCATTCCAACATCGATCCTGCTGACATCCATCATTCTTCCAATTACTATCTCAACAAGATGTAACATGTATCACCTTCTCTGCAATCACACCTTCGTTTTACTAAACTACAGGGGCTTAATTATGGATACAACTATTCAGATAAGATCTCTTCTTCGCTGCCAAGCTCTAATGAAAGCTTCGCACTTGCCGAGACTAGGGGGCAGTGTACTATCGGGATCAATGGCTAATGCCCAGCACCGTCGTGAAGAAAAGCTGTGGCCTACGTGATTCAGCCTCAGTTATACGCCTGACTCTAATAGTATCAGCATAAAGGATCTGATATAGCGCCACGATCCTATACAGTACAGCCTGATTGGAGAAAGCACGGTCTAACGGGTTTATCTCCGATACTCTCATGAAACTGTTACGAGATGCCCTAAACCCAATTTGGCGGACCTTGCGAGTACTTTCAGGCCCAGGGCCGAACTCCGAACAGAGGACGTTGGAGCCTTCGACCAATTTGCCGAATGAAGATGCGGCCCGAATAAAGGGTTTATACATGGGGTTCAATCAGAATGCGTCTGGCAACGGCTGTCCCCGCCGTATTCCACTGTTACGTCAAATGCGAGCGCGGGTTATTGGATCCATCCGGATCCCGATTTTGAGTCTACGGCCCTGTAAGAATTTGAAGATTTTCACGACAAAAATATATATCCTTTGTGGCTTGTCTCGTTTTTCTCTTCCTTGTAATTCATACTGAATGGGCTTCTTGCTCAGCCATTCGTTTACTTGATTCTTGACGTGTTTCTATATCGGTCCCAAGTATAGGTTGGCCGCTACCTAGTCGTTCATTTGGATATAAGATATTGTGCTTTTCGCATCAGTCTTTCTCAACTCGATAGTATAACTTCCTGTGATCAGCTACGCTTCCATTCCATTGGCACCCGGCCAACTAAACCTCGCATACCCTGGCTTCCCCCTAATTCGTCCTTAATATGTCGGCCGATCAAGAGTTTGAATACAAAAAGTGGCTCTCCACGAGCTGCCATCCTATTATAGATGGCATGGATACTGCGTACGGCTATCAGCCGTCGCTGGCTGCAGGCGTCGTCTTCCTCGTTCTCTTTGGTCTCTCGATGATCGTTCACACAATCCAGTTTACCTGGAAAAGAACCTGGTGGTGTGCTGTCTTCAGTATTGGTTGTCTGAGTGCGTAACGTCCCAACCTCCCGTAACTTGGATAATGTACTGACCTGAAACCAATACAGCGGAGGTCCTAGGCTGGGCCGGACGTACCTGGTCCTCAGAATGTCCCTACAACATGACAGCCTTCCTGATGCAAATCTCCACCCTAATCATTGGTACGCAACCAAAGCAAAAACTGAACCCCTCCAACTGCCTATCCCTTAGCGAAACAGAGCACTAACCTATCAATATAGCTCCCACATTCTTCACAGCAGGCATCTACGTCCTCCTCGGCCGTTTCATCCAAATCCTCGGCCGCGACTCCTCCATCCTCAGTCCGAAAATGTACCTCTGGATCTTCTGCACCTGCGACGTCATCTCGCTCGTCATCCAAGCCATCGGCGGCGGCATCGCCTCCGCGGAGACAAACAAGGAAGACGGCGACACAGCCCCCGGCACCCACATCATGGTCGCCGGTATCGTCTTCCAGCTGTTCTCAATCACCGTCTTTGTCGCCTGCGCCGCCGATTTCGTCCGCCGCGTCCTCCGCCGTCGTCTTCTGCAGAACATGAGCGGATCCATCACCCCCCTGTTCGCCGCCATGGTCTTCTCCGTGCTCTGCATCTACGTCCGAAGCATCTACCGTACCATCGAGTTGTCACAGGGTTGGTCCGGATATCTGATTACCCGGGAGAAGTACTTCATTGCGCTTGATGGTGCAATGATGGTGGCTGCTGTTGGCGTGTTCAATATCTTCCATCCCGGCTGGTTGATGCCGAGTACCAAGGCTATGCAGTATGACCGGGAGATTATGTCTGAGGATGGTTATGGCCATACTACTGAGCTTCGGTGAAGAAACTACGTTCCTTTTTCCTTTTCTCTTTATGTTCTTTGGTTAGGGTCGACATCGTTGCTTTTTGGTATAGCGAGTGCTTAGATTCTAGATCGTTGGTCTCCAAGGGTAACGAATATAATGTTTCAATATGTAATTGAATAAGGAACCCGTTAAGCATATACTTTCAGGTCAATTTCGTTAAGATTCATTAATCACAAAAACGCTCGAGAGAACAGCTAGAAATACAAAAAGATAAGTACGAATGACAAAAAGAAGGGAAAAGGAGGAAACAGAAGAGAATAGAATCGGATATAACCTGAAGCGCCAAAGCTAAACATCATTCCGAAGGATAAAGGTGAAAAGGTCATAAAGGTGTTTCATCCGTACCAGGTCATCAAGGGGGGAAACCCAAAGGAAGCACTTTTCATCGTGGTCACATTTCATACACCCAACTAAGGGTTAACCAACCAAGCAATCATACCCCATCAACTGCCTCGATCCACCCAAAAGTCGCTCCAACAGCCAAAATCGCGACGGCCCAGATCGAACCCCAAGCAGACGCACCCTCGATGCTAATCCCCTCAATGGTTCCTGCCAACTGGACAATGGTGTTACTGAGCAGCATGGCTGCAAGAAGCACCGTTCGCGAGATAAGAACCCTCGTCTTAGGTGAGAGCGCGCCCCAGGTCTTCCGATAAACTGCACAAGCGAGGTACTCGCCTTCGCGCGGTGTGGGATTTTTCTCGGTCGATTCGGTCCTCTTAGACGCGGCCGCGCCAGTGGAACTAACGAAAAGAAGATCTCTCGCCGCCCAGCCGGCCGGAAGGAGGGCGAGGAAGAGGGTTGGCAGACCCGCGGGACCGGCGTTGACGGCGCTAATATCGGGGATGTTTTCGAAGTGGAGGACTAGCTGTGTTGGGAGCCAGGTTGCGTAGCTTAGGTATAGGACGACAGTCAGAATTGATGTCGCGGCGATAGTGGTGTAAATGGTTGTCGCGCGGTCCTGAAGGATTGAGCGGTTGCGGACTGCGTCGGAGGGAGCATGCGACAGGTCATGCACGCAAGTCGGCTTGCGCAGGAGTACAAAAGGGACCGAGGTCGAGAACAAGATGATCGCATAAGAGATCAAGACCGTGGTGGGGCGGATGTTATAGAAAGATGCTAGGAGGGCGTATGTGGGGAGGTGGGTAAGGAAGATGAATGATGACACATCTCGTCCTGCAGGGCTTTGTCAGGCCTATTCGAACGCATAGAATTGTAGTGATTTCAAAAAGTCAGATAAACTCACCATCAAAGCCCAAGATCCAGGCTAATCCAACCTCTACTGCCTTCCATGCCGTCAAACCCCCCACTTCCCACCATGCCTCGAGATGTCTGCTCACGTCGCCCAGTTCGCCAAGGGTATCCCCAGACGTTAAACTGAAGAACCCAGCACTCAGTGCCAGACTACTCAAAACAACCAACATAAAGCGCGCTGACTGGGGGATCCGTTCCGATCGAGTCTTCTGGCGCAATTCGATTGCCGGCTCGTCTGCGCGGGTATCTGCAGTCGCGGTTACCGCAGATAAGACTTCCTTCTTGCGAGGGGTCATGGTTGGGTATTTTAGGTCAGTAGTACCAAGTCCGATGAGATTGCCAGCTGATGAAAGAATGAACCGGAGATGAGTACAATGGTAAGCTGAAGAAATTGGTTGTAGAAGTAGATTATATTCATATTCCCGGGGGCTGGGGAGCTGATTTTCTGGCGAGCGGTGAGCATGTGATGATGTCACAGAGTCCCTGAGCCACCCAACCAATCAGAACACCCGGAATGCAGTCTTCTAGTATGTGATATCATCATAGGTTTAGATAACTATGTACTTGCTAGTTATGTCACAGACAGGTTATGATAGCTTCAACCTTGGACCCGCTTTTCTATGCTTCAGTCGTCCTCATCATCTTTCTGGCCCTCCACCACCGAGAACTCAGCAACACCGTTGTCGCGGCCCTTGGGATCCCGCATAGCAAGCTGGTATTTACCCTGGTTCCAGAGATCTTTGATCGTAAGCTCACGGGTTCGTCCAAGACTCTCAATATCACCAATACGCTCCAAGGTGCCCTCCAGATGTTTGTCAAATCCTTCCCAAGAACAGATGTCTCGGAAAGCATTTTGCATAGGGACGGAATCGGCTCGGACCATAGCCCGGGAATCGATCGTAAAGATATTTTCATGATCGTAACTTTGGATGAAGTCCGCTCTGGTCATAATTTCCCGCGCCTTATGCAGCGGTATCTGTGGTAAAATATGGCCGATTTCCGGGTCATAAGTTTTCTCCATTTCCTTCTCCTTGTCGACAAGCGCTTTAGCGAGAACCATTGCAGCAGACTGTCATCATCTTTAGTTAGAGTGTTCTCATGATATCCCGAGGCAATTATTGTACTTACAGAGTACTTCTGCTCATCCATGACGTCGTCATCCATTTCCGGTCCAAGAATCCAGCATTTGTTGAGGAACCATCTCTTCTCTGCCTCGCAAATGCTATCACAGAGTTTCATATAATCTTTGGCCTTTGCCACCCGGTTCAGGAAGGATAGACGTCCGCCCACTTTGTCGTAGATTTCTTCAAGTACTTCGTGAGATAATTCTTCGCCAAAGTACTGTCTGCGATACCTTCGTAGAGCGTCCATCGCTCGTCCCTTGGGTAGATCCGAAACAGGGATGACTTCCATCCTGGTGGCGTATCGCTTGAGGCGTTCATAAACCCAGTAATCATCACTGTTGAGGACTATAATTTCGGCATTGTCAGGGCCTATATTGAAAGCGAAAAGAAGAAGTGCAATTTACCTGTCGTCACCAAGTTGCTAGCCGCCCATTGTTCCGCTCTCTGCTGAATCATCTCCAGAAGATCCTGACCATCATGATCATCCCTGACCAGGTGAGTACTATTAATGATTAAAATCAAAGCGGGCAATCCCTGACGCCGACGCGTAAGAGCCACCTTCTCTAACTTGTTGAATGCGCGCTCGATGTCCAAGAGAGGGGTAGTATCCCGAGGACCCTTAATGCTGAAAAGACTTCCAATGTAGCTAGCACCATCTGTCAGTTTGGCTGCAGAAAGGGGCTTCATACAATAACCTACTCTTCATGGAACTCATAGTCCAACGCCTTCCCCAGCCTGACCCGGAAAATCTCAAGATCACCATGTGCTTCAAACATAGCACAACCTTCTCCATCAATTTTGCGCATCGCTTCCAGAAGCATAGATGTCTTTCCAGTGCCCTTCTCGCCGATGAGCAGGAAATAACGGCCACCAGCGCCACCGGCAATGATTCGATCAATTCTGGGTTGCTCGTCACGGACAACCCAGTGCTCCTCATGATGATATTGATGCTTGCCAGATTCTACACCTGCAACTTCGAGTGCTGGATCGCCCGGCTTAAAGGCATTTTCCATCTTTTCCAAAATCAGATACTTGTAGTACCGGTGGTACGAGTAGCCCGCGGCACTGGGAAATCGTCAGTAAGCGATGAAGCGCAGCATGGGAGGCCGCTAGGGCAACGTACCCTAGGACGGCAATAGAAGCAAAAGTGGTGGCAGCCGTCTCCATCATTTTTAGAATAGTAGATCTGAAATTTGGCTCTGAGTCGTTGCCGTTGGATCGGGCTCCGTCATCTCCTGCATCTTGTTCCAGGGGATTTGGGGCAGCTTGGTAGGAACCTTGCGAGAAATGCATTCCCGACTTATATGGAGCTACTCCATTAGCTCTCAATGGTCTCGACAGGCTAAAACGGCCCGAAGAGAATATTGGCAGGGATCGTGGAACATGTCGATACACCGGCATCGCTCATATACACTGCAGGTTAACGAATGCCACGGATTGTATCAATGCAATGGATTTTTTTAAACAAAAAATAAACAAACAACAATGATTACAGACGTCAATTGTAGATAAAATTGAAGGTTCCAAGGATTGTAAAAAAAAAATTACGCGCGTCGACTATAGTGATAGGGGGAAGATTAATGACGTAGTGGATACATGAAAAGGAGAACTGGCGAGTAAACAATCAACACCGATTGAATCCCAGCACAGAGCCTCAAAGAAATATGAGGGTAAAGGAGAGTCGGCCAGTGGGAATTGAACAAGAGAGGAAAGACAGCACAACACACAAAAAGAAGGTGAGGTGGAAGCTTGGACCCAATCTTTCAATTTCCAGACAAAGATATTCTCCGGTGCTGCGCCCCCGATCGCATGGAGATCGACTGTGGCTTTGCACGGCTCTAATTTGTTGGGAAGTGTGGCTGACTTCGAGGTCGGTAACTCTGCCGAAGTGTCGGTAAGTCAATCGGAAAACCATTCTAGAGAGAAAGAGTTAAAACATGCCCATACGGAGGAGTGCATGGTGATAACCGTCGCATAGATATATGTTTTCAACAATTAATCTACCTGACCTAGACACTACTACTTACCCTGGAGGCACTGTACATAGTTTCAATACCTATATCAGATATTTTCAGACAGGCACGTGGAATGACTCAAGGCCAGAATAGGGATCTACTCCGTATGAACACATAGTATACCCACGATCTACCGCTAGGTAGAGAGTATGTTTTAGGCCAATTAATAGAAGACACAGTTCACGCATAAGATACATACCATCCACAGCCCTATTTGGGATTTGTGTCCATACCACGGAGTATAGGTGTAGGACTTTACGACATAACGTGGCACCAAGAAAAGCGGACTAAGTAGAGACAGTTGATAAAGTACATTATTCATGAGAAAGATACTTTGTCCTAAGAGTGGATTATGGTTCAATTTGGGGTCAATCGAAATGTTTGTGTGGGGATTCTGATACTTTTTTTTCTTTTTTCTTACCTGAACATTTTCCCAATGTAATTCCTATTACCATACCCATTCCTCCGCCCCGAGCACTTCCGAGGGTATTCCGCGCGAAATTTTCTCTTTGCCCGGCTTCCCCATTGCTTTCTCCAGCTTCAACCTTTTTGCATCCTGTCATTATTTTCCATATTTGGGGTATTGTTCTGTTTCCCTTCATTCGTCTGGGTACGGGGTTTGTTTCTACTATATTCAATTGCCCTTGTACTTGTATATCATACCTTTATTGAGTTCTTATTTTCATTCTACATTCTTCCCCGACGCTTTCAACTTCGTCCCTTTTCCTCTTTTGCCTAATTCCTTTCCCCAACCGGGTCTGAAGCTCGAGACATTCTGTCAGGTTGTAACTTCAGCTTTAAGCCTTATATTTTCTTTTGAAACCTACCTTTATTACCAATACATCGATCATAATGGCTCAGACCAATGGGGAGTTAGAGCACTCGAAAGGTATGTGTTCATTTGTGATCTTACAAATTCACATTGCGGAAGGTGCGATAAACTAACCGCCATAGCAGAGACTCCGGAGCAACTTACCAACGGAAACCACCCCGAGGAAACTCAGGAAGAGGAGCAGAATGGAGGTATGCTACCTCACAATGGGGATACTTTTGTTATCGTTTGAAGCCTAACACCGGTCGTCCGAATGAAAAGGCCTTTTCCAGATCTCCGTGAAGCTTCCTCACGAGCCTTATAAGATTCAGGTGATGGTGGGTGTTTAAAACCAGTTGACATCTAAATGACCGCAGAGATTTAACGGATTGCCTAACTGTTCTGTCCCTGCGTAGGTGTCAAGCCAGGAGCAAGTTCAAGATGTCCGACAGTCGATTGTCGAGCTTCCAAGCACCTTCCAGTATACTTGCTTCCACCTGGAGTTCAACGGCAAGCGCATCAATGACTTCGTCGAGCTGTCTGAAGTTCCCGATTTGAAAGCTGATTCGGAAATCGTCCTTGTGGAAGACCCATATACCGAGAAGGAATCCCGCATGCACGTTATCCGAATGAGGGAGCTAGTTGGAGCTGCAGGCGACCGTGTCGACAACCTCCAGGGTATCAGCGCCGGTCTGTCGCTGCACGATTCCATCTCCGAGGAAGCCGCTGCTGGAGAGACCACCGAGAAGGAGCACTCGTTGTCTAAATATGACATTGCCGGCTCACCGTCTCTCAACACCATCCTCCCTAAAGCAGAGGCTCCTCTTCCCAAGACCGTTAAGTCGATTTCGCTATCCCCATGGAACCCTGTCCCTTACCATCTCCGTCAAAAGGGTCACCTGCTCTACCTTCAGGTCACCACCAACGAGGGAGAGCAATTCCAGATCACTTCTCACGTTTCTGGCTTCTTCGTGAATAAGTGTTCCAATGCTAGGTTCGATCCTTTCCCCAAGCCCATGCCGAAGAAGGGCAGCGCCCACTCTCTTCTTACTCTGATCTCACATTTGTCTCCTTCTTTCACCACCTCCTTCGAAGCGCTGCAGGAGGCCAACAACAAGAAGGACCTTTTGACTACTTTCCCCTTCCAGAATGCTATCCCCAACAGCCCATGGCTCGTTGCTCCTCCTTCGTCCAGTGTGAATGCCCATCAGCCTGATATCACTCGGTCACAAGAGAACTATTTGATCTCTGGTGTCGACAACGCGGAAACCTTGCGAGACTGGAATGAGGAGTTCCAGACCACGCGGGAGTTGCCTCGTGACACCGTTCAGGACCGTGTGTTCCGAGAACGTTTGACCTCCAAGCTATTCGCGGATTATAACGAGGCCGCGGCTCGCGGTGCCGTTTTGGTCGCCAAGGGCGAGGTCGCTCCCCTCAACCCCACTGAGGATCGCGATGCTCAGATCTTTGTGTACAACAATATCTTCTATTCCTTCGGCGCTGATGGTGTCGGCACTTTCGCTTCCGAGGGCGGCGACGAAGCTGCTCGCGTAGCCGTCGGTAAAGACGTTGTAGGTATTAAGGCGGTCAACCAGCTAGATATCAACGGCCTGTTCACACCCGGAACCGTCGTCGTGGACTACCTTGGAAAGCGTATTGTCGGCCAGAGTATTGTGCCTGGTATCTTCAAGCAGCGCGAACCTGGTGAGCACCAGATCGACTACGGTGGTGTTGAAGGCAAGGACGTCGTGGCTACCCACCCCGACTTTGTCCCTGTCTTTGAAAAGCTCTCCAAGGCCCTCCGCATTAAGAAGCACGCTGTCTGGGATAAGGACGGCAAGCGTCATGACCTCGAAGGCAGTGTTGAGACCAAGGGCTTGCTTGGCACAGATGGCAGAAAATATGTGCTCGACCTCTACCGCGTCACTCCTTTGGATGTCATGTGGCAGGAAGAAGAAGGAAGCGATGCCTACCCTCATAACATGTCGGTTCTGAGATTGGAGCTTGTTGAATCCTACTGGAGACACAAGATGAGCCAGTATGTGAAGGCTGAGGTTGAGCGCCGTCGCGCCGCCAAGGCCGTGGAAACCGCTTCTAAGGAGAAGTCTGAAGAGAATGCTGAATCGAAGGAGGAAGGTTCCGAAGAGAAGAGTGAAGAGGCACTGGACCAGGAGCGGGTTGACATCTCTGGGTTCTCTCTTGCCTTGAACCCTGACGTCTGCAGTGGCCAGATCCCTCAGACTGATGAAGAAAAGGAGCAGTGGGCTCAGGACGAGAAGGAGGTCCGTGAGACATGCGACTTCCTCCGTTCCAAGGTGATGCCTGAGCTGATCCAGGATCTGCACGACGGCGATGTCGGCTTCCCCATGGACGGACAATCTCTTAGTCAGCTTCTGCACAAGCGTGGTATTAACATTCGCTACCTTGGCAAGTTGGCCCAGATGTCCAAGGAGAAGGGCGCCCGTCTGGATGCTTTGACCCTCCTGCTTGTCCAGGAAATGATTGCTCGTGCCTTCAAGCACATTGCCAACAGTTACTTGCGCAACGTGGCCGCGCCATTTACCGCCTCCTGCATTGCCCACCTCCTGAACTGTCTCCTGGGTGCTGATGTCAACTCGAACCCTCAAGCCGATATCGACGCATCTCTGCGGGAGATCTATCCAGAGGCTGACTTCTCTTTTGAGAAGGTTACACCGACAACTTTGCGGGCTGAGATTGAGAAGCACGTCTCTACCCGGTACCGTTACACCCCTGAGCCTGAGTGGTTCAACTCTTTGAGGCACCTGCAGCTTCTTCGTGATATCTCCATCAAGCTCGGTCTTCAGCTTAGCGCCCGCGAGTACGCTTTTGCCAAGTCCCAACTTCCCGCTAAGGTTCCTGCTACCAACGGTGCCAGCCAAGAGGAAGGCAAAAAGAAGAAGAAGAAGGGCGGCGATTCTAAGTCTCCGGCTCGTGCTGCCTCTCCAGAGAAGCCTGCTGTATCCATCGTTCCTGACGACATCGTCAACATTGTGCCTCTGGTCAAGGATGCCTCTCCCCGAAGCTCCCTTGCTGAAGAAGCCCTGGAAGCTGGACGTATCTCCCTCATGCAGAACCAGAAGCAGCTGGGCCAGGAGCTCATTCTGGAATCTCTGTCCCTGCATGAGCAGATTTACGGCATCCTCCACCCAGAAGTTGCCAAGCTCTACCACCAGTTGTCCATGCTTTACTACCAGACTGATGAGAAGGAAGCTGCTGTGGAGCTGGCTCGTAAGGCCGTTATCGTCACTGAGCGCACTCTCGGCGTTGATTCGGCCGACACCATCTTGAGCTACCTTAACCTTAGTCTGTTCGAGCATGCCTCTGGAAACACCAAGACTGCTTTGGTTTATATTAAGCACGCTATGGATCTGTGGAAGATTATCTATGGACCTAACCATCCCGATTCCATCACCACCATGAACAATGCCGCTGTGATGCTGCAGCACCTCAAGCAGTACTCGGACTCTCGGAAGTGGTTCGAGGCTTCATTGACCGTGTGCGAGTCTCTCTTTGGCAGGCAATCCATTAACACTGCAACTATCTTGTTCCAGCTGGCACAGGCTCTTGCTCTTGACCAAGACTCCAAGGGAGCTGTTGGCAAGATGCGCGATGCCTACAACATCTTCCTTAGCCAGCTGGGTCCTGAAGACCGCAACACTAAGGAAGCTGAGACGTGGCTGGAACAGCTCACCCAGAATGCTGTCTCTATCGCCAAGCATGCCAAGGACATCCAGGCTCGCCGCCTGCGCCGTATCAATATGAACACCCGGACTCTTGGTACTAAGGTCCAGCCTCAAGTTGGCCAGTCCGCACCTTCGGCATCCGGAGCCAGTTCTGCCAACCCTTCATTGGACTCGCGAAGCATTGATGAATTGCTGAAGTTCATCGAAGGTGGTGACACCAGCTCCTCGCGGACCAAGCAGAAGAAGCGTGCTGCAGCTAGCAACCCCAAGCTTCGTGGCTCGAAGAAGTCATCAGCTTGAACATATCCATAATTCCTATCATGTTTGGTTAAAAAAAATGCACCGGTCCCTTTCTTGACTTTTTACTTCTATGCCTTAACTGTGTTAAGACCACTATATATGAACCATTTTAAAAGAGCGGGATACGTGGGACAAGCGGGATACTTGATTATATATCTTTTTTAGAAACCTCTCTACTCTTTCACCAGTCGGTGTTCCATGTTATTTGTTTTTTTTTGGCATGATCCAAACCCCACCGAGCTCCGCATAGCGAGCTCGAGTGATATACATGCTAATTTGTGATGTGTTCTATGTACCATATATGACGATGAATGCATATATAATGAAATTATGCACTTCCTGGATTTCTATAATAGAATACCATTTATATCCAACTTCCCATGTTCTTCTATGATGTAGTGATCTTGAACGGGATGGAAAAACTGTTGTTCCAATAGCTGCATTAGTGACCGGCGCTTTACCGCTCTGGGACCCTCAATTTACCCAATGTTTACATCTTTCGGTGGTGATCAAAGCTACTCCTCCGACCAGCCCTACAAAGCTGCATTTTAAAGGCTTACGAGCCATCTAGTTATTGTATATTTTTGGTTATATCATACTTGGCTGTCTTATATCGAATCTCTAGTTAACTTTCCTGTGACATGCCCCGGAGGTCTTGACATTCTAGTGCAGCCCGTGTCGCAAGGAAACAATAACATGGGTAATCAATGAGCTCCGTTAGACGCAGCAGCACAGGTAACCACTTCCACGCCATGGCTAGAACTGGATATTGAACGCGTCACTGACTAGTGCGCTTCATGAGAAGCAGTGAAACGATTGGCGCAACATGGAAGACATACGACCGACCGCGAAATGGGCGAATCGCATGTTGCGCCCTTTAAGTTCTATCTATCATCGATTGGAAAAGCATAACGAAATTCTTACAAGCATCGCACATTCGAAGCTAAAAGAAAGAGAGGATGCAGGCACTAGGAGGCGTATCCGACCCTCCAGGGTGACCTGTGCGGAGGAAAGGTGTTCTTACTCGGACGAAGAACCTGGCGATCCTGCCTGGATTCCTGGAAGACCGATAAGACGACGGATACGGCATAATTACTCGAGTAGAGGGCAAAGGAACGGGGCGCGACGACGCAGCAGGCTGTCGATTCACAGCCCAGAGCGGCAGAAAACTCTACCCGGTGCGATCGAGATTGCGACACCCCTCATTACTGGAAAATCAAAGCAGCCTTTGGAGCCGTCCTCATTTAGGAAACAGCTTTTTCGAAATTCTTTACCTACAAATAACATCGGAGCGACCGATCAACGGAGGGCGACGCGAACGGGCAATAGCAGTTACCCTGCTTACCAGGGTTCGTGGAAGGAAGTGCTCGACCTTTCGGGAGATACAGGACTTGTGGATATCGCACACTTTTTGGATCGAATATTTATCAAATTTTTGAGCAAGACTCGGCACAATCCTGTGCCCTCGCCAAACCAGCAGCCAAGCCGGGGAGCCCGGTCCTTATTGTCTACGGCCGTACGATGTCTCCCGGATTTTATTGCAGAGGAGCAGAGGATACAAGATGAGCTGGAAGAGGATTGTGATGTGGATATGTGTGATGCATATTTCACCGAGCTCGAGGCCCATTATGCCCCGAGTGGCAATGGATGGTTGCCCCTACGCGAAGCCGTGCGTGCCCAGGGTATTCGACTGGTCTCTGAGATGATACACAAGGGTTGGATTACTAGAGTCGCTGCTTGTCGACTTCTGGAGGAATGTGTGAGTCATGGTGAAATTGACGCCTTTGAGCTATTATTGTCTAAACAACTCACAACCGTTAACACATATGGTTACCCAACGGCGTTCGATCCTCACAAACCATCAACACATTGCGATGATCCTGTCCATATCCTGGGAACTTATTACGCAAAATTAATTGGAAGCCGCTCGTTCATCTTTGACGAACTGGCAAAACTCCTTTCACGTGGAGCCATGCCGCCGGAGTGGATGGTCACTAATCTGTGGAAGTGCTGTGTAGATGAGGCAATCAAAGCTCTATCAACCGAAAATGCAAACTCGGCTGCTGCAACACGAATGCTGGAAGCTGTGATACTTTCGGCTGCTGGTATTTCACGGGCTTCAAATGCGCTCGTATCTCACGGGAAGGTTTTAGGTACACTACGTGGCCGTCTGAAGGACACCCGTGCCTCCGCAGCGAATACGGCAAGTCTACCCAAAGACCAGTCGCCCTGCCCCGTTCCAATCCAAGATGCCCTGAACAATCTCACTTCAAGCCTTATTACTGCGCTATGTGGAATGTATATCGCACGGTCGCAACCCGCAGGTGCCGGTGATAACATGATCGGTGTGAAATTCAGAGATACGTTGAGGCAAATAGCATTTACCATTCAGCGGTCTATCGAGCTGGGACAATCGTGCGAAGCTGGAAGAACGACTCTTCATTCACTGCGTCGTGGGTATGTCTTAGTAGGCGATTGTATGCTACAGTGTGGCGAAGTGTCATCATTGGAGCCCATCGGCCCGTCGGACTCTATCTCGGGGAAGAATCTGGAAATGTTTTTCTTATCATTAGCGTGTCAGCATGACATGGTCAAAGAATTAGCAGAGCTGGCTCAACAGGTTGTCAAGTTCTACGAGCGCATGCGCAAGAGCGACCAAACTAGAGTATCTTCGGGAGTTCGGTCTAAAGTTTCACAACTCGCTGGGCTTACGAATCTGCATGGTTTCTCTTCGCTCCTTGCGAAGGTAGCGGCCGAAACTGCTATGGGACTCGCTGAGTCTACTCTGGATGTTGATGACCATACCTGGGCGATTGAGGTCCAACAGAATGCGGTCCGACTTCAGCAAGGACAGAACCCGAAACAGCACCCCGCACCTGGCCGTGAAACCCTCGGTGATAGCGTCGATTTGTATCGATGGGAGGAAAGCATCGGTGAGTGGGTGGCCAGCACACCTGCAGCCAAACCGAAATCTACTCAGTCGAATATCGCCAAAGGATATTCTACTCGGTCGCCAACCATCGCGTGCTCGACGAGTAGCATATCGTCCAGTTCTAGCCCCTCACAGGACGCTGCCTCCAGTGTCACATCATCTGCGCCATCTGTCTCAGCTAAAAGAGCTTTCACGGCCGCAGGAATTGGCTCTAAATCTTGCAAGAGGCTTCGCTCAACCCCTGTGGAAAGCCAAACCCGTGATTCACCAATGGCGACGAAGCTCCCGTTTGCAGGATCCCCGATAGCCGCCCGGACCAGGGCTGCACGTGGGGCCCTCGGGGATTTAGTCCAACCGAAAGTTCTCAAGGCGCTCCCTATCAATACTTCATTCCCTACAACCAGAGTGGAAGTGGTCATTGTCAATAAGAACGTTTCAGCCTTAGACCCCATGACTCGCAGGCGTCATTGCCGAACGACGGACGAGCGTACCGACTCGAGGCGTAGAAAATCGCTCTCGGCCTCATTGGAGTATCGGGGTGATGGCAAACAAGCAAGTGCACCACGCATAACCAGGCGAACGATTCCTTGCTCGCAGGATGAGGATAGTGATGACGAACTGAGCTTTTTATGAGAGTGTTTCTCAATTGGCTGTAGATCCCCTCCCACGCTATGCCGGGAGAATAGTAAAGTTTTGGTCACTCGTTTTTTCATTGGCACTGGAAGTTTTATCAAGGCGTTTCAGGGATATTCCCAATTTTTTCTGTCTTTTCTTTTGTTCTCTTTTGGCGTTCCTTTGGATATTTGGATCTGGTAGTGAATGATACCCGGGCATTCGTCGGATGTTTGGACGATTCGTTTTTTGGAAACCTTTAATTGCACGATGTTGGATTAGCCTGGACTAGTTGGCGCCAAAGATAGAATGGAATCTATTTGACACAACCTCCGCCCCTCCCCCGACCGGGAGTCAGTGAGCCTTTTGACATGGCGTCGGAGCCGTTGGGGACGGAGCGCTTTTGTTAATTAACGGTTTGTGCATTTCCGAGGTGCCACCCAGGAGAACCGGACAGAATGTCTTAGACTTGATGGAGACTTTTGGTCGGGGTCTGTGACCACTAAGTAGTGATAACGACGGGAGATATAACTCGTTCCACAGGGATCGAATGATACACTTTAGTTTCCTTTTGGGGAAATCTCCGGTTAAATGGCGTCGTGCTTTTCAAATATATAAATGAACTTGACGGAAGTTGGAACTAGGGTTGGGACTAGACAAGGGTCTCTCCGTTAGTGAGGATGAATAGCATTGTTTAGGTAGTACTACGTCTGTAGTCTAAACGATCGATTGATAAGATTTCCCATTGTTAGGCATTGTTTGTTCTGTACCGGGGCTCCTCCATGAGGTACCCAAGGTACGGTGTAAGTGGGCGGCTATTTTCCCATGGTACAAGTCAGGTACTGCTTGTCAAGACTCAAACGTTGACAATAGGATTAACACTGGAGGATGCATGTCTCATGAGAATATATCCTCTTGTGTGTCCAAGTGGACCAACGGCATAAGCGGTTAACTAATAGCTTTGTAATAAATCGTGCTAATATACCAGCTTCGGCATCCTGTGTAATTTCCCGGGTGCCAAGACGGCGAGAATTTGTTTCGGTAGATTAAGTTCTCATTCCATGTGATGAGTCAGATTCTTGGGAGAAAAAGAAAGTTAACATGAGGTGCTTGAGATGTGTAGTACAGGAGAGATCGATCTGCCGTGAAGGTGACGATGCAGGTACATACCGAAGTCGTACAGTACAGACAATGGATGTATGTAAGAAAAAAAAAAGTATGTGGATGGCTGGTTTGAGCGATCATGTATGAATGTGGATGGTCTTGAACTCAGTCAGAATATTTTATTTTATTTTTTAGTTTTCTAATTTTCTAATTTTCTTTTTCATTTCTTTTTACACACGTCCTCTGTAGTGTACAGTAGGTACTCCGGACTACAGTCTACTAGTAGCACTACGTAGTAAACTAAAATCAACCAAAAATTGAGAACCCACTTTGGGCTTTTACCCGACCCGCTTCCTTTCTCGCTCTCTCTCATTCTCTCCCTCTCAAGCGCTCTATCGCTTCTCCCCCCCACTCGACTGAGCCGCTCTTCTCGCCTCTCGACCTGAACAAGTTTAAATTAGCTCCCACTGTGAGTTGAGATTGGTCCGCGGGAGCAAGGAGGTCCCGACGAATGCAAGCCAGCCGAGCCCTGAGATCTCGTCGCCTACAACCCCCGTTGTTTCATCGTCGAGCCACTCAGCGGCCGTTCTGCCGTTGCCGCCACCATACGGAGTATCGTCACGGCGTTGCGCCCACTCAAGGGATGAGCGCTGAGAGACATCGTCATGGCTCGACCGCACACTCCTCTTTACTGAGAAGTCTATCGATATCATGTCGTCTCCATAAGTGGGCCCAGAAATGCCTCCCAAGATTTTCCTTTTCCTCCGTCCCCGCCGTCCCTGACCCAAAAGAAATGAAAATGCCCTGAACTCTTTCCTGTTTCTCTCCTGATCACCACCTCTCCTTTCTGTCCCTGCGAGCAGTTGCGGGTTTTCGTTCTCTATTTTTGATTCTTGGCAGAGATCCTGTGGGTTTCTTGCGACTAGTTTTTGGTTTACTTTTGACAGCTGCAAGACTTTGAAATCTGGGAAAAGAAGTGACTGGTTCACCTCACCAACTCTCTCACATTCCTTTCGTTGCCAGCCGACCTGTGGCAATCCACACCTCCAAACATTCAAGTTCCGATCAGGAATCATTGCTGCTGGGACCTGCCTTCTCAACAAAGGATTGAATCCTCTGTGTCGTTCTTTGATCCGCAGTTCGATTGTCTCCTGCCTGGCGTAAAGAGAGGACGGCAACAAGGCCATTGTCTTATTCATTCCCTGGGCCTAAACATCAATAGGAATCTCGTATCGAATCATAAATCCCTGGATCTCTCGTCGCCCACCTGCACCTGATCATCACGTCGTGGGCTGTGACGAGTTAACTGGAAGCCTTTCCTTCGTCGATCGCTGATTCGGGTCTCTCACTCTATCTGCTGAGCTGGTCTCGCATCAATTTCCAAGTCTTGAAGTTCGTCTGTTGGCCATAGAGTCTTCTTTCTTTTATTTTCGTTGCTTCAGTTTAGAAAAGCCTCTTGGTAACCATGAGTCACCTACTTTTCTGTCTGTCCCTGGTAGGACTTTCTTCCGCAACTGTTCTTGACAAGCGTGGTGGCGACTGGGCGATCTACGAAATAGTCAACGATGACCTCGCGCGCATCTCGCTCATGGTTCTCGGCCTCATGGCAGCGTTCATCTATGTCTGGAAGATGGGATTCCGGATCTCGCACCATTTGAGACGGTTGGCAAGTTTCAATAACTCAGGACAGCGCTACTTCAGATCGCCCCATGAGACCCTCTCGTTTGTGAAAAACCATGTCATCTATGCCCCGTTGTTCCGCACTCGGCATAACCGGGAATTCCAGCTGTCACGGGCTGTCAACATGGGCACCTTGCCCAGTCGCTTCCATGCCTTTATCCTGATCGGCATTATCGCCATGAACGTGACCGTTTGTGTTGTGACTGTTCCTTACAAGAAAGAGGAGGATTCTGTTGCTGGGGTCATCCGAAACCGCACCGGCACCATGGCCACGGTGAATCTGATTCCTCTCGTGCTGCTGGCCGGCAGAAACAATCCCCTGATCAAACTGCTCGAGGTACCCTTCGACACCTATAACCTGATCCACCGCTGGCTTGCCCGGATCGTCGTCTGTGAGACGCTTGCCCATGTCTTCGCTTGGGCTATCCCCAAGGCCCAGAAAAGTACGTCCCTTGAGCCTTGTGATCTGGAATATCGATATCGGTACTAATTACTGCTTAGTCGGCTGGAGTGCCGTGGGAAAGGCTCTTGGACATAGCAATTTCCTCCTGGTCGGCTTGATTGTAAGTTATTTTAGCCGACGAGCCTGATGAGTTTTTGCTTACCTAGCTGCAGGCCACAGCTGCATTCGTGGGACTCGTAGTACACTCCCCATCTCCAATCCGCCATGCATTCTATGAGACTTTCCTCCACCTGCACATTGTCATGGCTGCGCTCTCAATGGGCTTCCTGTGGGTTCATCTCAATGGGCTTCCAGCGCAGACATACTTGCTCGTTGCCATCATTTTCTGGGCTCTTGAGCGAGCTTCGAGACTTGCTATCCTTCTCTACCGGAACTGTGGCAGGAAATCCACTACGGCCTTGGTGGAGGCCCTTCCAGGGGACGCCATGAGAATCACCCTGAGGATGGCACGTCCTTGGACCTTCCAGCCGGGCCAGCACATCTATCTGTACATTCCTACCGTTGGATGGTGGTCTTCGCACCCGTTCTCCGTCGGTTGGAGCGAGGCGGAAGAGCTCGTTTCTGACGAGAAGGGACTTCCCGTAACTCGGCAAGACATGTTCGGTAAAAAGCACACCAGCTTGTCCCTACTGGTTCGTCGTCGAACCGGCTTTACTAACAAGCTGTTCCAACGGGCCCTGAGCTCTCCCAACAGTCAAGTCACGTTGCGAGCTTTCGCCGAGGGACCCTATGGCAGTATTCATTCCATGGACTCCTACGGTACAGTTGTTCTGTTCGCGGGTGGTGTCGGAATCACCCACCAAGTACCATTTGTGCGCCATCTGGTCCAGGGATATGCAGAGGGCACCGTTGCGGCACGGCGCGTGACTCTCGTTTGGATTATTCAATCCCCAGAACACCTCGAATGGATTCGCCCGTGGATGACCAGCATCTTGGCCATGGATCGCCGCCGAGAGGTTCTGCGTATCATGTTGTTCGTCACCCGTCCCCGTAACACTAAAGAAATCCAGAGCCCAAGCTCCACCGTTCAGATGTTCCCCGGCCGACCAAACATCGACACTCTTATCGGAATGGAGGTTGAGTCCCAAGTGGGCGCAATGGGTGTGCTTGTTTGTGGAAATGGGGGCCTTAGTGACGACGTCCGGCGAGTCTGCCGCAAGCGACAGAACCAAACGCAGGTCGACTACATCGAGGAAAGTTTCACCTGGTAGATGCACGAAATGACCGAGTAGAGTCTCGCGCTCTGCCAATTCCGTTTATTACGTCCTCTATTCCTACCTTTTCCGCAGACAGGCGTGGGGAATTCATTTAGGGTATATATACACACAATAAATGTATCTTCGTTCCTTATTGGTTGCTTTTATTGGCGATAGGGTGGTATATACGGTGTGGTTGTGTTTTGGACGGAGCCTTTGTTTTCCAACTACACATATCAATGTCAGTGTAGCCGTTCATTAGAGTATAGATCTGTGTCTTAGTTCCCGCTGTAACTCTTGTAGTGCATAACTAGTGCTTATCTGCTGACTTCCTAAGAAGGTGCTGGAACTGTCATATGAACCCAAAGCTCTTAATAATTCCGCTGATTACGTTTGTGGGAAAAGCACACTTTGAGAGGCTTAGAAATCAAGATCGGAGTGGGGCCGAAGCATTGACGGGCCATGGCATCATTGATTCCCCATTAATCATCCATTCCGCGGGGTCACTGTTTATTGAGTTCCTGACGATGCTTTTTATACCGACTGTTCCTACGGTTTTTTCTCGTCCCTCCATTTCAATTCTTTGTCGCTACAGCCGCCTAAATCACTTGACGAGCTTTCACTCCAGATATTCAACCAAGATGAGCCAACCCGATATCACTTTGTACACCTGCCAGACTCCCAATGGAATCAAGATCTCCATTGCGCTAGAAGAGCTGGGGTACGTTTGTAACTTAATGCCACCATTATTTTAATAGATGAGCTAACTCGAACTCTAGACTTCCCTATAAGGTAGAGAAGATTGATATAAGCAAGAACACCCAGAAAGAGCCGTATGTGACCTTCTAGCCAGAACATGGAACAGGAGCATTGTTAATTCCGCTTAGCTGGTTCCTTGAGATCAACCCCAATGGCCGCATTCCTGCTCTGACCGACACGTTCTCTGATGGTCAAAAGATTCGTCTGTTCGAATCTGGCGGCATCCTCACCTACCTTGCCGAGCAATATGACAAGGACTACAAGATCTCTTACCCTAAGGGTACTCGCGAGTACTACGAAATGACAAATTGGTTGTACTTCCAGAACGCCGGTGTCGGCCCCATGCAAGGTCAGGCAAACCACTTCGTGCGCTATGCACCCGAGCGCATTGAATACGGCATGACTCGTTACACCAATGAGACGAGGCGGCTGTACGGCGTTCTCGATAAGCACCTTGCCAGCTCCAAGTCAGGTTACCTCGTCGGTGACCACATCTCGCTTGCGGATATTTCGCACTGGGGATGGGTTGCGGCTGCTGGGTGGGCAGGTGTCGATATTGAAGAGTTCCCGCACTTGAAGGCATGGGAGGAGCGTATGGCCGCTCGCGAGGGCGTCGAGAAGGGTCGTCATGTTCCGTCGCCTCATACTATTAAGGAGCGTCTTAAGGACCAGAAAACTATGGAAGAGGACGCAGCTCAAGCCCGGCAGTGGATTATGCAGGGCATGAAGGCTGACGCTAAGCACTAAACGATATGACTATATGGCAGAAAGTGTGACTCCTGAGGTTCATAATTAATTATTATATCAATGTTAGCTATGTGAATAGTAATTATTGTGGTCATGCAAGTCATTCTTTCTTCACGGAAGGGAAGCTTCTAAGGCTTAGTCAGCACTTCTCACGTGGATACAAAAGCTTGCCACCTCGCCTGCAAGTCCGCCTTAATATTACCTTACTTTTTCACTCTCATTGTTATATTCATTAATAGCCACTAATCCTGTTACTCACATCGCAAGGCAATAGATTAACTTCATTTGCAGCGCAAGTCCAGGGAAAATGGCCTGGCGTAATCAAGGAGTCACAGGCTCCAACAACGTCCCTCTGGGCCGGAGACGGTTTGGTGGTGATGATGCCGCAGAGGAGGAGAGCCGTACAGCAACCCCTTCGTCTGTTGTCGGGGAGCACAAACGTGGCAGAAGTCCTGTCCGAGGTATGTTGCTCTCACTTCTGTCCTCGTACTGACTTATATGTTGAAAATGCTTACTGAATTTGCTTTAGCTGACCCTCCAGTTGACGGGGTCAAGAAGCGCAAGAAGCGCAACCGTTGGGGCGATGCGCAAGAGAACAAGGCTGCCGGTCTCATGGGCTTGCCCACGATGATCATGGCAAACTTTACCAATGAGCAGCTTGAGGCTTATACGCTTCATCTCCGTATTGAGGAGATCAGCCAAAAGCTCCGCATCAACGATGTCGTCCCAGCGGATGGTGACAGGTACGCTCTCCCTTCGCTTCATGTAATCATCATCTCGGTATAGCTAACTTATTTTTTGAATTACAGGTCTCCGTCGCCTCCTCCGCAGTACGATAACTTTGGCAGACGTGTAAACACTAGAGAATACCGTTACCGGAAGCGCCTTGAGGATGAGCGGCACAAGCTCGTCGAGAAGGCCATGAAGACCATTCCTAACTACCACCCACCTTCTGACTACAGACGTCCTACCAAGACTCAGGAGAAGGTCTACGTTCCAGTGAATGACTATCCAGAAATTAACTTCAGTATGATAACTAACCCTCTAACTCCTAACCATTCCTGTGTTGTGTATTTCATAACTCTTTGCTCGAGTCGGGCTCGTAAGAAAGACATCGCCCGTCGGTGCCTTTTCGGCTCGCTTCTTGCTAACCCTTGCTACGTGATGTTGAACATTTTATCATTGCTCTCCCATTTCTTTCTAATAACAGCTTGAACTAACACTTAGCTTTCTGCTACCTTTTAAAGTTGGCTTACTCATAGGACCTCGTGGTAATACCTTGAAGAAGATGGAAACCGAATCCGGTGCCAAGATTGCTATTCGTGGCAAGGGCTCCGTCAAGGAAGGAAAGGGACGATCTGACGCCGCTCATGCTAGCAACCAGGAAGAAGACCTCCATTGTTTGATCATGGCAGACACTGAAGAAAAGGTTAACAAGGCAAAGAAACTAGTGCATAACGTTATTGAGACGGTACGCTCTTCATCATCTCTTTATTCTATGTTAACCAATTACTAATCACTATGAATAGGCTGCTTCAATTCCCGAAGGTCAGAACGAGCTCAAGCGGAACCAGCTTCGAGAACTTGCCGCTCTTAACGGTACTCTGCGTGACGATGAGAACCAGGCTTGCCAAAACTGTAAGTACATCTTGTGCACTGCAACTTGTTCAGTTTATCTGACTCTTTTAGGTGGTCAAATCGGACATCGCAAGTATGACTGTCCAGAACAGCGCAACTTTACCGCCAACATCATCTGTCGTGTTTGTGGCAACGCTGGTCACATGGCTCGTGATTGTCCTGACCGCCAGAGAGGCACCGATTGGCGTAACAATGGTGGTTACGGTGGTGGTGGTGGCCGTAGAGCTATTGGTCAAGGCGACGCCGTCGACCGTGAGATGGAGGTAAGTGCCATCTTGCCCTTGAGTTGATTGTTCGAATATATACTAATATTCCTTTTCTAGCAACTCATGCAAGAGTTGTCTGGAGGAGCTCCGGGTGAAGATGGCGGCATCCCTCGCCGCATCGAAGCCGGTCCCGATCAGGGTTACGACGACCGTGATGCGAAGCCGTGGCAGCGTGGGCCACCGCCCAGTGATGTGGCTCCTTGGCAGCAGAGAGGCCGAGACAACCGCTCCCGTGACGACTATGGATCGCGTGACCAGGGAAGCGCACCCCCATGGGCTCAGAGCAGCCGTGGAGGCGATTATGGATATGGCTCGCAGGGCGGCTACGGAGCCCCTGGAGCTGCACCCTGGCAGCAGCAGCAGCAAGCCCCTCCGCCCCCTCCGGGTGGACAGGCTGCGTATGGCTATGGCGCTTATGGTGGATACGCTCCTCCTGTTCCTGGCATGGGCGCACCGGGGGCTTCTTCCTCTAGCATGGGAGTTCCTCCTCCTCCACCGGGCATGCCACCTATGTACTACGGCTCTGGTGGCAGCCCACCACCGCCACCCCCTCCTCCTGGTGAAGGACCACCACCTCCTGTATGTGCCCTTAGAACTATATGATTTAGGTGAATTACTTTGCTAACCTTTGTTATAGCCCCCGAGTGAGCAACCTCCTCCTCCTCCCCCACCCGCTTAAGGAGACACGGTGTCGTACTTTACCTATTTTCTTGTGTTAGGTACAAGCTAGGGGAAATGTGGAAAACAGCTTAATTTGATAAGAGGGTGAGGGGCGTTACTAACAATTGTACTCTGTAGTTTGCTGAGGTCGTAGGCCTCTTCATGGTAGTTCGCTAATTCATATCTATCTCGTGTAAGCGTCTTGAATGCATTTTTATTGTGTTCTTAACAGCAGTCGTACATTCCTTGTATTTAATTGAGTGATATCGGCAAGAAGCATATATGAATGGATCCACCCGAGCTGGGTTCTATCTGAGGACTTAACTTCAATAAAATGATCGCATTACCTGAAGCATACAGCCACGATACTCCCGATACCCAGATGAATATGTATTATGCTAGAATTGGCATCAAATTTGAGATGGACCGAGCGGTGAAGTGCCTAATTGCCCTATTCAATGCTGAAAGGAATGTCCCTGCTGTGTGCCACCATAGGATGTACCTATTACCCTATACCATATACATGAATTCCATCCTTTCCACTATTTAAACCCCTATCCTCTCCCAGCTTTCTCTTTTCTTCCATACTCCTTTCAGGCTGAGCATCACTGGTGAATATGCCCAAGTAATTCAGTGAGGTCTACGATCACGAGCTGTCAAATGTTGAAGACGTATCAAGCAACATTTATGGAATTTGCAAAATCGATACCTAACCCAGTCCATTACGTCGTGATTTATTTATTTAACGAAATGAGGGCAACTAAGCTTCTTCAACTCTAGTCTCTTACAGATTCCTGATACCATGACCGGCAACACGTACCGATGGAGACTATGAATCCAGAGTCATGAACTCCATGACGCATCAAATGGGAAAGCGAAGAAGAACGCCCCTTTCTGCGGCCGATGGCATCATCGAAGTTCTCGAGCACCCGGCCTATGGGTATGGTGTTGATGACTATCCTCAGTGCAGACAGCACTGGAGCCATTATTTGCACGTCCATGCACAGGGTGGAAGCAGTCAGCCGAATGCCGTGTACAGACTTCACCTGATATTCATTCTCTATATCTTTCACTTGGTGGTATCTACTACCCAGTGGACCTTATTAATGTATGCGTTGGGGGTGCTGACCGATTAGAAGCACTGCTTAGCGTTCACTAAACTGGGTTAAGCAAATAAAAGCCACTTCTTCAAGAAATCTCTGTTCTAGCCGACAACTCCTACATTCATATCTTCGAGCAGTATTACCCTAGGTTCAGTGGTAAGAATCTCAACTTGATGGACTTCTCTTATCTCTCTTCCATTTGGCTTACGAAGACATTTTGGATTTTTCATCATGAATTCATATCTAATCACTATATTGGTGCTTGCCACCTTGTGCGGTATCTCGGAACGAGCAAGATACCCTTAGGGCTGCCTTCATTATGCCATGGAGTGAGCTTCGTTTAGAGAGTGAACAACGACTCGTCGGTCATTAGGCTAGCCAATTCACCTACCTCTTGTCTTCGTGACCGTTATTGACATGATGAAGAAATAAATTTCCTTTACATGTTCACTATTGGGGAGGGACAAGCTCACTCCAAACTCGGACAACACCCTCACCCAAAGCTAGCCTTACTACATCCCAACCGTTAGGAGTGTTCGGCCTACCTTGAGCGACACCAACCTGTCATACGCGGCTTTATCGTAGAGACGAGTTCTTTACTCGGATAGTGCCCGACGTGCTTCTCAATGTCGTTAATACTCTCGAAACTGTCTCGAGCACCCCGGTCACTATCAAGAATAATCGGCTAGTGGTAAGCTCACTCGCCGGGCGAGGCTGTTTTGCAGAGAGTCCGAAGTGACAACGCACGAGCAGTTGCAGACTTGCATCGTCAGCTAAAGGAACGGAAAATAGCCACACCACATCAGTAAAGCAGAAAGTGGTTCTGGTGACGGACAGGTCAGAGCCCTCGATAAAACCTTAAGTGACAAGAAGTCATCGAACCTCCAATGCTTGACTTGAAGGGACTTGTATGATCTCTGCGGGAGTCACAATGCTCTTCTTACATTTACAGCTGCTATATCGAGAATAGCAGCTAACTATTCTTTAAGCAAACAACGCCTTGGGATATATCGGAAATTGCGTAATGTACACCACTAGAAACACTCAACAGCAACGGTACACTACGATACTAGAGGGAATCCCCAAAGATGGACTACGCTATTTGTCCAAGGACGAAACTTAACGGCTTCAGAACAAGTGTGTGAACCTATGGATTGCCTTAAGCAGAATCTGTGACATTGCTACCGCAGCCCCGAGCCACAGCTTTCAGGCTATACTGTGACTGTTGCGCTCCGAAACCGATTTTAAAATCAGCGACGGAGCTGTATAAGCAGAGACTACAGTTATGTGGTGGCTTAGCATTGCCATAAGAGCCTAATCAATATATTGGGTCCGTTTCTTCTAGTTCGGACAAGCTTAGAGGACCTGGCCACCGGTTCATCTCACAGACCTAGTTAAGACTGGCGTGGACCACATATCTTCGCCCCTATCTACAGATTACATGCAGATGGCAGCGCAGCTGTCACGCCCGAACCGAGAGCGAGTTGACGCAGTTGATAGTGCTCTCCGTCTGGAAGCCCACGTATCCTTCGGACGAGAAGACACAGCCTTTGTTCAACTCAGCGATGCCATTGAAGCCGTAATGTATGGCGACAAGACCTATGGATCCCCAGGAATAACTCATTGAAAACTCTACTGCTGGGGCAGAACAGCACCACCATCCACCTGCAAAGAAAGTTGGAAACAGCATCACCAGAAGCCACTGCATACCTTGAAAGAGTTAAGAAACGAGCTGAATGTACAACAGTGCCAAGGAATCGAATCAGCTCTCGTCAACAAGGTCAACGTCGATCACCAACAGGACATTGCTAATGCATACAGCTGCTTTGTCGGTTTTGGGCAGGCAGTGCACTACACGTAGCAACATATGCGTAGGAATGAATCTAGACCTAACGTTTTCTGGGCTTAAGTTTGGTGTTGATTCAGCCAGATTGCTGCAGGGATACGTTATCTTTACCTCTAGTCCACTGACTGGATGAGTACCTGGGCCGGCTGTCAGATATTATTGCGCTAGTCGCCTTTCTTTTCGAAGGTCACTATATGTTGGCAGTCTCCCATCTCAATCTGTTCCACAATTGTAGCCTTTGGAGCCACTCGATTCTTTTGATGACGAACATGCCACCGAGAAGGCCGATTTGAACTCCCGGAGAGCTGACCCCTCTATCAAATACGCGAAAGTGAAGAGGACCTACTCTATTTCGGCACAACTTTGCGCTGAGATCTATTTGCTTGTGTCTTCAATATTCCTATGTGAACCTATTGATGCCCACCTGACTTACATTGAACTCAATAATGATATATCCGTGTCCAAGAGTAGGATCAAGTTCTAACATAGTCGCTTACTAGTTAGCGAGCCAATGTATCATGAAAGGTAAAGAAATAAAATGATATACTGGTGTAGTAGTAGTTCTGTTGCCTGCATAGCACTCAAATTTCCCTTTCGGGGATTAGATCTTATCGATAAGACTAGACAGCCTGATTGGCTCGATCCATGTGGAAACACCGCCTTTGCGCGGTCAACTTTTTCTGCCGCAAAATTTAGAAGAATTTCATGAAGCATCCAGAAAAGACAACAAATTCGAACAGATAACAATGGCGGCCTCTCGCTCCCCAGAGCCTGTGTCAGACGGCTCTCCCGAGCTCTCTGAATCCTCAGACGTTGAGCAAACAGAATTGCAAAATCGCGCGCCTAAAAGAAGACGTCTATCGGAGTCTTCAGTGGACTCCTACGTTGCTCCGGCGCCGCTCCCCACCCTCTCTCGTATCAAGAAGAAGGACGCAAAGGATGACAAGCCTGCCACAACCACGGAGAATGACAACCCTGTTCTGATTCGTGATGCCCTTGAAATCGGATTGCAGGATGAGGAGTCTTCGTTCAAAGCACTCAATGTTTCGCCCTGGTTGGTGGGCTCTTTGACGACTATGGCGGTTAGAAAGCCTACGGCCATTCAAAAAGCTTGTATACCGGAGATTTTGAAGGGAAGAGATTGCATTGGAGGTAGCCGGACAGGTTCAGGAAAGACAATTGCCTTTGCGGTTCCTATCTTGCAGAAATGGGCGCAAGATCCGTTTGGTATTTTCGCGGTTGTGTTAACTCCCACAAGGTACGTCGCCAGTCACTGAAATGTTTTCTTAGAGGTTACAATACTGATCGTTTCTTCTTAGAGAACTTGCGTTACAGATCTACGAACAAATTAAGGCGATCTCGGCACCACAGAGCATGAAGCCACTTCTCATCACCGGAGGAACAGATATGCGCTCCCAAGCACTCGCTCTCTCACAGCGGCCCCATGTTGTGATTGCGACTCCCGGCCGACTCGCAGACCACATCAATACATCTGGTGAAGATACGGTGTGTGGACTGAAGCGCGTCCGCATGGTCGTTCTTGATGAAGCCGATCGACTTCTGGCTCCTGGTCCGGGAAGCATGCTTCCTGATGTAGAAACCTGTCTATCTGCCCTCCCACCGTCCAGCGAACGCCAAACGCTCCTGTTCACCGCAACATTGACCCCCGAAGTGCGCGCACTCAAGTCCATGCCTCGCGCTGAGAACAAACCGCCGGTCTTTGTTACGGAGATTTCGACCGAGAATAACGGCGCAATCCCTCCAACCCTCAAACAAACCTACCTCAAGGTCCCCATGACGCACCGCGAGGCCTTCTTACACGTGCTCTTGTCTACGGAAAGGAACTCCACTAAGCCGGCTATTATCTTCTGCAACCACACTAAGACCGCCGATCTCCTGGAACGAATGCTCCGCCGTCTTTCCCATCGAGTCACCTCACTCCACAGTCTTCTACCCCAGTCCGAACGTAACTCTAACCTAGCGCGTTTCCGTGCTTCCGCTGCCCGGATCCTGGTAGCGACCGACGTCGCGTCTCGTGGTCTGGATATCCCGTCGGTCAGTCTGGTGATCAACTTTGATGTACCGCGCAATCCGGACGACTATGTCCACCGTGTCGGTCGTACCGCCCGTGCGGGACGCCATGGTGAAGCGGTTACCCTAGTTGGACAACGAGATGTGCAACTGGTGCTAGCGATTGAGGAGCGAGTGGAACGGCGGATGGAGGAATGGAGTGAGGAGGGTGTCAGCATTGAAGGACGGGTGGTGCGCGGCGGCGTGCTCAAGGAAGTTGGAGAGGCTAAACGAGAAGCCTCTGGAGAGATCGAGGAGGGTCGCGACGTGTTAGGGCGGAAGCGGAATAAGCTGAAGAAGGTCCGGTAGACGTCGTCAGAGAGGTGGATAGATTGTACATATATCGAGGATGTCTTTATAATGATATGATTGTTCTTCAGCGATGTTTTGGTGAATTGGTCCGATTTACTTGAAGCCGGCCCAAGTAGTACTTTGCTTTTCCATTCCTACGTCTACTCTTACGCCAGGGTTAGGAGCAATCCTCGACTGGCTATCTCCGATCTACACCAGTTTGCTGTTCAGGGTACCACCAGTATGAGGGTCTCCTAGTTTGGAGGACAACGATCCAGCCATTGTCGAAATCAATTCACGTGCGGTCATCCACATGAGAGATATTTTCGAGAAGACAGTCCAGACTCAGACTATTCCGCCAAGACTGAATAGTTGACGAACCTCTCCTGATGGCAACGTCTCGAAACGCCGTCGATAGCCCCAACCATGGTGGGAAATAGTAGGATTTAAGTTTCGGCTATTGTTGTTTCTATGGGGAATGAACATCGTATGACTGACTGGACTGTCAACGTTCACAGTGGAGCCGGTCTGTTGGTACCGCGTCGGCTGATCCCGGTGTTTTACCTCTTCCAGACTGGACAGGAACGCCGGTTGGGAGAAAAGGGAAAGAGGATAAGTGAGATGGTATGTATGTCCTTTTAGGAGAAAGGGAGATCTCAAACCGAACCAAGTTCCAAAGTACTTACTCCTGAGACCCTGGAATGGGGAAGAATTTGCCAAGACCGAGCGAACGCCGGGAGGCACGAGAAGGTATAGGACGTGAAGTGCTATGACGGTGCATCTCCAACAGCCAAGGTCAACAGCGAGGGAGTAATTACATGAGAAGTACTACGCCGGTGGAAAACCTTGACTGGGGTCAGGTGACAAGGAACCCTTCTCCGCGGGCAAAACGTGACTCGATTCGACGACGCCCCCAAATACTGTGAATCACAGAATACGACGTAACTCCATCTACTCATCTCCTGGAGGCTGGCTGTCTGTTCGAACAGGGACCCTCCGGGGTCTGCAAATTCTGATCCATCGCATGACTTCGGATGCATGTCTCCAAATCTAGCGCCCCTCTTTTTTTCCCTCTTCTCCAGGCCAGTATGATTTCCCAGAGTTTCGGATCGGCATTAGTTCGAACGGGAGCCCAGATGGGAACGAGGCATCAAGAAGGGCTAAGCATGGGATGGGATGGGGGATGAACATCATCATTCCTCTGGCATACTTTTTTCCCCCTCTTTTGTGTTTTTCTTTTTTTTTTTTTGCCCAGCCTTCGAGAATCCAGTGATCAAAGCACGTTCCAAGGAGGAAGCCATGCACTGTCACTTTGCTCGCGCTCTCCACCCGTTGCCTAGATGGGGAAACTCTAGTGACGGAGGCACTGACGAGTCTCGTTGCTGGACGGAGGGCGGATCTTCGGCAGTGTCCGACCTCTTGGGAGTGGAGCGCTGTTGGTGCCGTTGCCGAGAGTCGAGACAAATAGGAAAGAGAGGGACAAGAAGGGGGCAAAAATGAAAGAACAAGGGAAGGTAGAAGCAGGGAATAGGCAACCTCTGCATTCAAGTGAAATTACCTACCCCCCCCCGACAATGAGATCATGGTGTGGGCAGATTCAACTACTATATCTACTAAGTAGGTAGATCGTAAGTCGAACGGAGGATCTCGATTGAATGATGTACTTGTACCCCATGACATTTGGGAGGAAGGATTGGTCTCTAACTATGTTCCCCGGTGAGGGAGGCGATCAAAGTCAATTATATTAAAAAAGAAGAAATGGAAAAAGAAAGGAAAAGAATGTCAGACGCTGACGGGCAAATTGTATTATTTTATTTCTTTGTATTGTTAGATTGTACTCTGTAAACTAATAGTTGTCTTTTCCCCTCCATCGGTGTCCAATCAATAAAGTGGGTTTTTGTTGGCCTCGTTTTTTTTTTTTTTTTTTTGTTCTTTCTGCCTGGCTTTAACCCCAAAAGAGAAGTTTCTACGCTCGAACCGTCTGACCCTCTTTTTCTGTTTTTTTCTTGGTTGGAGTTCCTCCTCTCACTCTGGTCCCGAAGCGCCTTTTCCCTTTTCTTTTTTTTTTTTTTCTTTTTTTTTTTCCCCCCCTTCTTATTAACATCCTGTTCTTTTGCCCAATTTTTTTAGTAAATAATTTTACCTCACATCTTCCCACCCTCAGCCCCCTTCCTCCTTCTTACTTGTCTACCTTCTGGTTATCTCTTTATCCATCGTCAATTTCCTTTATGTCACTCTTTCCGCTGGCTCTCTTGCTAACTTCTGGCCTTATTCGCACGTCCCTACTAACTCCCTAGCCGCGCGTTTCTTGCGCTTGAAGTTATCAATCACCCCGCCGGAAAAAATCTTGAATAATTTTTTTTTTGGATTTTATTTTTCCGGCGGCTACTATCAACCTTTGAGGGTTTTGTTGTGGACAAGGGCAGAAAAAAAGGAAAAGAGGGAAAAAAAAAAAAAAAAAAAAAAAAAAAAAGAGGTCCGCCATCATCGGGGTCGGCACTTGGGATTGATATCAGTTACGAAATCTTTTGTTAAACATTTTCAACTACTCTATTTCCCAAGGCCCCGTGTGTATCTCAATACACGCAAAAAGGGACACCACTTTTTTTTAACCTTTTTTTCTTGGAAGGTCAAGGGGACAGATATACTTCCCCTCAAATAGAATCCAATGGTCTCTATGGTTGATACCTCCAATCCCAACCCAAATGACACCGCCATGGATACGGTTGTCCCTAAAACTGAACCCGCTGTACTTGAGGGATCGATCAGTTCAGCGGTATCAACCCCCGAGGCTGAAGGCGAGATCTTAACGCAAGATGTGGCCCAGACGCAGAAACGAAAGGGTGGAAGAAAACCTGTACGTAAGATCTATTCCCTTCCCCCCTTTATTTTACCCGCCATGTGGTGTGTGTGATGGCAATCTGGGGCCCCGCATTACGGTTATCATTATCATCGCCCATTATGTTTCTGATTCGATTGATCGCTTCTCTTATCTTTGCCCACCCCTGTACCTTTTAATTGTTTGTTTGTTTATTTATTTTTTTATTATGTCACTTACCTATATTGGCTTATCATGTTTTTGATCTACCACCCTTATCGTTATGATCGCCCGGCTTAATCGTTTAAGCTTCTTTAAAGTTAACCTTCGTCTTAGATCTATGCGACCTCTGAGGAACGGAAGCAACGTAACCGTCAGGCCCAGGCTGCCTTCCGGGAACGTCGCACCGAGTACATCCGTCAGCTCGAGTCCACTATCAAGCGCAATGAAGAGTCCCTGCAGACCTTGCAGCAGAACCATCGCACCGCCGCCGATGAGTGTTTGATGTTGCGATATAAGAACTCCCTGTTGGAACGTATCTTACTTGAGAAAGGTTTGTCATCCTATCTTGCCCTCTGTCAAACACATCAACCAAACAGAAAAAGTAAAACGGAACATGGATTGACCATACATAGGGATCGATGTTCAAGCAGAACTGCGCTTGAAGGCTGGCGCTCCGGGCCCGAAGCCCAACCCCATGGCGGGGAAACCCCCATCAACCTTGGAGCGCGCAGCCTTGAATCGAAATTCGGCCCAGAGGCATCCTCCTGGGATCGCACCCAAAGGAGAGCCGTTTGGAATGCCACAGCCTCGTGACGGAGCGTATGGTATCCCCTCTCCTCAGTTTCAGGCTACGCCTCAGTCCCACGTCTCCTCGCCGTCTCATGCCAAGTCGCCCGGGTTTGCTTTCCAAGGAGCCATGTCCCCGGCTGGAGTCGACCCTCAGCAGGCTGCACAACACTCACGCCTGTCTCACTCCAGGAACCTCAGTCAAACATCGCCTCCCATGAGCGTTGCCCAGTCCGATACCACTGACCCGAAGTCTGCTCTGTCGGGCGGTGCCGGCCCCAGAGGACCCCGTGTCGCTTCGGCATATTACCCATCGCCATTCCAAAAGCACTATGATCAGCTTGGTAAGTCGTCTCGTTCCGACGATGCTTTGGGATAGAGCTGGTGACTAACCGTAACCTCTAGAACAAGAGTATGACGCTCAGGCCGATCTAATCGATGAGGAGCATGAGTCGTCCGTGGGCGCCTCGCCGTACGTGTCTGGCTTTAACAATGCCGCATCGGTTCCTGGCTCTCACTCCATGGGCCACCATAGTCTTCCACAATTCAATCCACATTCGGGGGAAGGATCCAATGGAGCATATAACAACACGAACCAGCTCTTGGGAAACTATGAGCCCATGCTCGATGCAGATCCCTTTGGCTTGAGTGCGAGCATGCACTTCCAGACCCCCTTCAGCTACGAACAGAATAATACTCGTCACTAAACACCACTTTCCGCTCTCTACTCTCGGTCCGATACTTCGGCTACCCCGTGTTAATTTTTTCCCCTACTTCCCTTTTATCCTTATAGTCGTCTACGATCAGTCGAGGAATTATACCCATAGGAAATAAGGATAAGAACTGATTTTACTCTGATTCGCATCCGGCTTCGTTCTGGCATCCCTCGGCATGGCATCGGAAGACAAAAGTGATTTCAAGCATTGCCCGGCGTTTTGCGGTTGATACCATTTGCTTGTGTTGGTTGTTGATTGAAAAAGAGATGCTTGCGAGGTTTCAAAAGATAGTTTGTTGGTGTACATGATGCGCATATGTGTGAAGCTCCCGAAGGGGACTGCCGAGCAGTCTTGATTCTCTGGACATATATTGTTATGCTGGGTTATGAGGTGGCACCGCTGTTTATTTCTATTCTGTTTTTTTCTCTCTCTTTTGCTCGTCTTGTCTTTCGTGTATTGCGGTCTCAAGAAAAGAAAGGAAAAAATTTACTTCGTTGTCTATGATTTACTTGATTGGTTGAAGATGTATGTAATAATGTTACTGAAGACGTTGAGACAAGGAGGAATATGATTGGAGGAAGGATGAATACCACCTTGTACTGCTACAATAAGTACTCAGTACTGTTCACGACATCATGGATCATCATAAGAGAAAAGAAAGTGACGTAGAGTGGCCGAGATGCCAGTTGATGTTGATCTCTCCATGATGCCATCTGCAAGCCCCGCGTGACGCCATAGCCGGGCTAAAGCCCTAGCTGTCGACCAATCACGGCACGCATACCTAAATTCGCTTAGCGAGCAAGCACACCTTACCGGATTGGGACAGAGCAACCACAAACGTTTGGCTCCAACTCCTCAAGTCATCATCCACCCGATCAACCCCCTTCCCTTAAACTCCCCATTCCATCCATTTAGGACAGGCCGGATACCTACGTCGTCTAGGTTTCTGCCTTGCTCGTCGCGTTCTCCCGCCCTTTTTTCGTATCGAATTGCTGCGATAACGGAGAGCCTTCCCCGGAAGGCCCCTCATAAAACCAGACGTCATGGCGGACGTCCGGTCCAAGGTACGTGCGAGAGAGCTTTCTACAGTGCGGGATTGGTATTCAGGAGCTACTGTTATCCCTGGCCTTTTGGATTTGGAAATCAGATCGATGGGAAAGTCAATTGGTGGGGATGAAAAGTGCTCTAGTGAAGAACTTAGGTGGTGAAGGGAGGGGAGGGGAAAAAAGAAAAAAAAAAGTTTGAAAAAGTGAAACTGGACGCTGACGAATGTCTCATATCTAGAACCTTTACGAGCTTCTTGGTAATTTATACCCTTCCTGAGTTGCGCCCTATAGATTTGCTTTGATCTTTCATGCTACGATTGTCAACTCCGCTGTCAAGTCATTACATCATCTAACGTGCTTGCGCGATTCGCTGTTGCAGGCAATGATCCCGAGTTAGACCCCAGCAGACCCCCCGCTCCTCCCACAAAAGCTATCGACAAGCCCGCACCCCGTGTAGGCAAGCGTGACGCCCCCAAGGAGGCTCCCAGCCAGCCCCGTGCCGGCCAGAACTCTCGCCGTGGTAACTTCTCTGGCAATGAGGCCGGTATGTGATAGTCTCTTCTACTTTTCTGGCGTTATCCGGGTCTTCCGGCTAATTCCGACTCTGTATAGCTTTCCGTGACCGCAACGCTGGCCGCAACCAGAACCGCGAGAAGCCCACCGATGAGAGGGAAGGTGGTGCCCGCCGTGGCGGACGTCCCCGTGGCGACCGTCAGTCCCGCACCGGCCAGACGTAAGGCTCCCTCCCCACCCCTTTCTTGAACCAATTGCAGACGAGGTGATTTTGCTGGAATCGTTCGAAACTGACATATGTGACACCCGCAGCGACACTGGAAAGAAGGTGAACCAGGGCTGGGGTGGCCAGAGCGGCGAGAAGGAATTGGACGATGAGCGCGCCGGTGAGAAGATCGCCCAGGCCGACGAGAACGAGCCCCAGACTCCCGCCGAGGAGGCCGAGCCTGCTGAGAAGGCCAAGTCGTATAACGACTACCTCGCTGAGAAGGCCGCTGCCGGTGACTTCAGCGCCAAGCCCGTCCGTGCCGCCAACGAGGGCACCAAGGCTGACTCCAAGTGGGCCAACGCCAAGGAATTCAAGCGTGAGGAGGACGAGAACTACATCAAGGGTTCCTCTGAAAAGGCCAAGCGTGAGAAGGCTCGCAAGGAGAAGAACATCCTTGAGGTCGACATGCGCTTTGTTGAGGCCCCCCGTGGCAACAGCGGTCCTCGTGGCCGTGGCGGCCGTGGCGGACGTGGTGCCCGTGGTGGCCGTGGCAACGGTCCCCGTAGCGAGCGCACTGAGCGCACCGCTCCTGTCACCGTGGACGAGAAGAACTTCCCCAGCCTTGGCGGCAAATAAATACAGTCAGTCTCATAGCGGGGGGGTATTCTACCGGCACACCTCGACACCGGTCCACTGAAAGGTCGAAAACGAAAAGAATCTTGAAGAAACCCTTACGATGCCTCTTCCTGGAAAGTGACGTGATATGGATTGCGGGAAATGACACGAGACGAAACCCTTCGGTCCTCGCATTTAGGTTTAAAATGGCCCCGATGTAATTTGATTTGAATGTCAAAAAATAGGAAAGTGTGAATTCAAACCAAAAAAAAAAGTTCCTCTAGGAGGGATTACAGGTGAACCTGTAATTGTCTCTGTTTCTAAACCGATGATGGTAAACGTAGCATCCTTCGTGATCACTACTAGTAAAGAGAACATATCAACACCACAAAAATCCCCAACTCCAAGCAACCAAACCCAATACCCAATTTCATACCAGTAAAATAACAATTATACCATAAATAACTCATTCTTACCCAGCTACCCAACCTCCCTGACCACAAAACCGTCTTCCCCCAACTCATAAACCCCAAAAACACCCCTCCACATCGCCACCAACCCAGCCCTAACCACCTCCATCTCCACGCCCTGAATCCCAGACACATTCCCCCGATCCCCCAGATCAATAAACCCGCCCTGATCCAATCCCCACAGCGCCTCCTTCACCCAAACCCGACAACTCATCTCCTCCCGAAACAGCGACGAATACGCCGTCCGCGGCACATTCCCCAGACACTCCTCCAGCGCGCCCCGCAGCATCTCCACATCGTCAATGACGTCCACCTTGACGGCCGCGATGACCGGCTGCGATTGCAACTCGAGTAGATTGGCGGGCGCCCTGTTGTAGGACCAGAGTCGGCGGGGGGCTTTTTCGTCTGTGAGATCGTGTTTCGTGCCCCGGGTTAGGGGGCCGTGGGTGTTGGTTGTGTATAGGGACCAATGGAATGTGGAGGGTGTAGAGCAGGATTGGAGGAGTATGTAGAGGGTTGAGGGGGTTAGAGTGTTCATCTTTCAATACTTTCTTTTTATTCTGGATTGTGTTTGATGGGGGTGTTGTTTGGGGTTGTTGTATGGAGGTATGTATATTGAGGGTTATGAAGAGAAGTATGTTTGTAGGTAGATAGGTGGGTATAAAGATAGAAGCGTGTAGATAAGTAGGTAATAAAGGAGTGACTGGGATTCCAATTTGCTTTTTCTACGGGTAGTAAGGGGCGCCTATGTGTGTTCGCTGTATATCGTGACCTGGTTATTGGTCGTCTGGGGTTCTTTTCGGGTGATTTGCATAGTGGCTTGGAATGGGTGATTGTCGCTGTTTCTACACTGTAGCTGATTTGCTTGTGATTGTCTTCCTTGTGGAAGGTGAGTATGGGAGGAGATGAGGGTATTGCACTTATCTTTCTTCTTCTTTGTTTGGCTACGCCATGGTTAGAGAGGATTGCACGGCATGCATACCATCGACAAGAATCACTTCCCACCACCTGCCAAACGGACTATAAGTCCTTCTTCCCATAGGGTCCAGGTGAAGATCGCCACACATCCTAATAGGGTTATCAGCCCCCAAGCTCTAGACGGGCCGAGCCAACATTACGATCGACAGAGCAGCTAAGCCATATATTAGCCATGCACATCTGCATCTTGCTTCGGCCCTAACACTTGCCCATCACCTTGCGTCGGCCCACCGCCATTCAGAACATTCGACTCGCCTGCTCCCCATTCAGTTGATCCTTGACGTGGGGGCTACGGAGATAGAGGCCCCAGTAGAACTAGAACATGTCTAGACTACACCAGTCTGAAGCTTAAACTGGCTGGCTGCCGTTATCATTGTCGCGTGCCATTGTACAATCCCAGCACTAGTGAAACGCAAATATGAACGAGCGGAAACCCAATCCTCCCTACTCAAAAATAGCAAGGCAGAACATCCTTATGGCATAAGGTTAGTGAGGAGCCGAGCCGCCTCGACGGTGGATTATGGCCATACCCACGCTGCGCGGGTGTATGGGACGGTCCAGATTAATCAAGCAAGGAGCGAATCAGGGCCATTGGGGGCGGAGTATGCCGTGTTGCATGCGTTTGGTCATGGCATATTTGCCATTGCATGCAGGGATGGCCGCTTGAGCGCAAAGCTTCAGTCGGGGCAGCCAATCCGGCCCCAGATGGGTTTCTTTGTTTGTTTACATGCACTTGATGTGCACAGACACGGGCAGTGCGGGCGTCGCTCCTGGATTGGCAAATTATGTGACGTTTCAGACTGTGGTCGGTTGTTCTCTGGGACAGACTTGTCTTGTCTTTTGCCTCTAGTGGGTAGGATTGCAGGTGAATGCGTGTCCTATCAGGTTGGACGTTGTAGTGGTTCTTGTTGGGTGTCGTGGCGATGAGAGGCTATGACTGGGGAAGAGACGGTATTTGGCTGATTATGTGGTGTGGTAATGTTAGTAGGTGAGTTCTTGATGGATCCTATGCTATGAAACTGGAGGCTGCTCGTGATTTTGATATGCGTTGGCAGGTGACTTCCATTTGTGGAAGTCGGAGTATAGCCTGGTGTCATTCAGTCTGTTGTTCTTCTACTTTCGATTATTCCTCACCCTCCTAGTCTTGACTACGATCAGTTGATCACTGTCTTTTCGGCCTGTCTACGAATTTCAGACCTGACTCTTTCACATGCCTCATCAGAAACACATCAGGTTCAGATTGAATCAGCCTGAAACCCAGGATATCCCCCGAAACTCCACCACCACAAACTATATATAGAAGAAGAACCTACATCCAGACCTGCGGTTCGAGCCATGAACCGACAAAGGATTATCAAGAGTCTCAAAGATCTGAAACAAACGAAACATGAGCCAACGGGCATAAAAGGTAGGCTCCCACAGCCTTCCGATTATACTTTAATAGCCTCAAACAATTCCCTGGTGACCCGTCTAGTTGAAGTCTGATCAAAAATCCAGACTCTAGTTCGACGCTGTGGCGGCGCCAGGTTTTGTGGAAGAGATATCCAATCAAAATATATCTGTTTTGTTCCAGGTCTGTTATGGGTTCTTTTTGGCCACATTGAGGTAGAGCAGAATAGGCTAACCTGGCTCTTCTCTAGTCCTAGATATGCGCTGTGGACTTCTCATATTGGGAAGCATACAATATCTATGATGCATTGCTGTTGGTAAGTATACGAACAATACTGAGCAACGAACAGTGACCATGGCAGATGAGTGATCAATATGCGAGCAGTTGCAGTAGACCCTTTGAAATTTATATACGTATCTTGTCGCCTTCTTACATAGCTTTGGTCAATATCAAAGGTGCTATGCTTCATCTCTCCAAACTTTACCAGCTCTTACCAACCCTTCACATACACCGATTAGATAGGATATATACACGAATCCAAAAGATTACAATTCTACCCTCTCGGATTCATACCCGTCAAACTTGAACTTTTCCGCCGCTTTAGCTGCCATGGCCTCCCACTGGCTGAGCGTCTCAGCAGATGCTACCGAGTCATCTCCAAAGCCTGGCTTTCCGTTAAGGAAGGCCAATCCCTCCATCGCCCGACCTTCACAGGCACGCTGAAGAGCCAAAAAGGCAAAATGGCCCCCAATCACCGGTCGAGCAAAGAAGTTGGGCCCTGGGAACTCGCCCTTGCCTTCAGTATTGTGCAGATCAGTGAAGGGCAAGTCGGTCACCGTTTCGTTCACCCATCTCGCGACGGACTCGAGGATCTCACTACGCACGTCCTCACTGGCAACAGCCATAGAGAAGAACTCCCAGTCTGTCTTAGTGTACAGATGGCGGCTGTCCAAGGGAAGACCGTACTTTTGCCGTACATAGTGGTACCAGATGGACTGCTTCTGGTAGATGTGATGTGGGACGAATCCACTCTTCCCGGAGTGTGAGTGGAGTGACTTTTGACTGCCATGTGCAGGGGAAATGTCGGTGCCCTCCAGGTGGAAGCAAAGCTGGGCATCCGCATACAAGTTATAAATCGTAGTCCAAGATCCATACCAGTCATAGGCAAGTTTAGCATGCGTGCCGTCTCGAGACATGCCGAATTCTTCCCACTTCGCGATGTAGGTATCGGCGATATTCTGTATTTGAGTCAGGGGATCCACTCTCAAGTCTCATTGACTGTACCAACCTTATAATATGATGCATTCGCTTTGTGTCCAGCCACTTCGGCTAGCTTGCTCATGGCATTGATACCGATAATACCCTTAAGGGCAAGGTTCGTCTGAAGAGCCAGCCAGCCAGCGAAATCGTCCGTGGAAACTACATTCATTAGCTTCCCCTTCATTTTCGCAAAACAAAAGGGTCCTTACGTTGGTTAGCAGGCTCCAGAGAGAATTCTACCAAGTAACTGGTCCATTGAGTCCAGAGTTTGTAACTGCGTTGAACCCATTTCTCTGCCAAGTGCTCGCCTTGGGCACCACCGCCCCATCTTCCGTCTTGCTTATCAATCCCCCCCAGGGCTTGAAGATTATCCAGAGGGAAATAGCCTGAGTTCTTGTCAGATGTTTGAGCGGCTGTGCCTCGAGTAGACCAAACGGAAGCCGCCGTCGAGTCCGCAGAATAACGCAAGGAATTCACAACAGCCAGACCCATGATGAGAATGTTGCCACACTCCTCTACAGGCATGTACTCATCGTTGCCGTCTGGATGACCAGTGGCATTGGGGAAGTGAGTTCCCAGGTCATGCATAGCGTACTTGTTTGGATATTGTCCACTCAACATATGTTCAATCAGTGGCTCGAGGAGATAGGCCAACCATCGTGGGTTCGTGTAGAGGAAGAATGGGAATGAAGGGAAGATAACGTCGATAGTTTGGAAGTTACCGTTGGAAGAAATCTCCTTCAGGAAGAGAATCGGGTTTTCAGGTGTCCCAGCAAAGGTGGTTGCTCCCATGACCTGTCGGGCTGAGAGCGCTACGATATCTACATAGTCATAAGCTCCCGATTGATAGGCATCCTGGGCTAGTTGTTCCGAATAGTCGGAGGCCAACGTGCCCGCATTAGCCAGATCATGATAATGGAAGCTGAGTAGTGCCTCCTCGTTGGAGAACCAAGACCTCCAGAGAGGCCGCATCAAGGTGAGCCCGCGTGAAGAGGCATATTGGACGACCGGATCTTGGATCAGGGCAAGGGTGAAAGTCACGCTGTCGCTAGCAGGGCCTGACTTTTTCGAGGGGATGAAAGACTTGGAGAATGCAAAGACCGGTTCTCGGTCACCGACGGCACGGAAAGCGCCATCATTCTCGTTGCGCAAGGCTCCCTCGGCGGCAAATCCTCGCCGCACAGCTAAGGCTTCTCCAGATTGAAATTGAACGTTCTAATCTCAACGTTAGCCATAACATTTACAATTCGCGATGACACTAATTCAAGGGGCACGAACAGCAGGACCAGTAAAGTGAAGGGTACCCCATTCTGCCCGGTCACGGATCTCTGATAGCAGCAGCTCTGTTTCCCTCTTGAATCGCCATCTCTGGAGAGTAGGCTTGCCGCCTTTGGCATCGAAACCATCGTATTGCCAGGTGATTTTGCTGCCCGCATCTCCGCTTACCCATCGTCCATTGACATCCATATAAACATTGACAGCCACATCACCATGAACGTGGATGGTCACATATGAAGCCGGGATCGACTGCCGCAGAGTCGATGTAGGCGTAATAGGAGATAAGAAAGAAACAGTGATGTTCAGCGGAGTAGAAGCCGACGTATCCGAGTTGATGCGGTAGGTCAGGTTAGTGGTAGACGCATCGTAGTTGGCTCCAAGGTAAACTGGGAACGCTACTTCCGGTGAACTATGTCTTTGTTAGAGATCATAGGCAAAGGCCCTGGTTGCTCCGGGTATACCTACTCGGAATCGGAAGGCAGGGATTCATGGGGCTTGCCCAACAACGGATACACGGTCCCCGTACTAGGAACGTGTGCCATCAAGGAGAGGCCAACCTCCTCTCCAGTGTAAAACATGGGCCATTTGGACCATGGCGCCTCACGGGCATTGCCGAACCAAGTACTGAGGTAAGGATTCCGCACAATCAGCGGGAGGACGGGCGGAGTCAAGGTAGATGCCGTACTGACTGCCGCCTGAAGGGCAGCTGTCAGTACTGTAAAGGATAAACGCATCACGGTGGTGTCGGATTGATCACGAGTGATAGGTGAGCGAAAGAAAGAAAATAACACAGAAGCAAAAGAGGGGATGTGAGAGGTATGCAGGCACCGACCACGTGCAAACCCCGTGATGCAATGGTGTCGGAGAAGATCCCAAACAGTAATGATCTACTCCAATCCTAATTACCTGGCGTAAGAGATTCTCTACCATGAATACTTTAAAGGATATGACAATAAGCAAGGTAGCAAAATGTCGAGTAAACAAGAACGAATAGAGAAGATGATATGCAGGCGCAATGCGCAAACGGAGTGGTGTTGGATTTAATGGTGCATTGAGTTGGCGTTTCTTCGGAACCTCAAAATGCGGGGAAAGCTTTCGCACTTGGGCTGTCACGGGGTAAGAGAAAGCCCTTGGAAGGCCAATGAGAGGAAGGCCATTTTAGGATGAATTCGATTCAGAAGTATAAATGAATTGGATAGGTCAACTGATGGGGTCCGCTTACAGGTACGGATATGTAGACCTTCATCTACGGAATAATAGATCAGTAAAAGGCCGATGATGTCATTACTCAAGACGGCTCAATATAGAATCATCATGCCCGTCTGATAAAAAAAAACGAACAATATATTTGTCAAGTGTGTCTATATCGTAAGCCTGCTCAGGCATCAATATCTCTTTCATTTTCAATTCTCCATTCTGTGTCTGAAGATGTCTCGGTGCTTATCGATCCGTCAGTTTATATGTAACCAACAGCTGTATCTAACTCCTAGAGGATATTCTCCTAATCGAAAACGATGTGTAGACATCCATGCTCTATAAAACTGACCGCTTAGTTTCGATGAATACCATGCTAATATAGTATAGCATTGAAGGGCTATTGCTTGTCAATGTAGTACTAGAGGGTGTATCTATATGTGAGCCGGATTAACATATTCTTGCGATCAGCTACCATACAATTTCGTCCTATACAGTGATTTCAACAAGATTATCCCTCCTCTGCCTATCAGACCCCAGCATTTCCATCTGTATACTCTCACAAAGCATATACTATGGAAAATTTACTGGATAATACGAGTTCTATCTATGATACCTCGTTGTTTGACAACTTGACTATCGATCTCTTGCATGCCGTCCCTGGGCGGTGGGGCAGAGTGGCACGTGCAGGACGAATCTAGACCCAAGCAGGCAGTGGCTGAGATTTAAATCGGAACCACAAACAAACAGCATTAGTTATGTTTGTTGACCACTCGATGGCTGGGAAGAGTCGCGCGAGGCGCGAGTGCCTAGAGTTTTCTTATATTTACAGTTGGCATAAGCCTATAATACCCATTTCCAGGTCCCTATCTCTACTCTAGACATTGTCAAGTATCACATTGCGATCTCGAGGTTCCCTACAGTAAATGCTAGTCACTGCTCGGAAATGCTGAAGTCAGAAGGGCCACATGTTGCGCATTCCACGTCTGAGTACCACATGCTGACTTGACTGACTTAGTTCCTTGGACATTTGGATCTAGAGGGGTCGTTGAAGGTTCGCTACGCGGAAATCTGCAGTGGTTGTTGCGGCTTGCATGGCACTCCGTTTGTGTGTGGTCATTGGTGCCAGACCTTATGGTAGATTACTAAAAGATTTAGATGGGTGAATGTAAAGAATTGCCCCCGTATCCGCCGTAATGTATAACCATTTGGTAGAGAAGAGAAGTTAGGGAGTTGCACGGGGATATGCGAGAAGTGGATATCACACGTCGCGGGGAGGTGGAAAATGGAACTAAGTCACGTCTCCCTCCGAAACGGCTTGGGAATAGCGCGAGATACACCCAACTACAACGCGATTTACCTCCCACGCGACAACTCGACTACCACCTTACCTCGCAAGACCGAGAGGACAAGTCGTGTTAACCTTCTTGTTCATATCGTCTTGCTTTCTCGTTCTTACCCCCTTCCATCAGTCTCTCTCAACGCCAAAACATAACTTTCTCTCTTCCCATAATTGCTTCTGGAACCCTAACCTCTCTTCCGCTCTCTGTACGGGCTCCTACTCGAACCCCAAATTCCTCCCATATACCTTCCTGTTACTACCTTCCCCCTCTGAAAACCTCCCAATAATCTCCGGAATGTACCCGACTACACTTCACCCCAGCCCCGTCAAAGACGGAAGGCGCGTTCTCGGTGAAAAGACCGCCAACGCGTGTCTGTCACCCGCTCGCCATCGGCCCGATGTTTCGCCCAGCAAACGCTCGCTCCTCGAAGCACCTTCTCCAAAAAAGCTTCTTCCCTCTCCTTTATTTGCTGGCCAGAAACGCACAATTGATCAGGTGAACGACGATCAAGTGAATAATGACAACCTGCAGGCTCAACATGGCGAGTCTCGGGCGGAAACACAAGCAGTGCACGGCGTGCATGATGAAGCTCTCACACACTCTACAGCTCATAAAAATGACTGGGTAAGTTGAGGGAACGCTCTTAGTGACGTTTGATAAGTTTAAAATTCGAATTGGAACTGAACATCAGGGGTAGCCGGACCAACAACAAGCAGACGCGCTGGAACCGGATGTAGCTCCACGGGAGTCAGATAAACAACAATCACAACAACCACAATCACCAACACACGCTACACTGCTCGCTCGGAGCTCTAGCCAAGAAAGAGAAGCAGGCTTAGCACGAATTGTCCCTGAAGACCCTGAAACGCGCAAGTTGTTTATACAAGAAGTCAGTGTGGTTGATCTGCCATATTCCTATGCCGGTCTAACACCACGGAACAGAAAGCAAGCCTTCTTCGGAACCGAATCCAAAATGCCATGCGTCACGTTAAAGACCCTCAATTTGATCGCCGCCTGTCGGAATTAGAGGCCCACAGCCGCAAGTTCCCGCGTCTATCACTCCCCGGGACGCTCACGCCCAGCCACCAGAAGGAAGCGGTGACACCGCGACGACAAGACGAAGACATCGTACCCTCCTCTACCACACCGCGTGCTCTTCAACCTGCCGTAGAATTCAGGCCGAGGACCGAACCATCATCTATTCCTCTCGGACTATCATCGCCTCCCCTTTCGGCAGAGAACGATAGTTCCCAAGACCCTATGAAAACGCCTACACAAAGTCATCGCAGGACAGACACAGCAGAATCTTTGGTGCAGCTCAGCAGTCCTCCAGCTACCGTGTCCCGAACCGGTCGCGACAGAATGGTGGGAGAGGTCGACGGGCAAGAAGATGACATCGAAGGAAACCAATCACAGAAACAGGCCGTCACACCATCTCAACGGGGAGATGCTGTTGACGGGCTTCTGAAGCTTATGAACACGGCGGATAAACGTGAAGCTGCAAATACTTGGACTGGCTGATTTTGACTTCTGACGATGAGATGACCGTCCCGTCTGCTTAGATTGTATACTATATTTCCATAACCCTGTACACAGGACTAGATGCACTAGCCATCTAGGATACCGAGGGCATCCCGACGCGTCTACTGACCCATGACGTGCTCGCTTCATCCACTGTCTCCACAGACAGGAGCGAGGAAGCATTACCGGAACTCCGAACTACTGTATGACGAGTTCCTTGATGCCTCTCCCCATTGCCTGCAAGCAATGGTAATTAGTCAATGATACCACATACTATTTGACGAGTTTATTGATGGCACGCTCGCATGTATCAAGGCTTCCATAGCACATAGAGTTCAATATACCAATTTCAGAGCACCAACGCGACATTCCTGGCTTCGACCAGTTAGGGTACCACGATTCACATTATTGATTAGTTGTGTGTTGGAAGTCCGACACAGATCAAGACATTGCCAAAGGGGTGTAAATTGGATTGATTACAGGCCGAGCTCCATGTCCTAACCAAGAGTGTTCACAAAGAAAACAACAAGAATTATTAATACGTCACAAATGCCTGTATCAAAGTACGCCAACATGCATTTGCGCTCTAACTAGTTAACACAAATTGCAGATTAATAAGAGACTCTTCAAGACAGTTGGGGAAGACGCTTCCCCGCTTTGGGGAACACTATTGGGGAACACATTTTGGGGAAATTATTCAAGAATGCCATAGATTCCTCATGACTCGAGTATGATCTTTTTTCTCAATACTAATTACCCGTAGATGTCAGTACTCATCTAAGCATCACTGTTCCCATCATGGCACCCGCAACAATGAAAGCCATCCAAATTCAACAATACAACGAACCCTACCATATCTCCGACGTGCCCATCCCCAAACCAAAGCCACACCAGGTTCTAGTCCGCATCCAAGCCGCGGGGTTCTGCCATACGGACCTCATGGCATTGAACAATGAATTCAACACAAAACTACCTTTCATCGGATCCCATGAGCCCGCCGGGATCATTGAAGAGGTAGGATCGGAAGTTACGGGCTTCCAGCGAGGTGATAGAGTGGGTTGTATCAATTTCGACAGCGTCTGTGGTGAGTTACAAGGAGCACCAATAGACGACGTGCGGTTCATTTCTAATTGGTTTAAACTTGTGTAGGTAAATGCGCGGATTGTAAAGCGGGTCTCCCGATCTACTGCGATGCGCCTTTAATGAAGGGTATTACGACGGATGGCGGCTGGGCTGAGTATATGGTTGCGTATGTGATGAGATCTCAACATACCTTCGGATGGGTTGGTTTCTCTAACAAGGCTATGGTGAAATTGTAGTGACGCTCGTTTTTTGGTCAAGCTCCCAGATGACATGGAGTTCAAGGTTGCTGCGCCCTTGATGTGTGCTGGTATAAGTATCTATGGGGGGATTGTTCGAGCGGACGTCCCCAAGGGGGGGTCTGTTGGGATTGTCGGGATCGGTGGATTGGGCCATCTTGGGACGCAGATTGCTAAGTGCATGGTAAGGTTATTTTCGACGTCATTGTCGGTATTTTAAACCAGCTTGCTAAACAGTTACGGAGGACATAGGGTTACAAGGTGGCGGCAATCGACGTGAAGCAGTCCGCTCTAGATGCAGTCGCATCTTATGAGCATTACCCCGATGTTTTGATCCTGGCTACGGATACAGTTGAGAAGTCCCTGGGAAAGATCGACGGGGTGACTTCATCCGAGTACTCGGGGCTGGATGCCACCGTGCTTGCGACGGATCATCCAGCTGCGTTCGAGCTGGCGGCGGCTCTGACCAGGAAACATGGGACTATGGTGCTTTTGGGTCAGCCTGAGAAGGGAATCACCATGTCTTATCAGACGGTCATCTATAAGGATATTAAGCTGGTTGGTTCATTGGTTGCTGATACTGCGCAGGCGCAGGAGCTGGTTGAGTTGTTCCATCGGAATAGGCTTCATGTTGAGATCACGGAGTGGAAGATGGAGGAAGCTGAGCAGATGAGGCAGTGGTATTGCTCGGGAGCATCCAGTGGGAAGAATGTCATAGTTATGGACTAGTCTGTCTGTCTGTATGGATGTATGTATGTACAAGCGGTGGCACTGCATAAGGATGCATGTCACTAGTAGAAAAGCCGCGGTGATCGGCTTTTGCTCGGCATCTCCGCCCAGTCACAAAAAAGGGTCTCGCCATCAAGTGATTATTCATTCACATGATAACCATTTGTTCCACCAGCACAAAAAACATCCGTCGGCTCTTTAATTGCTTCTCTTCTCGACACAACCTTTTTACTCGGTTCCTTCAATTCTCAGTCCCCTCATCGGAACGAGTAACGGTCGACAATCATCTGCAACGCATTTCCCTCCAAGTGATCATTGCTTCTCTCCCCCTCCCCCGCCTTTCGGAATCATGTCCACCCCATCGGCATTGCCCGTCAATGCGGGCGATCCCCAACCGAACGACTCTGCGCCCGCTACCACCCCAGCAGAAAATGTAAAGACGGCGACGACGAGCGCAACGCCTGCCCCAGAGACACCAGCGCAGTCTGCAGATAAGCCACAAGCGCAGCCCCAGCAACCGAAACAAGCAATTGACGATGATGATGACGACGACGAATCGGACCTGGATGAATTGGATGGTAAGTGTTGAGTATGATCTGTTAAACAATATAGAACCAAAATTTAACGATAGTTCTCAAGATGTGCTCGATGACTTCAACAAGCCGAAACCGGCCCCCGCCCCCGCCCCTGCCCCTAGCGCTTCATCTCAACCTGCGATTGCGCCAGAAGCCAACGACTTCGACGAAGAAACCTTCATGAAATTGCTTGAGAAAGACATGGCGAACATGATGGGCCACGCTGCCAAGGAGTCCGGGACATCGGACGACAAGGGCTTCGAAGACACCATCAACCAGGGCGCGGACGCCTTCACGAAGCAACTGGAGGAGAGCGGGATTCCGCCCGGTGACTTCATCAAGCAGCTCCTGGCGGATGTGATGGCTGAAGAAGAGGGTGGAGATGCCACCGCTAAAGCCGCAGGAGCTGCACCATCTACCGGCAGTGCTGGGTCTTCATCTGGTGGAGCTGGAGCTAGGGCGCCGCCGCCTGAGTCGTTTAATGATGCTATCCAGCAGACGATGAACCGTATGAAGGAGTCCGGAGACAAAGCTACGGCGGCAGCGTCAGAAGATGATCCGAACGATCTCATGGCGCAGCTGATGAAGGCCGTTGCACTTAATGTAGATGGTGAGGAGGAGGACGGAGGTTTTATGAATCTAGTTTCTTCGTTGATGGAGCAGTTGTCGAACAAGGAAATGCTGTATGAGCCTATGAAGGAGCTGAATGGGAAGTTTGGGCCCTGGCTGCTGGAGAACAAGGGCAATAAGAAGTTTACCGATGAGGAATGGGAGCGGTTTGAGAAGCAAGCGGCTATTTCGTCGCAGATTGTGGCCAAATTTGAAGAGCCAGGTTACACGGATGAAGATCCTAAGTGTCGCGAGTATGTGTGGCAGAAGATGCAGGAGGTATGTGGTCCCTTTCGTTCTGGGTCTGTTGGGCTACGCTTACTGATCTGGTGCAGATGCAAGCTGCCGGAAGTCCGCCGGAAGAACTCGTCGCGAATCCATTTGGGGAGGAAAACACAGGCCCCGGTGGTATGCCGGACTGCCCCCAGCAATAGTGATCTGGTCTGGAAACTCCGTGACATTTATCAAGTCTCGCTGCAAAGTGGTGCTTGCAGACCCCATTTCTTACGGCACTTCAAATGCATCTGGTGTTGGCATCTTCTGTACATATATCATTTCGATACCCTATTTACTAGCCTAAATGTCACAAGGCTATCTATCGCGACATGTAAATCACAGACAAATACAAAGGCCGTTGGCCTGAAACAAATGAAACGTGGACCGCCAGCGACCAACCCAACCGAACGCCGTAACGCAGCCTATCCCATATGTATTATCCGGTTTCCTGTATATTCTCCCAAGTCATGACGAAGTATCGTAATCCGCAGTAGTTTCACCCCGACATATCCATATCCTGGCTCAGCGCTGTCTGATCGGCTAAATCCATGAATATATCCTCGTACTCGTCATCACTGAACGATGATCCTGGATCTTTCGATGCATTCCCTGTATCTTGTCCAGAGGGCGTCTGCGCATCCACGTTCTCAAGCAACTCCATCTCCATTGCCTGCTCCTGCGACAGATACTCGTCCAGAGCCTGGATATCCGCCTCGTCTAAGAAACGATCAGGTTAGCCATTGATCCCGCCTACAAGGTTACCGGAGAGGGCAAGCATAGAAGAAATCCTACCCAGCATATCATGAACACCCTCTTCCAAATCCCTCAAGTATCCCTGCAGAATCCCATCCGTCCTCCTCCGCATCGACTCGCCCCACTTCTTCTGCTCTGCCACATGCTCCATCAACACTAGCTGCTCGCCTCTATTAGCGAAACGTGCATCGTCGCGCCCTTGCTTGATCCGATTCAAGAAAACATTGCGTCTCGCTTCGCGCGCCGACGGCGAAGAAGAAGCGGAACCATTTCTGGACGCGTTATTCAATGGATTAGATATGGTGCTTGCATAGCGCTGAGCATATGTAGGCGAAGTCTTGGAGCGGGAGGACGTGCCCGCGCCCTTCGAAGGCGAAGGGGAGACCGGGGATTCCAAGAATAGACTTCCGGACTCTGTTCTTGACGTGACGGGTGTGTTGGATTGGCTTTCTGATGCTGGGGAGAAGTGAAACGGCGAGGAGGATAGCGAGGGCATCGGGCGCGCCGGCGAACTGTGAGGTGAGAGTGGAGACGGTCGTGCGGGCGCGGTAGCGCACTGCGAGAAATTGAACTGCTGCATGGGGGGAAGTGCAGCGAACATGATGCTAATGATGATGGGCGGTGGTTTGCGTGTATGATGGAGTTAGTGTAGGCGTAGGGAGTTTGCGTTGTGGTTCCCTGGTTTGGAGATGGTGGGTATAGACGGTGGCGGGACGCGTTTCAAATCTCGAGGTGCAGCTTTTGATGGGTCGATATCGTGTCAATGGAAGTGGACTTGGGACTTTGTGGGAGTAAGGAAACCTAATTGATGATTTATGTGGAGTCGAGAGCTACTTTGCCCCTATTGTACTCGTGTGCAAGAGTTCTCGAACTCCAACCACCGCGTAAGACAGGTGGGCTGGGGGGTATTCTTAGCGTCGATCCGCGAGCGCGTCCCCAACACGCCATCACGGGGCACTAGTCCTGATGGGGTCATATTGCATTCCTGAGGCTGCAAGGCTGGCCACTAGATTTGGAGATGGATGTAAATACAGTACATAATTTCATTAAATCAGAACATGGCGTATCGCATCGTTTGACTACATGCTATATCACACTGGTATGTCGCCGCCTTAGAGATCGCAGACAAGGTCGTATTCCGAGTCGTATGGGATTGTGGTTTGGGCTAATTGCGCGGTTACAGTGGTCGTCGCATCGGTTGTCGAGCTGCTTGCTGTCGGCGCAGAGGCTATGGTAGCACCCTGTGCCGCTATGTTCGTAGATGATACTGTCGACATGCAACTGTCTATTTGGCAGTAGGTCAGAAAATTTGTTGGTGGTCTTCCAAGGTCCAACGTACTTAATTGATCCTGACAATCTTGGAGGGAGAAGGTTGATGACTGGTCCGTGTTGGCTATCTAAATACGAGTTAGCAACATTCTGCGACATTCGTTAGTGGTATAGTGCAATACTGACCTTCTGGCAAGAGTCGAATTGGTTGTTGCAGCTGAAGGATGAACTTTTGTTAGATGAGGATTCCACGTGGGACAGCGAAACATGGGACGTGGAATTCAAGGTGAACTACCTTCTCGAGGCTGCTGATTCATAATCCGTCTATGAGATATTGTTTTGGTTATCATTCTGTAATAGGAAAATATCAGATAGAGACATACAAACGTATCGCCATCCACGCCATACGGCCTTTCAGAATCGCCTGTGTTCGTGACCTTGTACATGTCAACATCAATACATCTCACAAGCCAGAATACTATGGAACTCACAAGAGGTGTAGAGGCCCCCAATGTTCCAGTAAATGCCTAATGAGAGATTCAAGGTATGAGAGTCTAGCTTCAATCATGATAACAGGGTTAGTGCAATACCTGTCGCTTGCCGATAGAGGCTGGCGCGTATACCAGCCCGACTGGATCCAGGATAAGGGCGCGCGCGCCAAAGATCAAAAGAAGAGTGCTGATGATCATCAACATTGAAGTTGTCATTTCTCGGACTGTTAAATCTTGTGGCATGGATATGATCACTCGGGTACTAGAAAGAGCAGCAGCATCTTGAATCCAGGTAGTGTTGTGTAATAATATTAATTGGATAAGGGTCAATCATCATCTGGTGGACAATATTACTCCGCATAATTGTCCGTGTCCAGCGGCAGGGGATTTACATAGATTAGGTTTCCTATTCGACACGGGGCGAATCCTTGCCTGTATGGGAGTGCCGGGGGATAAAGGGTTCTATTAACAGGACCCTTTGGTGTTTCATCGGTCGCACTATTCCGATAAACATCCACACGCGACATACGGGCAGTGTTAAGAGGTGGTACTGAATAAAACGCATTCGAGCTAGTTTCTGTGGCAATTAAATACATAGATATCAGGGCAAAAAGAGCTTTTTTGTTTAGTTGGATCACCATACGTTTGTCCAACCAAGCTATCGAACAGAAAGAAGAGACGGTGAGATGGAGGATACCACTCATCTAAGGATCTCTATGAAGAACCAGTGCTTCGAGCGGGGGAATCAAAGATAACAAGCCAACCATCAATGCTAAAACAAACCGCTGTACGTGGAAAGGAGCGTGATCTTGGGAAAGGAATGACAGGCGTTCTATATGAACAGTATGCAACCAACAGAGTCATTGAAGGTTGCACACCAAAAGAAAAAAAAGAAAAAAAAAAAAGAAGACCCAATATATCTTCACCAACAAGCGCCAATGATAACTGCGTAATACTCGTACAAACTTTACAGTGTCAAAACCACTGGACCATCATGTACTGTGCCCACATCTAAATTGTAAATTGAAAGGGCCAGGTACGGCCAAAGAAGGCTGCCACGTTAAAACCGCCGGGGAGTGACAAGCACCTGGCTCGTTTAGAAATTCGATGCGGCATTGACAGGACCGGGGTTATGGTATTGGTCCAAAGTGCTCTTGAAAGGTGTTCCACCAGCGCCGGGGCTGGGTGCCTTCTCTCGAAGGCCTGAGCCGACAGCGGTACCGCTCATGAGGTCTGTAGCTTCATCGTTGTCGTGGGCATTACGCTTGCGTGCGTGAATCCTCCAGGCGACCACACCAAGAGCACCGATCAAGATTGCACCACCTACACCAACAACAACACCAATGATGGTCTTCTTCTGGTTAGAAGAGAGACCCGAGCTCTTCGAATCCTTCTCTTCCCCGTTCAGGGAAGGAGAGTCGGTCGCGCCTACAGGAGCGGACGAGGTGGTGGTAAGCGTGGTGTGTACAGGTGTTCCACTGACCGTCTGGATAGTAGTGAGGGTCTTCACAACAGGGGTTTGGGTAGTTTTCGAGCTGTTGTCTGCTGTAGTTTGGGAGTTGTTGTCGTTGTTGTTGTTGCTATCAGTTGTAGGTCCGCTAGTGGTTGATGCCGATGTCTTAGTCGGCTGGTTGGCCGTGGTTTTAGGGGGGTCTGTGGTGGAAGTTGACGAGTCTGATTCCGATGTTGTTGTGGGGTCAGCCTTGGTGGTCGTTGGCTTGGTCTCACTAGTTGTCGAAGTGCTTTCTGTAGATTCGGACGAAGTCGAAGAAGTTGATGATGTAGACGATGTGGATGTTGTGGTAGCATCAGTCTTGGTAGGTGCGGCATCCTTAGAGGTAGCGACATCTCCGCCCGTAGCCGCTACGCTCTGACCGGAGACAGCGGCTAACAGGGACAAAGAGTATAAGAGGAACGAAAGACTCGAGACTCGCATGGTGGGCGGGTGATGCGGGATGAAATCAATCCAAGTAGTCTCGATCCGAAGGTCCGGAGGCGATGAAGCGAAAGACAAAGCGATTCAATCTCGTGACTCTATGACTGACGGATACTCCGGAGACTTCCAACGAGAGGATAGGAGGTGGCAGGAAGGGGAATTAGAACAAACGATTGTACGTATCAAGAGGGGAAACTCAGTGAACTGCAGATGCAGGAGGGGTTAACGAAAGACTAGATAGATATACGTATGAGAGGCACGATGTAGGTACGAGAAGAGAAAAGAGCGTAAGGAGGCGGGATAGAGATGAAAAAGGATTGGAGACGGAGGGCTCATTGAAGAAAGGGAAAAGCGCGCGGTCCCACTCTGACTGGTTCCTCCGGCTAATCACTCACTCATCATGTGTCGGCTTGGTTGCGAGGGACGCTAGTCCTCATTCTTTTCTCTCTCTTTTTCTTTTTCTCTCTTTTTTTGCCCTTGTTCCATGCCACACACGGTTAGTGAGGTCCGATCTAACTAGGATTTTACCGAACAGGCGGACCAATGCACCAATACCAGCAAAGATGCCCGATGTGGGTGTGCGCTAGTGTCAACTTGGAAAACTAGGCCTCCCCACTGGCCAGTCAGTAAGTGCGGGCTGAGACATTCTAGCCAGGGAGACCCGTCAACATGCTAAAAATTTGGAGCGCTGGGGGGATTGTGTGCCTGACCTCTCGGGGCAGAAACTCTGTTTGGCTCCGCTATTCTTTGCTATCACCATTAGTGCATACGACCGTTTCCTTCTTAGCCCGTCAGCTGTCAATGTTCGTCTACAAATGGGGTAACATCAGAGCAATTGTCCATGCATAAGTGGAAAATCGTGGGTGAGATGATCTTCCTGAAAACTGATTAAATTCAATCAATAGAAAAACTGTGCTATTTTAAGGAACGTTCCACGGTACGCCTGCCCAGAAACCACAGGACACTTGGCTGCTGAGTTGTTTGACATCGCTTATGCACCCATGGTTCTTAGCTAATGCTACATAGAGGAGCACAAACAATCACGGACCTTTTACTAGTATCTACCAGAATTCCAAGAGCAACAGCATTAAAAAAACGGAACATCCTCGGGATTTCTACTCCGTACTGAATTCCCTATTTCTCTTTAGGCCCATCTGTTACTAGTACGTAGACTACCTATTCTGTTCCGGTACTGCCGACCGGGTAAACGCCGATCGTCTTCAGTTGAGACATTCAAGCCCTAGCAAATCTTACGCATTAATTGTCGGTCTGTTGGCCACCCGAAGACAGACCGGAAGGATTCGTAATATCGCTGTCCTTCGCGCTGGATCACCTCTACCTCGTAAGATCAGTATACGGGATTTTCTGACTCTATATGGCTGTGCACAGCTGCATCATCTGACAACTCTTCCCACGACGCAGGGTGTGATGATCGACAACAGGTGATGAGTTCTAGATTCTGAAGTTCTGGACCACTGCCTTCTTCTTCCTCTTTTGCCGCCTTATCATTTGCTCGTCACTTCGAATGAACGTGGACTAACTTAATCAGGCGTACTTACTGTGCGTCATAATACTCAGGGTACATGTACTCCGGACGAGCCACTTGCATACATTAGTAATGCGAATCTAGTGAGTAACACTCACATGACTCGATGAATTTTGTTGTGGAGGCGAGGGTCATACAGGTTCATAAACGTTCGAGAGGATTCCTGATCTGCCAGCGCGATGCTCGAACATTACTGAGATTATTCGTCGCCACTGTTCGTGGCCGCCCAACGGCCCTGTCTACTAACAATTACCTATATCACCTTGTCCTACAACTGGTATAGGTGACCAGATCAAGCCCTGCGTTTATCCCCTGTCCCGTAATCTCCGGCTAGCACGGCTGCCCGGGGACTCTCCAGCCCTACTTGTTCCAGGAGATGGATGAATGACTTGGCCCTACATACGATAACATATTTACAACGTAGAGACTACTAGCCCACCTTAAAACAAGGAGCCACATAGCTACTACATGGCACAGAGGAGGAGGTGTCTTTGATGGGTGTCAATGCCATGTTTCACATTTCCAGGACTTCAAAATGAGGCACCGACACCCTCGCAGCATACCTACTGCAATTCTGGGGGTCCGCCGAGGAATGGTTTTATAATGTGCCTTGTTCGAAAATAAGCTTAATGGTGGTATCCTTAGGGGGTTGGGATCCAGTTGGTAGCTTACGAGTTATATAACAAATGGAGAGAGTATGTTTCGGAAGTTCGGAAGACTGCGTGCTCCTTGCAACAATCGCGCGCTACGAAGGACCGTGTATTACTGTCCTTAAACATGTCTATACTCTGGGTTGACCCCACTTGCTGTAAGTGGCTATTATGTGAAAAGAAGACAAGACACCTACCAAGAATTCATCACCAACATCAACCACAAGAGATGATGTGGGTCTCATGACGTGTTTTTGATCGTGTACTGCTTAAGCCTAAAGCATGAAAAAGCGTAATGATCTTAGAGTCAGCGCATGTACATGCTGACACATGCCTGCTAGCTGTTACTCTAAGGTGAGTCTTTATCTCCACGGTTTCGCATATCAATCGACATTCATGGAAACACTCAGTTTATAACCTTTAAATCAGGAGAACACTGGTTTCAGGGTCAAAAGAACAGTATTCCAATTGTACATGCACTTTATGTATTGCTTTCTAGTGATATGTACGCGTCCAACTTCAAAGCCCAACAAGACCACTGACAGAACCGGATGGGCAAAGCAGATGAAGCGGTTGGCGTTTTATCTCCGGATGGAATGAGGGAAGTAGCTCACGGAGCAGAAGAGTTACAGCCCAATCTATATCCGGTCACACAAGCGTGTGAAATCTAAAATCATAAAATGAACAGCGATGGTGAAGGAGGAAGAAAAGGAAAAGACAGAAGACAGGGACATAAAAGAAGCACTAAATTGGGTATCATAGTAGTCATAATCGTACACGGAGCTTGTGGAATGATCAAAACCATATACCGAAGCTCATCATTAGAACTTATTTGGTGGTTTTCCTTTAAGTTGGTCCTTGATCTCTTCCTTAAAGTATTCGACGAACTTGCTCAAACCGGATCCTAGAGATGTCATCAGCACTGGTTCGATACATGGGCATTCCAACCTAAAAGCATATGAGTGCCATACCATTATTGTCTCTATGAGTACCTCCCATTTCTTCAGGAGGTACCCCATGTTTTAGATGTTGGACCTTTTGGTGGACCCGTCCCACCATTCTGTGAAACGCCGGGCTGGCCAGCAGCTATACGAGGATATATCAGCGTGGAATTCGCGCGTAGGCGGTTATGTAGATGTGCATACCCGAGCAGTGAGCCAAACCTAATTGGAGGGGAATGAGTCAGTCATAGATGACATCGAGGATGGCAGCAGAAAGAAAGCTGGTCTGGAACCACGCGATTACGTACCTCGAAAGTCCGGAGCCAGAACATTCGGAACACCATCTTGCGAATGGGCTGTTAGTACGTAGTAATCAAGCCTCAGGAGGCAAATTTATGGAGAATGTCGATGGTAGTTGACGAGCAACGAGACCACAGGCCTCAGGAGCTAAAGGTAAAAAGAGAGGGAAGAGGGAGAGAAAAAGCCGAGGAGGTTTTTTCTGTGCTGTCGGAGAGAAACAGAAAGGAGACTAGTCAGAAAGTGGCCTTTCCCAAGAGTCAAGCCTTTAGCTGTGCCACAACAGATGACCTGCAGCCAGTCAAAAGCGACGGTTTCAGTCCACCAGCCCGGATTAATTTTGTGGCCAGTTAATTCGACAAAACTCGTGCAACGGGAGGAATTAAACGTGGAATGTGTTATCATTACTTCTTTTAGGTAGATCTATGGATCTGATCGTCTTATAGAAAAATTCTCCAGAACTTCTCCTGTACAACAAATTTAATTTTTATTTTGATTGTATTTTATTATGACCATTCCTATCTGATTATATATCTTTTTCTTTCTGTGTTACTTTACTTTTTATTCTCTTCCCCCAAATTCCAAGATTCTTCTATTGTTTGCCTTCTTCAAATTACATCACCGTCCATGTCACGCCGACAATTCCATTCTCATTGAACCCCTGCCGTGATTCCCTGGAAAACCTTCTCGATTCCTTCTTTCGTTCTTTGCTGTCTTGAACTTCTCCAATCATCTGCAGAACCTGATCTGACTGTTATATTGATTCCGACACTTGCCGCCTATAATTACTTCTCCAAGTCCTGGACTGCTGGCACGTCCTTCAAGTATAGAAGTGCGGGGGAATAACGGCTTTTTTTTTTTTTTTTATATTTTTTTTTTCTCTTTCTCCTTTTCTTCTTTTTGCCCTGCTGCGAGGGGTATCTAATATCTTTGTTTAATTTTCTCTTATTTTGCTTTCCATTGACATTGTGCCCCTCGTTCTATCTATATTGCGTGCTGTGATTCCGTGGTTTTTTTTTATATAATAATTCGCACCAACCCCATCGTTCTTTCTGTCTTCAGTGAGAGGGAACGTTATCGACACTGCGCGGTGTCGTGAGTTTCCACGTCGTTGGTCTCCGAATTCGCCGATATCCGCCCACTAAGATTTGGCAGCGATTTGCTCCGGTAAGATCTAAAAATCTGGCCAAGCAAATTACGACGAGGGGCAGCTTCCACAGCTGTCCCGATCTGTCCACACTACAGATATCATCCCTGCCGCAACCGCCGAACGGCGCGAACGACGATCCGTCCGGCATTGAGGGGGAACTTGTTACTGCACCACCTTCCCGCTCTACATCGCCCGACGCCTTCAGCCTCCGCTCCGGACCCCGAAAGCTTGTGTCGACTAAGAAGCGGGTCTCAAGAAAGGCGCGCGGCGTCCTGGGCAAGGTTCGGGCCTTCCAAAGGATCGCTGCGGCCAAAATGGCTCATCCCACCATCAAGATCGATACCAACGTCCAAGCGACCAAGCGCGCCCTTCCCGAAGACAACGATGAAGGCTTCGATGTCTTAGATGGGCCCGATCAGGATGACCCGGGTCTGGAAGCTGGAGATACTGAATCCGTTCCGCCTTTTCTTTGCCAGTCCGTCTTAGGTTGGTTCGCTCTTGTTCCCACTACCCCGGATGTTCGTCCTTTTCCGGCAAAGCTAATCAGATGACTGTTCCATTCTCCAGAGATCCATCAAAAATTCGAGGAACTTGAATGGATACAGCGGACACGTCTTGCAGAAGGAATGCTCGCCAACGACCCCTCCCATCGTTGGGCGCTGGAGGCCGATCCGGAGGTCAAGGCAAGGAACCGATATGTCAATGTGCAGGCGTGGGCAAATTCTCGTATCCATCTTCGGGTAAACGATGGCGAGTGCGATTTTATCAATGCTTCGCCCATTACTCTGAAGGATTCTGTGTCCCAGGAGGAGAGAAGGTATATCGCGACGCAGGTAAGCATGCCGCGTCCTGGTAAATATGTGTGCTCTCTAATCATTTGATTCCAGGGACCGAAAGTAGGAAATATCTCCCACTTCTGGCACATGGTATTCCATGAAACGAAGGAAGTGGGTGTCATCGTTATGCTCACCCAGACGTTCGAGTCCGGACGAGAAAAATGCTCTCAGTATTTCCCTCTCAACAGCGATAATCCTTTGGTACTTCTGCGGGAAGACGAACGTGATCCATTTGTGAACAACGAGAACCACCCTACCGGAGATGGAAGCGTCGTGGGCGCGGTTGCGCTGCTAGAGACCACTTTTGACGAGAAGTCTCGTTCCGAAATCCGCAAGCTGCGACTCACTTTGGGTGCCGAATCGAAGATCGTTTGGCATTTCCTCTTTGCTGGCTGGGCGGATTATTCCAAGCCTGAAGGCGATGACCGCAGCGCTCTTCTTCATTTAATCGAGCAATCAGGCTCCAAGAGCACCCCGGATAACCCACGTATTGTGCACTGTAGTGCTGGTGTCGGCCGAACAGGCACTTTCATTGCCCTCGATCATCTCCTACTGGAGCTTCAATCTGACCAGTTGTTGCAAGTCACTGACCCAGAGGTTGACCCAGTCTTTGAAACGGTCAACCAAATGCGCGAGCAGAGAATGATGATGGTCTACAATGAGATGCAGCTGCAGTTTATTTACGAAGTCTTGCGAGAACAAACCGACCGGAAGCTTGGGAAGGTTCCTGAAATCACCGGGCGAAGGTCCGATGAGCGGTCGTCGAAAATGGCTAAGTTATCTACCGAGTCCGAATACCTGCCTTCCTCGAAACCAGAACTGGAACCTGTCTCAGATCGTACCTTCACACCAACCAGAAGCTGGTCGGGAACGCCAGAAGTCTCCGATAACGAATAATGGCTTTCTCGCTCTTATTTTCATTCCGTCGCATTACGGACAAGTCATCAGGCCACGGCAGGGCCGAATTTCACTGTTATATATATAGTTCTCTTAATAGCTTTCTCATCCGTTTCCCAAGTTGCAGCATTTACGACGAACCATGAGTTCCTGACTTGCATTCGGTCTCACGCCTTCTTTGCGCTTTATTGCATAACATCTTACTACGTTTGAATATCCAATTTACGACACTTATGTCTACCCCTCGTGTGTGTGCTAGAAGTCTTGTGTGGGAGCATTACTGCCCATGTTTATGATTCAGTTCCACCTTTAAGGTACTGAGAATCCTATACGCAATGCTTCTAGCCTCTTTTTCGCAACCTTTATTCTTCGCTGTATAATTTTTACCGGGCTGTACGGTTATAGCATGAAAACTGGTGTAAGAGTAAGATAATAGGATTTATTTTCAGCGATATTCTGCTCCGTATGCTAAAAAGCACAAAGCTTTTGACCTTATTTACAACGCCGGAAGTCCCTGATAAAAAGAACACGCCAAAAAGTCGAGCCCTAATGTACGAGGATGGACCGCAAATCCACATATAAAGATAGTCACGAGTAAGATCGTAAAGAGTGTTATGTCCTGCAGATAAATCATCAAACAAGCTGAACAACATAGCAATACCGATCTGATATTGCTTGTAGGAGGGCGTAAAACATGACGGGTGAATCGGTGACACAGATCAGTCATGAGGAATAGAGTTGGCATTGGTAAGGATGGCATGGCGTGAAAGTTGGCCTTCCCTGCAACAATGACGAGGTATATTTCATAACAATTAGATTTTAGATCCTAATGTAGATCGAATCAGTCATTTCGTTTCTTCCCCTCTCCCTTGTCCCCATTAACAGCAGGGGCAGAAGGTTTCGAGCCTTCCGCGATCAAACCGGAAGGCTCATCCACACCGTCGTCTGAATCCCAGTTATCGACGGCATTCTCATCCCAATTGTCGACCTCACGCTCCAGATTCGTGACCCCCGTTTCCTGGGGCCCTAGCCCCTCCTGATCATGGTCGGTCTCACTATGACCGGGGCCAACGCCGAGCTCAACATCATCTGTGGCGTCTCCAAGAGCTCCGAAGCGGGCTTTGCGCCGCCTCTCCAGCATCCGCCGGTGGTACCAACTGCACAAGCCGACTGCGCCGAGACTACCCACGATATTGGCGAGAAGGTCAAACGGGTCAAACGAGCGACCATTGGGGAGGATTCCTTGGACAATCTCGGAGCCAATTCCCAGAACGGCGGTGCAGACAATTAAGGTCAATTGTAGCGTGCGTCGGCGGGTGGTGTCGGGAATCCAGTAGAAGATGAGAGACAGCAGGAAGAACGTCACGACATGGAGAAGCTTGTCATTGGGTTGTAGTTGCGATGGGACACTTGAGGATGCACTGTGGGGGAGGAGACCGATATAGGCAGCCAAGAGCAAGAGGAAGACGAAGGCGCCTGCGGAGTTTCGGATAGTTAGTCACTGACGATGTCGGATGAATGTCTATTATGATTCCTGGAAGAGAAGGAGGAAGCTGTGAATCTTGTCAACAGAGGCAACATACCCGCGAAAGGATAGCGGATCCGCATGGTGGTTGTGTGGTGGTCAAGGAAGCGTGCGGAGAGAAGTTGTAGTTTGAGAAAGAGAGCAGTGATGATGATTCCGGGTGCGTCATGTGCTTAATTGAGAGAACATAAGATCGGATGGGGAAATCAGATATCAGAACACCTGCGACAATGAAAAAAGTACCTTCTTTGAACTCATTGTCACCACCATCCAATCTCTAGTCACAGGATGTGGGGAGTTCATCAACTAAGATACTAACTAAATTATACACGAACTATATACAACATTTTCCAACTACTATAATATACCGGATAAGAAAACCGTTGATCATTCTCTAGAGAACTGCGCGGTTGGTCTGAAGGCTGCGGCGGCCGTTCCGCCTTCACGGGATCGACTTCACTTCATCCGTTCGCGCAGAGAAACCTCGTACAGAAGCCGTCCACTTCCCCATCAAAATCTCCGCCCGTCCCATCGTTTTTGGGTCGGAGATTATCGTCTCTCTCTTCTCTGCACCTTCTAGTTTGTCTCTATGTTTTTTTCAGCCACTCAAGCCGCCCTGTTGCTACCTCTCCGCACCTGAATTTAACCGTGGAGAAACGAGCCCCCTCGCCCGCCCCAGAACCGGGGTTTTGGAGCGAGCATGTCGCTCGGACACCACCACGCCTGGTTGCCACCAGGACATCTTCGGCCTCCCGATGATCATCACGATTCGCGGTCAATCAATGGCTACTCGAAATCATTTTCCGGCCCCAGGACGCCCCAAATGCGCGCCTCGGTCGACGCTGATGGGTCTCACGCGGGTAATCTGATATCGGAGGCTGATATGGCAGCCGAGGAAGACCCACGCATTGCCATATTTCGCGATCTATACAGACGCAGTGAGGCGAAAATAAATAACTTATTTGCTGGACAGGAAATTGCGGAGGACCTCGTCGGCGCCGCCGTCGCGGACGCTGATGAGCCCGACACCAAGAATGAGCGCGCTGACGAACCTGCACCTCCTCCGGTACCCGCTAAGAAACCCGCGAGGAAGCTGGATGATGATGACTACGATGACTATGACGATGACGATGATGGAGATGCTCCATCACCACCAAAGCCCAAACCTCTCACCCCTTCCCAGGAATCTAGTGCTCCTCCTCCCTTAAGTCGCTATACGAGCGGTACGACATCAGCAGGCGGCGATGTTTCGAAAGAAACGAAGAAAGAGTCGTTAGAAGATATTCGGAAGAAGTTGGAGGAAGACAAGAAGGCAACCGAGGAAGCTGCGAAGAGAAGCTTCCATACCATCTTCTATACACTAGAAAATGACCGAGATGCTATGCTGGATCAACAACGCCTAGAAGAGTCTGAACGGCAAGTTGAAGCTGAAATGTCAAGCCAAGCCAATGCTGGTAACAATGCGACTTCAGCTTCAAACGGTTACGGCTCGCTGAGCAACGCTAACCTTGGCGCGTCGAGTCTAACGTTGAAGAATCTTATCGCGAGAATCGACATGAAGCGGACAATGGTGCAAGCCTCTGATGCAGAGCTTCGGAGCTTGATGAGCGAGGTTCGGAAGAATCGCAGCAAATGGGCCAGTGAGGATAAAATTGGCCAGGAAGAGCTATACGAAGCTGCGGAGAAAGTCCTCAGCGAACTCAAAGCCATGACGGAGCATTCGAGTGCCTTTCTGACTCGTGTGAATAAACGTGATGCGCCGGATTATTACACAAGTACGATATGCCCTTAACTTAGAGTCGCAGACCTGTACTAATTCATTAAACAGTCATCAAGCATCCCATGGACCTGGGAACAATGACTAAGAAGCTGAAAGCGCTGCAATATAAGTCAAAGCAGGAGTTTGTTGATGACATCAACCTGATCTGGTCCAACTGTTTCAAATATAACACAAATCCGGAACATTTTCTGCGCAAGCATGCCTTGTACATGAAAAAGGAGACGGAGAAGCTTGTTCCTCTTATTCCAGAGATTGTAATCAGAGATCGTGCTGAAGTTGAAGCAGAGGAGCGTAGACTTCAGCTCGCGGAGCTTGACGGTGCAGAAGAGAGTGACGATGAGCCTATCATGTCGTCCAGAGGTAGGAAAGCTCCTGGTAAATCATCCAAGAAAGGTGCTGCTCCAGCTCGAAATACTCCTAGTGGATCTGAGCCTCCTGCAGGTGCATCTTCGCAGCCATCAGCACCTGCACGCGCGGACTCCGATGTTCCTGCCGATGGCACCCAAAACGGTTTCGCGACACCACCACCCGGGACACAGACTCCTTCAGACCCTGCTGGTGCCGCGGCTGGCGTCTCTGGGAGCCATGGTGATTCTATGGAAATTGATGGATTGGCGCCATCGACTCTTGCACTTAGTGCTTTATCAGCGCCGGGCGCGGAAGCTGAGGATCCTGAGTACAAGGTGTGGAAGCAAGTCACGAAAAAAGACAGGGCTCTTATTGCTGCAGAAAGGCATCGCTTGTTCAAAGGCGACAAGCTAAACTCGGACGAACCGGCTTTACTGCGCACCAAAGCTGGTATGCGAAGGTGGCTGAGGAATCAAAAACAGGTTAATGCGGAAGGTGATAAGTCCAACGAGTCAAGTGCTCAAGCCATGGAGCCTGGTCCGGCTGGTGGATCTCTTGCCGAAGGTATTGAGGTCGAAGAGGATAAAGTGATCCCTGATTATTACGATGTTATGTCAGGCGTTCCTGATCTGCCTGGACAACTGCTCTGGAGGGAAGACTCTGATGGCAACATCGTGGATGCTTCCGAGGAGTTTCTAAGGATCCTACCAAAAGGAACATTCACCCAGCCGGAAAGCAAACTTTCCCGTAAGATGGATGCGAATATGCGGCAAATGCAAGAGACTCGAAAGATTTGCTCCAAAATTGGCATTGTCAAGCAGATGCAGTTGCAATCTCAGGTACGTTTTACACGCTCCTGTAAGCGCTGGTCAATACTCTAACTTCGACTGTAGATGTACCAGAACCAGTTCCAGAAATATCAGCCGGAACCATTTGTCGAGCACGATGTTCCGCCTCATGTAATGAATGATGAAGGGCCTGTCGTGTCTCCATGGGTTTGCAAGGCAGCTTTGCAGCGCTCCGTTGCAAAGATTTTCTATCATACTGGATTTGAGGAGTACCAGCCGTCAGCTCTTGACGCTGTCACTGATATCGCTTCTGATTTCTTTCAGAAGATAGGGGAAACCTTCAAGTCTTATATTGAGGCACCCAAAGTTCCTACCAGCGATCCAACGGACATTGTGTCTTCAAGCAATCAGTGGAAAAAGGCATACACCGAACCGGAAATTGTGCTTCACACACTGAACTCTGTCGGCATTGGTGTTGAGGATATTGAGTCTTATATCAAAGACGACGTTGAAAGACTTGGGACGAAGCTAGCGACCGTCCATGACCGTTTGAGGTCTTTGCTTTCTGAGCTTCTGCGGCCTGCCCTTGCCGATGGAGGTGAAGATGGTTCCAGTGCGTTTGCAGATGGTAGTGAACAGTTCGTTGGCGGTGACTTCGCTGAGGACATTGACGAAGATTTCTTCGGGTTCAAGGAGCTTGGTCTGGATAAGGAATTTGGCTTGGCTACTCTTAGCGTCCCGCTTCACCTCCTCCAGAATAGGATGTACAACGCTGCTCAGTCCCAGAATACAAGGTATGGTGGACAACTTCCGGATGCACTATTGATACTCACTGTTTCTTAGTTCTACCCAAACCGTAACCCTCTTTCCGCCGCCCCCTCCGTACCCACGGATCACATCGGAGACGTTACCATCGCAAATTGGATTGGTCCAAGCATTTTTCGGTGCCAAGTTACAAGCGAGCAATAACGAGGGCCTGGTTGAGGATCTTGAACTACCACCGAAACAAAGGCCAATGGCTGCTAAACCTCGTCTTCCAGCCTCTGGCAAGATCCTGCCACCTTCTGCCCCGGCCGGGCCGACTTCCAGCCCCCAAAAGCGGCCACTCCCTCCGACAGCTCCTAGTCAGCAACCAAACGCTATCAAGCCTGGGCCGTCAGAACCCAGCAAGAAGAAGGTCAAGAAGAACAGTGGCATGGCTCTGGAAATCCCTGGATCAATTGCCGACGGGGACGAAGCTGCAGCGAACCTGGATGGCACTAAGACTACCGATGACCCAACATCGACAAATATGGATTCCAAGGACTCTGCTGCCGAGGTCTCGGGGGGGCCCGTGACCAAGGATACTGCCATGCCAGACGTTACCGCTGCTGGTGAAGGCGCTGGTTCTATTGGTGATGCCACCGGCGATCCAAACAAAAGTAACGACAGCACGGCTCCTTTGACAAACGGTACAGCGGGCGTTACATCATGATGTTCTTATACGAAACATACCGAATCCCTTGTTGCAGGCCGAAATGGTACTTGTATAGCCTTTCCGCTACCTATAAACTTGGATGACTGTCTCTTTTCTACCTTCCAGGGTTCTACAACCCTTTCTGTTACATTTTATTTCCGCATCATATTTCGTTTTCAGTGTTTTGCTAAAGTGCATGAATACCCGGCATTTCTGGTGGGGCAGGTGAAGCCAGTTTCTTGGGCATGAAATAGACAACAACTCACATCCGAACACCGGGGGAGCGCTAGCGACGAGAATCCAATATTCTGATTTTCTGGCAGCAGCGCTCTCTTCCCTTTTCCATCCTTTTCTATCTATCTGCATTGGGGACCGGAACATTGAAACAAAAAAACGAAAACAGGTGATCGACAACATGGAATGGCGCAGCATGGCATGATTTTAGGAGGGAATGACAGCACAGCAACTCACGCATTTTCTGTACCAGCTGATTCTAATCCTTGACTCTTTTTTATCCTTCTTTGGTCTGGGGATGAAGGGTAGACCCCAGAGCAGCCAATCAGTTCAGACCAAATTGTTCATATCTGGGCGTCTTTCCTTGTCTCTTTTTACTGTACTTTGGTGACTTCTCTTCTTCTATACCATGTACTCGTATGCTAATATAAGCGTGCGCAGTGTTTTTTTTCCCTCTTCGTTTGGATTTCCTTTCTTTCCCCCATCTACTACGACTTTCCCTCGTTTTGCTTGCTCGTTCATGCCATGTCTCCGCTTTTCACTTGTTCTGCTCTACTGGTCCATTCATCATCGATGTATTATCCGACAGTTCTACTCTGTTATTCTAAACAGAGATCAATACTCGTACAGTACATAACATGTCACCTGACATAAAGACCTTGACAATCCAGTGCCTAAGCTGCAGATTAAAGCTAAGTTTTGTCTTTAATCGACTATCTTATCTATTGGGGTGACGCACTCGATTCCCATTTTGTTATTCAATGGCACCCAAGACTTAAGATACGAGGATAATTATTTCTACTCCCGTAGACTCCGTGGATGTCTGGTAGAAGGACGTAGCAAAGCAAGTTGAGATGAGATTGCTAAACCTAAAGATATTCCTAAGGTACACACATTGAAACTCTCGTCTGCAAGAACCGCATCCTTCAGATCCATCCGCCCTTGCCAAAGGCAGTCAGTCCCGGTGGCTCAGCTGTTGCTGACTCGAACCTCTAAATGCATGACCATGAGTAGTGGAGAGTTCTGATAACATGAACCAACGCAGCAAGCAAGGCTGAAAGAGCGGAGATAACCCAGTCCATATGCCAGACATGGCTGGGGAAAACTAGACAAGTAGTGAAAATAGATTTCGTCGCTTCGCGTAATATCCATATAACCAGCACCTAGATGTACCAAACTGCGAAGGGCAGTCTATTTGGAGTACCATGGATTGGCAAGAGTCTCGGGTCGACTGGCTTATCCTTGGGCTTAGGGTTTGTCATTGGAACTTCGCGTCCGCTCCGCGGACCAGAACTGGCAGGCACATCCTCATGATGGCGAGCGCGGGCCGCAATAAGGTGTGCATAGTAAACTGCGGGGACTATAATTACTCATGTTAGTCACGGAATCTTGTAAAACAGGGAGCGAAAGGCACGTACACAATGAAACCGAAGTAGTGGACCGTATGTACTGATAACAATGATCATAGATCATGTTCTCCAGCTGATGTGCCTTGTGTCCAATCTGGTCCAAAATAACATGGTAATGGACGGGTCGCGAGGTTCCTTGAAGTGCAATGTGGGAGTAGAGGAAGAAGTCCCAGTCATGCGGGCTAGTAACGTCCTTCTCAATGAGAAGTCCTGGAAGGGGATTGCCATTCTTGTCGGCCGCATTGCGATCAGTCGGCCTAGGAAATGCGCGGATATGGTGCCGCTTGTTTGCGATTACGACGGTAAACTTTCCCTTCCATGTATCTTGGGTCAACTTCATAAAGATAGACTTTATGTCTAAGACTTCCTGTTTGAGAATCTTCTCTCTCTCCCCCTCTGAGACGCCATCGCGGAAGTAATAAACGTTTTCGGGGGCGCGTCCTTGACCAACTGTAGACATCCACTCTCGCACCAGTGGGGTAAGCATATGCTCCATATTTGCACGAGCGATAACCTCAACTCGGTCACCATTGGTCTCACAGGCACCCCAGTAGCGTCCACCAAAGGTATCCATGCAGACGGAGACAGCGGCCATCGAAGGCGACCAAACACCTATCGTTGGATGCGTGACATCCGCTCCAATGATCATTGTCATTGGTTTGAGGCTGGCATCATTGACTTTTGGTATGATACGAGCAGTGGTACCTCCCAGCTTTGCGTTGACTTTCATCAAAACGTTTGAGATATACTGCGGGTTCGCCTTAGCCACGTGGGCAGACTGCAAGACTTGGGAAGGCACACCCCAACGACAGTCACAAGACTTCTTGATCCGAAGGTATGTGAACGAGTTCTTGTCGGGGACAATGATCAACAGGAGTTGGGGCTCCTTTTGAAATTTGTTGCCGGTTGAGTTAAAGAGTCTCTTTATGGCCTCGCCAGTGTCCTCTGTCAATTCAGCAATCAAGGGACGTTGGGTAATGTTGCCTCCATGCCCAGCATAGGTCTTCATGAACCCGTCAACGAAGTGCTCCACTTGGGTCCTGTTGATGACATTGCGTTTGCCTGGGATAAATCCCACACCCCAGCAGCTGAGAGGCTGCTTGTTTGGCTGGTAGAACTTCTTTCCACGAAGATCCCAGCGGCCGTTGGTTCCTGGGTTGTGGCGTTGATTGCCACCAAATTGGATATCAGGGTTTGGAAGCAATCGAGCCTTGGTACGGATCATGTTCTCGTCAATCTGGAGCCCAAAAGTCTGTAGAACCGGGTCCTTAGAATGGTCTAGCATTTTCTTGGACTTGTGGATTGAATTGAGGCGATCAGCTGGGCGTGCGGCAGCATATTTGATCATCTGCGAGGTCTGGTACTCGTTGAGTTTCCAAGGATATTTGTGCAGACCATGGATAGTCAAGTACTCCATGGGGTAGACAATGCCTTTCTTAGTCATTTCAACCATGGGAAGATCCGGGTAAGTTAGTGAAAGGTTGTATTTCCTCTTGAAATACTGCTCAACGGTGATCTTCTCGATTACACCAGTCGCTTTGTCCTTCAACTCGATGATGTACTTGCTCGCACCGGCATTGATGAGGCCCTTAACGGTAAAATTCACATTCGTGCAAGGGCAGCCCCGGTAATGTGCTTGGACGACTAGCTTTTTCAGCCGACGGTGCACTTCGTAAAACGCGGTCGATTCGGTCATGCCGCCGTGACCGTCTGGAACAGGTCTAAGCTCATGCATGAGATGCTGGTGGTCACGACAGTCCAAGACGGCCATAGCAGCACCCAAAAATGAAGTGCGAGCCCAGAAACAAGTATTTGACACGTCCACATTGACAATGAGTCCACGATTCTAGATAGCATTGTCAGCCTAAGGAAGAAATACAAAAAGAGGATTGGCTTACAATAGCAGGTCTGATAGCCTCATAGACGCCCTTGAAGGCCAACACACCATTGCCCAAGTCCTTGTGCTCTCCATTTTCGTCGAAGAAGGAACGGCGGATTGCCAAAAACCTCCCGCTGGGCCATTCGCGAATGACATGGTCAAGGAAATCTTCGATCGTTAGTTGATTTTCCGAAGTTAATCATGGTCGCAAGAAGTGAAAGAAGGAAGCGGGCACATACTTAGAGCCTCCAAAACAGATTCCCCGAAGGCAGCACGTCCCTGAAGCCAGGCATTCAAGACAGCGAGATTGACAGTTTTAGTAGGTCGCACAACCAGACGGAACGCATTGGGGGTTCGACCGCCGGTGCGGCCTTGCTCGGCGTCAAGGTCCACAATGATATTCAGCCCGTTCGAGTAGTTGTTCATCGACCTGTGTAGGTGAGCAACTCCTCTTTCTATGCATTGTGCGTTACGGGACATACCATGCAAGCTTGCGACCATCATAAATGATCTGCTTCAAAGCAGTCTTTCTTGAATTCGAGTTCCAGACCTTCTTGCAGACGATGTTCTTCTCATCACCGTTCCCGATGTTGACCTATGTCCCAAGTTAGTCCACGTCTACTTATGAGGCCTTGGATGGACCCATTGGCTGAGTCAAACAAGATACTATGGCTGCCGGAGACACTCACATCGTACTGGTAAACGTTCCTACTAGGGAACTTGGTGATCGGATAGGCGTTCAGAGAAATGTCCACTTCTTTGCCCGTGGTGTTGAAGCCCGGACGAGGCACAGTTTCGACTGGAACAGAATACTTGACGACTTCGTCAGCTTCACGAACTCGGAGGTGGCGGAGACCGCCAGTAAGTTTATTGACGACTTCGAATTCCTCCATGGTAGAAGAGAAAATAAAGGTTACTGGTATGAGACCAGGAGAGTGGCAATATAAAAGAAACAAAGCAGGGCAGCAAGTTCACACAGATATGAGAAAGGCGAGAGAAGGAGAGTAAGTTCCATAGGGAGGAAGAGAGGGTTTTCTTATATAGGGAGAACGCCATCCTGTGAAGCGTTTACACTTGACTCGGGTAATAGAAGACAACGCAATGAATGTCGGCTTCCCACATGGATGGACAGTCTTCGGCCTGTGAATCCCCGTAATTCCATGCATATGCCGTTTGAGTAAACGGGAATGAACATGGGCCTGGGAAGGAATCCGCACAGTGAAGGGGGTAGAGAATAAGAAAAAGGCGAAAGAAAAACCAACAAAAGGGAATGTATGTGGCAAGAAAAATGAAGAATAAAGAATAAAGAGTTCAAGGCAAAAGAGAATACGAATACAAGGCGGAGTTACCCAAGGGAATGTGGGAAAAAAAAATCCAACTTACCAAGTGGTTGATGGCAAACGCCCCCAAAGGCAGATCGACATTTCTACACATGTCCGTCTTCAGTCTTGGCCTGTCCAAAGCTGGATCACTGGTAGCCATTTTTTGACTGATCGTCCAGTTTTAGGTGTGGGTGGCTGTGAAAAGGATAGAGATGTTAAGGTTCCAGTGAATGTCGGCTTAGGATATGGGGATTTGTGGTCACAGGATGGAATATGGCGAGGGTTTGGGGATAGAAGTGGTAAGCAGATTCTGAAGGAAGGATGTTGATAGAAAGATATTGGCAGAAAGGGAAATGGGTTGAGGAAGGAAGAGATGTGGTGAGGCTCGAAGGTGTGGAAGGTGTGGAAGGTGAGATCAAGCAGGAAGAAACACAACAGATCTGGTTGACTGTTCAGGCTGTTGCCTAGGGTGATGATAATGAGAGTTGATTGAGGTGGAGGAACAGATCGATGGTCAAATGAGGAAGGCGCAACAGACAACAAGGTGGTCTCCTGCGGATGATGGGTGGAAGAGTCTTAGAGATGGTCGAGGGAGTAGGAATAGACCAAATGCTGAGGTGACCAGAGCTAACAGAAGTTGACAATAGTTGACCAGGCCTCTGGCTGGAAATCCCGTCACGGTCAGTGTCACGTTTGACTGTTCTATATCTGACCTCTCTCAGCACCGCACGTTGTGTAGATGGCGCTCATCAGGAAAATGGAGCACGTCAAGACCGAGATACACATGTACTGGAACTAGGGTATGTATCTGAAAGAGATTGTCGAGCTGCAGAAGATCAGTCTGGCCTTTAGCCCCGCTGGCAATATCATGTTCTAGTCTCGTCTCTCACATTGTGGGCACACTTGCATAGATGCTTATTTAGATAACGATCTGGATGATACATCGCATCATGGCTTTTACTCAGAGTTGAGGAACGTCGTCACTTCACGAACACGTTAAATACCATTGTCAAAGGAGAAGAAAGATATTGCACTCGAGAGGTATCCTGAGAATCGCACAATTCGTGCCATAGAAAGAAACAAAAATTCCCCTTCGTCAACCCACCACAACTTCCTAGTGACCGTTTCATATCGGAGACCAAGAGATATAAAAAAAAAACTGTACAAACCCGACCAGGAATAGATAACATATCCTACCCAAAAGAAAGGCACCGAGGGTTATTTCTTGTTGATCCCAGCTAAGGGATTTCGTGACAATTTGCCAAACCAAACTTTAACGCCGTTCGTCAAATGTAAGCAACGTTGGAAAATGATTACAGATCTAATACACGCCAGGCCGATGAGATGTGGTTGAAACCGATGCGAGACACCAGGCAATGGGAACCCAAGATATTCAGATATTGCGCATTATCATCAAGCAATAGTAGGAGCCATGCCTATATGCGTTGGTATATTACTGTGGGCGATAGGCACCTGTCGAAAGCGATAAGCATTAGTAGGAAAAGTGGGGTTGTAAGAAGATTACAGGGAACTAGAGACGTACCAGGAAACCCAAGCCCGCGAACAGATGGTGGAAGTGGAATCTGTGAGATGGAGGTGGGCATATCAATTCTCCTAATAAGGTCGACCAACTTTTCCGGTGAAAACCGACCAGCATTGTAGGCTGACGCCGAGGGAATGATGCTCAAGAGATAAACAATGTCACGAGGCAATGGAGCAGGTGAACCTTGTGACCGGAATTGAGACCCAGTCTGGTTACTGATAACTTGCTGGGTACGTTTTGGCGGATCCAACTGTCGTCTCTGGGTTGTTTTCAGTGGGGAGTCGGCTCGAATAAACTTGCGTGGTCGATTCATTTCGTCATCAAAGTCTTCCAACGGTCTCTTCGGTGAGTTTGTTACTGACGCGTCCGGATACCTCGAAGATGGAGTGCCATGACGAGACACGGGTTGTTCCGTTGGGAATGCTGTCTTGGGCCTTGTCTGGGAGGGAGAGATGATCGGCCGCACAACTGTAGGGTCGAAGGCAGGGCTAGAGTATCGATGGGCAAACTGTTCCAACGTCGGGTCTTCAGGGAACAGTTCACGCATCCGATTCTCTAGGTTTATAACTTGGACTAAATCTCCGTATCGAGATTCGTACTCGTGAAGGAACGCAAATATGGGCTTGGTCTTGTGCACATTTTCCGGGTTAGATGCTAGCTTTCTTACCGTCATCTCAAAGACTGCACGAGCGTCTGAAAAGAGATACGTCAGCTTCCATCTTCGAACGACCTACAAGATCAGGTTCGGATCGGGGAGCTTACTGATAACATCATTAATATCAATCAAGTGCTTCAAGTATTCGAGCGCAAAATTCTCGTCCTCGGGAAATAACTTGGCACCCCGTTCGAAGATCTTTGTTGCAGCCGGGTCTTTATAGCAATGATATTCAATAAGTGCGCTTGCAATATAGACATCACTTGTGATACGTCCTCTTTTGCGAGCGTCCGCAAACACTTGTCGTGAGCCGGGCATTTCGCCAGGTTTACCCTTGCCTTGTATACGACGCATTGCGCGCATAAGAGCAATCCAAGCAAAAGAGACCGTTTTAGAAAGGATACCGATTTGTATTGCATGTGCATTGCGCAGGGCTTCAATCTGGGCGTTCTTCATCGACTCTCTGGCCTTCGAGTCACTTTGGTCGTCATCGTCATCGTCTGTCTTGGACGGCTGAGTATCCGGGTTGATTTTCGCGAAAGTTTCCTCAAGTCGTGCGACATCTTGAGATTCTCGAGTGCGTGCTTTGGCGATCAAGTCGTAAAGCGCGTTAAGAAGCTTGTCATAAGGTTCCCTAACCTTGGCACCTCGCTTTATGGGATCTTGTTCGGACTCCGATGTGATTTCTAGTCGGTCAGCACGCTTGAACGCAAGAAGACAACTCTCGGGGTTAGCTTCTATGCCGTTCTTCAAAAATTCATTCCCCTCGTTCTCCATGTCGTTTAGGAAGCAGAATTCGGCAGCTTCGAACCATATCTCTGGTAAAAACCTAAGAGCCATGAGAGCTTGCTTATACACATAAATTACACGAGCCTTGAAAGCAGCCTGGTCTTCTTCTTTTAGAACAAGTGGGTCGCCTTTCTCCCATTTGATCCAGCGCTTCCAGATATCAACCTGTTGCCCGAATTCAATGTCACCATCAGAGCCTAAAACAGGGGGTAGCCTGGGTAAGGTTGTCCGGTTCAGGTCTCTTGTGATATTTTGCAGTTCCGTATAAGAGCTGCGGGCGGTCATGTACGCGGGTGACTGCTCTTGAAGGAACTTCCGTCCCTATATATAAGCATAGCAACGTTAGCGTGGGCACGCAACTACAGGTAAGCAGGGCATCCGAATTACCGTAAGTTTGTTTAGACCCATTTCAAACTGGTCATATTCTTTCCAAAGGTTATTGACAGCTTGAGTGGGAACGCAGATAGCTTTCTGATAAGCCTTGCGCAGCAAATCCATTTTTTGCTGGTCCTGCCACCCAGAACCACCGACGTTCCCTGGACCAGAGCGTATGAACTGGACATAATCTGTCCAGATAGACCCGGAGTCCTTATCTACACCGACATACTGCAGTGCTAGATCATAGGCAGAAGAGATAATCCTCCTTGATTGACCAGTAGTATCGGTTGTCAAAGGGTTACGCCGGCGAACGTAGTCCAGATATACAGTCCAGAGCTGGACGTCGGGTATAGTCAAGAGAGTCCTATTGAATATCTGCTCGAGACGATACAACTCGTTGAGTTCAGACTCCATGGTTGCATATGCCACCCACTGTTCAGCCTGAGAACGGGTCAGCTCTTGCCTTCTCCCAAGGTGACGCATCAGATACTTACAGAGAAGGGGAATGCCGTCAAGAAACGCTCGTATACTTCACGAGCACTGTCGATTCTATTGCGGTTTCTGTGTTCATTAATCAACTCGAGCCATGCCGGGATGTCACCACGTGGGTCTTCTTGTATTCTGTCCTCCAAAATACCAACGCGATCGTGAGGCAATCGGCCCTTGGAGGTTGACGGAGAATCAGGAACGGGAGTAGCTGCAGCGCTATCTTGCATATTTTCAGACTGCAAAGTACGTGAGTTGTACATGTCCTGGCTCAAAAGCGCAGGCGTATCGCTTTTAGAAGCAGCAGCAGAAGCAGGGGTATAAGAGCTATTGGGAAAATTCTTTGCGTCGGCAGATGCCTGCACAGCACCGTCCATTGATACATCAGGGGTAGGAGTATCTTCATTTGCATTTCCTGAAATGGGTTGCTGAGGCACATTCATAGATATAGTATTCATGTCCTCGACACCTAGTACAGCTGGCGGTTCATAATCCGCATCACCCGCGTCATCCTCATCTTCGTCCTCAACCACAAAGCCCCCAATTGTCCTCGTCTTCAATGGTACAGAAGTACCCGACGCAGGTGCCGACACTGATGCCTGGGAGTCAGCTCGGGATGGTGTCTGGGAAGGGTAGGCACTGTCCGCGGGCTGGCTGGGATCTGTTTCAGGGGGGATAGACTGTGTAGGGGGATTTGGATCTGAAGGAGAAGCACTTGAAGGAGCAATTTCACTTTGCTTAGAATCAAGAATGGAAGCAGAATATTGATCTTGAAGTGTTTTCGAAGGATCATAATCATCTGAATCTGAACTAGCGCCCTGATCTTCAACAGCTTTATAGTCCACGGAGTCCGCATTCATTGCCTGGGCCTGGAAAAAGGCCTTCTCAGCATCATCTTCAGCCATGACAAAAGCGTTTCCTGAGTCCCAATCAAGGTGTCGTGAAAAGAAAACCTGTGTGTTCGGATCTGGTTAGTGACTGATTCCGCAGAGAGGGGAACGGACGATCCGATTTTTCTGCTACCCAAGCGACGTACAATGAATGTCAAAACCCCTAGGCTGTGAGAGGAGAAGCCGGAAGGCACCCAATCACTCTTGGGAAGGTATCCGCCTCAAACAGAATCCGGGGTAAAATAAGATTTCGTAGGTCAATGGAATGTCAGTGATAGATGATGCCGTCTCACAAGCTGTGGCTGAAGCTGCAGCTGTCACGCAAGCTCTCTCACGTGACTAAGGCGGTGGGCGCGAGAATGCGCCCAACAGACGCGGCGCGTCGTCGATCCTTCTTTTAGGGTCGAATTGGTTTAATTAGTTAGTACTTGCTCGCTGCGTCCCTCCCCTCGATTGAAGTCTCCAGTTTCTCCATCCTCCCTCCCCCCTTCTTCCTCGTTTGACTTCGACATTGTTTCAGGAAACTATAAGTGTCTTCTACTCTCTTATTTACCACTTCTTCCATCCCGCGCAAAATTTCCATCCAACCTTCTTCACAACCACCCTACAATTAAAGCCAGCCGTTTACCGCCATGTCCGTTGTTTCTCTCCTTGGGGTTAAGATCCAGAACAACCCCGCCCCTTTCCTCGCTCCCTATCAATTCGAAATCACTTTTGAATGTCTTGAGCAGCTGCAAAAAGGTATTACATGGACCATCGTCCCCCGCAGCAATACTTGGCTAACCAGGTGCTAGACTTGGAATGGAAACTCACCTACGTCGGTTCGGCGACATCGTAAGCGAGGCTCGGGACGGCACTGCCGACAGATCTGTTGCTAACTGACTCGAATAGGTCCGAATATGACCAAGAGCTTGACTCGCTTTTCGTCGGTCCCATCCCTGTTGGCGTCAACAAGTTCATTTTTGAAGCCGAAGCACCGGACCTTAAGCGGATTCCCACGTCCGAAATTCTTGGCGTCACTGTCATTCTTCTCACCTGTAGCTACGATGGTAGAGAATTCGTTCGTGTTGGTTACTACGTGAACAATGAATACGACTCGGAGGATCTCAGCGCAGAGCCTCCTGCAAAGCCAATCATCGAGCGGATCCGTCGAAACATCCTTGCGGAGAAGCCAAGAGTGACTAGATTCGCAATCAAATGGTACAGTGCTTGGTGCTCTTCATACAAGTATTGATTGTGGCTAATATTTATTTCTTCCCTCAGGGACTCGGAAGAATCTGCACCCGCCGAATATCCCCCGGATCAGCCAGAAGCTGATATTCTGGAAGATGACAGTGCTGCCTACGGTGCTGAAGAGGCGGAGCTTGAAGCCGCCCTAGTAAGAGAACTTGCGGATGCAGAGAGAGATGTAAAGAGTGAAGATCATGAGATGGAGGGCGCCGAGCCCGCCATCAAGGAGGAAGAAGAAGAAGATATTTCTGACGCTGAAAGTGAAGATATTGAAGATGAAAGCGACGACGATGAGGAGGATCTCGACGAAGAAGAGGCTGGTGATGGCGATGAGGACGTCGAGATGGGTGACGACTCCGAACAGAAAGACGATGGCCCCAAGGCTGATTCTACAAATCAGCATTCTCACCAGCCAGAGGTCATGGTTCACTAGGTTGAACATCTCTTGAAATACGCATTGAGATCATCCTCTCACTTCTTGACCATTATTCTAACTATTTTGTTTTCCATGATTTTATGATTCAGTTGCAACGTTATGATGACAACCCTACCAGCCCTACTATCGTTTTACAAAATCACTGCATCTAGTTTATGATATAGAACCAACATAATCTAACGAATGAATAGTTGCTAGGCTTCGAAACTGTCTTCACTCTTCCGCTTATAGCTATGAACGTAAGGAACAAGTTAGGGTATGTAGCCGGGATTACAGGGATCACTACCCACCTACCAACTAAACTCCTGGCATTGTTGCCAGTCCATCCCTAGCAGGTAAATGCAAGGCGGATGGGGGATAAGCAATCATGGCGTCCCAAAATCAGGATCTGTCATCCCCATGGAGACGGTGAGAGCCCGATCAGAGCACTAACCGCTCTTTTTCCCACTCTAGTTGGGGCCGCAAGTGTCCACCCACCCAGCAGCGCAACTCCTCGAAATCCGACCACTTGGACAACGCTAGCTGAACAAGGAATCATACTGTTCAACTCGCGTTCACGTGGCCTTTCGGGATAAGGTGCATTAAGTCATCCCCATAAACCATAGATCGACTCAACTTCTTGGACTAAACCTACCTGGATAATACACACGAGGGTAAGCTCAACCCAGCGGGATCTGTATTATTCTCTTGCAATATAAGCATTAAAGAAAAAGAGAAATAGGCATATTAGTCACAAAACCTAAACCCTTCAAATGCCCGTTGTACCTTGTATATCTCCACGAGATCATGTGATCTATTATAACCCTTACATGTGCCTGTGAGTTGGGAAACTCCATGCGCCCAGAAGCGTATACCAAGGAGTTCTGACAGTTGGGCATAAAATGACAGATGCCTGATGGTTCAAATGATATGCAGTCACGTATACTGAATTTGTCAGTCTCAGAGCATCTTGAGGTGATCCCAGTTGATAATGTCTATCTCTCTGGATTTCCTTCGACATCCAATCGAACTTTGCATTCTTGTCGCGAGAAAACTGAACTAGAAAGATCTATATGTTTTTGGTTGTACATGCCAGAGTGATTTGAACAGACCCAAGCCAGCTCTTGCAAGATACAAGCTCTTCTACGTCTTAACAAAAAAGGATTATTTAGATCTACGTTTTAGACCTACGTTTCAGACCCTCGTCACCCATCGATCTACTCTTTAGGTACGAGGGCCTATCATTTCTCCACATTGCAGTAGCTCGGGGAAATTAGATTATCACTGAATGGCTGGTGTCAAGAACTCGACGTCTGCTCGGAATTCGCGATGGCACTGGTGAGACAGCCTTGATGTCTGCTTTTTACTGGAAATAGGAGAATACTATTCTTGAGAACGTTAGTTCACTATGGATACCTTAATACGCTCTTGTTGTTGAGATGCTGGGCTGTAGAATATAGCATTTAACATGGTGTTTTAGGTATACGGCTCTGAAATACACGGTTGACAAAACGAATATACTGAATCGCAATCATGAGCTGCACCGTTAGCGCTCGGGCCACCTCAAGCTGAACAAGACTGATCCATGATCCATTCTTCGCATCAGAAAGGCTCATTCTTGCTGGATTAGTCACCAAGCAGAGATGGTTGCCATTAGGGCCTTGAATATTAAATCTATCAAAGATTGAAGGGATCATCGTTCTGCCCAAGTCTAGTAATTGTTGGGGTTTAGACAGTTTGTCCAGTACATCAATCTCGAGGGAGTTCGAATCAGCAGTACAGATTTTGACTGTGACATATCTATGGGACCTCTCATCTCGGGCCAACCAAATTGTTGAGTATGTACCATGGCCGAGCTTATGGACTACCCGGTAGCGATTGTGGAAACGATCCCCAATTGCTACCGGGTGATAGCCCCCAGCCCAGTAATATTCCATTCTCTCAACCTCTTCAATAGGCTCGTATAAGACACCAGTCGGATTCATGGTCGAAAGAATTGATTTGAATGTAGTTGGGGAGACTGCACGGGGTTTTTGACGGTAAAAGTATGGCAGGCTTGCCTGATCAGGAACGAGACCACGAGAGAAGGGCCTAAGGAGCAAAAGGCTTGATTTTCTCATGTTTTTCTTACTCACACAGAAAGTAACACACAGGAGATATGCCTATTAGCCTTACGTGTCCACTCAACACGTAACGTATAGAATAGAGAGGCAGATATATATTATCGTTATTCTATTCCGATTGATTCAATGAGACCGCTTTTTCTTCACAGCCGTGCAGCTGCCGACATAAAATGGTGATCTTCATCAACATCACACAGTTTTGGAGAATGTGGAATGCGATTTTATACTGAGAGCAGTTTAGTCAAGTCGATAGAATGATGACACTGGTAAGTTACGGATCTACCTGTACAGGGTAGGAAGCCTGTCGATCAGGACTCGGGGGAAGGTCTATAGATGATATCTAGTAATGTACAGAGCTGCGCTACCGGCCTTGATAGCAGGGATTCTTTCCATTCTTCTTCCTCCTTACCTTCCCGACCTATCTTCTTTTTCTTGAATAGCTCGGTCTCATTTACCTTTATGCTTCGTTTTCTTCACCGAATACGCGTAAGAACTAGTATCTGTTCTTTGGAGGTCATTGAAGTGCACGCCCTAGTCTTTGATATTTCTATATCACTTTCTCCTTTATACAGTCTGAGGTGAAGTGGTTCATCATGGACAAAGGGAGGCTTTGTTGCACGGTTTAACACGAATAAGAGAGAGAAAAAAAAAAGGCCATTCCTAGGCTGACATGAAAAGCTAAAAACGGTGCACAGAGATTTAAATAGCATATGAATTACCTTACATAGTGGTAAGTCCTCGGGGCCTAGTAATATATCTACCAGTAATATTGCTGGAGCTCTTCAAATTGGATTCATGTAGGCCTTCATTAACTGTAGTAGAAAGAGAGGACGATTATATTCTCCTCTGTTAAGATACTCTCTTTGTGCTAAATGGAAATCAACTTGAAAGAGTATGCACCGCTAGCTCCTGCTTTCTATGTATAGCAAGAACAAACCACACAACGATGTGCACATTTGTTTACATAAAGAATGACGAGACCCAGATACCTACTGCCTATGAACAAACACACATCAAGTAGTTTCAACCCGAGCAGATTCATCACGCACAGAGCAAACTTTTGCCCTCAGTTCAGTCTTCAACTATCTGATTCTACAGGTGAGCAGTTTCCCTTTTATAGAGGGCTTTCCACTGGCAAATGTAGGGACAAGTACAGCTCCTCAATTTACAAGTTGCAATCTGCTTTACACCCAAACCCCACAATGGCGCTGACTTTTGAAGTAACCTCAACCTGCCAGTACCCGATCCGAATGGAGCCCCCCAGACGCAGCTCCACATCAAGGGCTGCCCCAGAAAGACCTCTAGTCGGGGACACCACATCTGATGATGGCTTCGTGGAGGAGTACCTTCGCGCCGGTGGACCCAACCTTTGTGAAATATCAGAATATGCCTATCCATTTCCTAAAACAACTGCTCGCGATGGTTCCACCTTTACGTGTAAGGGATATTGTTTTGATGACGTTCGAGCTATCGGTAAGAAGTGGAATATTGGTATAATAAATATCTCTTTTATTGGTCGCAAGGCCTACCCGAACAAGTTCGTGGTACCTATCCCTACCCTTAGCGTCGGCGCTAGGTGGGAAGTATCCTCGAAAGGCCGATGGTTGGAAGCTGCGCGGGAAATCTATCACAGCTTGCAGGAAAATGGTATCGACAGTATCTCTGTGGAAATCGTCGACCGGCGTCTTGAGATGGGCCCATCAATCTCCCCCTGCAAACCTACCGATGCTATATACCCGTTGTGGGGGGCTGTTGCAGAGAAGATCTTGACATCAGTAGACACGTCTGGGTTCCGATCACTAGGATGTCACCGCATTGGGTACGAGACATCAGCAGAAGACTGCTCGCCTACGATTTTCTTGACTCTCTACAGAAAGTGCCGTCGGGAATGGCAAGAAGTGAAGCAGGGTATCAGAAACGTGTTAGATGAATTCAAGCTGTCCACCGTCGATGTTATGATCCGCAAAGACAATCCCATACCATACACGTACAGCACTGAAAGATACGACCAATGCTGGGATGAGGAGGACAATATCAACCACGGGAAGCATATTTCCATAGACAATTGCTCGCAGCCTGTTACACTAGGGGATAGTGTCAGCGCTCATAACTCTACTAAACACGGAACCTTTGGTGGTTGGTTAGAGTTGAAGAACCCGACCTCTGGAGTTTGGGAACCAGTCGGCATTACTTGTGCTCATTGTATATTCACTCCTGAGCACCAAAGCAAGCTTCCTAGTAAGTGAACAGCAATCCAAACCCAAACTAGGGGTATCATGCTAACAATCTACAGTGTTCGCCGGTTGTACAAGATTGGTCGCAAAACGGGGCTAACTCATGGTGTCTATAACGGCCTTAAGACTGCAGTTTTCGATGACAAAGAAAACAATTCCGAAACATGGATGCATACTATCACCGGATTCAGGGATAGAGTCGCGGATTTCGGCGATTCGGGTGCCCTTTTCTTCACCCGTACCGGTGATGTTGCTGGGATGTGCACCGGTGGCAGTGTCAGAGGTGGCCTCGTTTACTTCACCCATATACACGACTTGGTGGATGACATCAAACAGGTTACCGGGGCCAAGGGCATTCGGCTGAAGCAAGATTGACTTATCTTAGACCGTGTCTATGCAGTGTAGCTACTAGGTATCGGTGTTGGCGTTGCTCTCTTTCTCTCCTTCATTCGCTGATTATCATTGCTCAAGTATAGATAGTCCTTGTTCTAGTTCTTTAGGCCTTTCGAAACAACCAAAGACCGTCCTTTGATATTCAATATCAATCAAACTAGCATAATTGCCCCTGGTTTAGAATGGAGTCGCCGTCTACCAATCACCAGCATTTTAGAGTCCAAACTTCGACCCTAACACTATTGTTTTGATTAGCCCGATATTTCGAAAGAAGAAATCAACATGAACTTACCACCCAGCACCGCCTTCTTCTTCTGATTTTGAACGTACTTATTGACGTCCCGAGCCCAGTTACTGCTGTTTTCTTCTAGTCGTTCCATCTGGTCACCGGCAAGGTTCAGATTTTCAGTGCGCTGCTGCACTTGGCGCTGCATGTACGACCAATATCCTTCTTGGCTGCCTTGCTCCTGGGACAGGTTGGACATGGTTCGTCCTTCCCTAGCAAGTCTTCGACGCTCTTGATCTTCAAGTTTCATCTGCTCTTGCATCTTTTTAGAAGGCGGACGATCCGGGCCTCCAACTATCCGAGCACCATCGTCAGTAAAACACTCCTTGGACAAACGTAGCAGGGAAACCTAGACAAGTGGGAGCGGGTGTACGAACTGAGAATGTCCATGTCAGCAGGAGAGATATATTGGGTGCCGGAGATCCATTGCATGTTGGTAATTGTAGGGCGTGGCGGGATGGCTGCCTGTATATTATAGAGCTGGTCTTCGGAATGTCGCCTGCAATTGTTATTAGTGAGTTATCGATCTCAGACAGTATGTTGAGAATGTGCACATACAGCCCAGTTCCAGCTCCCCAAACGTTAAACAATCCGACTTCGGAAGGCCCTGTCCAGGTAAGAACTGTTCCATTAGAACAAATTGTGGATTCCGAGAGGCGTTTCATATCAGCCATGTAATTTATTTCCTTGCAGCCCATCTCTTTGAGGCCTGGGATAGAGAAAGCCCGCACGTTGCCATCACCAAAGAGCCCAACAAGGCTGTAACCTCGACCCTCGACCTTGACCACTGCAGCAGAGTCGCACAAATAATCTTCCCACGATTTATGTGCGCCCTTAGAAGTTGCAGGTTTGAATATCCTGCAGCCAGAAACGGTTACAGCAACAACGACACCGTGAACCTGAACTCCATTTCTTAAACCTCCAACCGCGTTCGGAGTAGCTAAGGCAAGGTCACCGGTCTCGGCATTAATAGGAATGATGCTTATGACCTTATCATCCAGCAAAGTTGCTCCAGCAAACGAAGCCGTATAACCCCCGTTATCCGTTGGAAGGATCTTAAAGGTTGCAAAATTTCCCCGATTGGTGCCTACAAAGCAGCAAATGCTCGAATAATCTGTAAAAATTATGGATCAGCATAATTCTGCATATCTCAAGACCTCGCTATCTCTCCTACCTTCGCCCTCCAAAGTCAATACACCAAATTCAATGCTTGTTGGCCATTCTGGTGGGGCATCATCAGACGATCGGTGTCTCAAGAAACTGCTCCGCTTGCTAGGTTTTGTGAGTTCGGACAATCGCGCTGTATGAATCACAGCTGGTCCGCGCAAGTCGATGATCACCAGACTGCCACCTTCGAAGCCAGCAGCGACAAATCCAACTTGGCTATGTTTCAGCGCAGTGACTGATCCTTGTTGCATATCCAAAAGGGTAAGGGGAAGAAGTCCCTGCTTCAACCCAGGATCAGTCCTGTGAGCGACCTTAGTCAACTTCCCCGGTCCTTCGTTAGCGCCGGCGGGCTCTTCGTGGCCAAAACTTCCATTGCTGCCCCAACGGAATATCACGACCTCACCACTCCTGAGGCCAACCGACAGCTCACCTGTTGACCCACTTAGGGCCATTTCAGTAACTTCAACATTACTAACACGGCCAACGGCACGCGCCAAATCCACCTGGATGACATCCCCGTTCTCGATCTCATCATGGCCTACATCCCAGAGACGAATTGTGCCATCAGCATGAGCGGTTGTGATCACATTACGATCTTCAAAGCGCTTGAGGACCTTCTTCCCTTCCGCACCGCCTAGTAGGAACTTTGGCCCTTGCGACCTCCGTTCCCTGAGGCCAAGCCAAGCTGAACGATCGACTGGCGTAAGGGTCATCTTGTTTACGAAGGGGTGAACAAATGAAAGAGAAGGGTGGATCATATTGGTGGGGGTAATTGGATGACCACTAGGGAAGCTCAAAGTTATCAGCTCTCCCGAAGAAAGAACAGCGATCAAGGCAATCGGATCATGTCCACCAGCATAGTAGGGTGAGGCGCGAGGAATAAGGCAGAAATCAACGACTTCTGCGCCTGGAGGCGTGGAGAGATCTGTTATTTGTTTTGGAGATTCGAAATAATTCGATATCATGGCCCAAGAGGATGTTTGATAGTTTGGAGTCGGCCCCAGATCGATGAAAGTAAGTCCTTTGTTGGCCTCAGCTTTCGGCTTACCACCAGCTATTAAAAGTCCACTATCATCCCCATTTCCTTTAACACACCACGCAATATGAGTAATGGGGTCCCTGAGCCCAACAGCGCTCCCTGCTGACAGTGGTCTCTCACGACTAGCACCTGGCTGGTCAATATTGGGGGTTGTGATTGACCTAGCCGCTATCTTGCGACCATCTTTAGAGTCCCAAAGGACCAAACTATTATCATCATGCACTGTCAATACGAAAATTCCGTTAGGGTGCCAAACGGCCTTAGTCAGTCTTGGTCTGCGCGGCTCCTGGGATGGAACATCGCAATTCCCACCCAATGCACCCGGAGGAACTTCATACTCGAAGTACTTCTGTGCTAAGTTCTGCTTAAACGAGAATGTCACAGCTCCCTCAGGATAGCCCACTAGGATCTTTCCAATATCGCGAGGTGAAAAGGAGAGTGCGATGACAGGGCAAAAGCGCGCTCGCGGATTACGCTGGGCCCAGAGATTGGGAACTTTAAAAGGAGTTAAAGTTTCACGATCGAGATCATATGCAATGATATCACCTACAGAAACCAGTTAGTGCACTACCAGTTACCGTTGCGGAAGCATTGTCCAGATACCATTCTGCAGGCCAATGAAGGCATAGTCGAGGCTAGGATCGGTCAACAAGGCGCTGACATGGTTAGGAGGGGCATAAGAGAAGAGCGTCTGTCGTGTCTCGAGGGAGAAAACACAAATTTCACTTTTCGAATCAACGCTGACAAGCTTGTCCGCACAAAATTGTAGGAACTTGGCCGACGCCTTCCGGGGCAGTGAAAAAACAACGGATACCCGACGCTGGCCGAACACATAGATCTGACCGCTGCCAAACTGAGTATCACTGGTGCCAACGGCAATAAGAGATTGAACGGGATCGTAGGCGATCGCGCTGATCTGAGAATTTATGCCATATCGAGCGAACTGCGAACAAGTGAGCAACCGGAAAAATGTTGCCTTGGGTGCCAAGACATACATCATCGAGGGCGAACAAGTCCGGCGACAAGCCGTCGGACAGGTCCTTTTGGATACCAGCTTGCTTTCCTCTCAGGAAATGCGCCATTTCCGGCAAGTGTAAAGCTCTACCGAGAGGTAAGAAGGATGTGGAGGGGAGAAAAGAGAAAGATGAGCTGTGTTTCGCGGTGTCGAAGGGGTGCGGAGCGGAGACCCCACATCTGAGCTTTGAAGCGTCATCCCGCGGAATCTGTTGCAGGGCAGCCGATCAGCCCCGCCCTTTAATTGGGTTTCTTTTCGGCCCTATAAATTACGACCTCCCTTTGGAAATCAATGTACGGGTAGTACTAGGAAGTATATCCATGCCAAATGACAAACAACAATAAAACACACCAAAAAAAAATAATACTAAATCTGGGACTTACTTCTCATGGTTGGTGAACGGGACACAAATCGTAAATTGTCATTTATATGAGCAGTAGGAAATCTATCGTGTAAATCATCGAGTAGACCTACCTAGCCAAGGAATTGTACTACATACTCCATAATCTGAGTAATGCAATGATCGCCAGATCTGCTAGGCAGCAACAATCGACTGAGCCCCAAGGGTGTACTTCTCATTGAGTCGGTACTGTCCTACTGCGACACACGCTTACCAGTCCAAATTAGCTTTATTAGGTCTATGCTCCCATCCCGTTAGAAATCCCATAGCTTGTAATCAAAGACACCTAAACGCCAGTATTGTGCAACCCCCTGAGATAGCTCCCTCTTCGTAGGTCCGAGAACCCGGTTCATCCCTCTAAATAGCGGCCATCTTGTTCAGTATCGTCGTCAACCGCCTCCTCGCATCATTTTCCGCAATCATATCTCGATTCCGATAGTATTGCACAGTGACTCTTTCAACGGACCGATAGCAAGCATATCTGGGGGAAAATGGTCACAAAGAATAAGTCAGCGTCACATATGTCAAACTCGTTTCAGGACAGAAGCACATACAAAAGCTGTCGTATTCTTTCCATCTCGCTTCCTACAATTCGCGATTGTCCAAAGCCGTCCAGCATAGAAGACGATGGCTCTTCAAACATTTCAGCCATGTAGATGTCACCCCATAGCGTTTTGCCCAAGTCCACAACACCAGATAATTTTTTGGATTCTGGATCCACTAGTACTTGCGTAGGGTGACCAAAGTCAATTACGACTAACTGTGGTGAAGTGATTTCTTCAAGTGCTGGTGATAACCGACTAAGCTGGTGCCTTATCTCAGCATAAGGCAGGTTGACAAAGACGTCCTCCGAGTCACGGAGAATGCTTTCAAAGAGGATAACAAAGGCCTCTCGCCAAGATCGTCTTCCAGCGCCGCTGGCCACCTGTTCCAAAGTCCCGAAGGAGTCAGACACATGTTGCCCAATATTTTGAGCCAAGACTCCCAATCGCCGGTCAATATCCTTTCGATTCTGGGGAGTGAGCCAGGGTTTCATTTCATGTAGTGTAGCTCCGGTCACATAATGCCGCATCAAAAAGGCGGAATCGCGCAAATTACCTCGAGAGTTGTAATAGAAGATTTGTGGAATGTCAGGAATCCCGCTCTCTTTGAGTAAAGCGAGTGCACGGGCTTCTGTATCAAGTATGAATTGCTCTCGCCGTAGCAACGGTGTCATCGGCGTCGGCGTACACTTCAAAAGTACATGGGCTCCGTTGGATAGTGATATGAGGCAAAGTGGATGGAGATGGCCATTGAGGGGAGAAATGTTGCTAATATGGACAGCAGAAGTGAATATCCGCTGAACAATTGTACACAGTTTCTCAGATACTTCGACACCGCGAGAGTAATGGTTACTAAAGGAAGGAGACATAATATATCGTTCTGGCTTGAAGGGTAGACTGTCGGCAATGATCGATACAGGTTTGCTCATTATGAAAAGTTATATGAAAACTAGAGCGAACCCACTTATGACCGAGCTTTGTAGAAAAGAGAAACCAACATATGATGGAACGTGGAGGGTTAAAGAAAAAAAAACATGGTTCAGACATAAATCCTGGAATACCACCCTACAGCGTAACGAAGCGAAGGCTAACATGTTATCAGAAGTGTTAAATTGGATCGTCTAAACGAGGATCCACATCATGGACTCCTACGTACTTCGTTCGTCCGTTCGTCTATGTATTCTGCAGTTGGGCTGTATGAGACGCTACGGTCTCAATTTACCAGACCATTCCACCACCGGGCCCCGGCACTTCACCCACTGGCTCTCTCCCGCAATCGCTAAAGCGAACCACAAAATTGGATTCAATGACATTGTAGTCAAAGAGTTGCGAGTCAAGCGAACGTGGCCCCCTGACCGATTAGACGGAGGAATGAGCCGACTAGGTTGCGCGGAGATAGGCGGAGCACTGATGAAGTCAATAGAGTGAGTGACATTAAGAACTGGGGCTTTCGCCTAAGGCTCCCGCTCTTAGAAAGGCGCGATGCAGTTGACCCAATCAGAGGCCCGCCTTGCCGAAGACAACAAAGCATCCCGTCCTAAGGATTTCTGATCCCCTGTAGTGGTCTCGCCTTAGTACTTGTGCGCCTTGAAAATCTATCGCTGCACTTGCAGTTCCATTTCACAAATTAATTTCCCAAAACATCAATTCTGTTCTCTATACCTGATTTGTGCTGGTTTTTGAAACTCTTGGCTCCCTGGAATAGTCAACATTATGCGATATATATATAAGAAAAAAAAAAAAAAGAAAAGAAAAGAAAAATCTTTACGGAGTATACCGCCAATTGGACCATATTAACGAGAAAGTACTCCCAACTGAAACAGGCTCGAAACATCTGATGGATTATGAAAAAATCACCAAAATCTGCGGTCTTTATGCTCGATATTAATCATGTCATGACGAGGGCTTACGACGAGCTGCTAATGTCATGGGTGAGAGTTTGAAAAGAGTAACAGCTATCAGTTCGTGGCAACAACAGATCTGGCCTGTACAATTTCAAGGTACCCAGGTTGATCTATCGCCCTTTGAGGAGAGGGAAGCACGTGTTCAAGCACGTGTAGAGGACCGTCAAATGGTCCAACAATGGTACCTTTCGCCTAAGGTTTGGTTATTTGAAATCGAGAGTATTCGAGTTGTTCCACCCTGCTTCCGAGTGGGCCTCCCCATCCAAGACGACCAGACCAAACGAATCACATGGACTCGAGTATAACTGCTATTTTGGGTAAAGAAGAGGAAAGGAACGAAAAGAGGGCCTTTCCGTTGTGCAATCATTTTCTCAAACTGTAGGCATCTCTGTTGGGCGGATACGTGGGTCTCATAAGGGTACTATATAATGGGTAAAGTCTATCTTTCGCTTACCACAATGTATGTATGTACATTGTACATACATAGAACACCAGCTTGTTTCCAGGGTAAACTAGCAGGTTCAACATCGTCCAACTTTGCCGAAAGTGGGAATACTACCTGTCGGGTAAGTCGCCCGGGCTAACTGAGTTTATGGCGCCTTCCTATTCTGTCTAAGCTGCACTAATCAGATCTTACATTGAAACGCCCACCGCAACGCCTTCCATGCCAACCTCAGCCACATTCTATCTGAACCTCCGTCTTCTTACCCAGGGAGCTCTTGGCTATTGTCATGAGCTTTTGAGTGGCAGGTATTTTGATGTCAACCCTACAAGTGCCCAAGCACGTATTCTCTAAAGAACAATATATAGTAGCATGTCTCTACAAGTAACTAAATCCCATAATTCTACTTAGTGGATAAAGCTATCGGGGATGTTTTCTATGAAAAATGGTTAGCTAGTAGTATATAATTCCAAGATCCAATACTGACAGTATATTGTTATTGACTTACTACCATGGTTATGGAAATATCTTCGCTGGGCATAATCCTCATTAGAGTTCAAGAAGTGATGCTCTAAAGTTTTATTCGCCTTCCGAATACGAGGGAAATGACCAACCCGATATGATCATAGGTTTACTACCAATCCTAGGTGTTCACCGGGTCATGGTATATGTTCTATTTTACGAAGCGTCGTGGAGCTTAATTAGCTATTCAAGTACCAGCTCTATTCGTTACTTTCCCGTAGGCCTTTGTTATTTTATTACTTCCCCCCTCTTCGTCTTGTTTAGAGTGATACAGCACTGATGCATTGTATAACATTTCATAAGTATCCAAAAAATTGCATTCACTATTTTCACCGCTCAACCCAAAATATCTCATACACTACGAAAGTTGTTTCAAACCGAGATTCAATCAGTTGACGGTTTAGGCTCGACTTCCTGCGAGCTTGGTGCTGGTTTGTAGAGCTCAGCTAGATTGTATCTTTTCAGCTTCTCGTAGTCACTTCCGGCAACACTCATCCCAATCACGTTCTGGATGCAGAGGTCAGCCACGCGGGAAACGAATTTTGAAGAGCGCGAGGACAGTGTTGATTGTTGTGAAACAGACCTTGATAATATCAACAAGAATAATAAGATCGTAATTTTTAAGATCAACAGAATGCTCAGGTCCCACAACACTGGCTATTGTTTTGATGAGATTATCTCTGTCGAACTTTTGATTGCTCCTCATCGCAGGCCGGATAGCGAACTGTATTTGCAGGCCTTAAGGACATGCCTAGAGATATAAAGCTTAGGGTGCTGTGACATACCTTTTTGGGACCCCCACCGGAGTGAAAGTGAGGCTTTAAAATCTCACGCGCAAAAGCCTCTAAATCAACACTGAGGGTCTTTCGGATAGATTTGACAGGCGTCATTCGTTGGATGTATCGGCTTCTCTTCCTGTCTGGGTTGGCATGCGCGTCCACGCAGATCTGATGGACGAGCTTCTCGGGATCAATCGACTTATCGAATCGTATAAACGATACTAAGTAAGATTTAGTCCTAGTCGTGTCATCTTTAGATAGGGTTAAAAGCATCTACAAACCACACGGAATGTCTAGCCTGATGGCCTGAAACTGACGAGGCTTGGCCGAGCTAGGCTTCAGCCCTGCGACTTCTTTTCTGATTTGGGCTTCGATATCATCCTCGTCCTCCGAACCGGAGTCACCATCTTGACCCCCCGCTTCTGGCGTTTCGATGCTCTGGTGCACAGGGCATATGTCAGCCGCACAATTGAAGAGCCCGGAAGATTGCCTCAAAGCACAACATCTTCCTGGTCAAAGTTTCTCTCATAGAGCGGCACTGACCTGGGAGAAGAGATCAAGCACCTCCGAGATACATTTCCCTTCCTTTCCTATTTCGCAAGTTACAAAAACCCCCCAATCTCCACTTTCAATGCCAGCTTTGCCATTTTGATGCTTATGCCAATTACCGCCTCCCTGTAACACACATATTAGATCTCCTGACTACTGGGGCAATACAATGGAAAGACGAAGGAAAACATTCGGATGATCATTGGGTCGAGCTCGCCGAGAGTCAGAGCAAAAGTAGGCCAACCTTTCTTTTTTTGGAGGACTGAGATGAGTTGTCCGGCATGCTCCTTTTTCCTGTTCCCGCCATTCACGGATGTAGTCCGAGTCAAATTTAGGTAGTGGTGCCGTCTTTTCCCGGCAGGGATAGTTTCTAAAAAAAAGTTAAGGTTGCTGGATGTTTGCACGGGTTTGGTCAGATAAACACATCAATATGCTAGTATCTGATGCCGTTTCGCCGCTGTGCGGTCTTCCCTGGAAATTCTCGATTATCATTGGCATGGCGGCAACGCCGCGGGGCTGTCGAGACGTCCACATTCGGTTTAGTGGAAGAATATCATCCCATCCGTATCGGGTGGGGTGGGCTGACTGTCACGCCAGCGACTCGGAGCCTCGGGTTCGTCGGCATGAAGTACCAGGGATATACTTCTAAAACACCTGCAGTGATCAGGTAGATCCCGATATAGACTATCTTCCAACCATCGGCCCATTCTCCATTGTGTTGGGTCGCAAGTGTTCTTCACCGTGAACCACCCTGGGCATAGCCTAGACACTTTGTATTTCTTTTACCGCCGTCCTTAACTACATTGTGACCTTAACTATGACAGCCGGTGGCTGACTGTATTGTAAGCTTGTAATTTTGGCGTACTATCTGTACTATCTACCCATGACATCACGTTATCATGACGTATGGCCTGGTCTTACTGTTGCACGTCGAGTTGTACAGGACATTCTGTATTCACTACTATATAACTGCCCCCCCTTGTCCATGTTTCCAGGAAGAATTCAGTATCCAACAATCCATAACAACAACCTTATCATCTACTATACCTTCCATTTTCCATTCCTCTTACTGAGTCCTTACAATGGCGACAGATATCGCTACAAGGGATCTTCGCAAGCCCATAGATGTCGCTGAGTACCTCTTCAGGCGACTTCGTGAGGTTGGCGTTCGTGCAGTACACGGTGTTCCTGGTAAGCATCAATGCGCCAGCTTGTACCGCAACTACTGACAGTATCAATTCGCATAGGGGACTACAACTTGGTGGCTTTGGATTACCTGCCAAAATGCGATCTTCATTGGGTAGGAAACTGTAATGAGCTTAATGCCGGTATGTCTCCACTGAATGGTCAATGGGAATTCTGGGTATGGTAAAAGAGAGGCGCATATCGCTAACGGTGGTCAAATGCAGGATACGCTGCTGATGGATACGCTCGAATCAATGGAATGTCTGCTTTAGTCACCACCTTTGGTGTGGGTGAGCTATCGGCGCTCAATGCTATTGCTGGTGCATACTCCGAATTTGTGCCTATCGTTCACATTGTTGGTCAACCGCATACGAAATCACAGAAAGATGGAATGCTCCTCCACCACACCTTGGGCAACGGCGACTTCAACGTCTTCACCAGAATGAGTGCCGACATCTCTTGCACACTTGGATGTTTGAACTCAACTCACGAAGTGGCGACCCTCATTGATAATGCTATCCGAGAATGTTGGATTCGTAGTCGACCGGTTTATATCTCTCTCCCTACCGATATGGTGACAAAGAAAATCGAGGGAGAACGGCTGGATACCCCTCTCGATCTTAGTCTACCACCGAACGATCCCGAAAAAGAAGATTACGTTGTGGATGTGGTTCTCAAGTATCTGCACGCTGCAAAGAAACCCGTTATTCTTGTCGATGCTTGTGCTATCCGCCATCGTGTGCTCGATGAAGTTCATGAGTTCGTGGAAAAATCTGGGCTACCCACATTCGTGGCTCCAATGGGTAAAGGAGCAGTGGATGAGACTCACAAGAACTACGGCGGTGTTTACGCTGGTACTGGATCAAACCCAGGTGTTCGTGAGCAAGTCGAATCTTCAGACTTGATTCTGAGCATCGGTGCTATCAAGTCCGATTTCAACACGACTGGGTTCTCTTACCGTATTGGCCAACTCAACACCATTGACTTCCATAGTACATACGTGCGCGTCCGGTACTCCGAATACCCTGATATCAACATGAAAGGCGTCCTTCAAAAGATTGTTCAAAGAATGGGCAATCTCAATGTCGGACCAGTCTCGCCGCCGTCGAACCTACTGCCGGACAACGAGAAGGCATCAACCGAACAGGCGATTACCCACGCATGGCTCTGGCCTACTGTCGGGCAGTGGCTGAAAGAAAAGGATGTTGTTATCACGGAAACCGGCACTGCCAATTTCGGTATCTGGGACACTCGGTTCCCGGCAGGTGTTACAGCCATTAGTCAGGTTCTTTGGGGTAGTATCGGCTATTCAGTTGGAGCTTGTCAAGGTGCTGCGTTGGCCGCAAAAGAGCAGGGCCGACGGACTGTACTTTTCGTGGGTGACGGAAGTTTCCAGCTGACGCTCCAGGAAGTCAGCACCATGATAAGAAATAACCTTAACCCTATCATGTAAGTATCGCCTTTGGGTGACACATGTCTCATGCCCGACTAACATCGTACGTAGCTTTGTCATTTGCAACGAAGGATATACCATCGAACGGTACATTCATGGATGGGAAGCTGTTTACAATGACATCCAGCCCTGGGACTTCTTGAACATTCCTGTGGCATTCGGCGCGAAGGACAAGTACAAAGGATACAAGGTCACAACCCGAGACGAGTTGAGGGAGCTTTTCGCAAATGAAGAATTTGCTTCGGCACCCTGTCTCCAGGTAGGTTTCATTTCGTTTACCCCTGTCGGAAAAGTATCAGTGGTGCTAACCAAAGCAGTTGGTTGAGCTCCACATGCCTCGCGACGATTGCCCAGCCAGTTTGAAATTGACAGCCGAATCGGCCGCTGAGCGGAACAAGTCCCTTTAATTTCTTCAAGACATCCTCCAGGATAGACCAGATCTCTTTCCTTCTTTACGGCTCGGGAAATCGGTTTCAGTTAGCATGCCACCATGCACACGGGGCATTTTTAATTCCATCATGACATGTGGTTAAGAGATTTTGTTCGTTTGCGATAGTTTTATAATGAGTTCTTTATCTGCTTTCCCTCTCCTTCTTTCCTTTCAATACCTTCTAAGTTAAAACAATAATCAGATTTAATTAAATAACAATGAATTAAATGTTAATTTAGAGAGAGAGACAGAGAGAAAAAGAGAAAAAGAAATAACCAGACTCTCGGGTGGGAGGGTGAACAAGCTTTGTTCAAGTGCTGCTCAGGGAAGAAAATGTGGCTAGCTGGACTAAGGGACCGCCGTAGGGCTGAAAGGAACGTTCAACAGTTAAAAGTGGAGAAAAGGAGTAGTTCTGGTGAGGTGTTCTCATGCGCTATGGACCCTAAACATCACTAGTTTGTCTCTAAACGAGATTTACTGAACAATATGTCTCAAGCTCTTGCCTATCACATCCTCCAATGACTCGAGACTAGCTGATAGTGAGAAATTCTTCTGCGGGAGAAAAGAGGAACAGTAATCAAAGTTGTTTCAGAAAAGGCGGCATTTATGAAGGATTGGGGCCTGGAATTAAAAAGGGGGGAACAAAAGCAGGTCAAAGCCAAAGAATAAGGATTAATTTTAAGTAAGATAAAATAAGATAAAATTAAGATTGATAGAGAGAAAAGAGAGAACAGAAAGCAAAACGGGTGCTTATCTACCACGTGATTTGGCGTCAAGAAGCTCTGGCGTTTCTCTCATTAATTAAACTCTCCCGTTAAAACATTCGGCCGGGCCTCGATTGATTGATTACCCCGACCGTGATTGCGAGAGCGCATTTCGACCCAAGCTGAGAAGCTACGATAATAACTCTTCGTGGCGCCAAGATTTGACCAGCTGTCATCGGTCCAGTCGGGGAACGAACTATCGCTCTCCTCCCAGCAGTTTAATATTAAGTGGCTGTGGTATGTTTTATCTCTCCCCGTCGGCCCTTCCGATTCCCCCTCCCCCTGCGATGAGACTAGCATGTCTACTACGATCAGGGGTTGATTAACACACCTTTTCGAGGCTATCGCTTACTTATTCACACTTAGCCGCTTTAAGACAATCATTTTTTCCCTTTGCCTGCCAATAAATGCTTCACCTCATTCCCATCGCACCTTTGGAGTTCTCTGAATTGCTTCCCACGCCATCCGCGCAATCGAGAGTAAACCTCGAAGTCAACAGCGCCAGCTTACTGCCTGTAACGCCGTTTGTGCATAATTGGCTGAAGACACTGGGTACCGCTTGGGACATAGAGTCAATCATTGATTGATAAACACGGAAATGTTTTATTTTTGCCCAATACCATCCTTCCTCTAAAAGCAAGACTTGTTCCTCGAGTATCTGCGCACCTACAGCGAAAGACGTTACAGACTATTCCTCCACCGGAACAGTGCTGAGCGCCGATGATGAGTTTCACCTTCATGCCATAAAATTCTGGGACCACGTTTGTCAGGATTCAGGAAAGCGTGTACTGGAAGAGGATCAGGCAGCTGCGGAGAATACTTGGGGTTTCATTGACTACTTTGTGTACCCTATAGTATTGGTATACACCAAAACATTGATATCATGGACGGTCAGCGGCAGCAACAGTATATTCCGGTTCAACCGCCTCCCTCAGCGCCGGCCTCTCAGTCGCACATACTACTGCCTCCTCCCCCTCCGAGGTACCAGCCAACACAAACTCAAGGGGTAGTTCCCCCACCACCTCCCGGTCCACCCCCAGGAACAGGATACGGTGCCGCGAAGATAACCAACCCACAAGTGCAAGCTCAGAACACTATTGGATGGCAGCAGAAATGGGCGGCGAGACAAGCACTGTCTCAAGGCTACCTTCCTCCTCCCCCACCTCCCCCCTTGGTCCCCGCGAACCAACAACTCTACAACAGAACACATTTGTCAATCCCTTCTGGTGAGGGCCGTACATCTGCAACTTACGTCCCGCAACCGGGCACTTTCGGTCCGGGTGTTGGGATACCTGCATTCGACTCGCACACCCTCTCCGCATATGAGAACCAAGCAACGCTGATGGACAGCGACCGACAAAGACCCCAAGTGAACCAATTGTACGAGTATCCTAGCCCGGATACCGCATACAAACGAGATGGAACTATTCCACCTACACCGTCCGCTCGCACCATCCCTTCTGCTCTAGCAGCTAATGACGGCGCCCACGAGCAATTACCGAACCATGGACAAACTACAGAACTTACAAAGTCATCAAGTCACCGGCACAATAGCAGCAACACCTTACCTGGTGGCATGTCGCCTAGCGAGGCTGCTGCTCAGTGGCCGCTCGAAAGGGTCTTACTGTGGCTCGCGAAGAATGGGTTTTCCAAGGACTGGCAAGAAACTTTCAAGGCCCTCGAGCTTCAAGGAGCTGATTTTATTGAACTAGGTCATGGTTTAAATGGCCGGCCGAATTTGGGTAAGCTGCATAACGTTGTATATCCTCAACTCGCGAAAGAATGCGAAAGTAGTGGGACAGGATGGGATCAGACTCGCGAACGGGAGGAAGGTAAACGCATGCGCAAGCTAATCCGCCAAATCCAGGAGGATGGGGGGTATGATGCGGGGATACCTATCCCGAAACAACGTGACTCGCAGACACTACCGGGCAGTGCCCCTGAGGGCGTTCTGGAGGCTTCTCCCATGCTTACACATGAACCTTTATCTGCGGGCCCCGCAGCAAATAGTCCCAACCTCAAAACGCTACAGCCTGCGTATCCCCAGAGGCAAAGCGTCCAAACGCGTTCTTTTACGACGCCAATTCCTGCTAGCCATGATCACTTGTCATCAGAGCCTAACTCGAACGATGGCACAAATTGGACTCGGTCAGACATCTCACGAGCTGCTCTATCCAGTATCGCTGGTGACCACCGAAGACAGAGCCCCTCTGTTTCTAGTGATGGTGGCCATTTTTTCCCTCCTGCTCGACCATACGAGGGCAGCCCCAAGAGTGGCAGCCCGGCTACACAGCATGCCACTCTCGCCCATCAGGGCGCATCGTCATCCACAAGTGACCTGGGGGTCCGATTCGAGCATTCCCGTGGCAACAGTTCAGACTCGACCACAGGCCGGCGATATTACGAATCGATACGACAGGACAATACTCGTCCATCGCCCTATGACCCATACAACCGTCAGTTGAGCGGCGACAATCCCTCATCTTACTCAAAAGATCATAGCAACCGCCTTTTGCATTTCTTCAAAAAGAGATCGAGAACAGGCGATTCTAACCACCCATCTCCGGAGGAGCAATTTCTGGAGTCCCCCACTAGTCCAGTGAACATGCGCCAGAATGCTTCCCATCTCCCTTACACCAAACCGAATTTCAGCAGTAGCGACATGTCGCTGGGTGAACGTCCTTCGTCCTCGTCGGTTTCAGACCACGATCGGCTCGCCTTACGAGCAAAATCTGGACACAAAGGGAGAAAGTGGGCCTTTGCGACCTTGGATGGATGGAATTATCGTTTAGTGGATATTACCGAAACGGAATCCGTGGAGGTGCTACGTGCCACCATCTGTCAAAACCTTGGGTTATCTGATTGGACCGGCGCTCAGATTTTCTTGACCGAGCCAGGCCAGACAGAGCACGATGAACCCTTGAATGACCCCAGCCTGACTCTCTGTCGGAAGACGAAGTCGGATTCATTGGGCTCTCTGAAATTCTTTGTACGAGGATCACATACGTATGCAGGTGCGAGCAGTTCTCCGCACGTTGCAGGCCTTGGGGTCTCATTTCCCGACAAACATACGGCCTCACCTACTAGTGGGCAACATCAACTACACCGTAAACCACTGGATGACGAGGCTTTGAACAGGATTGCAAAGCCCACTTCTCCACAAGTGGCATCACGACAACAGCTAAGGACCCCTGCTGTTAAACTACCTGCCCGTGATATATCGCACACTCCACTTTCGGCATCCCCAGTAGATGGTGGCCAGGACGCTGGACATCTTGACCCAGACAAGGCAGACCTATTAGCTCGCCATGAGGAACACCAGCGGGAGGTCGAGAGGAAACAGAAGGCCTACCGGATCTCTAAAGTCTCCTCGGTACCACAGCCGAGAAAGGATGCCTATGGTGAGACTGGTTATAGACGAGAAGGAGTCATTGATTTCGATTCACCTCGTATATCTCCTTACGAGGACAAAAAGGCAGAGCCTCTTGTACCACTTCGCAAACCACCCACCGCGCCTCATGAATCCCATACTCTCACCAAGGTTAATTCCTTAAGGAAGAAAGATGCTGATCGCCCCCGCGTTCATCAACCTGTTCAGACCCATGGCCTTGGAGCGGTTCTGGCTAGTGTTGGTAGAATGACCAGTGCCATAGGAACGCCAACACCTTCGGTGTCTACATCACAGGCGGGAACGAATAACCATGCTAACATCGAGGCGCCATCCGAAAGTAATATCCCAGGTAAGCTTGGTATACATAATTCCGGCTATTGCACATGTTCCCTTTACCCATAACTTGCCTTCCTGCAAATAGTCATACCTAACATATGTTTTAGACGAAACCAAAAGCACTTCACAATCGCCTGCGGGACAGGACAGCCAAGAGACTCCAACCTCACACACCAACCAGTCACCTGCCAAGACGGCTGTTCCTGAGGAGCCACGGCCAACGGTACAGTCTCGCAAGTCTTTTGGACCTGAGTTTGACTTCGAGGAAACCAACGTTTCCTTCCAACGCTCGCCAATGCCACAGGAGGACTCAGACGACGATGATTCGGATGATGGCCTTTTCGCAATCCCGTTAGCAAATAGCAAATCGCCAACAAAGGAAAAAGATTCTGCAACTGGTTTTTCAGCTAGCCAAAAGTTATCAGCAAAGCCCTCGCTCACTGTAAACACCGAAAACAGGTTGAGAAAGGGTCTGTCTGTGAGTTTCAGGTCACCTAGTGCTACGCGCGAAACTTTTGCGAGCTCAAGCGGTGATCCAGACCCTAGAACGGGGTCATTGTCCGATTTGACCGCTTCGCCTGAGGAAGAGAAACCCCCTCGGAGGGATTCGTTCGCCCGAGGCGATATCTGGGCAAGCAGACCTCCCGTGGAAGGCGTTATCGAGTACCTGGATGACTTCTTCCCCAATATTGATCTCGATGCGCCTTATTTAGATGGACAAGGCGCATCCCCTCCCTCGTCACCAGCGAGCAGAGTTGCCGCCGAGAGTGAGCTGAGCCAAAAGGAAAGGCCGCAGCCCCCTCCCAATCCTAGTGAATCCACATTAGGCTCGAGTGAGCCGACTATCAAACCACAAGAGGCTAACATCGTTGCTCGACGTAACGTCAACCGCTCCGGCGGACTTACCCGAATGAAGTCAATTCGTGAAGTTGCCAGGGGCGCCAACCAAACAAGCAGGAACCGGAGCGTGACATCCTCTACTGGAAATCAAAAGTCTGGCGATATTCTCCGACGTAAAAGTACGAAGATGTTTGGAGCAAGGATTATGCAAATCAGCCCTAAGCCAGGAAGCCGACTCAGCCAACTCGATCCTATCCCCCAAAACAATGCCCCTACTACAAGTGTGCCCCAGAGACAGCCAACCTTCCGCATCATTCGCGGTCAGCTTATTGGCAAAGGCACATACGGCCGAGTTTATCTGGGCATGAATGCGGATAATGGTGAAGTTTTGGCTGTTAAGCAGGTGGAAATCAATCCTAGAATTGCTGGACAAGACAAGGATAAGATGAAGGATATGGTCGCCGCTATGGATCAGGAGATCGACACCATGCAACACCTCGAGCATCCCAACATCGTACAGTATCTTGGATGTGAGCGGGGAGAGTTGTCTATCTCAATCTATCTCGAGTATATTTCTGGTGGCTCCATCGGCAGTTGTCTCCGCAAACATGGTAAATTCGAGGAAAGTGTTGTTAAATCACTTACACAACAAACCCTGAGCGGGCTGGCCTATCTTCATAATCAGGGAATCCTACATCGTGACTTGAAAGCAGACAATATCCTTCTGGATTTGGATGGAACGTGTAAAATCTCTGATTTCGGTATCTCTAAAAAGTCAGACAACATCTATGGCAATGACTCGACAAATTCCATGCAAGGGTCAGTATTCTGGATGGCGCCAGAAGTTATCCAATCTCAAGGCCAGGGCTACAGCGCCAAGGTGGATATTTGGTCACTTGGATGCGTAGTATTGGAGATGTTCGCAGGCCGACGGCCATGGAGCAGGGAAGAGGCCATTGGTGCCATATTCAAGCTTGGAAGCCTAAGTCAAGCGCCTCCGATCCCCGAGGATGTATCCATGAACATTAGTCCAGCGGCGCTTGCTTTCATGTATGACTGCTTTACTATGTAAGCGCTTCCTACTGTGACCCTGACATTTGCATGAATGGACAATCGTACTGACAATATTCAACCAGTGATTCACTCGATCGCCCGACTGCTGAAACTCTGCTCACCCGTCATCCTTTCTGCGAACCAGATCCAAAGTACAACTTCCTCGACACTGAACTATACGCAAAGATCCGTCATGTTCTCTAGATTCTATCTCTATTTGAAGCATCGTCATTGAGCGCGTATATATCTTTTTTTCGGCTGTACTGTTCTTTGCTGATCATACCCAATTCAGTATTTCTTTACAATGTTGTGTATATATCCTTGCGAGAACCACAAGGCAAACCACTCTAATTGGAGTGGTGATCTGCCAATTGAATTATGATATCCAGACTCTTTCTCATAATAACTTGCTTGGTAGTACCTGAAATGTAACCTAGAAAGAACAAGAATATCTTCCGGCGAAAGACATCGTATAGGTTTCATGTCGACATATGCCACTATGGACAATGTGGTCATGAACTTTTCCCCCTTACACAAACATAGGGTAGGTTCTAAATGTCAAAAGTAGGGCGACATTACCCATCATGTATAGGATACGTACAGACCTTGCGACAGTATGGACATGGTATTAAGAGGATATCTCTCCCGTATAGAGGTTTTTGTATATACATTCAGCAACATGGTATTTATCCAAAAAGAAAAAAAAGGTAAGCCAGCTACTGACTTCTGGACTCAAGGCTGCCGCTCCTGCTCCTGTTCGTAGCTTCATCGTCTGCATCGGAGATACCAACTCGGAAGATACTCTCACACCAGTCTGCAAAGGTGTCGACATCCCACACGGCATCCTCGCGACCCTTGCCCTTCGTACTCACAAAATGCCCCTTGCTCTTCTCCGAAGACATATATTTGTCGAAGAATTCTTCGTATATCTGGATAACACGTTCCTGGACGGCGCCCACTAATGTTTCCTTCATACGGACATCGTCGAGGTAGTCGTTGAGGATCGTCCTGAGACTCGGGACTTCTTTCTCGATGTTTCGACAGGTGGGGTAGATCAGCTCCCCGCGCTGCAGGTTCCGGGTATCGACGAACTTGGACGGGAGGGAGGCCGTCATCGTGGTGGCGAATCCGCTGATGAAATCGTTGATTACTGTTCTGAGGCGTCCGTCTAGCTCCACCTTTGCGTCTAGCATGTTCTCTACGACCCGGGGTAGGAGGCCGTGGCCGACGAGGCGCATCAGGTTACGGGGGTTGAAGAGACCGCCTCTTTCCCGTAATTCCCAGAATGTGTTGGTGACGCCTGAGAAGTCGAATGAGACTTCAGGTGCAACGTATTCGATGTCAAAGGCGACGATCTGTTGTTTTAGTATGAGCAAGTGGCTCATGAGAAACAGTTGGCTGTCTGTGACGGATTTGCTGGCGATCAGGGAGCTCGCATGATGAAGAGAGATGTTGGTTTGGTGAACGATTTGATGCGCTAAATCATCAAATACAGTGGACTATGAACAAACGGTCAGTATATACAGATTATCTGCTTAACAAAGCGGGTTGGGGCCCTCGTACATTCACAAGGCGGTAGATCCTGCTCAGAAGCCAGATGGCTTTCCGTAATGTAGGGTACCAGTTGCTCGGTGAGACCTGTGATTCGAAGTCCCACTTTGAGTCTTGTTCTGACGGAGAGTCTGCGCCGTCTTCGGGTTGCTTTGCGGGCTTGGGGAGGTTTGCGAGAGCATCGGTAGCCGTAACTTTCCTGCCCGAGATTTGCCCGTCCGTAACTGATATGGAAGCCTGTTTGTTGCGCGCAGGGTAATCAAGGTCATCGGGGCGAGGCTTGTACCTTTCGATTTCGTCGCGAAGGAAGGCTTGGGCGCGGAAAACAAGCCGAGTTTGAACATCCTCCAGCACAGGTTGAATCAATGTAGAGAAGTCGAGTTGGTTGGCGTCCGTGGGCTCGGTCTCTTCTTCCTGGTCAAAAAGATAACGGGTTTGAAGAAGAGCACAAAGTTGGCAGAGTTTGATTATTTTATCTTCATGTATGATTCTTGGTTGGAGATGGTCGTAAAGAGGCTCACATATTGTTTCCAGAAAGTCGTATAAGCCTCCCTGCCCGTGAAACCATTCGCCCCACAGGTCAAATTCGTCCAGACATACACCGCGGATGTAGCTGATACTACCACGAGCGAAAGCAACCAGATCCGTCGACGTACTTGGGGCCTGCGCAATCTCATTGAGTTTCTTGCGCACGAGTGGCACAATCAATTTACCACGGATAGCTGCGTAATTGGCGTGTAGTTCATTGAGAAGACTTTGATATTCAGCTTCCGTCCCTTGCTCAGGATCCAGTGGGGGAACTGCTCTCTTTTGGATCTCCAGACCGATCTGCTTTAGCTCAGGCGCACCAACTCTGAACTTCGCGTAAAGTAGAGCAGACATAGTAGTGTCGTTGAGCTGTTTATCTGCTATCTTTTTTGAGACACTCAAATATACGTCGCGCAGTGCAGAAACAAAGTGTCCCCGAATGAGCGTGAGGGCCCGTGTCATCAGGAGTCTATACCTGGAGCGATATACACCGGCCTCTTTCTGATCGGCCTGTGAGAGACATATTAGCCAGTTCGCAAATTACACGCCCATAAAGCACTGACATGTATTTCCATATAGTCCAAGCATTCGTCCAGCCGCCTTAACATGTCCGAGAACTCCTGACCACGAACCGTATTACCAGCACCGGGAGCGTTAAGTTTCCTTGAAGCCGGATCCAGGAAGTCATAGTATTGGAGGTTATCTTGGATATCTGTAGCTAGCTCCGAGTCGCGTTTCTGAGCAGAGAGGAGCCCTTCGCACTGGTTCTGGAAATTGGACGTCTGCGCTTCTACTGCTTTAAAGTCTTTGGACAGGTTTGATAGAAGGTCGAGGGTTGATGAGGTATCAGACAGTAGCGTATCGAGATGTGACTTTGACATCTGAAGTTCATGCAGGCAGGCTCTAATTACAAAGACGTGTCAGGCTTCAGGATATCCTAAGTTCTTCCCAGTGGCTTCGCGGCATGGCGCTTACTGGTACTCATCGTAGCTACTCTCGAGCAAACTGTCTTCCAACTCATTGTACCATTGGGTAAACTCAAGTTCATTATGAATGCCCTCAATCGAGTCCAAGCCATCTGGTACTGCCTCAGCTTCCTCGGTCTCCTTGCCTGTCAGTTCTAGAGGGGGACGGGACGGGACAGTTTGCCGACGAGATCGCCGTCCCGCATTCTGTTGACGCATTGCGATGTCCAAAACGAAGGGTAAAGGGATGAATCCAGGATCGCGCCTATACCTCTATAGGGGAGCATAAACTCCCATAGTTAAACTCATATGATAATTGACAAAGAGGAACCAATTGACCGCTGTGATCTCCGTGGCCGCTTCGAGATGTTATTCTGCCGTCGCATTCCGCCTCCGCTACTTGACGCAACAGATAAACCAATTGGAGGCTGCTGATAAAACCTGACCAAAGCATACTTTTATACATTATCTCCCAAAAAGACATGTGCGCTTACTGAAGAGAGCGTCAACACATCATGTGGACATCTCGAGTACGACAGCCCGTGACAAATATTGTCACCGTCTCACGTCGCCTTCCTAGGAGTGCTCGGCCTGCCGTCATTCCTTGGAGAAGAGGCTATGCCAGTAATGGCCCTAATGCATCTGAACAGTCTGGGTCCTCTTCACGTTGGCTTAAGACTTCTTTGGGCCTTGCGGGAACAGGCGCTGCTGCTTTTCTCGTCTACACCTACGCGACACTCGATAAGAGTCAAGCCGGAAGTCAAGCAGACACGAAGGGTCTCTCACAGGCGACAGAGCAACTGGACTCGCAGTATGTTCAACACAAAAGAAGCTTAAAAAGCCCTGGCGTGTATTTATGGGGCACAAATTCCCATCGTGTTGTGGACCCCAACTCCAAGGAGACTGTTATCAAAACCCCTCGAAGACTTCATTATTTTGACGGTCAGGTGCTAAGGGACCTCAAGCTTTCTGACAAGTCTGGTGCAGCGATTGCTGAAAATGGTGACCTCATTCAATGGGGTAAAGGATATTCAGAGTCCGACTTTAAACCCACAAAGACTTTGACAGGAAAGAACTTAACTTCGCTGTGCATGTCAAACGACCGAATCCTCGCCTTGTCGTCAGACGGCAGTGTTTACTCTCTTCCAATCGCCAAAGATGATCAACTGTCCGGCCGGAAACTTAAAGAAAGCTCCTGGGTGCCGTTTTGGTCCGGAAAATCTGGAGTAAGTTACCGGTTGCTGCAACCTAGCTTGAAGCTGGGTGAGAAGGTCACTATGCTCCGTGGGGGATTGGAGCATGCCCTTCTTTTGACAAATCACGGTCGCGTCTTCTCTGTCGCTTCTTCTACGGAGAGCTATCCATCTTTTGGACAACTTGGTGTCCCGGGGTTAACTTGGGCAACCCGACCTAACGGGCCAGTCGACATGTGTCATGAGATTGAGGCATTCAAGGGCATTAAGATTACACAAATCGCTAGTGGAGATTACCATTCCCTGGCTCTAAGCAAGGATGGCAGCTTGTTTACGTTTGGAGATAATTCCTTCGGGCAATTGGGTATGGCATTTGACGCCGCACTGCCTTTTAGCGACACACCTACCTCTTTGCCTATCAAAAACCTTTATAAAGGGAACACTACGTTTCCCAAGGTAACTGGAATTGCAGCCGGTGGTGCCAACAGTTTCTTTACTGTGGATGCACAGCGAATCGTTGGTCCTGGTGAAAACCCTTCCACTGTTCGCGATTTGGACCGCATTACGGCTGACACCTGGACATGCGGAAGAGGGATTTGGGGTGCTCTTGGTACTGGAAAATGGACTCATATGCAAGATGCTCCCACCAAGGTCAAGTCCTTGAGCGGTTTATTCGAATATGACGAACGGAAGAAGAAACTGACACCTATTCGACTTCGCGATCTATCAGTGGGCACGACGCACGTATCGGCAGTAATGGACAATGATGCTCATATCGATCCGTCACCTAGCAATTCTTTGGACGATGCCACCAACTTTGGTTTCGACGTGCTCTTTTGGGGAGGGAACGAGCATTTTCAACTTGGCACGGGCAAGAGAAGCAACCAGTCCAAGCCAACACATATCAACGCGCCTCCGGAAGATAAAGGAGAACTTGCTGAGCAGGAGGCACGGCTCCAGGTCATGCCTCGTCACAAGGGCAAAGTTGGGCCCCGCACAGTGAACATGGAGCAGCGCGTGGAATGCGGGAGACACATCTCTGCAATCTACTCTTCTGTATAAACTGTCTCATAATGTCTTGCATTCTTGGATGTATTATGACTGCCATCGTTACCACATTAAATAGTTGACTACTGTACATTATTACACCTAATGAAAATCGAAGAAAAACATTTATCCGAAAAGGGAAAAGTAATCCAAGCAAACAGGACAAACTCACGCTTAGTTGATGCGCAGAAGGCGCTTGGACCACCGCTTATCCAAAAATTTCCAGCGCAAAAGACCGGATAAGAACTTCTCTCTTTTAACCATTTTATATCCCCCACCGATCACATCATGCCTCGTGAGAACCAAAAAAGAGGTCGCCGAGCGGCCGAAAAAGCTGAGAAAGACGCCGCGAAACGGAAGCGCGAGGAAGTCCCCGAAGATTCACTGCCGAAACGGTTGAAGCCCTCGACGGACGAGTCGACCGAAATCAATCAAGGAGCTGACTACATACCTTTCGACGAGAATTACAATGAGAACTACGATGGGAACTATGATGAGAATCAAGCTGATGCGCCTGCGGGTGATATGCCCTTTTATGGTCTTCTCGATCCCGAAGAACAGGAATATTTCTCTCGAGCGAACGAGGTTTTGGAATTGAACCAATTCCAGGATGCAGAGGAGCGGAGGATATTCATCGACAGTGTCTATAAAGAGGCCAATGGGAAGGAGTTGAAAATCGCTTGCAGTCAGGGATGCTCACGGCTCATGGAAAAATTGATATCGATGTCGGATATGCGCCAAATTCACAGGCTATTTAACAAATTCATTGGTCACTTCATGAATCTTGTGCAGCATCGGTTTGCTAGCCATTGCTGCGAGACCCTCTTTATCAATGCTGCACCCGGCGTAACGCAGAAAGTCTCGAAATCGAAAAGCGATAAGATGGATGTAGACGAGGAAGAAGGAGAGGAGCCCGAGCCTGAACTGTCGTTGGCGGAGATGTTCATCAAGGTGGTCGAAGAATTGGAAGGCAACTGGGGTTACCTACTGACAGAACGATTTGCGTCACATACAATCAGAGTTTTGCTTCTTGTGCTTGCGGGAGAGCCGGTGGACGTTTCAGCGAACGACTCGGTTGTTGCAAGCCGCAAGAAAGAGAAATTGGGCCTACCTCAGGGAGAGACACAGGATGGGGATGTCTCCGCCCAAAAAAGAAGCGTACCGGATGTGTTCGAGGCTACCTTGAAGAAGATTATGAAGGACATCGTCTCGGTACTTGATGACACATATTTGAGAGCACTTGCGACTCACCCTGTTGGTAATCCGGTGCTTCAAGTCTTAGTGTCTCTGGAGCTCTCGCACTTTGGAAAATCGAGTGCAAAGGATCCAAATTCTATAACAAGACGACTAATTCCAGATGAGAGCTTTGAGGAGGGCTCTGAGACCACAACGTTTGTGCGCGGATTACTCTATGACCCAGTAGGATCTCGATTACTGGAGACCATTGTGCGTTGCATGCCCGGAAAGGCGTTCAAGGGCCTTTACAAGAACTTCATCCGCGACCAAATCACTTCCCTTGCGCGCAATATCACCGCAGGGTATGTTGTGCTTCGAGTGCTGGAGAGACTCGGAAAGGACGATCTCCAAAACGCTCTGGAGCGAATTGTTCCTCAGGTTCCCAGTCTTCTCGAGCGGTCAAGAATGGTCGTTCCCAAGGTGCTTATTGAGCGGTGTCTAGTCCGTGGAGTTGACACAGCACCCCTTGCTCGGGCACTGGAGGAAGCCTACGATAAAGACCCTGCTCGGAGACTGGAACAAATTTTGCGGCTTGAGAGCACAACCCAAGAGGATTTAGAAGAGTCAGAGCAGAAACCAAAGGGGGCCAATGCTGCTCCAAGCCAATCATCAACAGGAGAGAAACTCCATGGTTCGCTACTTGCACAAACAATGCTCACTGCTCCTGGGCCGATAAGTGGGCTTATTTATTCGAGTCTGTTGGCGCAATCTTCGGAGTCACTCGTTAAGATCGCCAAGGATCCTACCGCATCTCGCGTTCTACAGCAAGCTCTTACAGTTCCGACATCTAGCGCTCAATTCCGTCGACAGTTTGCTCCACGCTTCACCAGTCACTTGAAGGAGCTTGCCCTCGATAGCAGCGGATCCCATGTGGTAGACGCACTCTGGCCTGCCACCAAGGACATTTTCTTTATCAAGGAGCGAATGGCACAGGAGTTGACCCAGCATGAGATGGCGCTTCGGGACTCTTTCGTCGGCCGTGCGGTCTGGAGGAACTGGGCGATGGACCTCTACAAGCGACGGCGGGGCGAATGGGCTATGAAAGCCAAAGGTATTGATAACAACAATGGCTCCGGAGAACGACCCAAGTCTAGGATCGAACTCGCACGGGCTAAGTTTGCTGCCAAGGCAGAGGAGGATGCGAAGAAAGGTGCGCAGAAGGGCGTAACTGCCTGATTTGGATCGTGTTTCAATTGGGTATGGCGAACTTTCTGCAACAAAAGTCATGTATGTATATAAGGATCACGGGATGGGTTATGTGGATATCAAAAGCACGCAATACAGGTTGCATTAGTGTAAATTCAATATAAATCGCAAATGATCGGCACAATTGCCGAGGAAGTAACGAAACATCATGATTAATACGAGAACAATATATTTTGAACGCCCGGAACATAGCAGCACTTTTGCTTTTTGTTTATTGATGGGAATAGAAGAGATGAGACAACCTGCCTGATTTGCAAGGCATCGTCACTTTTTTTTTTTTTTCCCTTTAAAACATAAACACGTGCGGGGTATCAAATAAAACGATAAGAAATTCTTTCTCTTCCCCACCATCGTAAAGAAGACCCTAAATGCTTCTAAATCTCTTTTAGCTCAGGGAGCCAAATCCAATGACAGTTTATAGAGCCATCATTGGCCTCTGGAACCATGATGTCAGACTCTTCGGGTCTGTCGCCATCCATTTCTCCAGCGGATCCGCAACGGTGCCGGGGACAGGATGGGTCCTTGGGTCGTAAGTTCTATGAATGACCTCGACAATTTCTGGACATTCCAAGCAATTGTCAAATCTGGTGTACATACCCTTCTCCCTGTAGCTGGGTTCTTCCTTCCCTATTTTATATCATATATTGTTCCAATATTACAATCAGTCATAGATGGCTGTTTCCCCCCCGTCCCGCCGCGCGGAAGAAGTGCGAAGTGTGAGTCAGAGTGCGCTTGCTAGTTTGTGAAGAGAAAATCCATAAGCTTTCGAGAGGAATTGCTCCCTGTGCTAATAGATATATTCTCTTAGCTGCTAAGTGCGGTCGAAGACCTCCTAATCCCCTTCATCCGGTCGGCAGATGAAGATCCCCTAGGCCAGAAGGCATTGGAAAATGGCGTCAATGGAGCCAACGGCACTCATAACGACCTCAAACCATCGGGTACTTCGTTAGTGGACCACAAGAAACCGGAGGAACTGCAGAGCATTCTTCAATTGGAGCTGCCAGAGCAAGGAACAGGACAAGATGGCCTGGTCGAGGCTCTGCAGAAGGTCTTGCGATACTCAGTCAACACTTGGCACCAGGGCTTCCTTGACAAGCTGTATGCATCCACCAACGCCCCCGGTGTAGCTTCTGAGCTTATCTTGGCCGCCTTGAACACAAACGTCCACGTCTACCAGGTCTCGCCCGCTTTGACAGTCATTGAGAAATTCACCGGGAAACAGCTGGCTTCGCTTTTTGGTCTCAAAGGTCCACGAGCGGGAGGAATATCGGTCCAAGGCGGTTCTGCCTCGAATACAACGTCAATTGTCATTGCACGCAACAATCTTTTCCCTGCTACGAAAAGAGACGGAAACGGCGATTACCGATTCGTGTTATTCACCAGCGCCCATGGCCATTACAGCATTGAGAAGGCAGCACAGATGCTAGGGCTTGGCAGTAGCTCGGTTTGGTCTGTACCTATCGACAAGCAAGGACGCATGATCCCGGCGGAGCTGGAGAACTTAGTTCGAAAGGCTCTGAAGGAGAACCGTACCCCGTTCTACGTCAATGCGACAGCGGGGACAACCGTTATGGGATCTTTCGACCCGTTTGACGAAATCGCCGCCATCTGCAAGAAATATAATCTGTGGTTCCATGTTGACGGCTCCTGGGGTGGCTCGTTTGTCTTCTCCAAACGCCAACGACAGAAGCTCGCCGGGGCAGAAAAGGCAGACAGCATCGCGATCAACCCTCACAAAATGCTCGGTGTGCCGGTGACTTGCTCATTCCTCCTTGCGGCCGATTTGCGTCGCTTCCACCGTGCAAACACCCTTCCTGCTGGGTATCTGTTCCACAACGAAGACACCGAGCTTCCCGAAGCCAATGGCTGTAATGGCGCCGTCGAATCTGAACTCAGCGTTGACTCGCCCGAAGTATGGGACCTGGCGGATCTGACCCTTCAGTGCGGTCGACGTGCCGATTCCCTTAAGCTCTTCCTCGGCTGGACTTATTACGGAACAGCGGGGTACGAGAAGCAGATTGACGCTGCCTGCGACATTGCAGCGCATCTCGCAACCCTCGTTGCCGAGAACCCTAACTTCATCCTCGTCAGTGAGAATCCTCCTCCATGCCTCCAAGTTTGCTTCTATTACGCCCCCGGCGGGCAATTCCTCCATCCTCGTGGCGTCGTCTCGGACGAAGCCGAGCGCGGCAAAGCCAACAGCAAGGTCACCGAGCAGGTGACGCATGCGATTGTGAGCAAGGGCTTCATGGTTGATTTTGCGCCACCCAGCGGTGATGATGATGTCGTCGGAAATGGGAAGTTCTTCCGTTGCGTAGTAAATGTGCAGACTACAAAGGAGACCGTTGAAGCGCTGTTACAAGCAATTGAGGAAGTTGGTCCGGGTATAGTTGAGAACATGAAGGTGCAGAAAGCTCAAAGGAAATTTAATAGACCGGGAGAAAGGGGCCACGGTCCAGTTGTTCACCACCCTTGAATTCTCCCTTCTAAAGCCGATACCAGAACAACTAAATTATACGCAACGAGCTGAAAATAGCTCTCCGGGCAGGACACTTTCAACAGGATCTTGTACATTTGGTTGTCAGGGCTACCCAAAAGTACTATATAACATCCCTTCTATAGATTTTCCTATTTTAAAGTGAATACTACAATAAACAAATAACGCTGCAGGGCTCATATTATTAGGTACACTAGATTCATATCTACATATCTCATGCAAGCTAAAATAGAAGCATGTCAGTTCCAGCAATCACTGACGAATGCAATGTCGCTAAAATCAACTACCAATCTCGACTCGCCTCTCTAGAACACTTCTCGCCTCCGCTTCGGAAAGAGTTTCAATGTTCAATTCACCTAGGACAACCCTTGCGCTTTCATTATCCTTGAACAGCCTCTTCTCTACCTCCCACAGTCCTAAAGGCGCCGTTCCCTGCCGATCGCTGTTCTGCGATGCAGACCCGTCCTCTGCTGCCTTCGACCCACTGATACTCAATCCGAGAAGGGTAAGACCCTCGTTGAGTTTCCTAAGCACATTCGCTGAGCTGCTAACCTGAGCCGCCGGGCCAAGGGCTACATCAACTACATTGCAGAGATGCTCAACATCGCTTATCAGCTGCGTTGCCCCTGCAGCGGAGAACATATTCCTCGTGAGAACATTATTCCAGATGTAGGTCTGAATTGAGAGAAGCACTTGGCGGATGATACGACGCAAGGGTGCGATGCCCAAGGTGCGGGAAAGGAATGAGATCTCGGTGGATAGAGTGCGCATTGCCGGCGCAAGATCCGAAGTAGGAGATAAAGGAGAAGCCAAACCAGCAGAAATGGTTGCCCAAGTCGAAACGCGAGAGTAAGGTTTAAGGGCGCTGCGAATGTTTGATGTCAGAGTCGAGGTGATGACGGATTCAGACCGGAGCCTCAGGCGGCGATATGCGGATGCTGTCTCATCGAACAGGGCGCCTTCAGAGGCCTCTCCATGATCGTTACCATTCGCAACCGCCTGAGATGTTCGCGATGCTACATCCGCAACAGACATCGAGCCAGCTACGTTCTTGCCGCCATCCTTGTTCTGCCGGACCCGTTCTTGGAGTTCAGACCAAAGCTCTACGAAGAACACTTCGTTACTCCAATCTTCCATCTTCTTCTCAAGATATTCGGCGCTTCCGAAGACCCTGGAGAGCCTTTCTAGCCCGGCAACACCTTCCACACTGGCTCCATCAGCACCTTGCACTGTGCGACCGATTGTCGACGTCATTGCAAGGTAGGCTTCCAACGCCGAGTGCAGGCGTTCATGGAATTGGTCAAATATAGTAATCTGAATGTCGATAAGAAAGCGCAATTTCTGGCTGAATGACGACAGGGGCTGGTAACGCTCGGTTATTGTCTCAAGAAGGTCATTGACACGGATTGCAGCTTTGGTCGGTTTGGTCGCTGAACGATCAACACCATCATAGTCGATATGACCACTATCTGGCGCATCTACAATCTCCTTGTATCGTGCCAATGCAAATTCTTTCTCAACCTGAAGCCAACGCTCAAACCACCCTTGTTCGGTTAATACCTCCCACGTCATGCCCTTCCAATTATCGTCAGTATAAGGATCCGGTAGGTAATTCCATGATTCGCGGGTTTCGTTGTCGAAATTCATCAATTCGTGGACGAAGTGACTCAGCAACTGCGGGTGGCTTGAGATTTGGGGTAAGTACGTGGTTATCTTATGTCTCAGAATTGGCAAAAGAGCCGTAATGTAGGCATGTGAGGCGTTGTAGAAATTCCACTCCAGATCAGGTCCGACCGTCTGTGCCTTTTCGTCAAAGATAGGCTGCAAAGACGAAGCAAAAAACCCGCCGAAATTATTAATTAAGTCCATCACATGAGCAAGAAAATACTCCGGCTGAAGCTCAGTTAGAACAGCATTCCAACCACTATTAGATGACAGTCCCTACCTTGTCAAGCCGATTTGTTGGCCTATCCCCGCTAAAGTGGTATTTGAAGCGAAGCTCCAGTGGATGTACCATCACTTCCAGCGGTAGCAAGATCGGAGGCTTGACGGGTTTCTCTTTCGAAGTGTCACGGCCGTGAAGTTCACTGGCATAGATATGTTAGTGCACCAAGTAGAAAGTAGTGACCGATACGTACGGTGTTTGAAGGTCGAGGAGTAACTCCACATATTCTCTCCACTGTGCTCTCAGATCATCCGGAAGATACAGATCCTTCGATGGCCACTTCATCTCCTCCAGTGTTCCTTGTAGCCGCTTAGTGAAGTCGGTTTTCATATGATCTCTCAGCGCAGATGCTAGCTTTCCGACATAGTCGACCAGGTGAGGGGCAGCCCCTTCTGCTGCAGGCTGAGCTTCTTTCAGGGATTGGACGATAGTCCTTAGCCGGGTGTATGGTTTGATGGCCGACTTCGGTGAAGACTGTATGCTTGTTAAGGCTTCCTTACTGTATATCCTCTTAGCGACCCATGCTCTGTTTCGACGCGATCACAGTTTCAAATACCTCAATTCCTCTGCTTCCTTGAGCAAGGACACATATCCCTTTGACAGCTCCAGCCTACGCAGCTTTTCTATACTCGCTTCAAATCGCTTTGCCGCTTCGTCACTTGCATCCGACCCCGTGAGGGCTTTCAACCGCCTATCGATATCCGCCTGCTGCTCATTGAACGCCTCGGCACGCTTTCGAGTGGCTTCGGCATGGTCGCTGGAGGCCTTTGTCGCCTTCGATAGTGCCTCCTGTGCTTCTGCTAGCTATACCAAGATCATCAGATAATGTTATGGTTAGGTCATGCATTGATGGATATAGTGAGACAACAATACCTGCTTTCTTTGGAGCTCATGCTGGGAGCGAAGACTAGTCAGCAACGAGTCAAGACTTTCGAAATCGGCCGACACCTGGATTTTGTCGTTCAGATAATCTTCGACCCTTGTTCGTTCATGCGGCGATAGCGCGGATGTTGGAGTCGCCATTGTCAGGTATTGTTGGAGAGGGGAATGAAATGTAAGGTGTCGCGAACAATGACAACTCCGCCTCCGGACGAATTAAATTGAATTGCGGGAAAGCGGAGCTCAGCTCCATCCAGCTCCAGCTTCCGCCGACCGCCACTACCTGTTTCTGTCAACGAATTGGCCACCATGGAGCTAATTACGTGGACGAATATAATATACATAAGGTCGAGGATATTGTCAGACTCAAGCAAAACATGTCTAGCCCGGCCAAAAAGCGCAAGAGAGATGTCCCCGTCTCATCCCCCTACCGCAATCGAAGCATAGCGTCATTCTTCCAGGGCCAAGCAGCCAAGCAAGCTGATAATGCGGAGCAGACTCCGTCAACTGTGTCTGAAGATACAGACCAAACTCTTTCCGATGAAGCTCTCGCCCGCAAGCTCCAAGAAGAATGGAACCGGCAAGATGCTGCCCCGGCTTCAGATACTCAGGCACCAACTGGTGAACCCTTCGCAACGCCGTCGAACACCAAAGACGACGAACTAGAGCCGCCAAACAAGACACAGAAGAGGAATACACTATCGTTGCAGTCTTCTACCGGCACAGAAGACACCATTTCTCTTGCAGTGCCTTTTGATCAAAGTCCCTTGACATTCGACTCAACGAAATGTGCAGAGGAGTTAAAAGGGCACTGGGCTGCCACAGGTGGCGATGCTTCATATGCTCTCTTAACCAGAGCCTTTGTACTTGCAAATGCCACAACAAGCCGCATCAAAATTGTGGATACACTCGTTAACTTCCTGCGAGTGCTCATTGAAGCCGACCCTTCGAGTGTCCTCCCTGCAGTATGGCTAGCAACCAACTCGATCTCTCCACCATACGATGAGTTGGAGCTAGGACTCGGTGGATCTTCTATTTCGAAGGCATTGAAGAAGATATATGGACTCAATAGCCAAGGGCTCAAATCGCTGTATGACAAACTTGGAGACGCCGGTGATGTGGCGTTCGAAGCTAAAAAGAGACAGAGCTTCACGTTAATGAAGCCCAAACCATTGACGGTCAAAGGGGTATATCAGTCCCTGCAAAAGATTGCGATGAGCAAGGGCACAGGAAGCCAGGAAACTAAACAGAGAATCGTCGAGAAACTGTTGCAGGATACTAGGGGCGCGGAAGAAAGCCGGTATATTGTGAGGACGCTCGTCCAAAACTTGCGAATAGGAGCTGTAAAGATTACCATGCTCATCGCACTCGCCCGCGCTTTCCTGTACTCTAAACCGGAAGGCGCCGATTTCGCTGTCCGTTCCCAACAAGAGTTGGCTTGTCTGAAAAAGGAAGACCTGGCTGAAATTTACAACAATGCAGAGGAGATTGTCAAGGCTTCATATGCTAGACATCCTGATTACAATGATCTAGTTCCCTGTTTGCTCGAGATAGGGGTCACGGAAGAACTCCTTGTACGATGTGGCCTACAACTACATATACCGTTGAGGCCAATGTTAGGCAGCATCACTCGGGACCTCTCCGAGATGTTGACGAAACTTCAAGGACGGGATTTTACCTGCGAATACAAATATGACGGGCAGCGTGCCCAAGTGCACTGTGACGAGAATGGCAAAGTATCGATATTCTCTCGTCATCTGGAAAATATGACAGAGAAATACCCGGACCTGGTGTCCCTGGTTCCGCAGATTAGAGGCGAGAGCGTGTCGAGCTTCATACTAGAGGGTGAAGTAGTCGCCGTGGACCAGGAAACGGGGGAACTCCAAGCCTTTCAGATTTTGACCAACCGAGCCAAAAAGAACGTTGATATAGGAACTATCAAGATTAATGTTTGTCTCTTTTCATTTGACCTGATGTACCTGAACGGAACCCCTTTGTTGGATCGACCTTTCCGCGAACGTAGAGAACTTCTACGAAGCTTATTCGTGGAAATCCCGAACCGGTTCACATGGGTAAAGAGTTTTGATGCCACATCTGCCGATTCTGAGGCCGTCCTGGAATTTTTCAAAGGTGCAACTGATACCAAGTGCGAAGGCATCATGGTCAAGGTGCTCGACAATGTGTCGAAGTCAAATAACCCGGAACCATCAGAGACCCCAAACAACGACATAGACAAACCGGATCCAAAACCCGCGAAAGGAGGCCGCCGAAAGGCCTTACTTTCCACATACGAACCAGACAAAAGGCTTGAATCCTGGCTCAAAGTCAAAAAGGATTACAGCACCTCATCCGAGACCCTCGACCTGATCCCCGTCGGAGGCTGGCACGGACAAGGCCGGAAAGCCAAATGGTGGTCACCCATCCTGTTAGCTGTACGGAATCCCGAAACCGGCAGCCTCGAAGCCGTTACAAAGTGTATGTCCGGCTTCACGGACAAGTTCTACCAGGCCAACAAGGATAAATACACCGAAGGCAGCCCCAACGTGATCTCACGGCCCAGCTACGTCGAATACTACGGCGAGCCGGACGTCTGGTTCGAGCCGCAGGAGGTGTGGGAGATGGCCTTTGCAGATATCACACTCAGCCCGACTTACACGGCTGCCATCGGGCTGGTGAGCGATGAACGAGGTCTTAGTCTTCGGTTTCCTCGGTTTCTTCGCGTCCGCGAGGACAAGTCCATTGATGAGGCTACCACGTCGGACTACCTAGCCTTACTGTGGAGGAAGCAGTTCGAACGTTCCCAGAAAGAAGAAGCGAAACCCCCTGCTCCAGATGCTGAGCTAGGTTGGCAGGAGGAGTGAGTGTGACGCGTAAGCTGCGATTCAGCAATGTGTCTGATAATGTACCCGTTGGAGGAAATGGACAATGTATTAAGCACAATATTTCGCCATAATAGTTTCATTTTGGCTAACTCCTATAATGACACTACTACACGCATGGTATCCAGATAGCATTTTAGATGAGTCGGCCACCTGGTCTGTAATCGACGTGTCAGCACTTTAAGCATATACTTCATCCATTGGACACAGGCACGTGATGGTAAAGTGGTGGTAAGCTTGAATTTTGGCCAATCCCGATATAGACTAGTACCGATCACATGCATAACGCTAATCCCATTGTGGGATGGTTGGAACGCGAAATAGCCACGGGATCGGAGTTTGACGCGTCGGTTATCGCGTGTTGTTTTCATTAATTTTGTGTGTGGTGCAATTTTCAGAGTGGGGTTATCTTCGGGTTTTTGCTACCAAACCTACGGATTCGATGCAGGTTGAAAACAATGAGGTATCGATTATTGACATGTCAAATGTATGTACAGCAAATTTTAAACAGAATATCAAAGTAGTAAAGTTCCGGACATGGGTTTCACCCATTAACCACTAATAATAACCAAGAAATGGTAAAAGAGCGTTCGACGATTAACCGGAAGGGGTGAGTAAGCGGATACATAAGGAATTTGCTAGCGGGATCGATTAAACGAGACATAAGAAAGGGTATGTATGAGCAGCAACGCATGATTCGGTAGCAGTCGACACGGGATTTGGAGCTGTAAGGAATTTAAAAACTCGAAAGGGAAGAAGGGGAAAGGAAGAAAGATAGATGACGTGAAGACCGACGATCAAGACATTGACCGAACATGAGATAAATCACAAGAGGTGCGTACATGAGTCATAAGTAGTCGTGAAAAGCATAAACAAGCAGAAAAGGCTCCTTTGACAGGGACGATGACCTCATGGTCGTAGCTCTCCACCAAGCTGCAGGACAACACCTGCTTGCTTGGCTCTCGTCTTGGGACTATCTACACCAGGAGGCAGCAAGTTCTCCAAGTGAGACCTTCTTCTGTCCCTGGCTGTTAGCGGGGTCTTGCCAGGACCTCCCGGCGTGCGACCACCCCAGGCAGGTTGCGCTGGGCTAGGTGTCACATTGACAAAATCAGCGAAATTGAATTGCTGGTTTGGAGTACTGAAATTTGGGAAGACACCACCACCACCAGGTGTTGGAGTCAATGAAGGCAGAACAGCATGCTGACTTGGCGGGGTGGATGGGGGAAACTCCCGACCATGAGTCTTCGCGGCGACACTAGCTGGAGTAGGGGAGTTGGCCAGATACAGCAACAGATCCGCACCATCCTCATGCCGTGCGGTCCGATCATTTCGAGATAATCGAGCATGCTTTGGCGGCGGAGTCCGAGGGGGTGAGGAGCTCACCATAGAGCTCACATTTTGGAAGCTATGGATTGGGAGGTCCGGATCATTGTCATCATCCGACTGATGGTGGTATGCCGGAGAGGACAACTCGGGAATTGTAGCCGTCTCACTAACAAAGGGGAGATGACGATTCAAGGGGTGACGGTTGAAGCCAGGGGACGATTCGGGCAGCTGATAGGAGCTTTTCCAGGACGATCGGGGGATCTTAGCCGGGTGGTCTGCGATTGAATCCGACCGGAGACGCTTTCGGCTGGCGGACAGCATCGGCTGCATCACTCTGGAATCGAAGGTCACAGCATGTCTATTGCGAGACGACCGGGGCAGTTCCTTCGAGTACATCGAGGTCCGTAAGGGGGGGGAGGTCATTGGGGTCTCGCATCGACTGTGGGAAATATCGGAAGAGGAGTCGGACGGCCTGTCGCTTCCTGCCAGGCTGTTCCGGCCACCATTCTGGTCCAAACCGTGAAGACGGCCATTCTGGTACTTGACCTTGGCAAGTCCCAACCGATCCTGAAGGCTAAGGGATACCTAATGTCAAAGGAATGAGTCAGTCAGAATTTTTCCAAGCCACACAAGCCGGGGAGGATATGGTATAATCGTTCATTGAACACAGGAGGGTCGACATACCTGGGCGATGTCAATTTTGCGGATCGTCTTCTCCGATTTGGAAGGCTGAGGGAGAGCCATGAGTTCTGTGAACAGCAAGATGACGATTCACTGGATGGGAACAAAAGTGGCCGTGAACATGAATCCGTCGTCAGTCAATGCAAGGTCCGGGGAGCGTTAGTGAAGACGAGGCTTGGTGAAGTCACAGAAGAAGTGAAGGGCGGCTGGAAGGTGGAGAGGGATGAAGGGAGAAGAACGAATAACGAAAGTGAAAATGGAAGCCAACCCAATTGGAGTAGCGGAAGTTTGGGCTTAGATCGCTTTAGCTGAGTGAGACTAAGAAAGCAGGAACTCTGGGGAAAATGGATCTCAGATTAGCCCGTAATTTAGTATGGAAGTAGTAAAATGAAAAGAGAGAAATTCCCAAAAATTCCTAAATTCCATATCGAGGAGGGGAAAAATCAGATGGGGCTCCCTTTTTGAGGTTGAGATGTTGGTTGCCCTGGTGTGGATCTTGAAGGTCACAATTCGTCCCTGTTACGTGCCAATGAACCCTCCCAAAAACATCCAATCGCTCCCGGTCGCCTTGATCCTTCCACTACTGGATTTGTACATTCGGTTCTCCCATGGATGTATGTTGTTTGTATATATGTAGGGTGCTTCAATAGTCCCTTATACTTGAGAGGTACTTATGAGGTACATACATACACAACTCTCTAATAGTAATCGGTAGCTCTTCTCTCCCCTTACATTCGTCCACTCTATTATTTATTTTATTATTTTTATTTTATTTTACTTTAAATTCTTTTTTTGGCTTGCCCTGAATATTCCCAATATCATGGCTATGGACTGAAGAAAGATGAATCAACCTTCAAGTCTTCTATCGATTACTTGATAAATATGCATGGCACCCCCAATTTCTACACGTCGTTTCTCAACCTTGGGTCTCTTCACGAAACCAGCATACCTCCCCGGAGTTAGATAGGTATAAGTAATACTTACCTACGATTCTCGGAACCAATCGATTTGGAATGTCCCGGTAGGTATGCAACGAAAATCTCCGATCCATTCCCAATTCCCTCCCTTGATCTGGGCATTCATCGGCCCCTTCTTCCCCCGACATCTCTTAGGTTCATCTCATCCTGCAAGAACAAAGAGAGTAATGATATTCATACAATTGAGACTCTCTGTACTCATACGGAGTAAACAGACGTTGCCGTGCCAGCAGAGAAGCCGTGCGAACCGTTTTTGGTTCAAAGCCACCTATCGATCCTCAGAGATGAGATACATACCTTTCTCTCTACATTCTCCCTTCTTTCTCCCTTTCTCCGACTTCTAGCCACCGCAAAGTACCGACCGATCGGGTTTCATTTTAGGTTTTCTCTCTCTTTGTTTCAGAGTCAGATCAATAATATGACAGTTAACAAGGTCTGCCCGCATTGACTTCTGTCAACCATCGTCCCTGTCTGAGACACATTCATCCCTATATGTGTGGTGAGGAGAGACAGCGGCTAAACGGCGTCGGTGGCATTCCGATGGTAAGACATCGTTTGCTTGAGTTCCCAGGATTGACAGCCTGAGGCATGACCCTCTCTCTCCCTCTTAAGTCTGGACTTTCAATCCAGCCCCTTTCCTTATCTTTTTTTCGCCATTGTTTAGTGCTCACTTGTTGCCCACTGCCAAGAAGCATTAAGCAACTTCAGGAGGTGGGGTTCGGTGAAGTCCTGCAATGATAGGAACCAACAAGCAGAAAAGAAAATAAAATAACATATAAAAATGAAAATTTTAATCGATATAACAATAAGAATAAATTTATAGGAAGGAGAGTAGCATCTGACGAGTTATTCAAGGACTGAGATTGGAGAGGGGGAAAGTAGCAAACGGTGAAAAGGACCAAGCGAGGAGTGACGTGGACTGCAAGCGGCAAAGCAGACATACTCCCTCAGCTTAGTATATGCACGATCTTAAGGACCAAGATAATACCCTGCCATTATATAGCATACAACTTCGGGGAGGTCGAAGAAACTAATCGGTGCCGATAGCGACATATCATACTCGAACAGAGTATATCATGTTGTCAGTTAAAAGAATAATATAAAATAATACTCCGTACAATGGTTGGAAAGGCAGAAGGGCAGCTAGACAACCATGGAATGGATCCTATTCGCACTAGCTACCAAGATCTCTAGGTAGGTATTCAAGGTCTAGTTCAGTCGCTAATTTAGGGCGGCGACAAACCAGCTGAGAACTGGAACTGGAACTTGGTCAGGGTAAAAGTACTAAAGAGATTTAGCCACGGGAGCCTTTCCCAAAACAACCCGGTTCGAATAAAATCGAAAATTTAAAAGAAGGGGAAGAAAAAGAAAAAATAAGAAGACTAATCAGAGATAAGAGATAAAAAAAAAGAAAATAATATGAAACATAAAATTTTCTTCATCTCAAACCAAGCCCTAAAAACACGGGTCAGGAACGTTTCTGTTTAACCTTGGGTTTCAAAGAAGCTTCTACCGAGTATGTGTCGTTGATTCAACCTCTGAGAATTATGGGCGAGAAAAGTCTTAGAACCCCTGTAAAACCAAAGAATGCCGTGCCTAATCGCTCCAGCAAAGACAAATTTAGCAGACGATCTGATCCACTCATGAATGGGTAGTGAAACTCGAGATCTCTTATGGTTGGCCAGTGAGATGCCGCCGACGTAACACCTCCTTGTCTATACGCAACAGCGTCGCAGTGGGTCACCATCGCTTTTTACATGCTTTCCCTTCTCGAGAGGGGAATAAAACCTGGAAGTCTGTCTGATAGCTGCATCCTAAGGCCTGGAAAGGGGGGTGTGCGTGTGGGATGTTGGAATTGTGATAATTGATTGGGAGGATAGAGGAGAGGAGGACAATGGCAATTGCTATTAATATCTAATCGTACTATCAGTATTGAAAGTAGCGATAGGAGAAAAACAAAGAAGGTATTGATCAATTTTTCTCTCTTTACCCTCCCTCATTGCCCCATCGCCACAATAAATCATTAGTCTATCGAGTCTATCTACTGGGTCACGAAAGATAGGTTAGTAGTCCCATACTCCCCAGTGGTAGGTGTGTTTAGTTCAAACTAGTCGCTCTATTTTGTTTCTCATTTTTTCCCTTTTTTAATTTGTCAATCTTGTTCCCTTTATCTTATTCTTATTTTGAATTCTTTTCCCTTTTGCTTTTCCCCCTCCTTGCCCTCGCTGTCTCTCGCTTTATTCCTTTTGATCATTTCCGTTCTTCTCTTACGCGTACAATTCATGCGGGGTGGTCATTAGGTTGTTGGGAGTAGTTACCAAAATTGGTTATCATTCCATTCGTTCTGTCAGTCGCAACCGCAAACGGTCGCTTTCGCATCTACCACTTCGGTCGTAACTTCCCCCGACAACTGGCTATCCTGAATATCTCAGCACAGTTCTTTCTCTCGTTTCTTCTTCGCCAATTACTTGTTCCCTCTTCCTCCTTCCGGTCTCTTGTTCTGGCGAGGAGAGCCGTAGCAATTCGGGAGGAAGGAATACTACTCTCCTCTGGCTCGTGGAAGCTTTCTTTCCTTGTTCATCACCACTCATACACATTCGATCTCTATTTCGATTGGCAGTTACAAGATTCCTCTCATCATGCCGTTCTTTTCGCAGCTTCGTCGCCGCTCCAGACCTAGTTTTCGTGCCACCAAGTCAAATGAGTCGAAATCCAATGAGTCGCAATCTAACGGTGAAATGACGTCGGGGAAGTCTTCTTCCACTCTTGATACGGCCTCATACAGCTCCCTCACCCCGCCCTCCTCCATTAAGCCCACCACTTCGTCACCGAATCTCCCTTCATTGAGCGAAACCAATGGCAGTACCACTGGCAATAATTCCTCACTGTCGGTACCACCTCAGCGACCGGCTCCTCACACCTCCCCATCTCAGCGCAATAGCGTGGTTGTATGTGATATACTCTCTTTCGTATCTTGTACCTATAGACCGTTGATTTGACTTCTGCTGTTCCATACTGACAATTCGTTCCACAGGGTAGCATCAATGGCGGGGTTCGGACACCAACCCCTTCGTCACCATATGCTCCCAGAATTATTTCCATTGCAGATAACTCTTGGGTAGGTGTCCCCTGTCGTTCTCAATCGCATGCCTAGCGCACGCCTGGGTTATTATAACAGTCCGAACTAACGAAGCTTACGATAATCAGGTACATCAAAAAGTACTCCTCGTCTATGGCCAGATTGGAGACCCAAGGCAACATCCGCTGGACGGAAGCGTAACGGTCTACCATCACCAGGATGGGTTCCCACCAGTCAGCTGGCCTGTCACGTCATCTCATTTCAAAGCTCTAGTACATCTCACCCCAGGTCCTAATCGTCTGCGCCTCGATTTTGTTTCAACCAAGCTGTCCGCAGGCAGTTCTCATCCTGCCGCGCATTCATCCTGGATTTGTATCAACTACCTTCCGCTGGTAAACGCTCCGCCTTTGCACTTGGTGGTCTTGCTAGGAAAGGACTCCGACGGGACGTTTGATGCTACCCCCGCGGAAATACAGCGAGAAGGCAATGGCCTAGAAACTGCCATTCGAAAGTATCGGATGGCCGCATATCTATGGCAAGCCTTTACCGGCGAGCAAATGTTCCGGAACAATTTCGGTAGACGATGTTTCCGCTTCGAAGAAGAGTGGCAGAGTGGGACTTTGAGCCGTCGGGATACAGCCAATGGGCAGATGCGGAATGAAGCTAAAGTCCATGTCATTCGGACCGATAAAACGGTCGCTGAGCTTCGGGATCTCAATATCGCCCAACAACATGGCCCGGCCACAAAGAAGGACGAACTATTTAATATCGCCAAGGATGCTGTGAAGGGTTATCTGCATCTTCAGCCAGGCCAGAAGCAGTACGTCTCGGTCCTACTACTGGATTCTCACTGGGACACGGGCTCCCAGACCATCACTGGTCACGCTGCCCTAGGGTCAGGCGGGGATGATGTGAAAATGGCCATATTTGGATCCCATAGCCTTCACAGCTATCCCTCCAGTCTAGAGGAAGTCGTAGATGCCTTCTCGGATTGCACCCGGACGGACACGGACTTCGTTGCCAACGACTGCAGTGAAGCTGGATCACGTTGGGAGTCAGCCAATATTGGAATTGGCGCCCACCTCCATGAAGTGGGACATCTCTTTGGATGTCCGCATCAAGAGTCGGGTATCATGCTCCGTGATTACGTCCGTTTCAATCGGTCATTCATGACTCGCGAGCCCTTCTCGACCCGTACTAAGACTCAAGGGCTTAAGTTGTGCTTACCTCAGGATGAATGCGGCTGGCACCGACTTGATGCACTACGGTTCCGTTTCCATCCTTGCTTCCGACTTCCTGGGGACGCTCCTATGAGCTCGGATGATAGCGTGCAAGTCTGGCCTGTCGAGAATGGTAAAATCTTGATTACCGCAACGACTAGTATTGCATTTTTGGAGCTATATGCCGAGGGTGACAATGTTTGCCATAATTTCATTGAGTATATCAACACAGAATCAAGCAGCAATGGGCTCCCACGGCAAGTCACAGTGACAGAAAACGAGCTGCGACAACGCGTGTTCGGCACTGACAAAGAGAAGAAAAAGGATATCAAGTTGACGGCTTTCTCCGGTGCCCTTGGCAGCCACACCGTTAATTCGATCATGGACCTCAAGTCGAAGCAATCGGTGGTGAAACTGCCGAAGGGCCATACCGGTTACAAGGGCAGTAAATTGGGATTCTCACAGATGGAAGGCAGTCAACCAGACCAGCTTCTTTTGGACTGCGCCTTCGCATCAACCAAACTGTTGACCTCAATCCGGGTCTATCACGGCGCCGCAGTAGATGGGTTGGAGTTCTTTTACGAAGATGCGACGAGCCAGCTCTTTGGGAAAAGAGGAGGTAAACCTGGCGGTGATGATTTCGTTCTTGGTAAGTCCCCCAAATGGGAGGGTGAAAGTCCGTTTCTGTATTCCCAACCAACGGGACTGACAAATTACTAGATACACGACGGGGAGAAATTCTGCTCGGCTTTTATATCCGAGCGGGGGCATGGATTGACGGAATAGAGATCCTCACTAGTCAAGGGAGGAAGTCTGGCGTTTTTGGCAATGCTCATGGGGGCTCAGGGTACGCAATATCCTGGCTTAACTTTAACTCTGTAGATTTCTTTCATGCTGACAACATCTCACAGACACACATTAATCCCACCTCTTGGCTATAAAATTGCCGGCATCTCAGGATCTCACGGTCCCTGGGTGGATGGATTCTCATTAATTATCATGCACTAAACTTATATCGACACTACATGCCTCCAATATCCCAACAGCAATATACGGACGAAGACCTTTCGGTCAGTCAAGACACGGAACACTCCCGGTCTTAAGCCGACCGTCTCTTTTCGGTGCAGGAGTGTCCGAAGGACCTTAGTTCCTTCTAAGTCCCAAGAGGACGGACAGTCTCCATTAAACGCGCCTCCTACGTATATCAAATCTCACCTCGAGCGACTCTCAGGATGAGTCGGAACAAGATTATTTCCTTAATATTCTTTTCTCTGAAACCAGCTTTTTTTTTTCGACGACATACATCGCGCGATTTCGCCTTTCTAGACAGAAGATAGTTCGGATTCCCATTGACTTTCATCAATGCAGCACATTTTTCTCGGTGCGGAAGTATGAGTGACGGTGCGCAGGAGTTGTGGCGTTTATCTTTTTTCCCTCCCTTTTCTTTTCTTCTATTTGCCTTTTTCTTCGATTCACCCGCAAGAGGTTCGCCGAAGGCGTGTCGTTGATGTTATGTATGCCATGAGATAAGCGGGACTTAGCATCACTGGCGGTTCATACTGGGTTAATTCCAAGGAACATAATTGATAGTTGGCCGGACGGCTGGTCCATCGATACCTACAAATAATACTACGTGGGCTCTACGTCTGCCATTTGAGGCATCCTGGGATCAATTGCTCTTACTGTAGGATTTAAGAGGACGTCTGGAAACACTGATGTGCTCAATGTTCCATCAATAGAAGCTCTCGGTCTGTAGTATGAGGGGTAGTGTTCTGTTGTATCTGTTTGAAGAGTTATTTGACATTAGGGCTATCAAGGGTCTGTTTACGCTGGCCCCAAGATTGAGCGAACAGTGTAGCAGACGTGTCGGGACTTTTGTTCCAGATACGGAACACAACATACGATGCAGAGTGTTGGTTAAGCTTAACTGTGCTAGTCCGTAACCAATACAGAGCGGACTAAGTATTTTTTAGTACTAGTACTACGTACCTACAGGAGTACCGCCCAGTACCTGTGAACATACTAGTACTTCCATCAAAGTCTGCAGGGGAACACAATACATCGTTATGACATCATAGGTACTACCCACCCTGGGAATCCACATCATTAAAGGCGTTTAAAAGAACGCTAATGATTCAAAATAATAAAAAGAAAAGAAAAGAAAAAGAAAAAGAAAAAGAACAAAAAGAACAATACCACACTTACCCGGGGGGTAGTGCGTCAACTCAACAGAACGAGTGGGTCCCCATTGATTGAATGCTCTCCCACCAGCAGCCACGCAGTCATCTCTCGCCATTTCCCAATACGAGACCATGATTTGTCGGGAAAATACATCTCACGATCAGATGGCTTGAGAGTCAAGTGGGGTTTGACGTCGCGGTGGCACCTATCACGGCCTGGTACCTTGTTGTGGCGACAAGATCCAGATCCCGAGGGCATGGGTCAAACTCATTATTCAATCGTACCTATTTTTTCTCTTTTTTTTTTTTTACTTACGGTATAGTTGCCTGCAAAAGTACGGAGTAGCTCGCCTTTTTTTTTTCTCTCAATGTGTATGGTTTAGGGCTTGGGGATCCATGGTTGATACCGTATTTTTAGGTTCGTGGGCGATTGGTTGGTTTTTAGGGCGGATGTTTTTTCCTTAGCATGGGTACGCTACTGGATTGGATACGATTGATACGAAGGGGCACTCTGTATGTATGTATGTACGGAGTACTATGTAGGTATGTATTATGGTCCAGGGGCCTGGGAACTAAGGATAAATAGATAATTATAAGAAGAAAATGTCATGTCAATAAAAGTCGATGTTCTTCAGACTTACTATTAAATATTAGTGGTATTCTATGTAAGCGACATCTGGATGAGTATTCGTGGACTCCTATCTCAAATATATATTGCCGCAAACGGGCCCTAACCCCTACGCAGAGACAGATGCATGCCAGCAAATTACCAACAACACCGTCTCGTCGGTACTTGCGTTCGGGAGCTCGAAGATCCCGCAGTATAGTTTACACACCGATTCTGCAAGAATATGCATGGAAAACTGGATCGCGACACACCTTAATCTAATAGTACAGCAAGCACCCCCCGAACTCGGGGATCCAAAATCTTCTGCCTAAACGGGCATGAATGTTTTGAACCTGCCTCACGATCGAATAATATCTCGTTCTTCAGTAACGCGGGCAGGAAGGAGGGGCGGACAGCAAAATGATGGCGTGGCAAATGTCATATGCGAGTTGTCTTTGATGCATGTCGAACAATATACATATGATGTGAAGTCTTGGCTGTGGCCTGCGGGGGGCGTAACTAAAATAATCTACTTAACTATCCCACCAGTAAAAGAGGCGAGGTCAGGTATTTCCTAATCGGTGTCCTCCATAAAGGGATATCCCTCCTTCGCTTCGTGCTGACTGCCTGTGCGATTCTCTTATGTACCACGGTAGGCTATTATCCACACTTTTCTTCGGGGATGCTCTGAGGATCTCCATTTGGCAGATCCGCGAGAGTTTTCTGGGCGGAGGTTTCAAATAAAAATATAATTATGGCAATAGGGGAAAAAAAAAAGAATGTGGAAGTTAGAGAGCGGAATATCCGCCGATCATCAGACTTATTAAAGTGTGTTTGCTGTGCAGACAGGGTTATTGTTCGTCCTCATTTAATCGCGCGCATGGCACAGGTGCTCATCCATGGCCTTGGGACCCGGTACACCGTAACCGGAAAGAGAAATCTGAATCATGATGAATCTCAACTGTCGTACTTGATGTGGTCAGGGAGTAGGAAACCTTCGAATGACCGTTCTACGCAGCTTCTTTTCTTTTGGAAAACGTATTGTTTTTGAATATGGCCCTTCCGTGCCGAGCGCGCCATATCGATGATCTCTGAGCATTGAGTTAATCAGAGTGGGAACGGCGCACAGATATATAGCACAGAACTGGGGCCGTTGAGACCGTCACTGCAAATCGGCTTCCATTATTTATGATCCGATGTGTTGTTGCTCCAGGTAGCTCCTGAAGGCGAACTAATCCAGATGGATTCTTGTTCCAGCGGGGACTCGGGAAGCAGTCTGGCGGGATCTGATTGATTCTCCCCCCTGGTCCAATAGGGACCAATCCTAGTACATTAATTTTGGTCTATGACTTACTGCCTACCTATCCTGGCTACTAGTAAACTGAGAATCAATATATACCCAATAGCATTGAGATGACTGTCACCCACTGTGTAGGAAAAAGACACAAGCTTATTCAGAGTGGCGATTCACAGCCATCATATGATGGGCCTGTGAGGGATAATGATCTGCATCGGCTGTGGCTCATTCAGTTATTTTGTCAGTAAGTATGCGCATGCTTGTTCCATAACGGCCACTTTTCAGGTGGCATTCTATCATTATTGGGCTTTTTTTTTCTTTCTTTTCTCTTCTCTTCTTTTTTTCTAGTGTTTTTATACACAGACCACCAAGCATCAGATTTACCGCTTACTGGTCAGTCCCTCTTAGTCCATGGGGACCACAATGGCCTGGCCACCATAGGGACCCACTTACCAATCAGCTAGCATGCTGAAAACTGTCTAGAGAGACTCGGTTAGTCGACGTGATGGAGTAACGTTAGGGCAAGCGAGAGAAGAGGCAGAAAAAAAAAAAAAAGGTGTGTTGAGAAATGAAGTGCCGGATTCTGCCTGATGGGAAGAGATGTCATAAATGTGGAGCAGGAATGCTACAGTGATAACCCCAGGCGGAAGTGACGCAATGCATGCCTCCCTTTGTAATGACATTTCTAAATGGGAAGTTCCCCATAATTGCCCTACTCTACTGTACCTTATCCTAGGACAACCGCACCCCCTTGAATCGGATCATTCGTCCAACAAATTAGATGGACTGACGGATACCATCCACTTATCGCGCTAGGAAGAGTCAACCTCCTTCTCTAGGGCGATCTCGGCTGTCAGCAAAAGTAGTTAGTCGAACACGAGCCTCTTCCTCAACGGTATGGAATGAATGACAGACGAGGTAATAATATTGATAATACGTAATGACGATAATTGAAATATTAGATAAATCAAAATAGAAAACTTCCTTTCCCCATCTTTACGGCTGATCAGAAGACTTTCTATCTCTTCTATTACTGGGGCGAATACGGAAATATAATGCTAGAGGGACTATTTTGTTAACTCACCAGCCACCGAAAGTCACTGCTCCAATTTTGTTCTTTGGCAGGTCTTTACAATACATGGTCGTTTTGTAATTGACTTTCGGAGAGCTCCGTGCGACGGCAGCGGAATCCCACCCTTCTGATTGGCGGCCCAGTTACCCAGTCAATAGATGTCGTTGCGACATTTGGGCAATTTGATATCGCTGTCATTACAGACAATACAATACCCAAGACTGATAACAACAAAAGACAGATCATCAGGGGGAGGAGGGATTCTTCACCATGCACGGCTTCACCTGAGTAAGATCTGATATCAACTTGAACCCAGGGACTTGCGTGCATCTTGAATAGCCTTCTGTCATAGTAACTCTCCCCATTCCATGGATAAAAGTGGCTCGGAACTCACACGAATCGGCGGGTCGCAGGTGCTCCGTGCACCCCCATTAGGTTCATACTCGAGGGTTTCGGGCATCCAAGAAGTAGCTGTCTTTCCTATTTCTGCTTTAGGTGCTTTAGTTCCCCCGCGGAGATCCAACCTTTCAGATTTTGGACTGCAGCCAGGTTTCTGAGTAATGCCCAAGGTATCGATATGCTTTACCTGGTTTAATAAGAGGCTCATCAAGCAAGTCAATAAGGCTGGCGTTGTCGTCGCCACGACGGATGTGCCGTACGCCAAACGAGATTAGGTTCTCCGCTTGATATATGTGGCTGTCGCTGCGACAGTGGTGATATCAAGATCTGGGAAGCGCCAAGGGAATCCAGGTGCCATCCATGTGATGAAAGCATAAGTATAGGGTTGGAGGCGGTGGTGCCTTAAATCCCCAGTAAGTTAAACCTTTTCTAGAAACGTCACAGCAATCGCTCGATATATAGCTTGTTCATTATGCATTATCCACGCCTCGCCTTATTTCTAGAAAAAGAGGCGGTTCTAGAAGGGGACGAAAAAAGAAAAACATAAAAAGGGCCACATGTCTTACACTACTCTGAGATACATATAATTGTTATCGTGTCACACTATCTATTCAGATGCGATTGAGCTGATTCTCTATGCTATAAAGGTTCTGTTTTCCTCTAGAGCTCTATAGCGGAGATGTATGGTAACTTCCATAGGGGAAGTTTGAGCCCCTGAGAGTTACCGGGGCTTCCACGACCACCCTTCCATGCCTTCCCAATATGGAAACAGCCTTTGATTCGATAAACAGCTTGTATTCCCCAAGCACACTGTTCATACCATAGAGCGCTGTCCTGTCAGAGTGTTCGGAATACAAGCCCCTTTGAAATATAGCGTTAGGAGTGATGTTTGGGCTTGGTAACGTAGGTAGTTCGGATAGCTTTTGGTAGAAGGAGCACGAGAGGGAGTCAAAGAGTGCCCTGAGGATTGGTGTATTTCCATTGGCAATTATTTCCGTTGAGTACGCCGCATCTTCTAAATGGTTCATAAATCATGAACATGGCGTAAAACGGTTTGGCTTGGCCGTCTGATCGGAACCCACAGGTATGGATAGCCTCCAAGGAGATTTGTTTCGAATGTCTTTCCCCTTTCATAGTTATGGAAGGTTCAAGAAATAATTCCCCCCCGGAACCAGTAAGTAGCTGGAAGTGTACCTGCCTACATACCTCCCTATGTATCATACCTGAGAGTACTCCTGTCTACCTAGGTACCCACCTGGCGGATTAGGTAACTGATTCTCATACCGTGGAGTCGTGGACAGTGAAGCCCAGATACCGCCATTGTTACCATACCTCCTCATACCACATCATTTCTGCATGTATGTACGGTACCTCTGTAATACCTGGCGGGTAGGTCGTCCTTACCTATTGGATCCACCCCACACCCCTCTTCGAATCCAGGTTCCTCCCCACCCGCCCGATCCCTGGGCCATGTCCGTTTAACTCCATACCAGAAAATCCAAAATTCAAAATCCATAATTCAAAAATTAAAAAAAAAAGAATTGGTGAGGAAAAAAGAAGAGATAGGAACCATGATGTTTTCCCTCTCTTTTTACTCAAAAAGAAAAAGGAAGAAAAGAGAAGAGAAAAGAAAACATTCGAGAAGCTAGAATTTCATTTTCATTTTCTGTTTTAATTGTCTTGACACTCGAAACCTTCAGCTTTCTACTACCTCATTCGGCCTTTTTTAATTGGAATAATAATATTATTATTCATTTTGTTGGATTTGATTTACTTTTTTTAATTTGGGCCATCCACCCATTTACCAAAGTGATTTTGCACGTCATTAACCTCTTTCTTTTCCATGTGGCTCTTTCGCTACAGTTGGTATTAATAACTATCCCATCCTGTCCACAATTCTTCCGAGCAGACCAAAACTAGAAGAGTTGCGTTGTTGGGTGTCCAGGGCCGATTCTTTCCCCAAAAGGCATTCTACTTCAATTCTTTACCTCCTCCACAGTCCTCCGAACTAGTCCAATATTATTGGGTGCTTCTTGTGCCGTTTGGTTCCAGCTCTTCCTTCACATCAGATTCATCATCGACTTTTCCTTTTTATTATTTCATACTATCACTCTCTCTCTCTCTCTCTTTTTGCCCCTTCTGTTTTGACCCTTCCCACTCGCCTTTCCTCTCTTCCTACTCCCTCCCTCCTCTCTCTCTTACTCTCTCTTTTCTTTCTATTACCCACATACCCCCCTCCTTCACGCCCCAAAGCATTCCCCCACTATCTACCCGATACAAATCCTGCGTGCATAATATTCTCGTCGCCTCCTCCGAGATTGTACTTAAAAACCGGTCTCCCGTCACTATAAGCTTCGTTCACGTCTCATCTGACACCTTGAGCAAGGGGACACTTTCTCGTTGTAACTCCGATCCATATTTGACTACGTTTCTTTCCTTCGGCCTTCCGCCTTTTTCCCACCACATCCGCGCCTTTCCCCAACTTGTTTCCTCCGCCTTTCAAGTTCGCGCGACTGCGACCCGACACTTCTTGAGGTGATTCGGGTCGGCATAACCTGGCCGCGTTATTGTCTACTCGACACATCGGATCATACCGACAATTCCCTAAATAAGAAAATAGTCCTTCCACAACGGTTTTCATAGTTGGGGTTTTAGATTCTCTTCTTGAGCCGGATGTTATCTTTATTGGCACTCCCTTCTTCACCTCTTCCCAGCTTTCAGCCCCCATCCCTGGGCCTACCGTCTGGGTACTAAATACACGCCCGGTTTCTGTTAAGAATGTTTCGCAATAGGTATGTACTCAGTTTTCCTGGGATCGCCGTTGAATGTCTTGCTGATGCACATGACCTGCTATACAGAAAGAACTCCCAGAAGCCAGGCGACGAACTCATCCAGAGATTTCAAAAGACTTTCTCTGATGTTGTTCCTCAAGTCCCCAATAGTCAGACAGCGTCTTTTGGTCAAATCCCTGCTGGCCCAATCACTCCGGCTAAGTATTTTAGACCCTCTTCTCCATCTGCCCATCTTCCCTCCTGGTCGTCACGAAAATCGTTGTTGTCCTGAGTGGAAACTGACTGTATTCTTCGACTTAGACTCAGTATGGAGAGTGGTGACTTGAAACTTCATGATGCCACGCCTCGTCCGGGCCAGGATATGAGATACGCGCCGTCTTATGTTGACCCTAACTCACTTTCCTTCATAAATCCCTTGACTCAACCGCATGGCTACTATACGCCGAACTCAGGCGGGCTCAGTGCGGTGTTCCACAGCCAAGCGGGCGATCTTCATACTCCTATGGGAATGAACATGATCACCCCTCTTACCCTGCCGCAGCAGCTTGCTAGCGCCACTATCAATGCTGATACTACAGCCATGGGCCTCGACCAGTTCAATCAGCCGTACATCGCACCACATTTCCAGAATCCGCAACCCTTTGCTCAGCAAGCTCCATTCGCGCCTACATTTGTCCACCGTGATTCAGGTTACGATGCAATGGATGAATCTGTGGATGAACTGTCACTAAATGACGTGGATATGCAGGGAAACGCCCATCCACACATGATTCCGTCCATGCTGCAACGTGACCAAGTCGATGTCCAAACTCCCGGCGAAAAGTAAGCTAGCATGTCCCCTTCCGTCAGTCGTGTATCTAACCGTGTTAAATCCTAGATTCCGTTACCACGTCACATTACGGGCGCCTACAGCAATGGTTCGAGACCAAAACGAGGTACCAGTATCCTACCTCAACAAGGGTCAAGCATACTCCGTTTCTGTCGTTGACTCTGCTCCTCCGCCCCCGATGAACGGTCAGCCAGTAAAATACCGGACTTACATTCGTGTCTCATTCCAAGATAAGGAACAAAGATCGAAGCCCGCTGCTTGCTGGCAGTTATGGAAAGAAGGCAGAGGGCTGAACGAGGCGCATCAGCGTGGTGGCAAGCTGCAGGCTGTTGAATACGTTGACCCCATCCAGGGAGGTGTTGACGACCAAAAAAACCGACAGGTCCAGCTTGAGTGCTCTTCCTTCGACGGATTTTGCGTGACCTGGACGACCAGCCCAACAACCGGAGCGTCGGAGTGTGCTATCTCTGTTCGGTTCAACTTCCTTTCAACTGATTTCAGCCACTCTAAAGGTGTGAAGGGCATTCCAGTCCGACTTTGCGCCAAAACAGAGATGGTTTCTCCAGGTAATGCGGATCCAGCGCAAGGTAAAGAGGCGGAAGTTTGCTATTGCAAAGTGAAACTATTTCGTGACCATGGTGCAGAGCGAAAACTGTCTAATGACGTTGCCCACGTTAAGAAGTCTATTGAGAAACTCAGGCAGCAGATCGCTCAGGCTGAAATGGGAGCGGGCAACTACGGGAAGCGGAAGCGTAGTGGTGGCTCGATTGCACTTAAAGGCTCTGACGCTCGCCCTGCGAAGATCACAAAACACAAGCGGACATGGTCGATGGGCTCCCAAGATGGTGACAGACTATCGATGGAAGATGATCTGCATATAAAACTCGCTTTAATGCAAGAGATGTTCACATCTACCCGACCAGTGAGCATTCTTGGCTTGCAAGGTGATGAGCAGGACGACCCCGATCTTTATCCGGTTCAACTCCCCGAGCCTCGTGATTTTGTCAAGAAGGAGGGCAAGAGTGGGCCTCGGTTCAGCATTGACACATCGGCTGGTTTCCCGACCTTGTCTCCGACGAACAGTTGCATCTCGTTGAGCTCAACTTGCCATACTCCGACCGTTCAATCACAAACCGGTTTATATTATGATTCAGGCTACCAATGCTCGGTCAACACATCTGCAGAAAACTCCCGGCCAGGTTCCGAAGTTTGCGGAGACAAAGTTGTTTTGAAGCATCCGATAAAAATCCAGAGGGTTGCGAATGGAGATGGGGATATGCCCATGGGATTCATTGAGGCGGTGGATATCGACCCAACGTATAGACCACCCGCCGAACGCCAGCCCAAGCCCAGTAAGTATTGTGAAATAAAACATGCGTTATGGTATCCTTGCTAACCGTGGCTTAGTTGCATGTTTTTACATTCGATTCCCACGCAATGATCAAGCCAAAGATGATTATTACCGTGCCGTTTATCTGACAGAACGGACCGTGCGCGATTTGATGGAGAAGATCTCTGTCAAACAACGCATAGATCCGCAGCGTATCGTGCGCGTGCTTCGAGTCAATAAAAATGGCCTGAAGATCATGGTTGACGACGATGTGGTTCGCGAGCTGCCTGATGGCCAAGACATGGTGGTTGAGATCTCAGAGGCCGCTGCTTTGGACGACGCAACAGCCATCGATTCCGACAAGAGCTCTGGTGTTGAGCTGAAGCTAAGCTACTAACTACTTTACTGGTCCGGCTGTGTCTTCCTAGAGGTTCTAGTCTGAAAACGCCTGCTTCTAAATTATTTTTTTTTTTTTTTTCTTTTTCTTTTTCTTTTTTTTTCTTTTTCTTTTTCTTTTTCTTTTTCTTCTTCTTCTTTCTCTTTTCTCAATTCACGTTGGCAATGATAATTACTAAAGCAAAAGCGGTCCTTCCCGGGCCGCCCTGTTTTTTCTTATCGGCGCCTGGTGCGCATCAAATCGACTCGGTCCCTCACCATCATTTTAGGTCTTTAATACCTTCATTTATGTTCTTCTATTTTCATTTCATTTATATTCGTTCTGGAGTTTCGGTTGTGCGTTTTGTTGGGGGCGTTGGATACGGGGATAATACACGAATCTCCGAGCAATGATACCCTGTCGTTATATGAGTTTTTGATCATTTTTGCGATTCTCAACTTCTTGTGCCATATTTACGATATCCTAAATCCTATCTGCACACGAATGTCTTCTTTGTTTCTCTCTCCTCACTCTGTCTTCCCCTTTCTAGGCTGGTGGGAGTACACGTCCACAAGCATTGTTATTTGCTTCATGACTTTGTTGTTCCGAGGCGAATCGAATCAAGGGCTCAGCATACGATATAGATACCCTGTTCCGTTTATATGATACTTGGGCATGATTGTTTTTGTTACACTTTGCAAGCCTTACGTTTCGTTTTTGAGCATGGACTGGTTTGTCTGTTCAATGGGGTTTATGCTCTAACTCGTATGTGTTACCATTCAATTTCTTAGTCGGCCTATGACCCTGTCATGATTTGTGCAGGGATGTGGCCGGCTCCTGTTGGCATGATATAATCTCTTCTGTTGGAATGTCTTGAACGACGCAGTATCAACTATTGATCATATGAACCGCTCAGAAGCGGAGGATTGGGATATATGACGTGTTTTGTGCACCAAAGTCTAAGCTCAGAGTATACAGATCAAGTCTAGAAAAAAATTATAGTTGCGTTATTTTGAAAGCTCATATGACATGTGTACTTTTGTTATTTTCGTTATTTTACCCCCGAACATCCCCGCCGACATAGTCCGAGTTGAGAACATTCCAAGGTGATTGAAAGGTCACGTGTGAACGCTTCGCAAAAGCGGCTGCATTGGCGGGCCGTACTAGTCCCTCTTCCGTGAAGCAGAGCGACTCCGATTCTGCACCCTAGTGCTGAGTTTCTGTTTAGTGTGATCTGTCACTAATATCAGTATTAAGCATAATCCTTCTACATGATAATGTTATCTTCGAGACCTAACTGTAGTCTTCAGGCGGGGATTTAAAATAAGGATGAATGGGTACTACTCAGTACTAATACGCGTTGCCGAGGGTGCAGGGGAAACTACCCCAATGACCGATTGTTACTCCAATCGACGAAGGTTTGCATTCCATACTCCAAATTAGATTGAGGAATCTAGAACCCGAGCGTCGATGTGAACATTCGTCGGGACGATCATACGCTTCGGGATCTGCTTTGGTGGCCCAAATTGGGAAGTACGCCGTGACCACATGGCCGAACCTTTTTCTGAAGCTAGTTCATCAATTAAGTTCTGCATGCGATGTCCATCTTGCCTGGATTGGGCCAAAACCACATTCTATTTTTGAGATTGAACAACCACGGGAGCCCCATGCAAGGTGCAACTGTGGCCTCTGATAACTGAGACAAAGTCTGCGATCTTACTTATATTGCGTATCGAATATTTGTTCAGGTTGTGTTCTTCAGGGGTCATCCGTCATGCGCTGGAGGATCATGGACGATTGTATACGGAGAGGACCTGATTTCGAATTTCTAACCAATCATTGATCGCGGATCCGAGACGGTAAGGGTAAGATAGTAGTTGTCCACCTTCCATGTGGTTTCCCCATCAACAAATTCTCGATTTGATTCGTTCTTACATTCCTTTTATCAATTTGTCCGAGGAGGAGACGCGCAAGCTGGCCCATAAGATGCTCAATTCTTCTTATCTACGCCAATTGACCTATTTTCCAACCCATTCGGACCAGGGGGGCATCTTGAAAGGTCTAGATCGGTTATCTTTTCCGTAAACGCGGCTGGAAAAAAAGGCACCAATGGAGGTCTGACATCATAGCTACCGTTTTTTCACTCACGAATTGTCTTGGGGTTCTCCTGATGTCGTCATAGTTTGAAGCCGACTCGACAAATTTCCTTGGAAGAACGAATTGGCGGTAAATTGGCGCGTGCTCCCCACTCGGGTCGTGCCGATGTGGGCCTGCAGACCTGTCCATGTAACAATCACTAATTTAGCCTGGAACGGTTTTTCCGTACGTACGAGTGTACACCCGTACGTATGTATATCCATTGCGACGGAAACCAGACGCTATACGGTATTCGTATTTCATAGCGTCCGTGGGTGGTTGTGCCCTATCCTGGGACTACTTTGGTATGTGTTACACTTGGGATATCGTTCAGAAGGTTGGAGAGAGACTGTTTGGGGTCTTGTAATGCAATTGTACATTCGATAAATGAATACTCGCGTTGTGCGATCGACTTCGGGATCTTTCCTTTCGTTCGATTTCGTATCGCATCCATATCCCCGAATTGTGGACAGAGTCACAGCGGCTTATTTCGCAGGAAGGTCGTCTTGATTTTAGCTCAATTAAGCTCATCCTAGTTTGAACCAGTGGCATTACGGGCGGGTTACCCTGGGCTGGTACTCCGTAATGTACGGGACCCGAGGGTCTGGCTAGACAGGACCCCGGCCCAGTTTCTCCCTGTATATCATAAAAGACTGGAGTGATTGGCTGATCCTGACGTGCAGAGAACTAGCACTGGATGGGTTAGAGGCCCCCTGCTGGGTGTCTTGGTCGATCTGATCGACTTCACGTTTTGTGTGTGGCAAATCTGTGCACCGATGGTGGATACGATGCTAAGGGTGGCTTCGGCACCGTTCGAGGTGGAGGTAGAATCGCTGGATTTTTTTTTTTACGGTCGAACGGGCTCTAGCCAGGGTGCACTAAGGGTCTATGTTTCGCATAGTTGTTATGCGAAACTAATCCTGTGTTGGCGGTTTCAATTCCATTGTGGCCGTTGAGGTCCACCTCCGATGAAGCTGCCCTATCAGTCCAAGCCACCCAATTGTTGCCTTAGACATCCATTTACTTTCTCAATACAATCTGTTTCCTATACTCGAGTAGTGTCTGGGGATTTTAAATGGTTTATTGTCCTCTCGTGTGATACGTTGAGCTTAGCTTGTCTACATGTGTAACTCTGTAAATCCGGCGTCGAAGTTGCCATCCCCCAGTATATCCTTTGTTGTTGTTGAAAAAGTCCCAATCTTCAGGTAGCACATGGACTTTCAATGTGCTACCAGTAAAACCACCAAGAGAAATGCTCCTCAGATTCTAATTCCTGCTGCAGATGCATATGCATACACATATGTGTGTATGTTCAAGATGTGCCCTGGAAGACTTCACTTAGGCATCTCGCCCTCACATTTGATACTATACTTAGTACTATCGACGGTGAATGTCGAGTCACCTGTATTTTGTCCAGACAATGGCAGTCAGTTCATGCCTTCCCTTCTGGGAAGGTTTTTTTTCTTTTCGTTGCACCTTCTGTCCAGTGCAAGAGGGTGGTGTCACGGGCAATGCCTCTCTCCCCCTCTTTCTTTTCTCTGCTCGTCTTCCTTTCTCCCTCCTCCTCTCTTCTTCTCCAACTTATCCATCCACTTCACTCTTCACGCTCGCTTTCAGCTATCGAGACTTTTTTTTCTTATCAGTACAGCTTTCTCTCTGAGCCTGTCAACTTCATTTCCCATTCTCTCCCAGCCTCGGTGTGCTTTCAAAGCTCCATTCGTTCGATATGGCTTCCAACTCGTCCTTCAAGCTTCTCATGTTCCTCGCTGTCTTGGTTCTCGCGGCCATGGTTCCTGCCTTGGGTAAGTATAGTACAGTTAAGGAGATTGCCAACAAAACACACTACTTACATTGATAGATGTCACAGAGAATCTTGGCAATATCTACGACGATGACCACCTGCTGGGCATTTTTACTTGTAAGTTCCCCATATCACACACAAAAGATGATGATATGTCTGATTATAGTGCACTCGCTAGTTGATGAACCTCGTACTTTGGTCCCCCGCGGTGGTAAGTATCCCGGCTCGTGTGCTAGTTCTGAGGCTGCCATTAGTTACAGGCAATTGCTAACTAAGTATTCTCCAGGATTCGCAACCGTCACGGTTACAGACACTGTGTGTGCTCCTCCGCCCGTGGCCACCACTTCTCAAAGCACGGGTACCACTTCTGGAGCCCCGGGTGCTCCTCCGGCCCCTACTGTTACCACCCTTTCTGAGACTACTGTGGTGACTGGCACTGCTCCTACTGGCACTGGCCCTGCCGGCACTAACCCTACGGGTACGGGACCCACTGGTGCTGGTTCCACTGTAGCTGGCCCTGTTATCACCGCGACTGGAACGACTCTATCGACTGGAACTCAAAGCAGCCCTCCTACTGGAACTGTTTCCTCATCAGTCTCCACTAAGTCTTCTAGCGGGCCCAGCACTGCTCACCCAACTACCTCCCAATCTACAGAGCAAGCTGGTACCACCGCCACTGCCACTGCCAGCGGCGGTCAAACATCCACCGTTGCCCCGACTTCGAATGAAGCGGTTGTGCAGGGAAGAATGAGCAACGTTTGGCTGGTCCTGGCGATGACCTTTGTTGGCTTTCTGATGATCTGAGCGCCCGTTGACATTGTAGTGCTGGGTGCCTACTCATGACGTTGGTAATTTCATAGGGGTCTGGTGTTACAGAATTGATTGTGTTCAGCAGCTTATGGGATGACTGGTCATGGCTTTCCTTGTCGTATTGAGAGATCGCGTCATGGTTGGTTTTCTGTTGTTACAAGCTTGCTACGGGGTGCATTAGTGACTACACTCCCTGCTCCCATTAATATTGAGACGATCCATGTTTGTTCACGGAGCGGCCAGGTTCCGCCTAATCTAAAGAAGACTCTTGAAATTCTCATATTACTTGCACTGTAATTGGTACTACTATGGGTATCTCCTAAGAAACAAAACTATACCGTCTGTAGTCGCGCCAGGGAGCTATGTAGCGGAACCAGCCGTCCTCCACCCACATCGATATTAACATGCACCAAAGCATCTCCGAGAATAACACTTGTGGAAGTGCTCTCAGCAAAGTCTGTACAGAGACACTGTTGATCCGTTTAAGTATCAGTTTCCCCGATCGCTTCAATCTCCTTCGCAAGAGCACAAATCCGGCATCCATCGCCAATTCGGTCCCGGAGAAGCCGGGCAGTGGTGACCTTGGGGCCAACCGTCCGGGATGTGGACATCGAGGGCTCGTCCAGTGTCGGTGTACGCGGTTGCCGGAACGACTTTGGAGTTTGTGTAGCTGAACGACTGTCCGGCGTGGTATCATCGGAGGGTTCAGATGCATGAATGTGGGAAAGATGGAAGATGTGTCCGCAGGCGAACCCAACAAGAATCTCTTTCTCTGCCATTACAATAACCATTAGCTTCAAGATCGAGGAAAGAAAACGGTGGAAGAAAGGAGCAAAAAGAACGACTACAAGTATAAAACGAAGATAACTCTTACCATTGGCATGGAAAGGAAGTTGACAACCTGCACATCTCCCGACTTGCGTCGGAGTATGTGCTGGTACGGAGGTCTTCTCAGTGCCGGCGTCACTCTTCACTTCGTCTTTCTCGGTTACTCCGGACAGCGTAGCTGCTGATGATGCTGGACGCTTTTCTTCTTCAATAACATTGAACTTGATGCCTCGTCGCTGACCTCGACGTAACGTGTCCATGCCCACTGCGACCTCGCTTTGGAGGACTTTGGCGGCGCCTTGGCTGATACTTGCCTGGAGATCGTGTTCTCGGATCAAGTGCGACAGGCCCTCGCGCAGACCTTCGATTTCTAGTCCGCTAGGGATCCGTCGGACGAGCTTGATTGGGTCGATGGCTGTACCAGCCTCCACGAGGAGACCGTGGATGAAACGTGGCTTGTCCATCGAGTAGTCGAGGAGGTCCTCCCAGAGGTCGGGTTCGCCTTGGGACTTGGCGAATGAGATGGCTTGTGATACATCCTTTAATTCGGAGAGGATGAGGTTCAGGGCTCGTTTTGTTTGACCCATCTTTGATAGGAGGTAGATGAGCTCGTGTGTAAAGCGACGGCCTTCGCATATGGTGACTGCCAAGTCGAATGTGTAAGCGGTGCTAGTTTGCAAAAACTCCATCAACAATGCACGGTCGTAGTTTGCGAAAAGCTCCACTGCTGTGTCGGCGAAAGTGTCAACTAGTGCTTTCCCTTCGTCGGCTGCCAATTTGCTCGCGGCGTCCCGGATGTGAGCGAAGTGGCCCCTTCGGGGTTTAGTAGCGCCATGTGGTAGAGACTCTCCTCGCCAAAGAGCCCGCAGATAGAAATAGAGGAATAAAAGCCGGTTCGCTGCTTTCAGCTGGTTGACAACGGTCTCTGGACGGACAATTCCTGTATATGCTTCGCTCACGAGGAGCTTGATAGGCTCTGCTGTGAGCTCCTCCAGCTCGGATTTGGGTGCCGATTTGAGCTGCTCCTTGGACACACGGATCATGATGAACGCTGGAATATCGTCGGAGACTGCATCCAGTAAACGATGCTCTCTTGTCAAAGCCATAGCCGTATCCGCATCTTGGAGTCGGACATAACAACGTAACGCTTCACCATAGTGACCACCGGCTAGATACAGCTTAGCAAGACTATTCATCAAGATGCGCCACTCATCCGAATCGGGTATGATAGATCCTGATCCAAGTTGCTCTTTAATGACCGATATGATTCCGGCAACATCAAATAGGTCGAACGGCCAGGAGTCTATAAGCTCACTAAACCTATGTCTGTCTTGAGTGGCATAATGGCCAAGGATGGTTTCATAGATTGCTGAAGATAGGGGTGGGTGCATATCGGTTGGAATGGCAGGTGATATTTCATCCAGCTTGTCGCGCTTGATGAAAGTCCAAGCCCAATGTTCCCAACGTGGCGCAGTATGAAGTGCTTTCACACAAACCTCAGCCGCCTCCTTCCAGTTATCCGCCTCAACTAACTGCTGTATCCATAGCTCACCAATACGGCGCTTTTCTTGCTCGGCAACAGAAATGATTCCTCGGCCGGTGGTTGTCGTGGAAGACCTATCATCAGCTAAGAATTCGCCAAGGGTAGTTGGAGCTCTTGCCAAAGGAGCAAACATGGCATCGCTCTGTTCACTTGCAGATCCGGCTGCCTCGGGATGCTCATCGATGAGCTTCCATGCTTCCTCGTATTTCTCGTGTGCATCCAGCCAAGACAGGCGATCTGCGAGATCTCTCTTCAGTGCAACAACACAATCATACGGACTATGTATGAAGATCTTGGTCCCCACATTCCCTGAGATATCTTGTATCTCTTTAGATAAGGGCTCCTCTACAGGTACCCGTCGGGAGGCATAAGTACTGGGTGCTCTACTAGAACCTTTGTCGCCGCTGCTAGTCGAACTGCGAATACTGGCACCCGAACTGAACAAGCGTGCAGGATACATCGTTGCATCCCAGATGCCACTCCCGAGAGCTTCCAATGTACCTTTCTGGGAAACGGATACAGTTGTCTTCCAGGGCGGTAAAACACACATATGATAGTCGGAAGAAGTAAGATTCTCATAGCGGCTGACTGAAAGGGTATCTGCACTGAGCTCTTCTTTGGTTTCAATATCAATTATCCGAAGCTCAGGCTCTAACCCTCTTGGCCGATGACGTCCTCTGGGATGGAGGACTCCATGTTTGGACCGTTCGTCCCCTGAAGCATCCCCTTCAGCTTCGATGTAGGCGAGAACTACCAAAAGGCTGGGAGTATATAATGAGATTCCAGATATAACACAGTCGGTCCGCAGTCTAAAGATCTGTTAAAAATCGGTCAAATCCAGGACTTCAGAGACTTACATTGTAGAGACCTCTACAGATCCAATCCTTTGGTCTCTGTTGTTCTTGCTCGGCCGGTCAGGATAAACTTCAATTACCCAGACCGTACCACCCCAGCCCACTACTAGCTTCTCTACCCTTTCTTTGGTGGGTGTAACGGTTGTGTGGTCGTGGAGAGATGTCTCGCCTTTGTGCTTCGGCGTCTCCTCGCTATCAAGCGCGGCGTCGTCAACCCATTCAGCGCGAGCCTTCCAAACACTAGACATCTCTTCCCATCCAGGACGGTTGGGGCGGTCAATGTGACTGATGCGTTTCCAGGCATATTCTGAGTCAGATGAATCTAAGTGAAGGTTTGATCGCATGATTTTGATTCCTTCTTCATTGACCCAGACGACGAATTTCCCAGACAATGACCATTTTATCGTGCTAATAGCTCCTTCGCCACTATGTAATATGGTATCCTTGCCGGTGTTGCTCCCAAGGCCAATAGAGCCAAGCCAGCTCGTAGCTGCAGCTGCAGCACCCCCCATCGTTGTCGAATTCGTACTTGCCCCCACTCGGCCACCAGTAGTAAGAATCAGGTCACCTGCCCGGCCACCGGATAAGAATGTTCTGTCACTTTTGTACTCTGGTGATAGTGCGACAGCTTGTACAGGCCGGCCAAAGTTGCGCAAGAGAACGTCTTTGGGATCCACAAGAGACGCAACACACACATTACCATCTATGGAAGACGTCGCTATATATATCGAGTTTGAGGGTGTAGAGGATAGCGCTGGGTGTGTGTTCGGCCTTGGCCTGCCCCGAAGGCTGGAAGCGCCGGATGATGGTCTGGAGTTGTGGTCCTGTGCTTCATGAAGCCTAATGCTGTCGGGTTTAATGTTCGGTAACGGTGGAGGGAATGGCGAGACCGATATAGAAGTGACGCTAGCAGAGTGTGCATGGTACACACGGAGAGATTGGAACAGAGGTAGTGACAACGCATGCTGTTGGATGTTAGTTGTGAAATGTGCCTGAGTTGGCAGCCGGGCAACATACAATATTACCGTTATGCGTTCCAATTATCTAGACAAATTCTCAGCTTCAGCTAGCATCATCATAATCACAGAAATCATACCAGCTTGTCTCCAGCAGCGAGGAAAGAGCTCGTTGCATCTCCGTTGCGGTACACCGCTCCCAAATGCTTCGTCAAGTACGCATATTTCAGGTGTGGCTCCTCTTCCTCCTCCTCGTCCTCTATTTCCTCTTCCTCTTCACTATTATCCTCATGCTCATTGTCATCTTGGCCCTCGTCCTCGTTGTGCTCGTGCTCGTGCTCATTTCCTGCCAATCGATCTGGGTGATTGGGGTGGGTACTGGACTTGTGAACGTTCTGTCCGGCCGATACCTCCAAGTCGGAGCCATCCTGACGGATATCATCCGTCGCCTCAGTCGCGCCAGGCGCGTCCATGGCGAGAGCCTTTACCGTACCTGATGGAGCTATGCTGGAGTGTCACCGATGCAAGAAAGCATGTCCGGGATGTTGGGGTATGTCGGGGGACCGGTTACTAAGCACCACCTCTAACTGATTTCAGGTTAGCTCCAGTTACATCACCGAGAGCCAGTTCTTTTACTTCCGCAGAACCGCCGCGGTCTTTCAAACTTAATTGATTTCAGATCTTCAACGGCCGACCGTGTTTGTCATGGCACTAGAATTCAGTTAGGTATTGACATAACTATCTTAATTTCTACTTTGCCAAAGTTTTCGTTTCTTCCAATTGCGTAAATGTTCGCAAAACCCTTCGTTGGCTCCATTTGCAAAAGACCCGCAGTGACCAGGCTTGTGAAGCAGCCCCGGAGCCAATACCTTCATGCCACATCACCCTTCAGCCTCCCTCGACGCAAGGACTTCTTCTCTTCCAATGCGTACCTGACCCAGAAACAATCAAAAGCTGGAGATGTGAGCGAGGAGCCAGGGCAAGAATTCCAGAAGCAACGGAGAAGAGGAGGCAGATCGCCGGCAGCGCCAACCTCGTTACGGAGAGTCGCGGTTGAGGCACAAAGATCAAAAGATGGCATTCTCTCCAAAGCTATGCTCAAAGAGCAAGGGCTCTATCAAACAAAGGTTCTAATCAACGTGTCTCGATAGTACTCTCAATCGCTGATTTTTTGATTCATGAGCGACAGGTTGTGACGGCTTATGCGGTGGCCGAACAATTCAACATCCGCAAAGCGCGGGAAATTCTTCAAGAGAAAGGCTATGAGCCAGATCCATTTGATACCGGCCTTTACCCCCAGGTGGTTCATGTTCAGGTCCCTTTAGACTCCATTCGCCGCGTTAGCAACCCGGCCACCACGGATTTGGCTCCCAACGAAGTTGGCGATATTTTCGTTTTCCCCTCGGGTACCGTTGTGGCGTGGTCTCTCCCGGAAGGCTTCACGTCTTTCCTCGCAACTAGGACCTTACTACCTGCAGCCGAAAGACCTCATCTTGATAGCTTGGAGACGGAAGATCTCGAGTATGTGGAGGATCCGCAACGAGATAGCAGCAGCATAAAGGGCGATACCATTATCCTAGGCACCAAACCAAGCAACAATGAAACAAGCCCGCAGCTTGATCGACAGCCTGTGGATACGGTTTTAACAAAAGTGGCATTCTCCTCTGGGCTGGCTCGGAGCACAAAATTGGCAGTGTTGGAAACACTCCTGTCAAATTATTTCGAATCAACTAGATCAATACCTACACTATTGTCACAAGGCTCTCGCCTTCCATACACAAGAGACTTTATCCTTCGAAAAACAGGGCAGTTATTGAGCGTACGTGCCCAGTTGAATCTTTATTCAGAGCTCACGGACTCCTTGCCGGACCTCTTCTGGGATAGCCGGCATGAACTTGGGTTGGAGGGATACTACGAACAGGTAGGAAGAGCGTTGGATGTCGGAATTCGCATCAAGCTCTTGAATGAAAAGATGGATTATGCGCAGGAGATAGCAAGCGTCCTCCGGGAGAGGCTAAGTGAGACACACGGACTGCGGCTTGAATGGATCATCATCCTCCTCATCGCAGTTGAAGTCTGCTTTGAGGTTCTGAGAATGTGGAAAGAGCGAGCCCATGAGCAAGAGTTACAGAAGGAAAAGGCTATAGATGCGGTGAAATCTTGATAGCCTGCAAATGTGTGTATATGTATATATATAAACGACCTAACCTTACATGATACCCCTCTCATTTTTTTGGATGATTTCGAACTCCATTCTATACATAAAAATCAACTTTGTCATGTGATGGGGTCAGCTTTAACCCGTACCAATATGTTGAGATATAGGCCCTTACATATCAATACCGGCGGAATAGAAATCCGCCGGACTTTTGCTATGTTTGGCGGCTGGTACCGGGTATAAGAGAAAGGGAAGAAAACAAAATCCATTGAACGAGGGTGCCAGAAACCAGGAAAGCAGTCTGGTCATGAGATTGGTTATCAATAGTTGGGAGCTTCTATAGCTTCTCCAGAATCTCCACAGCTTAGCTCAGTTAAGGTTATCTAGCTTCATTAGCCTATCAGCTGACGGATCACATGTGGCGATCCAACTTAGTCATCGGTCATAGGATCACGGGGTACGACGTCTATCTCGAGCTATCTTATTTATGTCCTATCATCTACTTCTCCTATTCATCTAATCGAGTGAACTACAACAGATACTTGTTTTAGCTCACCACTCCAAGTCCTTGACAGGAGCTAGAGCGCGAAATACGCCAACTTCCCTACTAGCAGTAGTATATTACCAGGATGCTACAAGGAATTCCAGGGCCACAGCAGGTGCTAAGCGCCTTGACGGGGACCCTGGGACTTTCAAGTCTCCTTGGACCCGGAATTGAATCCTCACAGAACAGCTTTCAACACTGCTCTAAGGCTGAACTGAGCTGCGCGACTCCGTATCATGGCCAGGACAAATGCTGCTTCAACTATCCCGGGGGGCAGTTCCTTCAATCGCAGTTTTGGGACGCCGACCCGGCCATTGGACCGGAGGATTCCTGGACTATCCATGGCTTATGGTGAGACTCTTACTAGGGGGATTGATGTGTGTAACTGGAACACTGACTCCTGGCTTTTTCCAGGCCAGATTACTGTAATGGAGGTTACCCTCAATTCTGTGATTCAAAAAGGCGGTATAGCAACATCTCCCTGATTCTGACTGACTCAGGTAGAGGGGACCTTCTGGATGAGATGCGAATTTTCTGGAAAGACTGGAAGGGCGACGACCCGAATCTGTGGGAGCATGAGTGGAACAAACATGGAACATGCATCAGTACCCTAGAGACTCACTGCTACGACATATACTACCCGCAACAGGAAGTGGTGGACTACTTTGATAAGACAGTGGAGCTCTTTCACGGATTGCCTACACACGAGGTTCGTGTGCCTGTAAAGCTTTGGATTCCGTATCGCACCTCCGCGACTAGATAACTAATTCTTACTAGATCCTTGCCGGTGCTGGGATTGTTCCTTCTTACACAGAGACCTACTCCCTAAGCGAGATCCACGACGCTCTAGTGAAGGCCCATGGGGCCGAAGTGGTGGTTAGATGCCGCCACCACAACCTGAACGAGGCTTGGTATTTCTTCAATGTCGCCGGGCCTTTGCAAACGGGAAAATTCATCCCTGCCAACCCAGGTTTGCTACCCTAGTCTCATTCCAATTATCTAGAAAGGTATACGATGTCTAACCGCCCACACTAGATGGTCAAACATCCAACTGCCCTTCCAAGGGTATCCGGTATCAGCCAAAGACACCTCGAAAAGATGAACCAACCAAAACACGAGGACCCTCGGAGCCAACAAGTACCGGTACACCGAACTCGAAAAGAGGGAACCTGATCGTCACAACACAAGGCCAACAAAGAGGCTGTATAATCAGCCGCGGAACCTGGTTCACAGCAGGGACCTGTGCAACGTTCCGAATTGAAAAGGCTTCTGGTTTGTCTTCTACATCTCGTTGTACACGTAAGCAAAGTACAATTCCCTGAAAATGCGCTAACGAGATACACATCGTAGACGAGACATTCACATTGCAGTCCAGTAAGGGCAAGTGTTCTTTTGAAAAAGACACGTTCAGCTGCGGTCCTCGGATCAGGAACCCAGTTGAGTTCAGTGTAAGTGTTTTGATCTGCCATACTTCTTTTCCAACTCAATTCTCACATTTCTTCTAGTTCCAGGATGGCAAGCTCTCTTACCGGGGAAATACGACCTTCTTCGCGGACAAGGCACCTAAAGGCCCTACAAAGAGCAAAATCTATGCGTCGGAAGAGGAACACCCGATTGAGCTGACGATATCATGGAGAGGAAGTCATTAACGGCTCCTGTTTCCGTGTTTTTGCCCTGCATTGCATGATGTGACCGGGTATTATTTGTGTTATACTACTTAGGCATGGTTTATAGAACCCTATAGATTGATTACTGAAACATAGACGTTTCCAGACTCACTATAACCGAAATGCTCTTTACATGTAAATCTCTTTTGTTTTGTTTTGTTTTGTTTTATTCAGTGGATCTATTGCAGGCCTAAAGTACAGGTGGGAATGGCCACCAAGAAAGACGATGTACCCAACAGAGAAAGTTCATACCCATTTAGTACAGTCTCGAGTCTTCAAAAGCAAATCACATGAACGTCATATAAACTCGTGAATAAAAGGAACGAAGGAATATAAGGCGTGAAGCATAACAAAGGAAAGGATGACCTGCAGAACTCCGTAAAAATTGTCAAAAGTCTTTCCCACAAGTCCCAGAAGTTGTCGTACATCGCTGAGCAAGTCACATAAAAGCAAAATGAAAATAAAGCCACATTGAGATGAAAAAGAAAGATCGAAATGCCCGAAAAGTTCTGTCACAGATGTCGTTGGTAGTGGAAGTTGATCGTTGAAAAGTTTTGATGAGTCGTAAATTGTACATAGTTTCGTCGCGCCATTTTTTAAAGTTCGTTTGTCATATACATGGTTTCCAGTCGTCTATATCTCAGTCATGAAATTTGCTCACATTCACCATTATTCGAGTGTCGTTGCGTCGTCAGTCTCCATCAGTCTTTTCATGTCTATAAAATCTCCTTTGAGAGTGCTTCACTCCAAGAAGAATTCCCTTGTCATAACGTCCGATGGTTGTTCGTCCATCTGGAACTGGAAAGCAAAGAAATCGTCACTCATTGAGGGACCGTTAGAGAAACCTTTGCTTTGAAACAAATCCATGCCGTTGTCAAAAGCGGGACCGTTCACGTAATCAGGGAATGCCGCCATGTCAGGGTCGGTTAAGCCAGGGAACTCGTGCTTGCTGAAGCTTGTAGATGGATCTTGGTTGATGAAGATGTCTAGGTCTGAGCCATTTGATGATTCGGTCAAAGTGGGCACGGTGTGTGGAGAAGATAGGGCATGAGTTGTTGAGTTTGTAGCGTTTGTGTAGGGGCAGGCTTCAGGGTCCGAAATTAAAGGTAGACCGGATTCTTCAATGATCCTTTCCAGAGGTCGTTTAGATGGAGACAATGGTGGCATTTCATCCTCAGTGCTGGGTGTAATCGATCGCTGGCTGTGGGCAGGTGATGGTCTGTTTCTTATGCTACCGCCAGGAGAGGCGGGAGGTGTGAAAGTCAGGACCTCAGGGGGCAATGAATAATTAACATTGCTGAACATTGGCATTTCTCCCACCGGACTAGAACCCTGCAGGCTCATGTTTTCGAAGACTTCCGAGGGCGGCGAATTGTGCGAAGTGTCTGATCCAGAAGAGTCAAATGACGACTTTTCGGCGATTCTCTGGCGCGTCCTGGAGGATTTCTCTTGTCTTTCATCCATTTCAGGCCGGTGCTTTCTCGGACGACCGCGTTTGGTGGTCTTGCGCACGATACCCTTGTAGCCGCCAATACACATGCCGCGTTGCCGATGCCGAGTCAAGGCATCATGTCGGGCGAACACATTACCACAGAGGCATTCATATGGTTTGTCACCGGTATGTATCTTGGCGTGGCGCTTAAGGTCGTGTCCGCGGACGAAGCATTTATCGCAGTGATCACACTTGTACTGGCGATCTCCAAGATGTGTTTGGACATGGGACTTGATGTTCTCTTTCCTTCCGAACCGGCGTTCGCAACCGGGGTGTAGGCATACCCATTTTCCATCTTCTGGGTCAGGGCCATGAATGTATGACGCTATCTCGTCAATGGTGACACCAGTTTCTTTAATAGAGGCATGGACCCGGGCGTCAAGATTAAGGCTGTCAATAGATGCTACCCTTGGAGAAAGCTTGGGTTTGGCCGAGCTCGGGGGCGCACTTGGGGTCTTCTTTGGAGTCATACGGCTAGGTGTTGCAGGGTAAATAGGAATCTTCTGCGCCTTACCACTGTCTGCAAGGTGCGGCATGGAGGCAAGGTCTGGTGACGAATTGAAAGGGGATGTTGCTGACGACGACGATGTTGAAGAGTGGCTAGATGAAAAACTTTCAGACTTTGACATTTCAAAACTGGAACCCTGCTGGCAGTTAAACACATCGAAACTATCCACCTCGAAGGATGCTGTATTTGGGGGAGAGGGCATATCAATCTTTTGCTGGGAGAAGGTCGTCCCAGCCACTCCTTGAAGAGACTTAGCACGTTGCATGTACGACGGCTGGGCTGAAACGGGAACAGACAATCTCTGCTCCTTGGTGGGGGTTGGCTGCATGTCGCCACCATACTGCACAAGATCCACTGTTTTCTTGAATGGTGTTGTCGCAGGGGTAATGGGAAGGTAGTCTTTAAGTTTCATCAGTGGGGCTTGTCTCCTGTAAGTAATATCAGGGCACTTACGTGCAGGTTTCGGCGTATGTGGTCTTTGCGCGGGACTGACATCCGACTGCACTGATAGTCGTCTCATATCTGCAGGGATTGCGTTGGTCTGGTGCGGAAGTCCCGTTGGGAGGTTGTCGTGTGGGTAGAAATCCCAAGCGCCATTCTCCATGAGCTGTGCTTGCTGCAACTGCTGTTGCTGAATCAGATTGAGATGGAGGTTCATCGGCCGACTCTCCAGCGCCGGGGTCTCGGCCTTGGCGAAGGCTGGGCTCATGTATCCCATACTTGGTTGGGTTTGCAATTCTTCAGGACTGAAAGTCTGGCACTCAGGCATCATGGGCATGGGTGTCGGTTGCGCCGAACGAGCATAGTGTTGCTGTTGCATTACCAGGGGACCTGTTGCGTTAGTATTTAGAAGGTTACCATCTTGCACGGTCTGCGATCGTTGCATGTGTAGAGACCTCTGGTCTAGGCTCTGGCCGCGACGGTGAGCATGGTATCGGTGCATTGCCTGGGCAGGAAGACTGGGGACTTTGGCGGCATCAAGAGCGGAAGGTGTTGAAATCTGCCGCCGATGTTGTCGATGTCGTTCCTGTAGATTGCGATGTGGGTTCGATAACATGGTGGGCAAAGTCTGTACGCCACTCGTCACAAATCGGTGGCGGGCAATTGACAGATCTAATTCTATATGTAAGTACTCCGGAAAGCTTTGCGCATGTTGCATAAAACCATACCTCACGCAGCGCTAGTCGTACGATAGATGGTATCAAACCGACCTGTCCACTGTGTCAGTCGGTGAACTCTTCAACGAAGAAGACGGATAAGGGAAAGAAAGGGTTAGAAGGAGAGGAAGCTCAGATGGAAAAAGAACTAAGTCGCTCTTCCGACTAGATCTGAAACTAATGCGACAACGGGATTGAAGCTTGTGTGAAGCTTCCCTGCGCGATTTCTGGACCTCTGGTTCTGAGAGAAGAGGACCAAGGGCAATATGAAGTATTTAGAGGTGGGAACCAGGGAAAGGTGGATGGAGAAGCTGAAGCTATCCCGATCTATCGTCCACGGTTCCGATCAACAATGGCGCAGTTGGCCCAGCAACGCACCCGGGTTGAGGCGTCAGGGAAACCAGCGCCCTTGGCATGGGGCCGCCCATTTGCGCTGCTTAGTGGATCGCCGGCGCTGCGCCTTGGTTCGAGCACGGAGAATATCGAACAAAAAAGTGGCCCGAACGCGATTAAGGCTTGCGATCCGGCAGGTTAGTTACTCCTGTAAGGAGCTCGTTTCTGGTTCCCCCTCGCGGTCCAGACAAACACCCTATATTAATTATCGATGTCGCCTCCTCTGCTTGAAGAAAATGCACCCTGTCGCCTGTGAGGGTTCAAGACACTATCGCTTCATGATACTCCCTTCCTTTGCAATAGCCTGGATAATAATTGACGCCAATCATGAAGCCATTTGATCAATAATTAGCAACTGGCGAAGGGATGATGACGATTGAATTCGATTGTCTTCCAATCTGGATCGAGCGGGTGGTCCCAAGACGCGTCGATCATTTGGTGGCCTGCGCTTCCAGGCATGCAACTGTGACGTAAGCATCCAGCTTGGATCCCGTGACTTGCAAGTCAGGTGAGAAAGATGAGGACCCGGAGAGCCTGATTATCCGAGGGTTTCCACGCTAGGGCCAATACGGCAAAAGTGTGTTCCACGTGATCACACAACCGATTTTAACGCACTAAGACCCTCCACTCTACATATTTTCCACACGATCGCAACGAAGGTTGAGGAAGACAAGTCTTGTCGAGGTTAGTGATGACCCTGTACCTTGCGGTGATGGACATGGGATCGCAGTCGCTTGAATCACTTTTGTCTCTCTGTCTCCTCCTAGCACTACCTCTGCTTGAGATGTGAGAAATGGGCAAAGGAAGAGAAGAAATGAGGCAAACATGATCGACGACACTTGCGCCTATGCATCCAACATTCATCAGCATAACGTGTGTCTCAAAAACGCTGGTCAGACTAACATGTTCATGATACCAGGCCTTCATCAAGATGCAGATCTTCGTCAAGACCCTTACGGGTAAGACTATCACCCTCGAGGTGGAGTCTTCGGACACCATTGACAATGTCAAGTCCAAGATCCAGGGTAAGCATTCTTCGCTCGCTACTCCGCACACGAAATGTAAAGTCACTGTACTAACGTGAACATGTAGACAAGGAGGGAATCCCCCCTGACCAGCAGCGTCTGATCTTCGCTGGCAAGCAGCTCGAGGACGGCCGTACTCTTTCTGACTACAACATCCAGAAGGAGTCCACCCTTCACCTCGTGCTCCGCCTGCGTGGTGGTGGTAAGAAGCGTAAGAAGAAGGTCTACACCACCCCCAAGAAGATCAAGCACAAGCGCAAGAAGACCAAGCTTGCCGTCCTCAAGTACTACAAGGTCGACGGTGATGGCAAGATCGAGCGTCTCCGCCGCGAGTGCCCCGCCCCCGAGGTACGTTTTCTCTGGATACCCCTCTGTGACTTGTGTGGCGAAATGACTAATGACTCTACAGTGTGGTGCCGGTGTCTTCATGGCTGCTATGCACAACCGTCAGTACTGTGGCAAGTGCCACCTCACCTACGTCTTCGACGAGTCCAAATAAGCGATCTAATTTCGGATCGCCCCGCCTCTCTTGTTACCGGTGATGCATACGAGTTTATCTAAGGCAATTTCGGTGGATTTAGATTGGTGGATATTAGGTTGAGGAGCATGGGTTACCATAGTCCGATAGGAGCCTTGAAAATGAAATAAAAATTCGAAACACTCGTCCCATAGCTTGGATCTAAATCTAACGATGCGTAAAGTATATATATGTGCATTGAAGACCACGGCAAGAACATGCAAATTCGACAAGGAACAAGACTGTCGTATACTGGGGGTATCTCAAACTTAGGTCTAAGCGAAACCGGCTCGCAGGTTGTCGTACTTGCTTTCCGGGTATGCAAGTGCGTTCGGGGTCTGATCCAAGGCGGCCGGTCCTCCCACGCCCTCCACGAAGGTTCCAATCAAGCTACCATCCGCTTTGTTGGCAGTCTTGCCTCCTTTGTCACCGCTAGTCTCCCACCACATACCACCAGCTAGTCCATGGTGCCGGATGAAAGTCGCTTTGATCTCACTCATGCGCACATTGTCGTACGAGACCATCGTGCGGGTTGCAGGGTCATAGCTCCACGATGCACCGATACTGGGATCAACATACTCCGTTGCACCTGGTTTGGGAAGTGCCTTGTAGTCCCAAACCCCGTTCTCCCAGCTTCCTTCGCCCACGCCAGAGAAACTGGTCCCAGGGCCATCGGTATTGGTAAAAGCACGTCCATAGATAGGCATACCAACAACTATCTTAGAGCGCGGCACGAGACCCGCCGTCTCATAATATGTAAGTGCGTCGACTGTCGAAAATGGTGTCGAGCCAGGTCTGTCAGGAGAAGGATAGATATTTGCTTGATGACCCGCAACACTGTCCCAGCTCCCAGCATAGTCATATGCCATTAAGTTGTAGAAGTCCAGATAGGGTGTCATCTCACGAAGCCGGAGCTTTGAGTAATGTTCCTTACCTGCTGGGCAAGCAATGGTCAAATAGAACTTCCGCTGTGGGCCGGCTGCCCTGTCTAGGGTCTACACTGTGTCAGCACCGAGGAAGAACGAAGATAGGAGACCGACTCACTTCACGGCACTTCTGCAAAAGCAGTACAAAATTATATGCCTCGTTATCATCTACGTGGCCTGTTAGCAAGGTTTCTCTGCCGCCGTCTTCGTGCATTTGCTTACCCTTGGGATATTCCCAATCGATATCAAAACCTTGTTATTCCACGTTAGCAGATGGCATCATACACACAAGTCCATCGAGGCAACTTACCATCAAGACCAAGGTCCAACACCAGCCTCGTGGCAGTTTCAGCGAACCTAGTGCGTCCGGCTTCCGTGCTTGCCGGCTGGGCAAAATTGGCCGAGTAGGTCCATCCACCGATAGACAGCAAAACTTTCAGTTGTCTATTCTGCTGTTTGAGCAAGAACAGCTGCTTGATGCATCCGTAGACATTAGTGCCGACGTCATTCCAGGAGTCCGTGGGATAGTGCTTCTCGATGTCGGACCAGGTGTCCGTCAGGTACACTTCTCCGGACTCAGGTCGGACATTGGCGAATGCATAGAGGATATGGGTCAATTTATCTGCAGGGAGATCCTGGGGGTTGTGATTGCGCCCATAGATCGCCTTTTCTCAATTAATACCCTTTGAAGAAAGATCGCTCTGGACGCCAACTTACCCAATTGACAAAATATGCAACCGACTTTAGTCCGGAAGACATGGCTGGAGGGGTAGATGGAATCAGAATTGAAGTATCACCAAGGTATCGAGAGAGAAGAAGAGCGAGAAAAATGCCAAGAAATGCAAAATAGTAGATAAGTCGGGAAGGTGACATGTCATACTCACCGAGGTATAGTTGGTATTTAAACTGAGTGCTCCTCCTGGAAATACACTGCAGCCTGATGAGTGTTGTACCTGCCTTAGGACCGACCTATGACGCGGGTCGGATACCCAAAATAACAACAGGGCTGAGAGTTTATTGGTTCAGGGTTCACTTGCGGCGGTGCAAGGATGTGGGGTGTGGCGAGTGATGTGGCTGTGGCTGACGAGCTGTCAACTGATGACACGAGGCGAATTCAATGGCTAAGACATTTTGTTTTCGACGAAGAGATCTAACCACTTTATATAGATTCAAATCCAGCCTGTTAGACTGGCTCGCACCAGTTTGCACGACCTTTTGAAACGTACACGCAGAATCTTTGGTGGCGTAGTCATTCTCTGCCTGACCTTTTGCTTTCTCTACTGAAACTTCGATGTTCCTGGTTCTTCATGTCCAGGTGACTGCGGCATTCCCTTGTCGCTTCGCACGCGGCTCTCTTGCCGTAGGGCAGGGTTGTATAGGAATGGTTCATCCCAAGTACTGATACTATCTCATATGATGAGTTATCTGAATCGTGTAAACTGTCAGAAGGACAGATCAATCTCACGGAAGGGCACCCTTCCTTAAACGACCAGGGTATTTCCTTGCGGATCTTTAACCCCTGAGCAGTGAGTAGTTAATTACTTGGACAGCCGAAAGTCCGGGTGATAGTCAAGGAATGTGGAGGAATCCCATCTCGTCTATCATGGTTGGCTCCAGGAGATATCATGGGGACTCAGGTTACAGTCTTTAAGACTGCGATGACCGTGGGTAGTATTAAAACCACGACGGTAGTCTGTAACGTAGCACGACTAATAGATAATCCATCGCATGCGATGAAAACTAACCGATCTCAGAGGTGAGAACAGGTCGAATATCAGAAATATATCTACCGAACGAGTCAGTGCACATGACCTATCTATTTTGGACTAGATTATGATGCCAAAGTGCATTGAAGTGTCTGTTCGAATCGTGTAGGAGCTCCACGACTATCCAGAAATATCAGATTGATCAAGAGTACAGTCATCGAATCCAGTGGAAGATACTTCTCTTCTCAACTCGTGACATTCTTAGTCCCCACCAACTACACAAGCCTGAACAAAGCAAGATGGGAGGAAGACACAAATCCAGCATTCGTGAGTCGTGACTCCAAGTCACGAACCTTGGGTTCCTGGAAAAGGTTAAACTATGTTGAGCAAGAATTCCTTGCGTAGGAGAACTCCGATCCAGGTTCGAGCACCAAGAGAACGAAGCAAATCCCGAGAAATCGGCAACCCAAAAGAGTAAAAAATGTTCGAGTTCAATCGCCTTGCATCAGACAGACGGGCAGCATCCCACGCTTCATAGTCAACGACGATCTCTAATGTCAAACCGGCTGCTTGGGGAGAGCGTACATAGTACAGACAGATGAACCTTAGCACGAACAAGACCTACCTTATCTGGAGTTTACTGTGGATCACTTTGTACCTCCTCAGCTGAACTGTGATGCAGGTTGCCAATCCGGGCATCTGATTGGCACCCTTGGCTTTAAACTACTGCAGGGCTCCTCTGCACGGCCACATTCCGATCCCACCGACCACCAAGGATTGGGGGGAAAATTTTTTTTTTTCTCTTTTGAAAAGTCCGTTTCAACTCTCAACTGCCGTGCATTTTGTGCTAAACTTAGTCTTGCATTGGGCCCTTCCCTGACTCCACGCAGCTTTCAGCTGGGATGTCCTCAACTAATCGACGCTAAAAGGGATAGTGCATAAGGAATCCATCCATGTGGTTCGGTATCTCCGATGGACTGGTCGGCGTTAAGACGTTACCCCAAGAGGAAGGAGCGTATTATCACCTAGAGGGTATTGTTCGATCATGAAGTTTTCCAGTACTATGAGTATAACCTCGAAGAAATATCGAAAATAATTGACCTGGTTGGTTGGGATTTCAACCAATGGCAATGTACATCTTGGATAATTTTCATCATATTTCTTTTCTTTTTGTTAAAAAAATAAATAAAAACTCCCCACTCGCACCCGTGGGCCCCACAGTGCCAATCGGGTCAAAGCGCTTGACAGAAAACGACCACAAGAAGTACAGCTGGAGTACTTCCTACATTATGATCACTATAGAGTGTATCATATTAAAAAGGAGATTACAGGGATGAAATTGTGTAAAATATGTACGCCTTCCATTATTCAATATCATTCATCTTTTTCTTTTTAGCTCACTAGAGCTAAATGATCTATCGGCGGCCGAAATTAATTCATCTAATGGGGAATCGCGTTCCCTTCTCTGACTGGTACAGATGTGGTTGCACTTAACAGTAGCCCGAAATTCGAGATCCATAGAACCCGTAAAAAGAACCAACAACAAAAGAGAGGGGGTGAGAGAGGGTGACAGGGAAAAAAGGAAAGAAATGAAAAGAAATCAAATGTGGAAAAGAACTGGGGGACGTTCCACAATCTCAAACGTCTCAGATTAGCAATCATTCGTGGGGATATCATAACCGTCAACAGCGTCATAGTAAAAACAGGTCCCAATCAAAGGAGGGTGAGGGAACTTTTTAGTTTTGTGGAAGAGGGGCATCTCTTCCTAGGCGCAATTAAGCGACCTGCGCTTAATCAAATGGTATGCCACCATTTAAATCGTCGAATGCCGTGCTTCTGATTGGCTCTCGGCAAAAGAACCTGACGTGAAGGGTGGGCTTCATGGATGTCGTTCAATCCAACTGCGCATTTCCTGTAGAGATGGATCGTCGTTAAGCCAATGGCCTGCGCGGATATCGGCTGCTCGAAGATCGGCCACAACGTATTCATCTGTCACCTGAGCAAGCTCCTGTTCAAGCCCAAAATGTCAGTCTAAATAGTTCGGTGGCAGATTGCAGAGAAAAGTACCAACCTGTCGGAATGTGTCGTTTACTAGCTTCAATCCAGCAGTATGTGTCTGGTTGGGCCGTTGTCCTCGGAGGACATTTGCCCGATTGATAGACCATCTTCTCCCTGCTGCTGCGCGGAGGTAAATCTTATGAGCTTGAAAGCGACGGGCGCATCCATCGAGTATGACCCTAGAGGCAATTAGTTAGTTGACCACATGTTACATAGACCGGAGTAAATAGATACATACCTCCGAAGTTCTGCCTTTTCGGTTTCCGCATCATTCCTCCCGGTTGGAGGGACCGGGGTATAGTTAGACGACATTAGGGCTTGCGCAGCAGTCAAACTCTCCCGGATCACCTCATAGCCGGGCTCGTGGATATCTTCCGCGGGAACTGGGATATCTTGTTGGGAGATGTGCACCAGGAGGGTTCGGTAGTCGTTGATGATCTCAGCCACTCTTAGGGCACGTGCGTCGTTGACTTAATCATGTATATTCATTAGTATCGCATCGCCTTGCAAACTAATGTAGATCCCGGTTCAGGATTGGAGATGAATGCTTACGTCCGTCTGCCATTGCTACTTTCTCTAAGAAGCGACTCTAGGGAATAGACGACTAGAGACCGAAGAGCGAAAGCCCAGGTAGATCAAAGGGAAGGTCAAGTGGATAATGGAGCAATTGTTATACTAGGACGGCGACACCAAGCTAAGTAAGACTCTGTGAAAGAGTGGCTGCTCTACAATAGCGTTCCATCATTGAGGGCGAGATATGCCTTTTAAACTTGATCCCCAGGACCACCGATGACAGCTTTCCAGTCCATCCCCGTAGGCCAAGGACGAAGAGCTTTACTCAGGGAGATCATCAAGGATAGTGGCTGGCTGCAAAAAGTGACTGTGCTGCTGAGGAGAGGATACGGATATCACAGCTCGGGACCACAGCTGGGCAATGACAAGTAGAGGTGGAGCCCATAGTAGGTAGAAGCCCCATCCGAAGCCATGTGCCTAACCGACTCCAGTCATGTCGAGGAAGGGCTGATATCAAGAAGCGCGAACGCTAAGCCGCTGGTACGTCGGAAAGGATCTAAGAATGGGTCTGCATCAGCATAGTCAGGAAAAAAAAAAGAAAAAAATCAAAATCAAAACCAAAATCAATAATAAAAATCAATAAATTAACAAACAGAAAATAATAACCCGAAAAAGAAAAAGGAAAAAAAAAGTCTAAACCCCACAGACTAAATACAGTAGCAAAATGATACATCCATCCAGCATGGGATCATCTCATGTGTCAGTTTACCGCACCAGTGGAAACGCACCCACCGTGACTTTCTGGGATACTTGGATCTCGGAAAACTGAGTAGTAGATACTAGACTCTAATCTTACAGGCAGATGCAGGCCGCCAAGTGGAACACCCTCCCGATGGGCTGATTGTTCGTTCGCCTAACGCCTAAAAATGGCGCTAAATGCCGAACTAGTTAGTCATGCACCAGCTGTGCTTTTGTTTCCCAAGCAAATGTGATCTTGTTTTCGCCACACTTTAGTCCCACGATATGCACGAGGGATGCGTTTCAGGTTCGGAGGCATCGACCGATTAGGCAAGGCTTCATCCGAGATCAGAGGAAAAGCAGAACATCATGGATATTCCCTGACTCACTCCCATCAATTGAGTTTTCAGGTACCAGACTTTGGCCTGGTTCGTGACTGAGATGAAACTACGCGAAAGCCACACTTCCCAGCTCAGCCACATCCCAACCACAGTAAATGGAGATCAGCTGAAGACCTGAATGGGCATCAAAAAGCAATGATTGACAGCCTCAGGCGGAAATCCTTGCCGCTCAGGATTATCAATGACTGCTTGGCTCTGGTGGCGAATATCTGCATATCCACAATCGACTACGTCAAGATATTGCCCCAGCGCATGCAAGACAGCTATTCTCTCTACCGTCAGGTAACCTCGCTCATTCCCTCCGATGTTGCTTCGCATTTGCAAAGCGCTCAATCACTGCACTCCTTGCAGATTGTCACGTCTCACCATCTCTGTGGAGACTCAGGGAGCTTGCATGCTGCTCGAACCCATCATATCGCCAATTGTCAAAACTACTTCATACCGAGGTCTTGGTTTCTGCACGTTGCCACAAACCTGGAGAAGTACAGAGACGAATCATCGTCGTCCGTCTACCGTTTGTCTGCCCTGGCAGTAAGGGTCCTTCGACTATATCACCACCGTAACAACCATAGTCGGAGTTATGCTATTAAAATATCATTCGCGTCTAGCAACATGCATGTTCATACGTTCGACATTCAGTCCTTTTCGGCAATAGCTTGCAGCCGTTCATCAATCTCATCCTCCGTCAGAGCCCGGAAATTGACATCCGTGCCCTCTTTACCATCCGTCCGAGGGCCGCCAACGATTCCAATCTCCAATTCGTGCTTCTTGAAATCAACGCTAAGCACATTGCTCAATGCTGTGATTCCCAATTCGACAACCTCCTCCCAACTGCCCTCGGCGTAATCCTTGTTCTTCAGCTTCTTTTCCAGGTAAGTGATTGCCTCCTGCTGTTTCGGACCAGATGCGGTGGCCTTGTATCCGACGTAGTAGCCTGCGGGGTCGCATTTGTAGACCTGTGGGCCATTCTCTGAGTCGACAGAGATCAGGGTCATAGCGACTCCTAACGGGCGCATGTAAGCCTAGAAAGTATTTGCGTCAGTCCACGTAACCGCCTATTGATCAAGTCGAATGACACATACCCTCTGTGTGTAGACCTGATTGATATTGGCAAGTCGCTTCGCAAGAACATCACAGGGCATTTCATAACCGTATTTGTATCGGAACTCCGCCGCCTCTCCACGAGCACGGTCAACGGAAGCCCTAGCATCCGCTATGGAGCCGGTCATGACACAACCAACAGAGGGAGAGAGCCGGAAGATATGTGAAACAGAGGATGGATCAATCAGTTTATCCTATGGTGTCGATTAGACAAGGTCGGGACTCGGACATGTGCGGAGTTGTAGCTTACAGCGACTTTCTTCTGAGACAACACCACAGCACAGTTCTTTCCCCTCACACCCAACGAGGTTATGTTAGCTGAGGTGATGGCTTTGAAGGCATATTCTATTGATGACAGAACATGGTCGATCAGCTATCCAGTTGTCTTATGGCGATGGTCCCCACATGTTCGGTTGACGTCGAACTGTTTCTCGAGGAGGTGGCTTTCCAACCAGAGGCACTCACCGACTTGGTACAGACGACCTTGGTCTGAGAAGATTGTGATATGTCTGTCGTATGCGCTTCCTGCTCGCAAAATGAAGGTCAGTAATCGATGAAGTCATGGCACCAGGTCAATCAATTTAGCCAAGGACCCTACCAGACATGATGGCGATGAGCGTATATAGTACTTAGAAAAGTAAACGAGCGGGAACAGGGGGAATGTAAGCGGGGACGAAGGTATCGAGAAGCACGAAGAGGGGGAATGGCGATGGAGGATGATGAGGTTCGAGAGGACGCGTGCCAAAGGGTGCCTGAGGGCCGAAGCTCTGAGCTATTGAGTAAGCTCCACTGTCACCGCCTTTGGACAACGCATATCAATTGGCGGATCTATGAATCCTACAAGGTATTATTTCTACATGGTAAAGATTATGGCTCGTTTGATTTTATGCCTTCATAAACAAATTTTGAATAGGGAAAATACTGTTCTATCTGTATATACTGGGTATACATGACAACTAAGGTGAATCATGCCATCAGTTTGACGAACTCCTTCATATGCCTAGACCAGGTATCCAACTTTTCGCTAAAGACTTTTCGAAAGTAATCCTTGTGAACTTTTTGAAGATGTGACAGTTCGAGTATAGGCTCCAAGGGAACCATCTCGAGCAGAAGCGTAGGAGAAAAGACGAGATAATAGGCCCGAAGAGCCTATGCAATGGTCATTTAGGAAGAAGATGATGACGAGGATGACGAATCACTGGAGCTTGTGCTTTCAGAATCGCTGTCACTGCTCGAATCAGAAGACGAATCCCTGGGTGTCTCGTTCTTCTTTTTGCTGGCAGCAGCATCATCGTCGCTGTCGCTGTCACTAGAGCTTTCACTTTCACTGCTGCTTGATATTTCCACAATAGCAGTTCGGTTCTTCTTCTTCTTCTTCTTATTTGCTTGGTTCTGGTTCTTCGCGCCCTTTCCTTTCTGTGTAAGAGGCTTTGGCTTCTGGAAGTTGAACAGCGTGCCATTGACTGCATACAAGACGAGCTCCGCTCGCTGTCTCATCTCAAGCTTTTTCAACGCATCGCCTTCCAGCTTATCCGTAGATCCAGTCGTATTCAGCTCATCTTGTTTGCCCTGGGACAAACATTCCCTGAAAGCGCCGACAGCGCTGTCATAGTTCTCCTTCTCAGACGGGACATGCTCTGCAGACTCGTCCGCGGTACTTTCCTCCTTACTATCGGATGAAGCCTCCTCAATCTCTGCCTTCACAGCTTCCTCAGCAATCTCCCGTAACCGCTGCTTAGCACCTTCACTTTTCAAGCCCTGGAGATACACAAGAAGAGCAGCATTGTACTGAGTCGGCACCTGCTCCAACGAAAGAACATGTTTAAAGAGATGTGTTTCGCGGTTCTTCTGAAACTTCCACGCCGAGCGATGCTTGTAGTAAAGACTCAAGTAGGAGAGAATAGGAGTCTCATGAATCTTCCGGGACGCATCACTCGCTGAATCTCCGGCAGCCGCCTGATCCTTGTTCTTCTTCTTTTTCTCCTTCTTCTTCTTCTGCTTCTTCCCTCCATCCTCGGCATCAGCATCGGCATCCATATCCATATCCATATCCATATCGACATCACCCAGGGCATCACGACTAGGCACCTCCTTCTCCTCTACTTCAGTCGAGAAAGAAACCTTCTTCTTCTTTTTCTTGCGGGACTCATCCTCTTGTTTCTCAGCTGCAGGTTGTTCTTTCTCGTCCCGTTCATCGTTATCGTCGTCATCAAGTCGTCGTTTTTTGTTCTTGCGCGGCTTCTTATCCTCTGGCTCGGCTTCGGCTTCGGTTTCACTCCTCTTCTTCTTCTTTGAATCTTTCTTCTTTTCTTTCTTTTCCCTCTTCTCAACCTTATCTGTATTTTCTTTCTCTTCTTCTAGGGGGTCCTTGGCGTATTTGAGCTTCAGTCCTAATTTCTTCCACGCCGGGACGTGCGACGGCTGGGAAGATTCTTCACCCGACATTGCGGCAAATTGCGGCCTCCTCCTTTTGATTTCCGCGAAAAAAGTTCGAGTCGCGTATATTTAAAGACTCTGGAAAAGCGATACAGAAAAAGACGCAGGTAGCGCCTAAATGGTGGGTGTGGGCTGTGTGAATTGAACGTTTGGATTGTCTTGTAGAAAGTTTTGGGAAAATTTCCACGTGAGTTGCGGAAGTTTCGCAACACCGCGGAATTAAATCTAGTGACCCCCAACCTTTACTAGATGGTCCGCTTCCATTTGAGAATATGCTTGGGATTTGTTTACGTGCGCAATTCTTTTAGATTAGATCTCTCATGCTTACAAAACATTCCTCTATTATGGAAGTATATATATCAATGACCGTAAAATCATCGCTTGCATTATCTATTCATGCCATTAAACTTTGCCCTCCCTGTTCCTTGACTCCAATTTTATAGTCCCAACCTTAGCCTCATCAAAAATGCGAACCCACGATGCATTCAGGTGAAAAGTACATTATGGTGCTTGGGCACCTGAGCCACTGGCGCTTTCTGGCCCGGTTGGATCTCTTCTCTCTTTCTTCATTTCCTTTTGTGCATTCCCCTCTGCTGCTTTGCGGCGGAGTCTTTCCTTGTCTCGAGAGCTCGTCGCTGTCCTTCGCTTTCGTACCGGTTCGTAGAAGTCGTTGAAGTTCATTACTACAGCGAGGAACCGCATGTCTACATCTGGTTGGTATGCTAGGTCGCCCAGGAGCGTATTCAACCGTGACCGAAACTCGGCAGACAGATCTCGGAGTCGAACACGTAGGGACGCAAGCATGTGGTCGTCTGCTGAAAGGTCCTGACCCATGAGGGACGACGGTGTACCTATATCGTCCGCGGAGTTCCCAACGTTCGGCGTGGACATCGAAGAAACCGAGTTTTGGTGTCCACGAGTGCGCCTGGATGAGAGAAGGTCACGTTCTGTAACGCCCCATCGGCCTTGTGCGGTTCGCGTCTCGATTTTAGCACTGAGTTCTTGTCTTCGGGTGAACTCGGCGACAGAGAACGAGTATAACCCATCGACAGCATCCTTATATGCAAGCATGATCTTCAGTATCTGGTGTAGTTGAGTCAAGAAGCTCTCTTCTTGATGCTTGTTGGAGGACGAGCTCTTGGACGAAGATGATGAGCCTAGTAGGCCCTTGTGCGTAATCGATTCGAGATATTTGGTGTGTGCTTCGATGAGATCATCCAGTGTACATCCTGGCTTGGAAATAGATGCTTGCAACTGATCCCAACTAGCCTCGATGACTTCGAACAGGATGTAATATTGTAATTGGCAAACAAAATGTATCATTTCAGCAATAGCGCATCTTGCTCCCTTCCAGTCAGGCCCTACCTTATCGTCGACACTTCTCAGTACGCCTCTGGCACCGGTCATACATCGACGCCAAGTACTACCAAGCGCAAACTCGACCCGTTTCACGCGCCATAGGAAATTGAAGACTTTCAAATATTGAGTAGAGCCCCAGGGTGTAATGACTACATCAACTGGGGCATCTATCTTATATTCTAGCGTGAAACAGTCCCAGCCAATCTCACCGTGGCTGAGCTCGAGCATCCGGGCATCCAGACGGCGAAGGACATCTGACGAATCATATTGAGCATTAGAAGCACGAATAGCATGCTCCAACTGAGCCGTGAGCGTATGTCTGTACTGGGAATTAGCAGGACGGTCGAGGTTTGAAGCCAGTGATTCCATCAAGAGGGCGATAAAATCTCCCTGTCCCAGTAACAGGTATTTCTTCAGTGCCCGAAGATGATCAAAGAGCTTGAATTTTTCATCCATGAGGTAAATCAGCCGCGCCATTGTGGATTTATATGCCTCATCGATGGATGTCTCTAGACTTGCTGTGTCGCCGTACCGCAACTCTTTCGAACTCTCCTTTGAATAGGCTTCTACCCATCCCGAGTCCCCGCAGCCGTACCTGATGAAATTCAGAGATTTTCCGATCAAAAATACTTTCTTGGCAAAATCCTGCGTGATAATTGATGGCACCAAATCGTCGTCAAGCTTATACTTGTCTTCCCAAACGCTTGTCGCGAGGCGCCGGGGATCAGTACTTGGACTAACCTCCGGCTCTACTACAAAAAACTCTTGGTATGGATCTGAAAGCTCGCCATCATAGATCCATAAGCGCAGCATGTCATAGAACGGGCGCGTAACATGTGTGAGCAGTTTCTCAGCTAGTGCGCAGACGAAAGGATCGCCATGGGAAGTCGAGAAACCATGTATCATCGATATAAGTTGGCCGCCCTTCTTGTCTAGGTGTCGTTAGTAAATGGAATTCCCACGCATAGATTACCACTTACTCTGAGCTTCTTCGACAATCACGCTCATTAACCTCAGTGCCATTGTCGCATCTCTTGTCCATACTACACATCTTTTCAATGTGACCCCGGTTTTGGCTACGCTGGCGGGAGAAGTAGAAGCTCCAGGAGCGGCCAGCGCCCTTCGAATTTCCCCTTCCAGTGTCGCAACTAATCCTAGATACGAACGGAGCTCATTTGAGAGAGCCGCTCGCAAACTTTGGTTCAACAACCCCCCACTGGAGCTTTCAACGAAAGCCGACAACCCTTTATATAGCAGGCCCGGCTCCGCCAAAGTGTTCAGAAGAGATACCAAGGGAATGGGCAGTGTTGGCGGCAGTTTGAGGGTAGAGGACGTAAATTCAAGGTTCGATGACGATAAGCCCTGCAGGACGAAGGGAAGGTCACGCAAAAGCCCATTCTCGGCAGGTCGAGCTAATTTCTGTTGATCGTCTGGAGCCAGCTGGGGCTGAGCGGTTCTCTGTTCCTCCATCTGGATGTCTCTTGCTGCAGCATCTGACATTGCGCGATACCTCTGGTGCTCCTGAGCCATTTCAAGTTCTTCATCTTCTCCCATGTCCCGTATCTCCCGTTCCGGTCGTCGCTGGGAAGCTTTCCGTTCGAGGCGCGCCGGTATTTGCGATGCTGATGAACTGATAGCCGGACCTTCCTCATCTGACATCGGCCCCAGTCCCTGTCTTGCTCGCTGTCCCTTCCATAGCAAGTTCTGTATATTACCTGGTTCGACGGCTGGACTCCGACTGCCTCCTTCCTCCTCGAAGCTTTCGTCGTAGTCATCCAAGCTCGACAGCCGATAAAGTAGGTATAAGATGGCCCACTTTTGTGATAGGACAGGTTGGGTTAGAAGGCGCGAGTATAAATTGGAGAACCGCATCGCTTTATCTGGGCTTGCATTTTCACGTAGCAGCTTCCGCTTTATCAAGTCCGACGCGTTGTTGATATTCTCACCACCTGCTAAGCTTCCTCTACGAGTGATCCCCAGTCCCGCCCCACCGTTTGGCGACGTTGGATCATTGCTTGAATTGGAATAAGCATCGAGTATTCGCCATGAGTGTTCAAGGTTCTCCTGCTGTCGCACTGCGAGGGCCTCGTATTCTTCGTCGGGGAGCTCGTCTTCCGTGGCGGCGTAAGAGAATCGGTGAGTGAGATTGTCAACGAGCTGCGAGAGGGCATCCTCAATGCGGCGTGGGCGCGTAGAGTGACGAGCTGACATAATTAGCAAGCCAGCTTTCCAAGTACCTTCCCAAGCTAGTTTTATTCACGACCCCTCGTGACGTTGAGGATCACCAGTGGATGTACAGGAATGTGAGATGTCGAACAAGCAAACGCAGTCGAATTCAATGCGGGGGAGTAAAACAGCGCATGGTTTCCTGCCCCGAGTCGCATATAACCGGCCAATGTTCGAAAGCTATCGCAAGGAGCGTGCGGCGGTGGTTGTTGTTGGTTTGCCTAGTTTGAGCTGTTTGAACCCTCCCGTGACCGCCAAGCTCTCAGTTAGTATGGGGTATCCGAACTACCAACAGTAGTGGTAGTAACCTGGAGAAGGCTTAACGGCTACTTAAGTACTCAACTACTCAACTACGTATAACATATCATTTAAGATTGAATCGATTCAATCTCAGCATGTTGGAATTGTCAAAGCTAGAGCCATCTGACATGCGAGTCGCTGTAGCAACACTGAACGGGAAAAGCAAACAGCCCCCAGAACGCCGCCCGATTAACGCTGTATCTCGAGAAAGGAAAGAAGAATGGGAAAGACACATCATCCCGTGTCTTTCGAATATCAGACAGCTGAATTGAAGTCCCAAGATCAAGGGAGGCAAAAGAGACCCAGAAGACACAAGTAAGCAATACACAGACCCCAGCCCCTTGACTCATGGACTAGGGTTTCAAGATGTAGTTTAGTAAAAGACAGGGGAGAAGTGGAAAGAAATAAAAAGACGAAGAAAGAATAGAGTAACACAGCCAAAAGAAGCTTTTGCGCCAAGTTTGCACCCTCCAGAGATTCAATAAAATCCCATATCGCACCATCAGATTCAGCCAGTCCAATTTTTGAATTCGTATACATCATTAACACCTACCCATGCCCAGAGGCCCACGTCAAGAACGGGAGCCAAATGAAACTGAAACGCAATGAGAACCCATAGGGATTGTCTGGGCTCTAGACAGAGATAGCCCTGCATCCAGGGGTGCAAAGCAAAGAAACGTTGTAAGTCGTAGCAACGCGATTAGACTAAGATCGGAGGATATTAAGATCGCAGTCTAGAGATTAAATTCATTGTCTTCGGAGTCCCTGTGTAGGAATAGGTGCGCCTGGTTGCATGCCCATGTTGTTAGGGATGTTGTACGGATGAGGGTCGAATCCTGCCGACATGCCGTTCATCATCAAGGGCCCAAGGCCTTGGGCTTGAGAAACCGGGCAGTCCTTATGTGCGAGTAGAAGCGTTTTGAGGTTGACGATCTCTTCACGCAATTGAGTGACGGTAGCAGTAAGCGCATCATTTTCTGAAGTGAAGAGCTCAACTTTCGCTTGTAAGTTGGCAAGCCACTGTTTCTTCCTCTGGCGACATTTCAATGCAGCGACCCTACCGATACCATATTAGAATGCACTCGGCATCACAAATAGTGTGAAACTTACCGATTCCTCTCGAGGAAATTCTTCCTCTTCTCTTCATCCGTCATCTTCTTGCTGTCCGACTGGGACTTTTTCTTCTGCTCTTCTTCTTCTTCTGAATCACCGGCATCAGAGGGAGGCTCAGTGCTACCAGAGCTAAGCTTGGCTTTCTTGTTCGACCCTTTAACTGGAGCATCATCTGCTTTACGCCGATTGTTCGCTGCCCCGCTGGTCTTAGTAGCCGTATTCTTTTTCTTCCCTTTCGTGGCAGGTTTTGCCTGTTCACCTTGCACGTCAGACACGTCGCCACTTGTCTCTCTGCCACCGTTAGAGGTTCGCCGATCAGAATCGCGAGCCTGGTCGTTGTTTTGTATGTTCTGCGGTGGTATTGACGACTGATTGGAAACAGCGAATTGGTTAGGATTTGCTTGTCCGCCCTTGGCGAGCATGAACAACCCATTCGCGGCATCCGCGGCATCATGGTGGCCGAAAGGATCTGGCTGGTTGGGTTTCATATCCATGTTCGTGTTCTGTGAGGCTTGTTCAGGATCAGACGTGGGGTTAGAGGTTGGGCCATTCAGAGCGTTTTTCTTGGCGGCGTTCAACGCAGTACGATGAAACTCAATGGTTGAGGGAGTTGCACCCCCGCTTTGCAGTTGCTGCAGGAGCGCCTGGGAGTTCGGACTAGGTGCCGGAAACATGGAACCTCCACCACCAGGAGTCAATCCGGTGCGCAGAGAGGACTCGTTCGGGGTAGGGAAGCCTCTGCCAATGCTGTCGAAATAATCGCTTGAGCCAGTCGGCCCAGCGAGCATGGCCGGGCTCAAGGGCCCAGAGCGCAACGAGTTGGACCAGCTATAACCGCCTCCGGCCGAGCTAGTACCAGGTAAGGCAGGAGACGTGAGCGAAGCGACTGGGGGAAGGATCGACTTCCCGGGTGTCTCGCCAGAGGAGCCACCACTAGTGCCACCACCAAAGGATTGCTCAAAGGGATTCGGTTCAAGTGAAAAGGGATTGTGCACAGAGTTAAAGTAATCCGGGGTATCCGCAGCTGATGTTATGGCCGGCCGCGGGGGAGGCGCCAGTGAGGTCTGGGGATCTACATCGGATTTTATATTCTTAGTCTCTGAAGACGGCGCCTGGGAGTCTGCGAAGCAATAACAAGTCAGCGGGCAAATGATACCAAGTGACGCGACTAGACGCGACAGCAAGTTGTATATGAGATGAATCAGGTGGTGAAGGGCGACAGCGACAGTGAGATAGCTTCTCCGTCGCGTTTTGGTGGTTAAGGTAATGACAGTAAGTGATCTGATAACAGAGCCCCATCGATGACGCCAGGTGTGAGGTCATCCCGACGGCTGGAACATATAACAGATCATCTGGGGGAGTAGTGGCGTACTACCAAGCCAGAATGGGTCAAGGCTTTATAGAAGATGTAAATGTCGCGAAAACTCTCTTGCAACAACACTTCACGATATAAAGAAGCAAAGTACCGATGGGGAAAAAAAATGTTCAAGGCCAAAAAAAAACGTCATGTGCACGCACACACAAAGAAGCTCAAACTAGAAGGAGATATACTACTAACCTTCAGTTTCCAAAGCGTTCTTTTTCGCGTCCATTGGGGATGTATTAATTGTATCAGCGCGATGTGTTAAGGTGCCTGTAACTGCTGATGCAACAGCTGCAGACATAATTTAGCTGGAGGTGACGGGTTATATTAGACAAGCGAAGGGGCCGCGCGAGTGATCAGAGAACCTAAAGCCGGGAGAAGAGAGAAAAAAAAAAAAAGGAAAAAAAAGAAGAATCGAGTGAAGACTGGTGGCAAAAAGACAGAGTAATTCTTCACAAAAATAGGCAAGGAGAGAAAGATAATATCGATCAGAACGCAGGTAATGCTCTTGAAGACTTATTCAAGGCAATTTGTTGATGTCCGTCCGTTATTCTGCACAGAATCCCAGAGTAACTGTGAAGGGAAGGGAAATGAGAAGTTGTGACGTAGTCGGACTCAAAGGGAGTTTTTAGGGGGAGAAAAAAAGAGGGGAGGCGGTCGAGTGTCGTGAGCTAAGCGTTTTTGGGCCTTGTCTAAGAACTCGACTCCTGTCACGCCAAAGTGTAAAAAAAAAAGAAAAAAAAAAAAAAAAAAAAAAAAGAGAAGGGAAGGGAAAAGAGTATGCAACCTTAGGGTGTGTACAAAAGGCCAACGGGTACCAGCTAAAGTGCAACCTCAACTGTAGAACAAGAAAGTTGGCTCTTTCTTCGTTCTTCGGTATTGTATTGTAGGATTCTCTTTTTCTTTTCTTTTCTTTCCTTCTTTTTTATTTTTGTTAATTTTCTTTCCCACTTTGTATCTGTCGATTGCTTATTTCTTCTCTTCCTTTGTTCTATTTTTCTTTTTTTTCTTTCCTTTTTTTTTTTTTGCCTTCGTTGATTTCTAATCCAAGTATCAAGGGCTAAATTTGATAGACGGAATGATAGGAGGGGAAAAAGGGAAACACTTGGATGGAAGAACCAACCTTACAGGAGGGGAACAAAAATAATCACGATCAAGCAGCGAATTATGCAGTCGAACGCTGGATGACCCTTACGGAGTATGTACAGGACTTGCAACAAGGACTTGGAGACAGGTGGACACCCGGCAATACGTTTCGACCAATATGAATGACGACAGCCCGTGGACGCGATGGTGAGGGTGGAAACGACAGACCAACTCAAAAACGGACACCCGTCACTTGCAAAAGGATCAGGAATGTTTCAATAATCCAGGGATAACTGAATTGTAGAGGACAAGACCCCCCAAAGAGAAGAAAATTGAAGAACCGACGCGACAAACAGGCCCAATTCAGAAGGGAGACAGAATGTAGGGAAAAAGAAAAAAAAAGAGAAACGGCAGAAGAGATGAAGTCACGGTGACGACGACAGGAATTTTCTGGGATGTCGGACCAGCCGGGTGGCCGCTAAGAGTGGAGACCGCTTGGATGGCCACTCGCCAGCGCTAGCGGCTCCACTACCTCCGGCCACTCATCGCTTTGATTCTGAGCCCCACCTTTGTCGTGACTCCAGAATCCAACATGATTTTTGAATCTCCAAACTTCCAAGGCCGCAATGGGATCTGCCGTAGATTCGAAACAGCGAATCAGGATTGATGCCATGTTTGTTCTCTTGCAGGGCGGTGAATCATCCCCGTCAATTGAATGGTCCAAACCCTAACGCGATAGATGAGATTGAAGTTACTACTTAGTAGGTAGCCACTGGCGGGCCCTCATCAGGAGATAATGAACAAGGAATCGATGGTCTTCGACCCGTCCATGCTTTGGTTTCTCAGGGGGTTCTCGCCATCCGGAGAATGACACATGGAGTTGCTGATTGGGCCCTGCTGATGACGCAATGCTTCTGGGACGTTCGTCCCGTGGGTTTCTATCACGTGATGCGTCGTCGCTTGCTCTCGTTGGTGGGCCAGACAAGACAAGTCGAATTTCTTGGATTGCCACTGAGTTGAGGTTCTGGACAAAGTACCATTGCCTCCACCCTTTCGGGCTTGTCAAAGTTGGTTGGGGATAGACTAGAGTCGACCTATTGTCGACTGGAATTTGTTTGCTTACAAGTTCAACGAGTAATCCTCAAAAAGTGTCGGGGCTACATAGTCGTACACTGTCCAAGCATGTATGCGCTGTACAACTAGTAGTACGGAGTAGTCGTCATTGATCTAAGGGTATCGCTGCATTTGCAGGCCAGTTGACGATGTACAATCCCTGACATGCTGACTGATAATGCGAATGCTAAATATTATGCATAATTGACATCGAGTTCATTCAGGTTTTAGGGTTGGCAGAAAAAGAAACTGGATTAGCTTTGTTTGAGATCTCGGGTGAATCAGGAAGCATACGAGTTATGGAGTAGGTAAGCCCTAGGTTTGCCGATTCAATCCTGGCTGTGGTACGTACCAGCTTACCTAGGGTTCTAAATGTTAGTAAGTCCTTTAATATTAGATTGACACATATAGTTATACGCGTTGTCTTATCGTAGCTCAAAAGCTGCCTCAGCAGAGATGGACCAGGCAGCAGGTTTTTCCCTGCCATTCCGCCTCGTGTAACAACGCTGACAGGCGACAAGGCATACTCAGTAGTTCGTGACTTGTTATAAAATGGGGTCTAATTCTCGTCTCCTTACAAGATGGTGTTGCTCTTTACTCAAAGATAGTTAATTACTTCCAGGACAACAACTCGGCCCGAAATGGCAAAACTACAGGATATCCCAGAAATCATTCTTCTTTGCATGGAGGAGAAGTTCATCACGGCATTCAACGAAGCTCTCCCAACTCAATGGCCGTCCTTCGCAGAAAACCCGAAGGTCAAGATTACCGTGCTTAATATGGGACTCCATGCGGTCCCTGCCACGACCAAATTCCAATTAGTTGTCTCACCTGCCAACTCCTACGGCCGCCTGGACGGCGCCTTTGATGATGCGATCTCGCGGAAATTCTGCCGGCCACATCATCCTTATGACACACTCACGCGCGCAGCGCAGCAAGTGCTTTACGAAAAATGGAGAGGCTTTGCGCCCCCGGGATCTTGCACGCTGGTCCCGTTCCCTAAAGATATGGAAGGCACAAATGCTTGGGGTTGTAAATGGGTAGCTATTTGTCCGACCATGCGAGCACCAGATAACGTTACGTGGGACCGAGAAGTGGTGTACGAGTGTGCGTGGAGTTTGCTATGTCAACTGGAAAGCTGGAACCATGACCGAACCGAGGACAGGATCGACAGCATACTGATGACACCACTGGCGACGGGGGTTGGGCGTGTAAGTCCTCAGAGATGGGCATCGCAGTTCATCCTAGCGATGAAGCATTTCGTGGATGCGTTGGAACGACCAGAGAGATGGAGTCAATTGGGATGGAGGGACATCGAAGAGGGTGTGCTGGAAGTCGAAGAAACATGGAAAGAATAAATTTGGTACATTGTCAATACCATAGATCAGGGTCTCGATTTACTTGAGGCTCCCAATCTATGTGTTTATCTGCATACATTGATATACGTCATATAGCCCATGCCTCCACCCTAATCAAACGGTGATAAGATCCCTCAGGCGCTTTATCGATAGCATCACGATCCGCGGTAAGTTGAGTAGTTCCAAGGCCCCAGGAGCACCGGCACATGATAGTGCCGCCATCCCTCCTCCCCTTCTCGACCACGTCCCTTCACTGTGAATTTCACCTCCACCTCGGGCCAGAAACTCTCGACTCCTTGCGCTTCATACCATGGTCCAACTTCGAATCGCACTGACCAGTGTGTCTTGCTGTCAGCCGCTGGGAGGGATGCGAGGATAGCAGGAACAGGGGCTGGGCAATTTGTCGCAGGCGTCCAGTTCTTGACGCGACCATCAGCGTCGGTGGTCGCGGTAAAAGTGATGGGGCTTTGGCTGCTTGAAGGGGCCGACAAGAGAGTCAGCGTCACCGGGAGGTTCGCCGCCGGGGTTCCCGACAGAGTATTTAGCACGTGGCAGGTAATAGGGTCGCGAGACATTGTAGCAGAGGTGTTTGGTGCAATCGAGTTATTGACAGCGGTGGAGGATGCTGGAGGTGGAAGAAGCTGCTGTTGGTAAAGGCTGAGTCGATCTTTGGTTCTGGCCAATTGCTCACTGGATCTCATGTCCATCAAGGAAGAAATATTCGAGAGGAAAAGGAGGGTAATGATTGGAGAGTGGAAATCGTAAGGAGATGTCGGGTACTTTTTTTCTTCTATCCCCTTATATGTAGACCTATGGGGTTTTTGTATCTCCGCTCTTCATGCATCGGAGACCACCGACAGTCTGTTGAACCCTTCCGGAGTATACCTTCAGTGGGGCAGCAAATTGTGATATTCAAACTTCACGTTGTCAATTTCTAGTACATAAGCCATTCTATGATGAGAACGAAACTCTTGGGTGTATTAATATTATCATTGACAGGAGAGCAGTCTCTTGGAGTGTTTTCGAAAGAATTGTCACGCTTTCATCGCATTGACTACACATTCTTTAGCGGGGAACATCATGGTAGCCTCAGGCAGGAAGGCCCCGCACGTGCCACCTTTGACCGACAGCAACGGGGAGTTGTTTCTTAGTTTCCAGCTGCCACGGGCGCTTGTTCGAGATAAGACTCCCTTTGGATCGATCTTAGGCCCGGAGATTTCTCCTGAATTTTCGAACGTGTGAACAGCTTGTTTCTAGCACTTGCAGCTTTTCACGCTTATCTTCCGGAAGCTTCGATCGCCGCAGCAAAAAAAGTTTTGGGTCTTGCGGGGAAAACAATCTACGTGGTAAATTCAACTCCATCAGTGTTTATTGTCCGACTGAGTCACAGCTTACCTTAGGTCTCTTTTTAGTCCATTGAATCTTAGTTGTCTATCTTACAGATTTCAGCCATTTCACACCAGTTTCACGATGTCTACAGCCGTCGTACAGGCCGACGATCTTATGGAGCCTTCGCTCCAGTCGATTGTCAGCCAGGATACCCTCCGCTGGATCTTCGTTGGTGGTAAAGGAGGTGTTGGTAAAACAACTACCTCCTGTTCTCTTGCGATTCAGCTGGCCAAAGCTCGCAAATCGGTTCTACTCATCTCGACCGATCCCGCACACAACCTCAGTGACGCCTTTGGGCAAAAGTTTGGAAAGGAAGCCCGATTGGTTGATGGGTACACCAACCTTAGTGCTATGGAGATTGACCCCAATGGCAGCATCCAGGACCTGCTGGCCAGCGGCGAGGGGCAGGGCGACGACCCTATGGCTGGATTGGGCGTTGGGAACATGATGCAAGATCTAGCATTCAGCGTATGTTTTTTTTCTCGGACTACCGAGCGACCATGCCGTGCCTCGACTAATCAATGCAGATCCCCGGTGTTGATGAAGCCATGTCCTTTGCGGAAGTTTTGAAGCAAGTCAAATCCTTGTCGTATGAAGTTATTGTTTTCGACACCGCCCCTACCGGCCACACCTTGCGTTTCCTTCAATTTCCCACCGTGCTCGAAAAGGCTCTTGCAAAGCTTTCGCAGTTGTCGTCTCAATTCGGCCCGATGTTGAACTCCATTCTTGGCTCCCGCGGTGGTCTTCCGGGTGGTCAGAACATTGACGAGCTTTTGCAGAAGATGGAGTCTCTCAGAGAGACCATCAGCGAAGTCAACACTCAATTTAAGAACCCGGACATGACCACCTTTGTGTGTGTCTGTATTGCTGAGTTCTTGTCTCTGTATGAGACGGAACGTATGATCCAAGAGCTGACAAGCTACAACATTGACACACACGCCATTGTCGTCAATCAGCTTTTGTTCCCCAAGCAGGGTAGTGAGTGTGAACAATGTAATGCACGCAGGAAGATGCAGAAGAAGTACCTTGAGCAGATTGAAGAACTCTATGAAGATTTCAATGTTGTCCGGATGCCGCTGCTCGTTGAAGAAGTCAGAGGAAAGGAGAAACTTGAAAAGTCAGTTTTTGTTGATACTCACCTGTCAGGAAACAACTCGAGTGCTAACGATTTGCAGATTCAGCGACATGCTCATTCACCCATATGTTCCCCCGCAGTAAAGAGGCTCTGTGGCATTGTGCAATAATCTCCCCCTGTTGATCGAACCCGAACAAGACGGGGAACGGTATTCGACAGGGACATTCCTCGGTACAGGAGGATCCACTATCTACTACGACCGCACTTTATCACGGAATAACCGCTTGTTTATCATGAAGGTCATCACGTCGGAGATGGCGCAGGAAAATATGCAAGGTGAGGTTTTCAGCGAATTGTTATTATTGGGATGAGTTATGAGAAAGAATAGACAGTAATGCACGAAGCGTTTGATACTTGTATGGCCATGTCGATCCTCGAATAATCTACACCTTGCACATCAATACCTAAAGCATTTTAGTTATAATTTAATTCCCTCGCTTTCTTTTCCTTTTGTTGCCTGCGAGCTGTACAAGCTACCGTCATGTTGTTCGCCTCACTTCCGCCTTCTTCAGGCTCGAAGAGCTTATCGAAACTTACAAAATGTGGGTCTTTATAAAGGCTCCATTAAGGTTACCGCTCAAGCATCGTTCGCGGATGAGCAGATCGATAGGCCGACATCTCGATTGCGCATATGCATAGCTTCTCCACATGCAGCCTGTCCCGTTCAGGAGCAACTGCGTGCTCTTGACTTTGAGGATGACCTCAAATGCTTCATTTTTAACCGTGATTCAGGCATACTCAGTTCCGAAACGCGGCTTATCCAAAGATGGCCATTTTCTTTGTCATCTTTTCCCTATCGTCATGAGGTTATGGCGCGTTGAGAATATCGAGTAAGGAATACACCGCAACGAGCCAATGCCCAAGTCAATTGCACTATGGTTGTGACTCTTACTTTTTGGGTGATCTCAAGAGCAAAACCGGTGAAAGGACATCTCCTTGTTGGCTGACTTGGTAGACTGGGTAAAAAGCTCGTCCATTACCGACCAGCCGAATGAACGATGACCTGCGTTTTCTAACAATAGCCCTTCCACATATTGCCAACCTGTCACAGCAGCTAGATGGGTCTGAATCTGCTGTACCGCAGTAAACCTGCTGCATCTGTCGCATTCTGAGCACGAGAACAATAATGCCCACCGCCTCATCTTGTGGCATTTCGCTTGATGGCCCAGGCAGTTCGGAGCAAACGACATTCAACCCGACGACAAGGCTGGCCCTGCTATGACAGTCCACGCCAATAGCATCATAGACGTTTGCTCGCATGCGGGCCTTCCTAGTGAACATGGGCTAGCCGATTCTCGGCCAGATATCGTGAATCCTCAAAGCTAAGAATACAGTCAAAGCTAAGGGAGCGAGTTAGCCCAATTCCAAGAGAAGTATTGGCATTTTCCCCGTGGGTCTCAGAGATGGACTGAGAACTTGTAAGTCACTGCAAGCACGTCGTATTCTATCTGAGAATCGAGAGCAATCTTGACGTGGCTAGCTACCTATCTTAGGGTTACATGATAGGAATGTCCCTTTCTGAATGGATCCACGACTTATTCTCCGAGAGGCATAAATTGAAGCATTCTCTTAGAAAGAACTTCGGCAAGCATCATCTTCAAATTGGTGCTTGGAATCGACGTCTTAATTTGGCAATTGGTCCATATGCATCCACGGGAATATATTTTCCTGCAACAATTCGATGGTCACAGAGACAGGATAGATTTCCACTGTAGTAGATACCACGGAGTGTGCACGAAAGCCTTGGACACGGCTTGTGTTTCCTGCGGGTGTCATTCTATTGCCAGGGTCTTTTAGGCTTACCATGCCTGAATCCTTGGACCGTAATAAACTTATCCTAGTCAAATGAATCTACAGAGCTTGCAGGCAGTCACAGGCACAACCCCTTCAATGCCCACCCAGTCCGTGGAGCCACGGTATTATACCCAGAAACAGACCGACTTTGGTGGTGCATATTCCCTGCAGACTTGGCAGGGAATTCAGACGAACAGGAGCGAAAGCCTGGGCGTTTTAATTCCGGAACTAGTGGCGCTACTGGAGAGCTGCTTTATTTGTGGATGGCGATAAGTCAAGCCTCACTTTTCCCAGCGAAAAGGGTTGGATAAAAGAGTGAGGCGGTTTCCCGAAATCCGACATCAGCAGCACGCGAAGTGTCCTCTCAGCCATATTCCTTTCGTTCTCGAAAACCCATGATGGTTTTCTTAGTTGCGTAAGTGCGATCTAGCCTAGGGTTTCTCTCTATGGCGGATCTTCCTCCCTTGGTGATCGCTGCTACTGGCTAGCATACAATTTCTCGGCATTTCCGTGTTTTAATCGACATCTACACAGTACAAAACGCTGGGCGTCTCATACACTTTCTACCCAGTATCCCTTGCATGGTGGGCACTATGTTGGATGCTTATAACCCTAAGTATCTCGTAGATATTCGCAGTCATCGTTATCCTCATCGCAGGCAACTCACCTCAGCCCCCATCAACCCTACTCACACATATACCAGTCTACCAAAGACAAGAAACATATCAATGAGGATGTCTCAGGTTCAGCAGTATTGGCTACCAGGATACGGTCTATCACGACACATTGTCCTAGGGCATATACAATACTTTCTAGGACCATCGGCATCTGTCAGACCATATACATACCAGGTATAATCACCACGATCACTTTAACACAAGCTATGAGACAATCACCCTAACAGCTGGATCTGAAACCAAAAGGGACGCGAAGGCTATCTAATAGTCGGTGTACCTCTAACGAGGGTCTGTGTCCTTTAAACGATCTTGATCGCGTGACCACACATCACTGACATTTGACCAGGAACAAATTGACGATCTCGCCGCCATGTCACGAGAATATGAACGGCAAGAGACCCTTCGGATGGCGGGCGATTCTCCCAACGAAGTATCCACCAGGCATGCTGAACCCTATATCAATGAGATCGTGCCCGTTCGAGCTTCGGGTCCGCGCAGACGTCCGTTCGACTATGAAACTCGACGTGGTCGGTAGTCACCTAGAGAACAAGAAAAAAAAAAAAAAAAAAAAAAAAAAAAAAAAAAAAAAAAAAAAAAGAAAGTTTCCGTTCATGTCAAGCCAGAGATATCCTTGATTTGGTTTTGAGCGTTTTGATCTACGCCTCCTCGCTCTTAATGAAGTTAGAATGATTGTTTGCATTTCTATATTCACATTATACGTTCTGTCGAAATAGCTATGTCTCTCTGTCTCTTACGTTGGGCTGAAAGAGAGGAAGAGACAGATTGCTAATCTTCGTCGTTTATACAGCCCTCAACTTGTTACGTCCATCAAAAAGCATTACGACATGCCTCTCCTGCTTAATTCAGTTTTGTAGCTGAGACCTAGATAACAATACTCTCTTGTTCGCCCTACGTCATATGTTCTAGTTGACTATCAGTCTTCTGCTACCGAGCCCCCTGATATGGAGCTATCCGTGAAAAGACGTATATAGATAGATTAAGTAAAACCACAGGGTTATAATTCCACTCATCTCTATAGATCATTCGTAACAGCATAGACCAATCACATGGAAAGCAGGTTTTAATATCGTAGGAACAAATAAAAAGGGGGTTAGTCCGTTGCCCTCCCAATCCGCAAACGAAGAAGAATACTGTACTGCTCTTCCTTTCTTTCCCTCTTTCTTTTTGAGTGTCCCTTTTTTTTGTCGCTTCTCTCCTTCTCTCCTTTTCGCTTTTTTAGGCTCTCCCAGCAATGTAAGACTTGATCGATGATCTTTCAATCGAAATATTTTCATAACAAAGGTTCACGACAGGAGGTGCCAACCAACTAGATCGGTGCAAAGAGATTAAAAGACAATTGGAAAAGAAAGAGAACATGAAAAGTGGACCACCTGAACGCCAGCCTGATGCCACTCTGCTTGGTCCCATCACTCAAGAAGCCCACAATCCGCGGGGGAATACTAAACATGAACAGAACCAACAAGAGAACGGTAAAAGACGAATTCTTGTTTTATAGCATAACGTGTGTTTATTTTGCGACGGCCGCACTGGATTGATATGGAGGTTAGTTGCCTGGTCAAGTTGGGTAAAGCGTTTATGCAAAAAGTTTCAACGAACCTCAAGACTTGTGTCCGGAAGAAGGCGCCCTTGGTCTTCTCAATAACCTGCTGGTACACCGACTGAGGGGGGTGGTTCATGATCACTGTGCCTTCCTTATAATCAATCTTGGCATCGACTCTGGTATCGCGGATGAGGTTGACAATCCACTTCTCACCCTCATCCTGGTTCAGGCCGAGACGGGTGGAAAGATCCCTGTATCACGTTAGTATCCTTTCTGTCTGCCCAGATTGCAATATTCATTCTCGGTTACATACTTGATATCAATCCGTTGGTGGATCTTGCAGTAGCTCTCGGAGATAAGGTGACGGGCAGCCTCGACGAAAGCATCGGCCGCAGAGACGAGGAAGAAATCGCTCCTCAACACATCCTCGGCCTCACCCAGCTTCTTCTGGGCCTCCTCGAAATCGAAGTCGATGTATAAAGCCTTGACAAAGTCGGTGATGGGGTCGGAGTATTCGTAGCCCTCCTGGCGGACAACCCGGATGAGGTCCTTCAGCTGCTTCTGGTAGAGACTGCTGCTCTTGTGTGCACGGCCGCGGTTGGTGATAACAGCGGCAGCAAGGTACCGCAGAATCCAAGGGCAGTGGGTCTGAATGGTGTTGATGTAGGCAGGGGAGAAGAAAAGGTCGGTCAGGACATCGCGGGCGGGGTCGTAGTTAAAGAAGGGGAAAAGAGACCAGTGGATCAACCAAGAGCGGTTCTGTAGCTGACCCAAGGGGTTGTTGAATAGGCGGGTTTCGATCGACTCCTTGGCCTTCTGGACCTCCTCCATGGCAGCCTCCCAGCTGGTGGTCAAAATCTCTGAGGCAAGCTTACCCCATGTGGCCGAGGCAACCTTGTCGTTGTCGGTGGAAAGAACACGGAACTGATACAGCAGCTCGGCAGCGTTACCGTAGCTACCACAGCTGTACTGAAAGCGGCCGTAGTCGAAAAGGCTGTTGACCATCTCGGGGGTAACGCCGTGCTGTTCCTCGAGGAACTTCAAGTTGGCAACCTTGTCACTCCGCAGGTTACCAACAACATCCTCATCCTGAAGCAATTCGGTGATCTTGGCGCTCTCCTCCTGGTAATGTTGCAACTTAGCGAGAACCTCCTCCCTCTTCTTGACAAACTCATCGGGAATGGTATCGGAGTTGTTGATTTCCTGCCACAGGTTGGCGACATAGTCGGTCATGTTGGTATGTTTCAGCAGCTCATATTTCGCCCGCACAATCTCCTTATCATCATCCTGGCCGGAGCTGAATTCGAGCAGAGGGAAAACAAGATGGCGGTCGAGGAAGGGGATCAACTTGGGTAGCAAATCATATTGGTTGGCGATCTCTTCAGCGGTCTTGGGGGGGTGAGCGGCGGCACCGCTGAGCAAAGTTTCAGCGGAGGGGGGAACGTTGGCTGCCATGGTGAACGACTGAGGACGGCGGCAGCGTCTCGAGGGAAGATAAGGAGGAGGGGGAGAAGAGGGCGTGGAGAAGGAGATGATGCGATCTCTGACTGAAGTCAGTGTGCGGCGGTCTTCTCTTCTTTTGCGCTGGCGAAAATGTGGGCGGGAGGGCTGGCGGTCCCGCTAGGCCTACTTGGGGCTAGCGCGCAGTCTCCGCGCAAGAAATCGCTTTTCATGCAAAGATCGGAAGACACTCGATCCTCTCTTACAGCTGCTTGCTCGCGTCGTGCTATTCCCCTCAACGTTGGGTGATTCGGTGTTGGGTTGCTTGCCTCGGATTCAACGCCTTGGGAATCTCTCCTGTTGCTCTTCCCTTCCATAGATCTCTCCTGGACCGATGGCGTCTCTCCTGCAGTCCCGTCCCGTCTGCTCGACCGTTCGCAAGCAGTCGACGGTTTTACCTACCTATCTTCAAAATGCTTCGCAGTCCGTTGCTTCTACTTCAAGGACATGTAGCTCATTCTCTACACTATCTTCATCCTCTAGATTGATCAATTCTCGTAAGTAGTACAAGGCTTCCGCTATTCCATGCCTGGTCCCGGTGGAGGACAAGCTATCCTATTATATAAGGAAGAAAAAGAGAGAAATTTGGGCGTGAACAAAGAGAACCTTCGGAGGAAAGCTAACTGATCCGTTTCAGAACATTGCCTCCGGTCCCTCCAACGCTTCAATCCCCGCTCCGCAGCTCCTACACAGCAATGCCGGACCTTCCTGGTACAATTAAAACGCCAGTCCCAGACCCTGAAAGAGAACGCCCCTTCGACAGCTACTCCCCTCCCATCATCGGCCAACTTGCAACTCACAAATCTTCCCTATTTCATTCGTCGTACTGCCTCGAACCAACTTCCAGTATACCTGGTCACCAAGGCCGGTGGTACCAAGCAGCAGACCAAGATACAGAAGACCGAAGGTGACCTGGATGCTCTTAGGAACGACCTTGCACGGTATCTGGGTCTTGAGTCCGGCGAGCCTCGCTCCCCCAAGAGCTCAGACATTACAATCAACCGTCTTAATGGACACATCATTGTCAAGGTACGCTTTAGTCATGTGCCCCTAGCGGGAGCATCGTATGATGCTAACCATACGCGTTGCAGGGTTGGCGAAAGCCTGAGATTCAGAAATTCCTTTTGGAGCGTAATTTTTAGAAGATGAAAAATCCCAAAAAGCCCTGGATATGAGTAATTTGCACGTCCCTCTCCATCTCCCTCCACTATCCGCTCGATCATCGACTTCCTATCCATCTTCCTGGCAAAAGTTCTGAACCAGAAGGGTTATATGTCGAATCCACCACAGGGCATCCGGGAACTTAAGTCTGCCGAAATGAATTATACACAAATGGAAAGTAGAATGGAAAGAATACAGGCAGCAGACACCTGACTGAGAAGGTCTTTTGCTGATCATCGGCAGAGGATGGTCCTATTTACTTTCTACTGCACCCCTTTTCTTTTTCCCCTCTTATCTAGCTTTATTTGCTTTGTATTATCTTCCGTGCTGGGTGTTCTGTCGCATTTTCAGTTTTGTTCGTGTCGTCGGAAGTTCGGCTTGTATTCTGGCATGCTTTCTGCCATTTTCTCACTTCCTGATCTCACCTCTCCATCTGCTTCGTGCCACTTTTCTGTCTCTTTGTACATTTCCATGACTTCACGGTTGCTTTTGCGCTAATTCTGTGGCTAATGTCGACGAATGGCTGGGTTCTCGTGGGCAGAGTATAGCATGCGCAAACAGAATAATTAGGTCTAGGCAGTAAATCTGAATATATCTTGATAGACACTGTTCTGGCGCCTGAATTGCATTCACGTAGCAACACATGGTAAATGAAGGAAATAACTCATTGAATGGGCTATCGCAACCCGAAAGAAAGTTTTTTTTTTTTTTTTTTTTTTTTTTTTTTTTTTTTTTTTCCATTGAACCACAGGTTCTATATCATAGATCATGAAGTGGCAGGCGTGTCACTGGACGACTAGAGTCGGGATGAGGTCCAACATTTATATAGCACATTAGTAGAAACCTGCACTTGCGCATCATGCCCCGAACGAGGGCATTTACAAGGTTCACCAGTTCTTTTACACCAAAAATGACGATGAATAGTGGGATCCATCAGCGGGATCCAGAGACCAAGTAAACCAAAACGAGAAAAGGTAGATAATAATGACCATGAAGTAAATTTACCCATTGAGACATCATGCATGATCTTTCGCCCGAGGGTATTGAGCATTGTACAGCGATAAGCAAAGATACACAAATCAAAAGGTCACGCCTCACGTATCTTCCCACCGGCGCCAGACAAAATCACAGGAATAAATGGTTTACTCAATAGAAGACATGACAGAAGTAAACATCAAGATGGCATATTGAAAGTGATGCTAGACATTCACCGACGCTATAAATAACCAAAAGAAAAACCAACCACACACCCCCTATTTAAAGCCAGGTCATTCTGCCAGTCGCGCATACGTTATCAATTGCCGCACGACGCCAGGATCCACATTGTGCATGAGCAACGCCCCGAGTAAGCTCTCTTTCTTTGGGATTATCCCAGACGGGAACCGTAACGCCGAGTTCGAGTCGGCATGTTTAGACTTTTCAGCCAGTCTCCTGAGAATAGCCAACCCTCGGTTAATGATGGAACTATAGGCGGCAGCTTCCGCTTCAGCCTGTCCTCTGGCAGCATGTGATTGACGGGGATTATTGTTGGTGGGGGGAACACGTTCGGTACTCAAGAGGCAGGAAAGTCGAAGAAGATGAATGGCAAATCCATCAACCGATTCAAGCCATGATTTGGCAAGGTTACCGTCTGCAAACCCGGAAAGGATGTCGGCGGCTAACAAGCCCTGCATGAGGAAAACTTTGCGAGCATCTGCTATGGCTAACGGCTTCCGAGGCTGGTCGGGAACGGGGCAGATAGCGAGGCCAAAGGCACGGGTAAGCAGTTCGTGTTGAATGCCACTCCCGTCCCCGGAGAAGATTGCCTTGAAAAACGTCCTATTGGGTTCATCGCGCGCCAACAGCTTGGCTAAGCTGTCCACCGCAGCCGGTGTATACTTATGGACGGAAGCACTGTAGGCGGTGAACATGACGCCATCCGCTCCCTGACTCGGTCCAGGGAATGGGGCAAATGACAGGAGAAAATGTAGGAGAGAGAGAGCTTCTTCTTTGCTCGGCAATTGAATGGTGTGGGCCAGGTTACTCAGATATATGACTGTGTCCTTCATGAAATCCAGGGTATTCTGATTATTTCGTAAAAGCATGTTCCGAGTTCCCAAATAGCGGACGATAGTGGAGATGAATTGCACGACCGGTGGCGTTGAAAGTACCCCAAAGTTCGACTCGGTAAATGAAAAGTTGCGCAATATCGTTGTGATACAGATGAGTCTATCAACAGCTCGATCTAGATCATAATCAAGACTTCCAAATTCGGGAATATCGGCCAAGGATGTCCACTCTGACTGACAACCCCGAGTAACCTCTTCATACGATGGAAGAAGCATGACATCTGACACCTCAGCAGCATGCTCAGCAAGGAATTCAGCTTGGTCTTCTGCACACTCAACCAAGCTGTCAACCAAATCCTCGCAATTGTCCAGTGAGATTTGAATTGCCGGTTCACAGGATATCGTTGCAAGGGTATCTAAAGCCAGACGCATCTCCGCGTGAATCCCTGACTTGATACTCATCGTGAGTGCGTGTATATCAATTACACCAAGTTCGGAGAAGGCGGGAACGTTAGGCTTGAATCTCGCGATTTCTTCACTCAGCTGATAAATTTCATCCACCGCGACTGGGCCATGGAGTTTACTTTCTGGCAAGACCATAGGCTTGAAAGGGTCCTCGATCGGATGCTTCAGAGGCTGGTCCGGAGTCTGATCAAACTGCTCGGACACCTTTCCGGACACTGAACCTGGACCTTTGGCAGATGGTGCGGGAGACTGGCCGGATAGTTGCCCAGTAGAGTCGTGGGGCGTTGCAGGCGGTTGAGATTGGCGAGAGACGCTGAGCCTATGCTGTTGTTGTTGTTGTTGTTGCTGCTGCTGCTGCTGCTGCTGCTGTTGCTTATTTGGCGCCTTCACTGGTGTAGGAGGAGCAAACCCATTAGGCACGCTGTTAGACATATTGTTTGGTGCTGGTGCATTACTAGGAGAAGGCTGTCCAAGTTGCTGTGAAGCGTCAAAACTTGGACTTGGCTTCACAGATGGTGACTGAAACTGCATGCCTGAGGGGTCACTAGGTTGTCGCGGTAGCGAACTTTGCTGCATCTGATCCGCGTACTGTTTCTGCTGTGTGCTAAGGAAAGCTTGCTCATAAGCAGCAAGGTTTCGCTGGTAGTGCTCCCGAATCTCTTGTACGGCCATCGGAAACTGCATCGGGGGATATTGAAGCTGTTGAGCTATTACCGGCCACATGTTCGCAGCGTTGATCTTCTTTGACCCACCCAGCTTCATAACGGTAGCGTATAATTGCACCAAATTGATCGGGCGCCCACAGACAATGGGATTCGGATCCAGAGGTAGGTTTCGCGACATCATAAATTTCTGCAACGACCTCATAAAACCTTCCGGGTTGGGAGGTTTCGACATCGTCTGCTGCATCTGTCTGATGGCCGCCATTTGTTGAGGGTTGGCCATGGCGTTCATACCAGCCGCGACGGGACGCCCTGCCAGAGCGGGGTTCATATTTATCGGACGGCCTTGGTTCTGCATTTGAAGAGCGTGTATTCGCTGTTGCTGCTGCTGTTGTTGGGCAGCCATCGCCTGGTATCCCTGTGGCATGCCACTGAAATGCGCTTGCATCGGTGCTTGCACACCGGCGGAAGTCATCGCGGTTGCAGGCGAAAACTGCCCTCCCATACCCTGGGGGAATGGTTGACCAGGAATGAACGAGCTATTTTGCGGGGTGTTGACTCTACTCGGATGATCCGGCTGCGACGGCGACATGTGGGGCCCAACATGAGGACCAGCGGGAGAGAATGGACTGGGGGACGCTGTTCCCATTCTTTGCACACCATGTTGGTCGAAGTCCTGGATAATCGGTGACTGACTGACATTTGGCGAAGTCCCTTGTTGAAGATGTTGGTACTGAGCAGGATGCGGGGCGAATTGTGTAGCGCCATTTGTCGGTCCTTGGTACCCAGGGAAAGGCACCTGGTGAGGCGTCTGCGATCGCGAGGCAGCTAGTCCACCTGGTGCTTGCCGGGGGGACATTGAGATGCCATCTTCGGGACGTGGGCGCTTGGACGGGATCACCTGGTTAGGATTGTGGAAACCAGGAGACGCATTTCGCGGCACGCCATTGAACATGCGCTGGAATTGGTTAGGGTCGGGAGTAGGAGATGCATGGAGGAATGCGGTGGAAGGATCTATAGTCGCCTGGTGAAAGGCACCATTATCATGGTTAGGGAGGTTCGAGGCGTCGGCTAGCCAGGCATTCATGTCGTGTGGTTTTACCAACCCATCTGCAAGGTGAAAGCTGTCAGACTTTATGAGACATAAGAATAGAGACTGATTTCAATCATCAATAAGTATCAACAATAGATGCGATATCAAAGCCATCATGGTTCCAGATAGAAAGATGATTAGCTGAAAATCGATCAATTGTCGTTTTGGGGGTTCTAGACGCGTCAAGCCGGAGTGTGAGGCGAGTCGCGCCTTGGTCTGCGACACCGAACACACTACAGTCTGGGCCGACATGGAAGTGAAGTAGAGGATGGGTAGGATAAACTGGGGTAGGAAACTGTTTCTTTGTAGACAAAGGAACAGTAATGATGTACATACCGACAAGGCTGGACAACTAAAATGCCGACTCACAAGCGGAGGATGGAAAGCCGGTCCCGAAATGGTAGCGGTTCGAAGGCCTGAGAGAGGTTGCGAAGATGTGAGGTCACGGGACCATGGGCGCCACAGGCAGACAAAAGTACCTGGTGTAATAACAGACTAACGAGCTGGGGACAGGAACCATTAGCAAATAGCAGGAGTAGGGTAGCTTCTAGACTAATACAAGAGTGTACAAATAAGATAAAAATAATAAATAAGAATTATGGGTAAGCCATCAAACAATCAGAAACTATCATTTGGAGCGTGCGTGATAGACCCGAAGAATGGAGAGACGGGTAGCAGTGCGTGGCCACAGTTGGTGCAAGCGTGTGATAGGCAAAAAAAGGTAAACCCAATAACTGAAGACAAGCGGGTGGGAAGGAATGACATGACAGGCGTACCTGAATAATGACTGCAATAATCTGTAGGGCCGTGTTAAATGTTGTATTTTAATTTAGAATTTTTTTCGTTTTAATTTTAATTCCCCTACTGCCTTGGGGAGGAAAGGGAGATCGCTTGGAAGAAAGGAAAAGTGGAGGCACGGGGTAGATAGGCAGGAATGGAGACGGGCGTGGAGAGAGAAACGGACGCCTCAGGAGTCAAAGGCAGCTAAGGACAAGAAACGGGATAAGACAAAAAGGGAGGGTACATACGAAACTGGCGTATGACTTCCAGTAAGTTATTTTACCAGTGGGCAGCAAAACACAAGGAGAAGTCTCAGGCAGTCATGAGCAGTCGGTTAGCATTGGCGGTAAAAGGGGAAAGAGAGGGAAAGCAGTAGGCGGAAAGCGGCGGCAAGACGAAAGAGGCTGGAGCTTAGGTAACAGCCATGGGTGGATCGATGGGTATCCCACTTTACCCCTTTCGGACATCCTGGTCAATCACAGGTTTGTTCCATGAGCATTTGACTTCGTCCAACTGATTTAGAGCATTCATCCTGAAGGACTTGGTCGGTCTCTCTCTTTCTCTCTCTCTCTCTCTCTCTCTTTCGTTCCCCTGGAGAGAACCTCTACCATTTTTTTTTTCTTCACGCTGAGAAGTTGAGGTGGTTGTTGGAAGACTCGGTAGTACTAGTGATCCATTTAACTGGCCAAGATCAACTACTACCAAATTAGTAGTACGGTCTCAATCCGACCTGCTGCTGTGTCCAAGAAAGTAACCACTCGGGCATGTCTGTAACCTGTCAAAAGATACGGTGATGGTAATATGTTGAATGGTTTTGAATATGTTAAAATAGTTCGGTTTCTGCTGGCTTGGGAGATCACCGAATCCTCAATTGCCTGGGTGGATGCATATGTGGGTGTCGAAATGGAGAGTGTGTTTGTGGTAAAGAGAAACTGCGTCAGGCAGAATCTTGGGAATGAGCTTTTCAGGAGGACCTGCAGACCGAGGAGCGCTAGATTGATGGAGGATGAAGAAAAAAAAAAAAAAAAAAAAAGAACCAAACATAAAAAAATATCATTGTGACAAGGAAATAGACGATGAGGGCACCTGATTCCCTTATAACAGTGTGCCATCAACTACTCCGTGCTAAGCCCACCCAGTAAATCCGCCCAGTCTGAGTAGTCGATGTATGAATGGATAGATTGCGGACCGCGCTTGTTATTTACTAGCCCTTGCACGCATCTATTTAATTTTACATTGATCATGCTTTAGGTCTCTGTCTCTGTTTCCCTCTTTTCTGTTTTGAACAGGGGCCGTTCATTGTCCCACTTGCCACGTCCCGACGTTTCTCCACAATATAATGGTATTTAGTTGGTAATAGATGATAGGTGTGAACCGGTACCATTAGTAGTCAACTAACACCATCGTTGTGAGGGCACTATGGCTAGTTCGATTATGATTTAGACTCTTTTCTGTGGCTCGGAGAACTCCCAGTTATTCAGTCAATCCCTTGAACCCAGATGATGGGGTATTGACGAGAATAAAACACAGATTGAAATATCGACAGAGCGACCATCGGCGATCTCTCACCATATATATAACCCCTCGGGATAACTACTGTACACACCACTCTATGGATAACAACACACCATGTAGGAACTATATATCAGATGCTATCTGATCGGCTCGAACTGTCTTGAGTTTACATGGGACAGTTATCTATAGTTATCTAAATTATAATAGAAGTAATGATCAGTGGCTACTTGTTGTATAGCACCAGGTTAAGGTATTTTGTGAATGAGAGATCGGGATTGTTTCTACGGAATGCAACACAGTCATTTGACATTCGATATGATTCTCACAGATGCGTTGCCACATTGGGGCATTAGACACAGTTGTCCGGCAGTGACGCTGTACTAGTATTACTGCTAAATCTTGGGGCCGAGCTCCTACCCACGTGACCGAAACCGTAAGCTACGTTGAGCCAGTTTGGTTATGATCAAAGCAAAAGCTCCGATTCCCTCAACACTACCTCGCCGTTAGATCTCTCGCTCAGATATCTCAGCCATCATTCATACACCCCTACGATCGAATTCTCAACGTTACCGCTTCTTACCTGTGTTAGATTTCCACCATGGGAGACGTCGCCGTGGAGAATCCGGCGAACAACGTCACGCCTCATACCAAGCCGGCACCATTGGACACCATCCCCAACATAGACTCAATCGAAGGCACAGGGACTGATGGAGGCGACGAATATGCTACTTTGAAGAAACTCCAGAGACATTTAGAGTATGTTGGAAACGGAAAGTCCCCATGGTCTGTACTGACGCTTCAATAGATACATCCAGCTCCAGGAGGAGTACATCAAGGATGAGCAAAGGCAAGCTAGTATTATCCCCCCACCTCAGCGGCGATATTTTTAACACCGAACTCGAACAATAGGAGCCTGAAAAGAGAACTTGTTCGTGCACAGGAAGAAATTAAGCGGATACAAAGTGTTCCCTTGGTTATAGGCCAGTTCATGGAGGCGATTGACCAGAAGTACGGCCCAAATTGCATTTGATAGAGGGGACCTTGCTAATGGAGATTTTCCAGTACCGGAATCGTGCAATCGTCAACCGGCTCGAATTATGTCGTCCGGATTCTATCCACGCTCGACCGCGAGAAGCTCAAACCATCGTCCTCGGTCGCTCTCCATCGCCACTCCAACGCCCTTGTCGATATCCTACCTCCAGAGGCCGACTCCTCCATCGCTATGTTAGGCGAAAATGAGAAACCAGACGTCACGTATGCCGATGTTGGTGGACTTGATATGCAGAAGCAGGAAATCCGCGAGGCAGTGGAATTGCCATTGACGCACTTCGACCTGTACAGGCAAATCGGTGGGTTGATAAATTTGAATGAGCTGTGGATTGTGCAGTATTACTTACTATCGCAGGTATCGATCCTCCTCGTGGTGTCCTGCTATACGGCCCTCCCGGAACAGGTAAGACTATGCTGGTCAAGGCGGTGGCGAATAGCACAACTGCCAGCTTCATCCGAGTAAACGGCTCCGAGTTTGTCCAGAAGTACTTGGGTGAAGGTCCTCGCATGGTCCGTGATGTGTTCAGGATGGCCCGGGAGAATGCCCCCGCTATTATCTTCATCGACGAAATCGACGCCATTGCCACAAAGCGTTTCGACGCCCAAACTGGTGCCGATCGTGAGGTTCAACGTATTCTTCTGGAACTCCTCAACCAGATGGATGGTTTTGAGCAATCGAGCAATGTTAAGGTCATTATGGCTACTAACCGGGCCGATACTTTGGATCCTGCTCTGCTGCGTCCAGGTCGTCTGGACCGAAAGATCGAGTTCCCCTCTCTTCGTGATCGGCGAGAGCGTCGGTTGATTTTCACCACCATCGCATCTAAGATGTCCTTGTCCCCTGAGGTCGACCTTGACTCGCTGATTGTGCGTAATGAACCCTTGTCTGGTGCTGTCATTGCCGCCATCATGCAGGAGGCTGGTCTACGAGCCGTGCGGAAGAACCGGTACAACATTATCCAATCTGACCTTGAGGATGCTTACGCTGCCCAAGTGAAGACTGGACAAGAAGCGGACAGGTATGTTATTTCATTCAGTTATGTTACCCCGTTTATGACACCCTACTAACCACCTATCTGCAGGCTTGAGTTCTACCGGTAAATGGGGTATATTTATTTTTGGTAGTAATTAATGAGCTAGAAATGCCCAATCACGTGGCGAAAGGGTATTCATGCAGTTGTAACGTCAAGCTTCAGACTCTTATAACATATGTAGGAAAATGATTGATGTGTTTTGAGGTGCCCACCGTGGTGAAGCAGGAGGAAGTACGTGTAATGACTCGATCAAATGAGGGTATCTCTACTAGTAGTACGTAGTCTCATAGCTCCGCCTCGGCTACCTATCGGGGGTCGGCAGTGCAGCTCCACTTGTGATCGTGACTTGTACCTATGAGTCCCGCCAAGGTTACGGTTACTAGGTACTCTGTAGATAGGCGGCGATCCTTGCGCGGATGTACATTGTAGGTACATGGATAGTATGTACTGTATATACCGTCATTTAGTAAGGCAACTAACTAACTTATCAGCCTAGCTCCCGAGACGGCCTTACATCATCCGCAGCGGCAATCAGCTCCACACCCTTGGATAGTGATAAGAGACACAAGGAGTTCTGAGTATGGTATTATAAGTGCAGTGAGTTGGGATGAAACAGAGAGATAGAGGGAATACTCCTATTTATCAATGAACGTATACAGACATACCCCAGCAGCGTTCCTGGCGGTATTGTAAAAGGGCCGTACCTTGGAGATCAAGTGATGAGACACCCGTGATGCAGGAACTCCACTTCAATCCAATGACGCATCGAGTTGCTCCCTGATTGGTTGATACGCAGGTCGCTCCGCAACCGGTCCGCATCACCTCACTTCCCTCCCCCAGACCTGGAGGTACCTCTCCCGTCCTTCTCTCCCTCTCCATCCCATCATCTATCCCTCTCCAGACCCTGATTGTATTTCATCATTCCTATCGTCCCATATTAATAGAGTATTGCTAGTTTTCTTTTGATTTCGTCTGTTGAGGTGCTGCTTTTTTGTCGCCGTTGTCGCCCACCATGAAGTCGACCTTGGTTACGGCCTCTGTGCTGTTGGGCTGTGCTTCCGCCGAGGTTCACAAGCTGAAGCTCAACAAGGTGCCCGTGTCCGAGCAATTTGTGAGTAGACCTTACTATTCCGGCCATGAAAATATTCATCTACCCATCTGAAAGCTTGTCGGGACGAATTTCTGACTAAATCGTATCCAGAACTTGCACAACATCGACACCCATGTGCAGGCTCTCGGCCAGAAGTACATGGGAATCCGTCCCAACATCAAGCAAGATCTTCTCAATGAGAACCCGATTAACGATATGGGACGTCATGATGTCCTTGTTGACAACTTCCTGAATGCACAATGTACGAAACCCTAGTAATACTTGAAGGGGGGCTCCAACTTACGCGTAGATTCTCTAAAGACTTCTCCGAAATCGAGATCGGTACTCCTCCACAGAAGTTCAAGGTGGTCCTTGACACTGGCAGCTCAAACCTATGGGTGCCCTCTTCGGAGTGTGGTTCTATCGCCTGCTATTTGCATAACAAGTACGACTCATCCTCGTCCTCCACGTACCAGAAGAATGGCAGCGAATTTGCCATCAAGTACGGCTCTGGTAGCCTGAGTGGTTTTGTTTCTCAGGATACTCTCAAGATCGGTGACCTGAAGGTGAAGGATCAGCTGTTCGCCGAGGCTACTAGTGAGCCCGGCCTTGCTTTTGCCTTTGGCCGCTTTGATGGTATCCTTGGGTTGGGATTTGACACAATTTCCGTCAACAAGATTCCTCCACCCTTCTATAGCATGCTCGACCAGGGCCTCCTCGACGAGCCAGTCTTTGCTTTCTACCTTGGAGACACTAACAAGGAAGGTGATGACTCCGTAGCGACATTCGGCGGTGTTGACAAGGATCACTACACCGGCGAGTTGGTCAAGATTCCCCTTCGCCGCAAGGCCTACTGGGAGGTTGACCTTGATGCTATCGCCCTTGGCGATAGCGTTGCTGAACTCGATAACACCGGTGTCATTCTGGATACCGGCACTTCCCTTATCGCCTTGCCCACCACCCTTGCCGAGCTTATGTAAGTCAAGCCAGTGTACTGTGCATGTCTGTCATACTCTTACTAACTATTCTGAAGTAACAAGGAAATCGGTGCCAAGAAGGGCTTCACCGGCCAATACTCGGTTGACTGTGACAAGCGCGATTCCTTGCCTGACCTCACCTTCACCCTGAGCGGATACAACTTCACCATTGGTCCCTACGACTACACTCTTGAAGTCCAGGGATCTTGCATCAGCGCCTTCATGGGCATGGACTTCCCTGAACCCGTTGGCCCCTTGGCCATCCTGGGTGACGCGTTCCTCAGGAAGTGGTACAGTGTGTACGACCTCGGCAACGGTGCTGTTGGCCTGGCCAAGGCTAAGTAACCAAGTAATCTACCATGCTATGTTCTTATTGGTTGCTTGTGTATGTGAGACAATGGTACATGATAGCCTGCCTCGGTAGTTGGTTGGCCTTTTTCTGTTACGGGAAATCGGCAAAGCCTTGTTTTCGCTTATGACCTCTATCCTGTTTGTTATTGATATTTTGTGTGACTCAGTGAGCCACTGGCTATGCTCTAATGACATTCATTGGATGCCGATAGTTCTATATACATTGCGATTTTAACGCGTATCTTTGATCTATCGGTACAATGATTCCCTACTAAAGGTAGCCCAACTAGACAACTATGCCTACGACCTCTCTACATTCTTCATAGCTCCGTGTGGAGTCCGTCTCATACAACCTCGAGCAACCTGCAGTTCTTTGGTTAACACAGACCACACCTTAAAACGGCACGATCCATTCGAATAGACAAGCCCTCTTAATATTTGAATTCTGTATAACTAAACGGACGCTTCTATAATAGCTCTAAGACTATAAGGACGAAGCGAAACTCTTGTTAAAACCATGCAGGGCTCCGAGCCACCAATAATATGATAGCGAATAAACTATCTCAGCTCCATCACGATAACCGAGAAGTTGTCTGATTTGTCATAGGTATGTACCTCTGCCACACGTAGATCTGACTGTTCAGCAAGCAGCTTCCCACTGCTCCTTTGAGCGCTCCTTTCCGCCCATGGAGACCATCAACGATAGATCAGCCAGTGTCGCTTGCCAAGGTACGTTGGTCCCCGGCAAGACCATTTCATCGATGAGGATCTGCGAATCATGGGCCATTACGGCGCGTAGGTTCTTGAGGATTTTGATACCTTGGGCGTCAGGATAGTCGTGAAGGATTCTACGGAGGTAGTAGAATTTGGCACCTTGGGTGTTTATTTTCATGTCAGCCGATGACGGTAGGATACTGGGGCAGTTGTGCTGAGTATAGATGTAGGATTTGCCTTTAACGATCTGTGTCTGGAAGATGTCATGTACCATGGTTTCTACTCCGTCGATTTTAGGGAGCTGATCTACTGCTTGTGGTAGGTCCTGGAGGGTGAGCCATCCGCTGAGATTTGGGTATTTCTTTATGAGTTGGATGCATTGATGGCCGTGGCCACCGCCCACGTCGACAAGGGATGGTCTGCGCGATTCCTGAGGCGGTTGGATTATAGCGCAAGCTTCCTTTTCGAAATGACTGAACCCAACTGTCCAGTCGGTTGATTCGAGTGCAGTCATTACGTGCTGTAGGTTATTGAACCGTTCTGGGTGTTGAGCAAGTCACGCAAAGCACGTAAGGTCGGTACTGAAGGCCTCCTGGAAAGGCGTATTGGTGTTGCTGGTGATCTCCTGATAGTGCGTCTCTGCGAAGAAGCTGGGAAATTCCTGAATGGCTGGACCACAATTGTCGAAGCTGTGAAGTCATCAGCGGAGATTCATATATTGACATGTATTGGTGGAGGAGATACACACGCATGGCAAATGAAGGCTTCGGCCATCTGACTTGCCAGAGTGTGAGTCGCTCTATTTGCTGTGAACTTCCCATGGTCTGCTTCTGTTATGAGCCCATTCGACGCAAGGTAGCTAAGTATAGATCCTAAATGTCACAGGAAGTAGTAGTCAGATATGGCATGTCGCGATCAAGGGCCTGAAGCTTTGCAATGACATCTTACCGAATAATTCAGGACTCGCACCGGATTTCCTGGGCAATTTGGTCCACCTGCAGGGGTGTCTCGCTTTGGGAGAGTGACCGGAATAAACCTGATTCGATACCGAGACGAACGGCGGCAATCTGCAAGTGCTGGAAAAACGTAAGTCTGGTAAGGACAACATAGTGAAAGTCATATGTTTAGTATAGTGCCGACTATACGGAATCAAGCTTACGCCGTTGAAAATGCCCATGAGCATGTCCTTGGGCATCTCCAATTCTAACAGAAGTTGACGGAGAGCATCGCGGATCTTAGCTTGGTCTGCCCCATCGGCTTCTCCAGCTAGAGATTGGGCTTGGGCGATGATTGACTCCATTTGAACCTGAAGATAGGACAAGCAGAATAAATTGGGAATTGGTATATTTTATCCAAGATCCAGATGTCTTGTGCTTCACGGTGGAGTTGAAGCTCTGTGATTGGCCAACGATGATATACAGTGCCGCAGTTCAAAGCTGTCTTCCTGGAGCTGCCTATGCAGGCAGTCAAAGTATGGTCATGTGGCCTGACACCATTGTAGAGTCAGCGGGAAGGTCTCCCGGCTCTCAACGCGTGCCCCGTTCAAGCCCTAATCTCAATCTAAGCTTATGAGACTGTTCTGCTTTCATGACGTGAAATTTGATTTTAAGGAAACCTGGCGGGTGGATTGCACTGAAAGATCGATTTATATCCAGCTACTAATCAGTTGTTGTTCCACTACACGAGCGACTACAAGACCGGTTATGAGCATGTCCATTGCCAAGATCGTCAACAACAGGCTGTTTCTGAGTCATCAAAGCATGCTTTTGAGTTGTTCAAGTCTTGACTAAAGGGTATTGTGGCTTTGGCTGCATGAACCAGTAGTATATGCTGACCGAAGAAGGGCAAGTAAAGGTGTACGCATGTCCACTTTCTTATATAAGAGAGGGTCTCGCCCCCCCCGCACGGGCTCCCGAACATCCATAACAAAAGTGCGGGTCTTGGCAACCAAACCTTGTTTCTTTCTGCTTTCCCGGCCAAACGGTTCAAACTGCTTTTCCCTCTCTTTCATCATCAACCGTTCAACTCTCACACGATCCAACAACTAACTGCTTCATCCTCGCTCAATCCCCACCTCTTACTTTCCCAACTTTTTATTTCTCCGCACTGTTGCGGAGCATCTGCCGATAGTCTCTATATCCTTTGTAGATATTCCCTTTGTCCTTGTTCTCCGTCGCGTCACCTTGCCGCGATCGACCTAAGCTACCTGAATACACATCCCACCCCGCTAAGTGGAACATTTTCCTGTCGCTTTACCTGTCAGTCGTCGGCTTTATACACCCTCGAATCTGAGCTAGGGCCGGTTCAAGCCTATTCTCGTCGGTTTTCCAATCCGCCGTCGGGCGCGTCGGGCATGGCGCCATAGCTACTGGAACCGGGTCTCTGCTCGCAATTCATGCATATTACCCCGTTGTCAATTGCTATTGTCAATAGAGGTAGGGTCATCAAGCATTAAATCATTCAAAGAAAGAGAAACGAGCCAAGTCGTACAGGAGCATGCTTCTTCGGTTACCGCCCAGCCTCCACTACCCGATCACCGTAACGTCGCTGCTGAAACAGCCCGGCGACTCGGTGGAGAGGGACGAGGCGCTGTTCTGGTATGTCTACCAGACGACCGTCACCGAGGGTGATGGGCTGGGCAATAAGATTGAGGTCAAACGCAAGTTCCCGACCAAGTTTGAGTCGACTGTTGATGGCGAGGTGGTCCAATGGAAGATTGCGAAGGGGGATATCATCGATGAACCGTAAGTTCTATCGCCTTGTTGCACAACTTCCTGACGAGGGGGTTACATGGTTGCGATTGTTAACTTGAGGACAGTGTGGAGGTCATCGAGATTGATGAGCCATGTGCTCACGAAGTTCAGTTTGGGGGCCTCTGTGCGGAGTGCGGCAAGGATATGACCGAGTAAGTAGAAAAGATATCATATACGGCACTATAGTTCTCTACTGCAGAAGCACTAACCCTGCCATCTCCTACAGATCTACATACAATACGGAAGTGACGGATTCGATGCGCGCAACGATTCAGATGGTCCATGATAACACTGCACTAACCGTGAGCGAGAAGGAGGCTGCGCGGGTGGAGGAAGATGCGAAACGCAGGCTACTGTCAAATAGAAAACTTTCTCTGGTGGTGGATCTTGACCAGACGATCATCCATGCCACCGTCGATCCAACTGTTGGAGAGTGGATGGAAGACAAGGATAACCCAAACCACCAAGCGCTAAGCGATGTTCGAGCATTCCAATTGGTAGATGATGGCCCGGGAATGCGCGGTTGCTGGTACTATGTCAAGTTACGACCAGGTTTAGAGTCATTCTTGCAGAACGTCTCAGAGCTCTTTGAATTGCATATCTACACCATGGGTACCCGAGCATATGCGCAACACATTGCAAGTATCATAGATCCAGACCGAAAGCTGTTCGGCGATCGCATCCTCAGTCGTGATGAGAGTGGAAGCTTGACGGCTAAGAATCTCCATCGTTTGTTCCCGGTGGACACGAAGATGGTTGTTATCATCGACGACCGTGGTGACGTTTGGCGGTGGAGCCCTAATCTTATCAAGGTTTCGCCGTACGACTTTTTCGTTGGCATCGGGGATATCAACTCGAGTTTTTTGCCAAAGAAACAGGAGCTGGGGGCAGTCGGCAAATCTGGGGAGAAGGTAGGGACGAGGCACACAAAACCTCCTCCGCTAGAACATCATGTCAACGGCACAACAGCGAAACCAGAGGGAGAAGTGTCAGCGTTAGAACAGCTTGTGACCATGGGTGGCGGAGACAACCCGAGACTACTGCAAGAACAGACTGATGCGCAGGAAGAGACAATAATGCACCAGGTGGAAGACCGCCCTCTGCTGCAGAAACAGAAGGAACTAGACGCTGAGGAAGATTCTGCAGAGAGTATTGATTCCTCTTCTAGCATGGATGAGTCGCAAGACTCAAGCAAACATCGACATCATCTGCTGGAGGATAATGATCGGGAACTCTTCCAGTTGGAAGAGCGTCTCGAGCAGGTGCATAAACAGTTCTTTGAGGAGTATGATTTGAGGCGAACGAGGGGGTTGGGTGGAAGAGTGGCAGCTCTGAGAGGCGAGAAGACGCCTTCGAAAGACAAGGACGTTGATCTAAAACTGGTGCCTGATATCAAGGATATCATGCCGCAGATCAAGCGCCAGATCCTCGGCGGGGTGATTCTGGTATTTTCCGGAGTGCTTCCGCTCGGAACAGATACCCAGAACGCCGATATTTCCCTATGGGCGAAGAGTTTTGGAGCTGTTATTTCTCAAAAGATCAATGTGAAGACGACCCATCTGGTGGCTGGCCGTAACCGCACCGCAAAGGTTCGGGAAGCGACGCGGTACACGAATGTCAAGATCGTCACAACCCAGTGGCTCTTGGACTGCCTGACGCAATGGAAATGGCTGGACGAGGAGCCGTATTTACTTCCTGTACACCCTGACGACCGAGGAGAGCCAATCTCGCCTGGCTCTAAGGAGATGGAAAGCGGATGGCTTTCGTCATCTGAAGACACGGGAGATTTTCTGACCGAGGAAGAAGATGCTTCAGAATCCACAGAAGACCTTCTCAAGTCCACCGGCCTCGACGAGCATTCGCCGATTGGTTACGACGAAGACCAGCAAGCCGCTGTCCACGAGGAACTAAAAGAGTTCCTTGGCAGTGACGATGAAAGCGAAAGCGACAGTGAAGTATCGTCCTGGGCTGAGGAGGCGACACCCAACAAGAAACGTAAGCGTGAAGAAGGCTCAGAAGGCGGGGACGATGAAGAAAGTCAAGAGGAAGGCGATCAGCCAGGCTCGCGCCTATCCCAGCGTATCAAGCGTTCCTACGAGCGGAGCACAGGACTGAAAGAGGTCGCGACTGCGGCTACCGACGATCCCGCTCAGGAGTCGCATGTGGCTACGGAATCCAATGATGAAAGTGCACAAAAAGAATCAGATGAGCCTGCATCTCAAGACCTAAATGCCAATCTTCCCGAAGACCCCGCGGAGGACGACGACGAACTCGAGCGGGAGATGATGGCTGCTTTCGAGGATGGCGACTATGACGCCAAAGCGGAAGAGGACATTGCGGCCGGAAACGGTTGATCTGTTTCTTTTATGTTAGTTTCTGCTCGACTTCTCCTTCACCTGTTCATATTGGGGCGTTGAGGTGTATGTGACGATGCCGTAGCTGCTTGCGGGCAGCACTATGTTGCTGTTGTTGATACCATTTGGTATCCCAGATTGGCTAAGGTTTATTATGCTTTCTCATTCCGTTGCAATTGGTGCGATGCAATGATGGCATAGCGATGGCGTTGGGTACCTGACTCACATCTGATTGACTGTCTGATAAGTTGTTCATAGTTCTGTCTCTATAGTATCAAGGACAAAAAAAGGAATCTCAAATTTTGGATATCATATACCATACAACGCCCATATCTTCATACATACAGAATCGATCAGAAACCATCGCATAATTAGTCATCAACATCATATCCGGTCATAGAAACACAACGAAAAACAAAAAAGACCAAGAAAATCAATCATATACATCGCGATTAACCTGCCACGACATGATCATCATCCAAAGGAAGAAGATGGTATTCACCAGCTCAAACGCAAAAGCTGTCTTCCAGCAATCACCTACCAACCGTATTAGCATGCCGACGAGAATAACCAATTAAACATGTAGTCTAGAAAAAAAGGACGAGAAAGAAAAGAAAGAAAAAAACTCACAAATAGTCTTCTGGGTCAACCAAGCCAAGGTCTGCATATTATTCCCCCCGGCGCGATTATCAACAATATAGATCTGACAATTATCATCGACGTTCCCGACCACGCCGTACAACTGCAACGAGGTCTCAATCAACCCCGTCAACCAGAGGACGAAGAGGATGAAACTGCCCAGCATGATAATGCCGGGGAGCAGGAAACGCTGGGCGGCGAGGATGAGAATGAGAATGATGAAGAAGATGCCGAGGGCGCCGGAGACGACCATGAATGGGAAGAGCCTTTTGTCTTTGGTATTAGCATATAATGATCCATTTCTTTTGTGCTTTCAAAACAACATGGAAGATTGTGATAGAGAAGGAAGAAGCAGGAGAAATATGTACTTACCATGGAGTCCCGAGACGCATCTCAGATTGTACAGACATAAGCCAGGCAAAGATGCCCATACAGATAGCGGAAGCCGATAAGACGATGAGGATCCAGATGTTGAGTTGGAGTTCGGGCCAGTGATAGCGTCTGCGACGGTAGACGACGGCCATGTTTGCTTGCTTCCTTGCCCTATCGGGACGGTTTTGATGCTGTGGGTTTGTATACGAAGCAGTAGGGGCGGGGAAAATTGAATATGTGGGAAGATGTAATATGTATGTGAAAATCAATGATCGTTCTCGTCGGGAATGTAATTTATTTCAAACCCGGCCTGTCTCTCTGCATGTACATGTATATATACGATCCCCGCAGGATAGATTTGTATAGGCTGGTTGAGTCAGGGACTACACTTGCGGGGAGGAACGAAAGTGCGGTCACTCCTTTCCACCGCAACAACTGGAGTCGGGCAGAAGACAAGGCGACTCAATTGGTGGCGAAAGTGCAGATGCAAGAATGAAGCGCAGAAAGACAGCGCATCAGCGCCGTAATGGCGTTGGGCTGTTGTTTCGGGGTTCCTTGCGATTGGACTGGCGCGGCGAGTCGAGGACCACTGTTATGTAAGCGGTGAGAGATTCATCGTTCTGGATGTCTTTGGAATTCTTTATTTAGACAAGAGAGTACATAGGAACTGAAAGAAGAGAAATCTATCATCAGATGGAAGGGAAGGTGGAGCATTTGATGTAAAATGAGGTGGCAGGTGGAAATTGCGGTGGCAGGGGATTTGATATCCATCAACCCTAATTTTAGCTGCCTTCTTTTTTCTACTAATTGCACCAACTCATGTCTTGAAATCGTTTCAATGTCATTGTACATATCCTAAAGCCGTGCGGTCATGTCTAAACATAATGTAATAAGAAAAAAAAAAAAACATATAATAAATAAGAAAATTCCCATCCGATCGCCATCTACCCGTCTATAAGTCTACATCAGCTCACAGGAGGGTGTCACCCAGTGCACTGCGCACTAACGAGCAACCGGTCCGAATGGTTTCGGAGGCGCCTACCGACTCCAAGCTGGGGTTGACCTCCACCAGGTCCATGGCGACCAGGTTGCCCGTCTCATGCACACACTCGCAGATGAAATCACCCTCACGAAGAGTCAGACCGCCACGCACGGGAGTGCCGGTGCTGGGAGCCCACTGCGGATCCAGAGCATCGACGTCGAATGAAAGGTGAATAGGGGTATCGTTTCCGATGTGGGCCAGAGCCATCTCAACCACACGGCCAATACCGTACCTGTTGGAGATTAGCTTCGGCTGCTTTCCTTGTGCTACGAGAGGAAAGAAAGACTCACCGGTCAATGTCGTGCATGCTGAACGCCTTAATGCCATGCTCCCGAAGGATTTGCTTCTCGCCGCGATCAACATCGCGCAGACCAATGTAGACCAGCTTACGGGTGCTGACGATGTGCTCATCCTGCAACCAGCCGAAGATGTCCTTCTGCTCCTCGCGGGCCAAGCGCGTCAAGAACGCCATGGGCATACCGTGGATGTTTCCACTAGGGCTCATCTCCGGAATGTTGATATCGGCGTGCGCATCAACCCAGATGACGGCCAGCTCCCGACCCAGGCGTTCGCGGGTAGCCTTGGCCGAGCCGGAGATGGATCCGATGGCGATCGAGTGATCACCTCCCAGTGTCAAGACCATCTGACCCTGCTTGGCTTTCTCGTAGACCTGTGCGCTCAGCGCTTCGGTCACGGCGCTCACAGCGCGCGGCTTCTTCATGCCGCGGTGGTCGGGATCTTCGGCGGGGATCTGGTTTTCGTAGTAGTGGACGGTGCCGTCATAGTCGAGGGTGTAGCCAAGGTCGTCGCGGAGTTGATCGAGGAGGCCAGCCTCGACCAGGGCCATGGGGGCAGCCTCAACTCCAAGTTTGCACTGTGTCAGTTAAAAAGTCCGGTTAGCGATGATCTTGTGATCTCAGTGATCGACACCCGCGTGTGGGAGGATCGTCCTACCTGGCCGCCATTGAAGCCGACTGCTACCACACCCAGATTTCCGGGCTTGGACAGGAAGCGTTGTGTGATGGTGGAGGGTTGAGTCATGGTGAAAGGGAAGAATTGGAGAGTGGATGAGAGAGTGAGGAGGGGATCGGAGAGTCTTGATCTGATAGAGGGGGAGAAAAAGATTCTAGAAACGGACTAAAAAGATAAGATCTTGCAAGTGGGGAATCTTCCGAAGGGTTGCAACCACCAGAAGAACAGGACCAAAGAGATGCGATGAGAGTCTCCAGGAATCGATTGTATGACAATTGAAAAAGAATACAAAAATGAAGTCCTCCGACAGGGGAATTGAGGTCCTTTAAGTAGGGGAGACATCGTGGGGCGCCGTCAGCGGCATTCCTTGGAGGATCGCTAAGACCTGCTTTTAGGGATCGAGGGCTTCCCCTAAGTACAGGTCCAGGAGAGATGCCCGCGACGGCGTCGCCATCCCACTCCACCCCCAAATTTTTATTAGCAATTTATTGTGATAGCCGGGAGATAGACGCGATATTTACTATTTACAAAGAAAGTGCAGGAAAACGAACGGGTATCATTATGGCTATGACGTTGTCTATACAATACATTCCGTGAAGGAATAATTATCTACGAATACACTCAACAGGCTACCCCAGAATCAGTTCCCGGAGGATCGCATCGGCCTTGGGCGCTTCTACTCGGCCCTTTTCACCCATGCGCATCATCTGTCCGACAAACCAGCCTAGTTTCCCTAACTGGTTTTTAGTCCGGATCTGCTCGACCATCTGCGGGTTCTGGCTGATTGCTGCCTCAGCCAACGCAACGTATTCCTCTCTGGAGAGAGGCCGGAGAAGTAGGTTCTCCTCTTCCAGTAACTGAGGAATCGCCCGAGTGTCTCCGTCGAATACCATGGCTAGCACCTGCTTGGCGGTAGGACCGGTGATCTGCTTTCGCTGGACGTGATCTATAATTTGAGCCAGCGATAGTGCCGAGACTCGTTCTGCATCCCAAGGCAGGTCCGCTTTAGTCAAAAGGCCCCCAAGCTCGTGGAGAACCCAATTACCGGCAACGCGTGCCAGACCCCCACGGCTCTTAGGATCCTGGTCTTGCTGCAGATCGCGCAGGATATCCACCACGTCCTGGTAGTACTCCAGCCGAGCTCCATCCTCTAGCTCAACCAGCGGCTTGGCGTCTTCAATCGAGAGGCCGTACTCTTTGCCCGTCAACAGCCCAATTAGCTCATCCGAGGAAGTCGGTAACGTGTTGGCCAGCTCCGACACAAGGTCAGCTCCGATAAGTAGCGGTGGTAGATCCGGATCTGGCATATACCGGTAGTCTACTTCGCCCTCCTTGCCTCGAAGTCTCCGTGTTTCCGTGCTCCCAATCGTCCAGCCACGGGTCTCACCCTCCACGACCCCACCACTTTCTAGCACAGCAATCTGGCGGTTCTTTTCTGCAATGATGGCATCCTCTACAGCCTTGAAGCTGCTCAAGTTCTTGATCTCCGTGCGCTGGCCGAGGCCACCGATCCCGCCATACTGATGCACACCCTCGGTATCGCCCCGCTGACGGATCGAGACATTCACATCGGCTCGGAGTCCTCCCAATTCCATACCGGTGGTGACTGCGCTACAGGATTGAAGGATTGCCTGAATCTTCCGGACGCACGCTGCAGCTGTCGCGGGTGTATGGATCTGGGGCATCGTAATGATTTCGACTAGGGGGTGGGATACGCGGTTGAAATCAAGAAGCTGCGTGGAGGGATGGTACTCCTGTGATTTGGCCGTGTCCTGTTCTAGCTGTACCTGCTTGATACCGATGCGAACGTGATCGCCATCTTCCGGCGCGATCCCATCGTAGCCGAACAAATCCACATAGCCGTTTCTCGCAAAAGGTTCTGCGAGGGTTAACCAACGGTCACGACACTGGAGAAATTCTATATTCACCATAGTATTGTGTAATCTGATATCCCGCTGGCTGGTCCTGATAGAAGTAATGTTTCCGATCGAATCGGCTCACGGGCTGGATATCACAGTTCAGAGCGAGTGCGGCGCGGAGGGCAGGTAGCAGTGTTGGAACTTGGAATTCCTAGAGCATTTCAGCTTCCACTGATTACCAAAAAAAATCTGATCTCGGAGACTAACCGGCTGGCTACCTGGGAAAGCCAGGTCAAAGAGAGCAACGTTTGAATTGGGTAGGTCGGTGGATGATGTCGAAGCACCTGGTCAAGCAGAGGTCAGATCCATGCTTGACATAAATAGGCTGTGATCGCACGTGAAAATAGTTTGGTCTCGGTATTCAGTTGCGCATGAATCTCAATGCCGACAGTGAGCTCCCATTTTTGTCGCGAAGCCTCCTCGCTCTCCCTTCTCTGACGCTTCTCGGCTTTTAAGGCCTTCGCATTTTGTTTGAGCTGCTTCCGGAGTGGTACACGGTCCTGCGACTCTGAAGCTGACGTTTGTAAACGCCGAACCGAACTAGATGGGCTCGTAAGGGTGGGCAGTCGAGAGCTATAGGGCCGGGGACATTGGCAACAAGGAAGAGAGCGGGCCGCTCGAGTCGATTGGCGCAGCCAGGGGCGGAGCATATGGGAAAGACGGAGGGTTTGATGAAATTGATAGAAGTGAAAACAGTAACCTTCTTTCGGAGAAGAGCGTGCTGAATAGTGACGGACAATTGATTTGAAGGGGGAAAAAAAAAAAAAGATATGGTTGATCGGTAAGGAAGGCTCAAGTTGGCGATATCTTTTTACTATCCTTTTTGGGAGAAGGCGGAATTACCTCGGAGTTGCTTAGAATGTATTGTCTTTACCATACATACCCACCTGACTGCTTTACTTTTACTCGCCGTACACATCCTACTAGTCTTATTCCTCATACAATGGGATTATCACTTTCTTTTGAACATTTTCGGCAAGGAGACGTATCGTGACAAATGTCTTGCCGATAACGAGATCTCTGGGCACTCCAGGTCATTCAATTCACATACAAAATTCATGAGAATGAGGTAAGCCAATGCAGTGCAGCCAACACATCGGTTCTTGACACGACGAGTATGACGATGATGGATTATATATCCTTCTATCTTCTATACTTGAGCACCCCTCCTTCTATAAGGGAATCCCCCTCCCACGTCCATACTGTTCTCTTTTTTTTACTCGAACAAAATCCTCCAAAACTAAGAAGAGAGAAGTCAGTTCCATTCAATCTTTCTCTCCCTTACCGGATTGAGTTTGGACTCATCCGATGATCTTCATCCACATCGAATCCACATCCGCCAACCCCACCAAAAATAGAGTATGTGAAGTTTGGCTGACCGTCAAGTTGGAATTATTCTTTGCTTTCGGTTTAGTTCCTACGTGAGACTTTCGATCTGTCGCACCATGAACTCTCTTATCTGGGGCCGAATTTGAGACGATCTATTTATTGAACAGTTGCTGACGGTCTATCGTCACAGTCCTTCTTTCCGATCTACGCGCAAGGGCTTCGCTTGGGTATGTATACATCGGCTCATCGATAGACTCTCTCACCTCCGATTTGACGCCCACCCACGCGCGCTTTGTGCTCGCTGCCCCCGTGAAACAGAAAAGAATTCGAGCCGACATTCTATCCTACATTCCTCCAAAAGTGATATCCGAAAAACTCTCTACCGCGAGAGCGGTCCTGCTCTCTCCCTTGTTATGTCTCTCGTCTGTTAGCCCCTCCAAACAATTTTCGTGGACGGTGCCTGTCCGCATGACTTCATAAATTCGATGCTCACGGGTTATGGTTTACAAATGAAAATTTCACCTTTTAATTCAACTTGACCAAGTCTTCTGCTACTTCCGGTCTGAATAACAATGTTGCTCTATTCAGGATCGAGACGCTCTAAGAAAGCTTCCAAAGACGGCGGCAATAAGGCGTCTACAGCTTCAGTCGTCTCCGGGAAGTCCCATTCTACTTCAAAAACCTCGCGATCTTCCGGAGATGCCGCCAAGAAGAAGAGTACCCCAGAGCAGTCCGCTGGGCCAAAGAACAACGTCTCAAGTTCCAAAAAGGCGCAGAATACACAACCTGCGAGAAATCTCAATTTCAAAGCGGCCGGACCGGAGAAGAAAGTACCTGATGTGTTCGAATACCTTGAATCGGATTCCGACACTGACTCCGACGATTCCTACGTAGAGGACGATGACATCCCCAACAGCAACCCACGCAGGTCTAATGGTTCGTTCATGAATCCGCATGTCAGACTTGCGCGCCAGGCGAACATGATGGCGCAAGGCATGGGCGCCCCGAGTCGAACATCATCTGTACGATCGAAAGGCTCAATGGATTCCTACCAAGTTCCTGGTCTATTTGAATTATCTACGAGAAACAGCACGGCTCGGCGCAAAATGTCTATGGAGGGTTATCTGACAGAGGCGTCGAACAACTCTGACAAGCGGAAATTGCGTCTGAGTCCAATGCCAGAATCCTACGAGCCCTCTCGAGATCCCACATCCTTTCACCCTCCACTTCCCCCGTCCCCGCCACAAAGCCCGGAGGAGGAACCCCACTGTATCAACAGGAAGTCAAGGCGAAATACAAAGACTTCATCCGTTCCTTCTGGCTATGGACTTCTCAGCTGGCAGCTGAGCGCATCAGTGGAAAAGGAAGAGCCACCTCTTCCCCCGCTTTACCGACGATTCGAAGATCTAAACCACCGCGTGCTCCTCTATCTCCAGGACGAAATCGCACAGATGGAAGAGGAACTGCACGTATTAGATGAATACGAAGAAATGCATCGTGTAGCAACTGCAGAACAAGAAGGGACAAGCATCGTGCCCGCTTCAAGACGCATGGATGTTGCCCAAGCGCAGGCCTACTCATCCCTGCATTACCGACGGGAGGAAGTGATGGCCGCATTAGTACAAAAGACCCAACAATACAGTGAGTATCCTGTGACGAAAATCAGCTGTCGTTCCAAATCTAACTAAATAAGATAACTCCCTCAGTGCATATAGCAAAGTCACCCAAACGCTTCCCAGCGCATCCGATAAAGACATCGACACGTATCGTACCTGGATGAAAGAAAACGTCCCCGTCGCAGCAGCCGAGACCCGTTTTCTAGAACACAAAAAAGACCTTATCTCTCTCACCATGCGATCGACATCCAACTCCACCTCTGCCTTCTCGGCGATCATCATCGCATCCGCCGCTATCCTCCTGCCGCTACTAGCCTTTAGTATGATCGCAGAATTCTCAGGACGTCTTCTCGTCGTTGCGATGGTGGGCGGCGCTGCATCTGCGATTGCGTCCAATTCTGCAGCCGGTGCCGAGAAACTCGTTGCTTCTCACGATGGGTGGAGAATTGCTACTTTGTAAGTTCCTATCATAGAGTCTGGCCTTTATGAACCAGAAGCCTAATTGTTTATCTGCAGATATTTCGGATTTATGGCCATAGCTGCAATGTTTATTCCTTGAATGGGCGATCACGAAAGCATGGAGAGTGGTTGCATAATGACTTATGAATTTCCTTGACAGTGATGAATATATGCCTTCTATTACTCATGTTGACTAGGTACTATTCCTTGTGGAAGGGGACTGGTCGAAGGTGGCGTTTAGGATACTGGTTCCGATGGCAAACAACCTAGGGTTTACAAGGGTTCTCCGCTTTTCGAAATATCTCGTTACAATTCCGAATAAGTAATACTTGAAGTAGATCTTGCAGATAAACTAATACATAGAATTTCTAGGTGAAAAACGTGTAGTCACAAAAGTGAGAGACACTCCGCCCAAGAGAAACCAGACCAATCTTGGAATCAATCTGCGCCATTCGCTGATCTTCATCTCATAAGGAGATGACAACAGGATTCTTCAAAGGGAAATCATAGTCGTAGGGAATCGACACGCGTATACACACACACCAACTAATAGCCGTAGCCATATTGTTATAAAATGTAACTTCAGAAGAGGAGCCAAAACCTCTCTTCCTGTCTCATTCTCAAATCTAATAACCCGTAGCTTTGAGAAATCAAGAGAATATAATGAATTAGGGAACAGAAAGAAGAAAAAGGACAAGAGGACAAAGTCACAAAAGATCAAGTACAAATCATAAAAGTGTAACACCATTAACCGAGCCTTCCTTTTTCTAAAGACAATGGCGAACATAAGCATGGAAAGACAACTCCAAAACGTTGACGATACTTGCTCGACTCATGAAGGGACCGCGTTGCCGTTCTGTCTGTTACCGGGTGTTACGCTTCGATCCTGGGAGCTGCCTTCAGTTGGGGGTTGTGGTGTTGAGCTCTGTCGCGCGTGAGCTGCAAGTTGGGTTCTATTCCTCTCCATCAGTGCGGCTTGTTCAGCGGCACTTCGCGCGTAAGTCATGGCAGCTGCTGAGTTGGAGTATGCTGCCGATTGTGGAGGAGCTTGATTGGAAGGATAGTTGCCGTATGGGGGAGGTTGTTGTTGTTGCTGCGGTTGCGGTTGCGGTTGCTGTTGTGGTTGTTGCTGCTGCTGTGGTATGAACCGTTGCTGAGGGTTATTAGAACCCGGAGTCATGTATGGTGTTCGTGGAGCCGCATATGATGCTGGCTTCTGAGGAGAAGCACTGCGCCCAGCTGCGTAAGAAGCATTGTATGCCCCTGGTTGTGCGGGGCGCGGCGTGTAGGGCTGTGGCGAAGCTTGGGCGGCTGGCCCTTGCTGGCCCGAGTAGGAAGCGTACCCATTTTGTCCTGGTCGCTGGAACTGCTGATTGAACTGAGGAGTGGGCTGAGAGTATCCTGAAAGATACCCTGGTCGTTGTGAAGGTGTTACTGGTGGCCGAGGTCCGGCGTACTGTTGTGGATGGCCTGGAGTGTATGGCCCGGAAGTGGAGGGTTGCCTTCCACTATAGTATGGCTGTTGAGCGAAGCCACCTTGCGATTGGGCTCGAGAGCCAGAACTATATGCCCGCGAATTGTACCGGGATGGCGTTGAAGTCCGATTCGCGGCACCACTCATTGGGGCCATGGCCGCGCTTCGCTCCTGATGCGCTGTGAAGTCATCCTTCTCCATGGTTCCCCGATAGTCCGGGTTCTCGATGACGATTTTCTGGCTTATGTTCAGCTCATCCAGCTGATCGCCATTTAGCTTTGCAACCGCATACGGAGGCAAATTTGAAATGAGAGCCGCCAGACTTGATCTTAATGTTTCATACACACCCAGCTCTTCTGTAGAAGGGTCATCTGAGCTCCTCGAGTCGGATCCTGTTTCTCTAGGCTCGGCGCCTTGAACGTTCGGAGCTGAGACGTCCAGATTCCGGATTTTTTGGTACGAACTCAAAGTCTCCAGTAGATCAGAGATGTCATGTAATAGCCCTTCTACATCCCGGGATTTTGCCTCTTCCTCCTTATCTGCTTTAGAGGCCTCGGAACAAGTAACATTATCGGCGAATTCTTCGGGCTTGAAGTTCTTTACCATCTCCTCCAAGGTACTCTCGTCTAGTTCACCAATATTGCCTGGCCGTTCAGACGTTGTCTCTTCGGCGGCTTCTTGATATGGCAATGAAAGTAAAGTCTCTAAACGTCTTGCACCTCGTTTGCTCCACCATACCAAGTCCTTCGAATCAGCCTGGACAACGGCACCCGAACTGTCGAATGAAGGAGCGAATGATGAGTAGACACCCTGCAAGACAGTCGAGTCTTCGTCAACCCACAGTGAAGGATCATCGGTATACTTCTCGTCACTATGCTGCTGAGACGGCTGATGTTTATCGCGGCGGTTCCAATAAGACGGGGATGATGTGACCCCGCCATACTGGAGCCACTGACCAGAGGGCAGAGGTGCAAGGCAGTAATTATTCCGATCTCCTCGGAAAGCTTTGAAGTCAGTGATGGCGTCAAATGGGTCGATCCAGCCATTAAGAGCATTTCGAGAGGAAGACTTTGTTTTGCGTGGCATTTCCAGTTGAGGCAAGGTTGACCGAGGCGCGAAAACTTCCCCAAAGGTCCTTTTGGGCTCCGCTGGATTTTCATCAAGATTGTACGGTTCGATCTTCGTGGTCGTGATACCGTTTGGTAAGCCGACTTCACGTAGTGGCGCTTGCACCTCCACATATTTCTCTGCTTTCGGGTCGTCTGAAGGCAGTGGAACCTTGACGGATTTCTGTAAACTTGAATATAGTTGCTTGGGATTAGCTGGGTTCCCAAACAGCGTCAAGACGAGATTCTCATTCCGAGCCTCTACATTGGAGGTATTGGATTTCGCCGGTGTCTCTGCATCCTCCTCGGATGTCTCTGTCTTGATGTTCGACTGGCTCGTGTGTGCCTGACGAACGAGACTGTTCAAGAGTTTCTTAAATGCCGCGATACGATTGACAGTTTCGGTCACAGGCGACCCATCAGCCTGGAGCCCGCTCGCCTGGGCTTTATTCCTCTCGATCACAGCAGCCGATGCCTTCTCGATATCACTCAAGAATTCCGACAGAGTGTTATAACGGTTCGAAGCGACTCGGGATTGTATAGTGGAGGCCTCGTCTTTTTCGCCAGAGACTTTCGCGCGCTTCAAACGGGGCTTCGTTGGAGATGATGGCAATGGACAGGATAAGAGTTGAAGATCCGTATCGTTTCTTTTGAAGGTCAGCATCTGGATGCGAACGCGAACAGATAGATCGAGAGAGAAGTAACTGGAACCTACTTGCTTAATATTTCAACGAGATTACGCAGAGTTTCCTGTAGCTTGATCTTTTCCTGAGCTTGCGACGCAGACGAGCCAGCGTCTTGAGCGACTTTGTCATCATGACTTGACACACGCTTTCGCTTGGCAGGTGTCGCCAACGAGGGCGGATCGGGGGTGGTAGCATGGAGATCGCCATTTGTGGCCGGAATGGAAGCTGTGCCTCCGCCTTCGTCTGCGCTCATGGTTCCGGAGTCGCGCCGTTATTGCAGTAATCCTTTGACGCGGGAATAAAGGGTCTTTCCTAATGTACAGCGTACCGCACCTGGAGCTACAAGCGCGGAGACTTGGTTCCAACTTTGTGAATATAAATTGACGCGGTAATTCAGAAAAAAACCACGATTATGACCTTAAACACAGAGGCCGATGGTTGAGTGCTCGTTGATCCCCGAAGCGGATGCGCCAATAGTTACGAGACCCAGCAGGAGGGTGCGCAACCTTCAAGATAAAATCACGTATATTCAACTCCACAGGGGTGAATTGCAATGAACGTGTTTCTCACCACGCCCAGAACTAATCCAGCCGAGAAGGGCAAAAAATAAAAACCCAGGAGAAATAATGTCGGCACCCGTAACAATAGCAAGGCGGGAAGACAGGCAAAGAGGGAGATGTTCCTCATGCGCGCCATGCCAAAAGCGCAACTCGTGACGATCAATCACGTGACGTATACTTTTTTCCCAATGGACCAGGCCGACTGGCTGCTTCTCCGGGTTGACTTGCTAAGTTGCACTTGAGCGAAGACGCATCCTCGACTCTCGTCAACCGGTATCAGAGCTCGCCGAAGTTACTCCATGGTCATCTCTATGGATGTCATCGGTCTTCAATCATGTTACGAGCCGCTCGAGGGTTTCCTCTCTGAGAGCGGCGCACTTGCTCAGTAGCCGTGTATGGCCGAAGGTACCGATTAACCAGCCCCGGACCAATTTCTCTTCAGTGCTGTATTGACATGTTTTCCTTCTTCAACTTTAAGGAGCTGTATTATAATCGCCTCTCATATCCAGGGTACCTGACGGCGCTTTCCAGTTCGTCCGCTAATGTGTTTCTCGGTCCTCGAACCTTGTCACGGTCTCTCAGCTCAGCCGGGACCTTGGTTTCTCCTCGATATGAACCCACGCGTGACCAAATACACCAGGTCGGAGATGATGATCAGCACGCATCTTGTGAATTCTGGTGTGGGTTGCGGCTTCAGTCTCAATTAAATCAATCCTATGTGCCCCCTGGCCCAGACCGTGAACAGCAACAGAGGGAACAAAGCTCCAAATCATCACCCCGCGAACAGACCCCGTCAAAACCCAAGCCTCTCCCCCAAAAGGCCTCTAAATCAACGCCATTGCCACCTACTAGGAATACATTGATGAGCTGCGATGCGCATGGCCACCGTTTACGTGAAAAACCACAAAATGAATTGCATAACCCCCGAAGGAAGTCAAAAAAGCTTGCTGTTTCCTTCAATCCGACCCCAACCGAGTATTTAATTGATACCCTGCAAAATGTTGTGCATTGTCCTGATAGCACAACGCGTCAAAACTGGACCTTTACTTCGAGAAATCCAAACGACCGCCTCATGCCTCCTTTAGACAGGAAACAGAGGATCAAATTCAAAATTGAGCACAGAGTCTCGCTCCAAGAGATTGCTGCAGACTACATTTACCATGTGGATCGTTTGCTAGACCTGGTTGGTGAAGAGGGAACCCAAGGAAATTCTATGGAACTGGATGTTGCTCTGCGAAAGGTTTTTCTTAACAAAGAATACCGTAAATATTTAAGAGCGCGGCAGTATTCTGTCAAAGATGTGGTTTCATGGGCATGGATCCTCAAGAGCCGCACCCCCTACGAGGCCATCCTCCGGGTTTTCGCGTTAGAAATACAGTCAGATCCAAAGGAAAAGGGAGGCTCTGCTGCTCGAATTATTCCGCCTTTCATACCCCTTCTCTTGTTGCGGCAGGGTCTTGATACTAAGTCCTTCCGTTTACTCCTCATTTATTCGCTGCGCCTTATCAGCGGTCAACCACATCCAAAACTAGGTACTCCTTTGAGTTCGGCGAAAGATTACAACCTTTTCGATGAGCTTCGCCTATCGCACGACGCAAAGCCCTTAATAGATCCTAATACCTGTGCCACATTCGTCGTTCGTTTGCTTCATCATGCTCGCCAACTGTGGCCGCAAGCACAGCTTCCTATCGTGCGTACCTTCGCATTTTACCTTACTCTTCTAGAACCAGAGGGGACTGGTACTGTGGCATCAGCGACACCGCGAAATATCCAGGTGCTGGCTGGGAAATGCAACACATTCCTTCGATTACTCTCATTGCCTTGCAGACAGGGACCTTTCACTTCGGCTTCAATACAGCAGCAAGCACAGTTTGAGCTTCTCAGAGCAATGGCCAGAAACCAGCCTGTTCTGCCCGTCACGCGAGGAGGGTACCAAGGTATCATCGCGGTACAGTTAGCTCATAAGAAAACTTCAGCTGAGCGACAGTCCGCAGAATTAAAGGCTCCATCGTGGCCGCCATGGAAGGAAGAAAAGCTAGGTCTTGACTCTCAAAGAGGAATCGAAGGGCTGAGGAGCCGTGCTATGCGGGTGATGTCTCAGATGAAAGAAGCAGGTTATGCTCATAGTCGCTGGGAGGAAGTGTCCAGTATCCTTGCCGGGTGGGACACAGATAAGAGTCCTACCATTCAAACAAGGACCCTAGCGCGCCAGCCATGGCGTCTTCGTGGACGTATTGGAAATGCGGACCATCACGCTATCTGGGAAGCTCGTATCCGGGCTACAAGGACTGTGCGAGAAGCCTGGGCCTGTTTTTTGTCATATCGAGATCAAGGTTTACCTCCACGCGGGAGCATCTACACTGCAATGGCTGAGAAATTGATTTATCGACGAAAGGCTTTACATGCCAATTTTGACCAAACAAGTCATGCTTTGCCAGGTGATGCTCTGGAAACCTTCGCAGAGCCTTTGTCTGCGCGGGATTTGATTTATGTGCATACAGAGCCACCTACGTTAGACGAGCTCCTCACACAAATGCTCTCCGAGGGGATCCGGCCGCAGGCAAGGTTCCTTTCCCTCCTGCTACGATATGCACCGACCTTCAAATCTGGTCTGGAGTACCTTAGCTGCAGTGATATGTCTAATGAGCAGATCAGAGCTTTGTGCACCGTCTGGGCACATGAATCTATCTATGACGAACAAAGTCGGAAAGTTGTAAACGAACTTCCTGCTCATCTTTTCTCATCCTTCGTATACTTCTTGTGCAAATTCTCGACCTTCGGTGAACTGTCAGCCAGACATGCCAGAGACGCTTTTCCGATCATATTGGGCAGTTCACAGATGGCCAACGGGGAGACATCCACCCTTTTCTCCCAGGATGAATACCTAAGGAATGGAGATGAATATCGGCACCCGAAGACGTTAGCACACGCAATCGAACTGCTTAGAGTACGGCATCCCCGGTCCCCTCAAGCGTGGGTTTTTGTGTTATCGGCTTTGAACAAAGACCGCGTCACTGGCCGTTTTCGCAAGATGGATCGAGACATCCAGCGTGTTATAGCTTGGCACGAGATTCTAGAAATTGCAGGGCGGATGGAGCATCACGATATTCAACTCGGCCTGCAGGGCTTCCAGATTCTATGCAGCGGTTTTTCAAGAGCGGTAAGCTCTGGGATCAAGAATGTAGATGCCGTGGAAGAAGCCCTGGAGGTTGTTGGTAATGCTGCGCATCAGGGAAAGCTGGCATACATAGGTCTTCCCTGCCCGCGATTCGAGGATATGGTCCAGTATGGTCTCCGGGGCCTCAAAGACCAGTTTGACCGGCTTGTCCTTCCAGACTTCAGAACTCCATCCTTGTTTGGGTCTGGCAAACCATATTCTGAGAATGTCACTGACGCCCAAGTCATTTTGCCACCATTACTTCATGTGCCTTCTCCTGCCGTCCTTCACGCATTTGTCAGATCATTGGGATTAGCTGAAGATTATGATGGCCTCCTCAGCCTTCTCCGATGGATGTCTCAGTATGCGACGCCCCTTAAGGAAGCGTCCGATGAGTACTTGAACGGTGATATGATGATGCGGCGCACTTTAGTGGCAATGCGCTTATTTCTCGAGGGATATCGGGAAAGGCAGTCCTGGGGATCGCTCCGTTGGACAGCCTCAGCTGCACAAGCGCGTGGCTTAGGGGGATCTGAGTATACAAGTGAGGTTTCCCCTAGTGATTCTGAGAGGATGTCATTCTCGGACCCGAACCTGCAAGAGGCATATGACATAGTCACGGCGACGCACGTTTGGGGCCCCTGGCCTAGCGACGAGGAAGTTCAGGAATATTACGCTGTTCATTGGGAGGAGCATGAGGTGCAATGATGGAACCTCGAACACTTTTTGTACATTAGCTGTATATAGACGTATTATAGATCGTGTGGCGTTTCAATATCATCGGATGATACCCCTTCATAGCTATCGGGCAAGACTTAAGAGAATGAATGGTAGCGCTTATCCGCGGTAAGAATTGGGGCCTCTCGGTGGATGGTTTCCCCGCAGTCGCTGCAGCTGTTCAACAGCTTCCCCACACTTCGGAGCTTCCTCAATTCATCCTTCTCGCTTTCCAAAATCATTTCCTCTTGGGATATTCCGCTAGTTCTCTATATCTTTGGAAAGAGGTAAGAATCTTTTTTTGATCGCTTGGATAGACTCAATTTTACGACTCGAAGATGCCACCGCGCCTGCCTCTTTCACATACATTGCGACAGCCCTCGGTCTTGTCGGTTCGCGTCAGAGTCACAAGATTTAGCACCAGTGCGGATGATGCCGTGATACAGACCCAGCAGATCCCTGCGCCGGGCTCCGGGAATATTCGAGTCCTGCTGCTGAACAGACCCAAAGCCAGAAACGCAATTTCCAAGAATCTTTTGGACGGTCTGTCTAAGCATGTCCAGTCCATATCCGCGGAGGGAGGCAACGGTCCTACACGGGCCTTGGTCATTGCCAGCAATGTGGATTCGGCCTTTTGTGCGGGCGCAGACCTGAAAGAGCGAGTAAACATGACCAAGCAGGAGTGAGTTCTCATCCTTAACAACCAGCCTCGCACCCGTGTTTCTCGCACGTTTCTTCGCGACTAATACTTTTTTCAAACTTGTTCAGGACCAATGGATTCTTGTCCAAGCTGCGCGGTACATTCCGTGATCTTGCCGGGCTACCTGTACCCACAATCTCTGCTGTGTCTTCTATGGCGCTGGGAGGTGGCCTAGAACTCGCCTTATGTACGCATCTACGTGTGTTTGGCTCATCTAGCATTGTCGGATTGCCCGAGACCAGACTAGCTATTATCCCTGGGGCGGGAGGCACATACCGCCTCCCGGGTATTGTTGGGGTGAACCGCGCCCGAGACCTCATCCTAACTGGGCGACGTGTGTCGGGCCCCGAATCGTACTTTATGGGGCTCTGCGATCGGCTCGTCGAAATATTACCTGAAGAGGAGCAAAAGGAGGGCGCAGCGCGTGAGAAAGTGCTACGGGAGAGTATCAAACTGGCCATGGACATCTGCGAAGGTGGACCCATCGCTATCAAGCAGGCACTTCAGGCCGTGAATGACTTCCAGAAGGGCGAGGTGGCAGAAAATGAGGCTTATGACGGCGTGGTTGAGACGGAAGATCGCTTTGAGGCTTTGCGGGCGTTTGCAGAAAAGAGGAAGCCTGCTTTCCGGGGGCGATGAATTTGTCAAGTGCCCACGTGGCAAATGTAAAAAATGAAATGTTTCCCGTTACTTGAGGTCAAGTGATACTGTATTGTTGCACTTGGAAAGTATTTGTACTCGTCATAGATCTGAAAACGGTGATTCATAGAGACAGTGGGCATTCCGTGGCCTGTATGTGGCGATACTGAAACAGTGGATGGTAGGGCAACTCCGCATGAAGATCTTGATTTCCATGCTTTCTACCAGTCCATTCACATTTTGCCTACTATGACACCAATGCTTGTCTACCAATATGTTAACGTAGTCGTCTACATAAGCGATGGAAGCCTTTTGTGAAGCGGATGCTGAACGAACCATACTAGTCGGAACTACTATCCTACAGGTTTCCAAGAATCCTATGTGTCAACCCTGTATATATCCCAGCTATTAGTGGTAGGGATCCATGGAAAATGACCTCGAACTTCATGTTTGTATGTGCAAACCTTGGACCTTCTCAAACAAGCCATTTGAAACAAGACCTATAGATGGTTCGAGGAACCCATCTCCGTTCCACCCAATACTGAGTTGTGAGTCAATCAACTTCCGCATCGTCCACAAACGTAATGTGAGTCATAGTCCCTGAGCAAGCAGTTCGACATGATGTCACATATCATGTATGCACTGTACTGTATACTAGTAGGATTGGCGGAAGAGTAGGTGAGCTTCATACATTCCCAGCTAGACATCCAAGCGCCCTATACTTCGGATAATCAGAGGTGATCTAGATTCTATAGCAATATATCCTTCCGAATATCCCAGGTCCTTGGAATAAGCATCACCGCAGAAGAGCCATGGTACACAACCAATAACTAATACACTGACCCAACCTTGGTTCAACATGTTTCACGGGAAATAACAACAAGGGTTCCCCAATTAGTCCCATTCCCCTGGTACACTGAACGGGCCGCAGCTCCACAACTTAGTTTGTGTATCAAAGTGTGGAAGATCAAACCGCATGCGTACCAGGCAACAAAGAGAATCGATCTATAGGGCGCTTGAATCTGGTTTCTGATAGGTGGAATACTATAGTGTTGCCTGTCATGTTACATTTTTATTTTTATTTTTTCGCCTCACAAATGGGGCACAGCCTTGTTGACAGGCATGTTTGTTCTTTTTGCCCCATCTACTTCATGTATCGGCTTATGTGTCGCTCAATATGATTCAATTCTTGTAAAGCTTATGCTAAAAGTAGAAACCACCAAGAAGTTGTCTGAGTTGGAGGGTGGTAAAAGCAATTAAAAAATAAGATAGAGAGAAAAAATGGAAAAGAAAAGAAAAGAGAAGAGAAGAGAAGATAGAGAGAGAAATAAAAAATCATAGAAAGGAGGATGAGGCTCCAGAAAATGACCTGCATCAATATCGGAATCCACAGCCACCATCGGGGCAAAAGATTAGAGGCAGTTCTGAGTCGAAACCCCTGTTCATAGATGCAAGGCTGACATGGCGGCTGCCCCGAATATGTTGGGATTAAGATTGACTTCTGTACAGTTCCAAACAAGAATTTCGCCGCGCTACGTGTACCACCGATATTGGACAATTCAATGAGTAGGGAGTAGCGGACCGTGTAATTTAACCCTGCCGTACATCCCGCAGGCTTGTCTTGCAGATGGGAAAAGGTCAGGAAATGCCGATAGGACCGTAATTTATTTAATCTTCCCCGCGATCTGCGGCTGCACAACTTATTTGTAGTAGCATCTGGAGCTAAGGAATCTAGTGATCACCCTCATTTGTCTTCGGAAGAGTTGGCTGTGGATCCCGAAAGACCAGATAATTGTGATTACCCAGGGTCATGTATCAAAAACATTTGGATAAAAATGATCAGTAATGAGGGGATTACTCGGCCCTATCGAGGAAATTGTTCACCATCCCCCATGACCTGTACGGGTGGTCATCCCGATGAAGCGACGCCCGATGCTCACGGGAACAGAGACCATTACTACTAACTAGTAAAGGTTCTAATAGATTACTCACGGGCACTAAAAGATCAGGGCCACTGGCAGCTCTGCCACACCCGCAGGCACCAGGAACTTTTTGTCATCTGCTTGGGCCTAACCAAACACCCCCGACCCCGCCTCCAATCATCGATCCTCTCGTATAAATATTTTGGCTTTCTCCCTGACCTGTACTTTCCACTCAACTACTCGCTACTCCGATTCTTTGCCCTTAGAAGCGTTGTCAAAACTCAAACACGTCAAATTCCGATTCTGTTCGAGTACGCCGATCTGTGTCTTTCATATCACAGTTATTTCATACCCACCATTTCGCCACGATAACGTGTCGACACACCCTCGTGGGGGTGTGACTGCCATCTCGTATGCCAGAGCTTGCCGCCCGAGTCAAGCAAATTGGCTTGACTCAGGTCTACTGCTCCAAGGAAAAACCTCTGGTTGATATTGTTCTTGTACATGGATTGAACGGCCATCCCTATAACACCTGGGCTACCCAAGGGAATCCACCCGTCTTCTGGCCAGCTGACCTTCTCCCGGAAGTGTTAGAGTCTAGCCGAGTGCGGATCTTGACATATGGATATAATGCGAATGTTGCATCTTTCACCGATGGCGCTTCAAGGGATCGCATTCACCATCATGCAGAGACACTTGCTTCAGGCCTGGCGGCAAATCGCAATGTGAGTGACCCGACTTGTTATATCCAATGTACCATCTCTTTTCCTTTATTTTACATTTATTTTGTCTTTACTTTAGCTTCACTTTGGCTTTACTTCGGCTTTATTTTGGTTTCACTTTACCTCTACTTTACAACTACTGGTCTATTATGAATATCATATCCATTGCATCTTTAGTATTGCATTGTATTGGTTGCTAACTTCCTCCCCTGAATCTAGCTTCGAAGCTGTTCAGACCGCCCTATAATCTTTGTCTGTCACTCACTAGGTGGCTTGGTGGTCAAACGTGCTCTGATTTACTGCAAAAACGTTTCGGATGCGAAAATCCAGCACCTGCGCTCGATCTATGTCTCCACCTATGGAATCCTCTTCCTCGGAACGCCTCACAACGGCTCTGATATCGCGAAATGGGGCCTATTACTGCAGAACATCTGCAGTGCAGTTCTGCCCAAGAAGTACATGGAATCGTCCTCCCAGCTTGTCAAAGCTTTGAGAACGAACAATGAAACACTGCAGAATATTAACAGTCTATTTGCAGATATGATGAGCAGATATCATATCTACTTCTTCCATGAGACCCTTTCAACTGATGTTAAGGGGACTCGTGAGTTGATAGTGGACGAAAGCTCGGCCGCGCCATATGCGGAAGGTGTAGAGCGCATGGGCATTGAAGCAGACCATCGGCATATGTGTAAGTTCGAGGACGATAACGCGCCTGGATATGAGGCAGTTGCCGAAGCTCTCCTACGATACTCCCGTGATGCTCCAGCTACTATCTTGGACCGATGGGCCGAGGAGGAACAGACCCGGAGAGCGGCAACACAAAACAAGCTCAAAGATCTTCTTAGGAATGGTAAGCATGTTCAGATTCATACCTAACATTAGACGGCGGTGTAGCCGCAGCTTTCTAGTAGTCACAAAGCTGACCGGAACCAGAGAGGCCAGACAGTACTTCGCAAATGGAGGGGAGCGAGCCGGATCTCCGCAAAATTGGTAGGACACAATTTCTTCCTGCAAATACTTCCGCTACTTCTTCTGTTACTATGAGGGAATATGAGGTCGAGGAGCCCCCGGAGCATTTATATGCTAGTAAGCACATCTAAGTCCCACTATCATCTCTGCGTGCGTGACGAAAATGCATGAAAGTGATGGACAAAAAACGGGAAAAAAAAAAAGGAAAAAGAAAAGGAAATGTCTTGAGAGGTTCCATTGGTTTTACTTTGATGTCATGCATTTATTTGTCTTCCTTCTTTCTTATTATTCTCTTACTCCCCTAAGCGAAGTGCTTTTATCTTTGATAAGTTTCTGTACTATAATGTCCTATCATATAAGGCATGTCAACGAAGTTACAGTCAGATTATGCTGACTTTTCTGGTTCCTAGGTAACACCGTTCCTCCTCTGATCAGCCTGCCTCCGAACAGCGGAAGACAATCCCCTGTATCCGACATGGCTGGAAGTGTAACACTTACAGTACCCAAAAGGGAGCTATTTGTGGTGCCGCCAGGGTTTCATCCAAACGCATCCTTTTTTGGAATGCAGAAAGAGCTTGAAATACTTCATTCTAGGCTGTACAAGGCAAAGAACAGAGCAGAGCGCCTCATGGCCGTTCTTGTCTGCGGAGTTCCTGGTTCAGGAAAGTCACACCTCGCACGCCAATATATCTGGAGCCAACGTAAAAAATATCCTGGTGGCGTCTTCTGGGTCGATGCGAAAACGCGCGAATCAACCGCCAAGTGTTTCTGGGATATTGCACAAGCGGCTATGCTGACAGAAGCTCAGGACTTGCAACAGCCTCAGAAGTATGTAGAGGCCGTTCGAAACTGGCTACAAGTCCGTGAAGAATGGCTCCTAATTTTTGATGGCATCTCGTTCGATCATGACGACGACCTCAACAATTTCCGACAATTCCTTCCCTTCAACAAAAATTGTAGTATTATCTACACATCTGTGGATAAGACGTTGCGGAAGAAGCAACGCTTATATGAGCCATACTGCCTGCAGATTAAACCCCTCCAGGTTGAAGATGCATGCAAGCTTCTCTTCAAAGACCTCGGTATCAGAAAGCCAACCCCGAGCCAAATCCGCAAAGCTACTGAACTGGTAACTCACTACGAATGTCTCCCTCTGGCTATTCATGCAATCAGTCACCGTCTCAGTGCGACATCTAAATCTATCGACAAATACCACGTCAACTCCCACTTGACGGACGAGAAACTTGCAGAGCCATTTTTGAGCATTATGCATGACTTGTATCGAATTGGGCACTTCGAAGCGTTGAACTTGATTAACATTTTGTCATTTTTCGGTCATCATGTCCCGGTTGGCTTGATTAACCTGGGGAAGGCTGCCCTGGAGACGTGGCACGTCGACATCCTAACCAGTAGTAGACCTGGTGAGCAAGGGGATATTGACACAACATTGGGGATCCTTATCCGATACGGACTCATAGAAAGACACACGGATGCTTATGCGCTCCATCCAAAAGCGCTATCACCGAGATCTGAAAAGGATGAGATCTTAGACATAGCGGCAGTTGCCCCCGATCTATCGGAATCGCAAACAGAAAGTAGCCAAGATGCATCCTTTTCTGTCTATCAGAGTTCCGGCTCTATTGACCTGATCAAAATCCATAGCGTTGTACAAGGCTTCTGTCGAGATGAGCTTAAGATCATGGACGAGGAACGAAGAAAATCCTTTTCTACAAATGCAACCAATTCGGACGCTGGCTTTTATGATTCCTGGCTGGTAGTTGCCACCCGCGTCTTCTGCATGTCCTATGAGCACGCAAAGAAGCGGATGGACCGCCTTGATGACTATGGCTTAGTGAAAGATTATCGTGAATATGAAATGCACGCGTCAAAGTTGCTGGATAACTTTCCCAAGAAATCCTCAAAGGAGCCAAAGACACTTCGAGAAGTTCGGCATGACCTCGGGCAAGTCATGAGGAGTATCAGTAATGAATTAGAGAAAATCTCGCCAAGTTCATCACAGGAAAGCGTTCGCAAACAGCGATCTGTCTTTGATCGGTCGAGCAGTTCTTCGTCGTCTGCGCCCGAGTCTGCAACAGATGAAGGGCCGTCGCGAACCTTAACATGGGAATTCAGTGATATGGTAGAGCGGAAGGCTGAATCACCGGAAGAGATGCCAATGTCGCCGCCCCATTTCAACTTGAAGCCGTTTCTCCCTCACATCTTCCGATGGTCCAAGAGAGATGATGAGAAAGGGTACGAAAGCGACGGCGAAGGGTTACAAGCTATCCATCGAACGTCCCCGGCACTGTCGCAGGTTAGTCAGGCAACGGAGAGACCAAAGTCTTCACGATCTTCCAGTGCTGCACATACTACATATGATCAAGAATGGCAGGTAGTAGAGAAGTCTCCCAGACTCAAAGCAAGTAGGGATAGGCGTCCGAAGCAGAGACCAAAGTTCCCACGCAGCGCCTGGGGTATAAAGCCAGCAGCTCCTATTCTGAGGATATTCCCAGTCGAAGGAAGAAGCGCATCGAGCAGTATCCTGGAGAAAGGAAGTCGAAGCAGCTCCATCATTTCTGCTTCCGAGGCCCTAACGGCCGTTCATAACGCAAGCCCACCATCAGCTTTCGGGAAAGCAGTGAATGACAGGCTTATGTTGCATAAGGAAAACGTACCAACGTATGCTACAGTGGCTGCTAGGCGCACCCAGGACGCTGCCGCCTCATCGAAACAGCGGTCATCATCGACGCCCGGTGGACAGACACGTCCCAAACTCCTAAGACTGAAAAGCAAATCCTCCGGTGGCTCCCTTCACAGCCGATTGGGCAACGCGCCGCTGTTACCATTACCTCCTGATCTCAAATCAGACCCAATGAGTCGATCAACATACAGTGAGCCAGACCAAGCGTATCTCACCCATCAATTAAACGCCTTAGACCTGAGGACACCTCATGATTCTCGGTACCGTTCTCGGCACCTGTCTACGGTAAGGGCAATGGGCGCTGTCGACATGTCCGCAAGTACCCCTTCGGTTCTGACCTACCTGCCTCCTCTTCCGTACGACAATAATATTGAGGTCAGTTATTCTCGTCGAGTGAGCGCTACGACTCAAGCGGCAACTGTCAGTCAGCCGCTGGCCAGCTTTAATCCAATAACGCATCCGTCTGCCATCATGCCCGGCGCATCTCCACCACCTTCTGTGGCTGCGGAGGCACCTACTGGATACGCATCCGATCCGGCACCTGAACCAATGTCTCGAGGTGGATCAGCGCAGTCCCATCAGTCTTGGGCTACCGAGCCAGTTCGTTATCCGCCCAGACTCTCTCCAATGCCTTCGAATGCGCAAACTGCAATACCACCCGGTATGTCTCATATCCTGCCTCAGCAACAAACGCTAGCCAATGCTGGAAGTTGGATACGAGATGCTCATACCCAAGGAATTGCGAGTGCACTTCAAGCAGATATTATTACCTGTGCCCCACCGACTCAAGCAAACCTGAGACCGAATCCCCGGTTGGACGAACGTCTTGGTGCAGGTACCGCTTGGGACCCTGAACCACCGCCAACCCTGCACTTTGGCGCCCATCGAGTAGACGTGCGCGATGCTCGCCAAAGGCTTGAGGAATACGGAGTATACGGGACTCAGACGGTGCAGCACGCTGTACCTTACAGTCTCTATCACGCAAACCGGTCAGGGCCCCTGGTTCACCATGAGCTCGGTCTCCGGCCACAAGAGCTGCATGGTATGCGTGCCCGGAGTGGCAGCTCTCCTCCTCGGCCTGGATCTGACGGGTTAGGGGTAAACTGGTGACTTCGCAGAATGTGGGGCACACATATCAGATGCTCAGGAAGCATTCTCTCAGATGAACCAAACAACAACAGAGAAAAAAGATCGGAACGGAAAGACCAAGAGACATATATACCCGAGTGATAATTGGGCGGCTACAACCCGGAGTTTGGACAGAACATGGGAATCATTATTGTTTAGACGAGTTGCATTGACTACGATGAGACGGCGTTCATGGATAACGAGTGATGATCACGGTTGCATATGCATTAATTGTAGTTTTTGGTTTTGTCTAGAAGGCTGGATTGTCCTGGTATCGCATATCCTAAGCATCATTATAGGACTAATTAATGGAACATTGCATATTTTCATATGATATAGTCGTGCAAACCTTTCAATTTCTTGTATATAATCAGGGATATAGGTACATATGGAATAGAAAATCATCATCTAGCCCAAGAGAGGGCACATCATAAGCGGGATGTAATTACTTCTCTTGCGCGCAGCACAAGCACGCCCAAACAGGGCCAAAGAATCGTCCATTTTGTACAATTTCGCTTCACAGAAGCTCCACAGTCCCAGAGATCAAACCAACACCCCCAAATTAACGAAAGATAGTATTCCAATAATCCTCGACCTTCTCACAGATCCCCGTCTGTCCCTTCCAACTAATACTCTTGCCCTCAAGCGCACACGCCGTCCACCGAATCTCCTTCCACAACTGACGCTGCAGATCCGGCTCAAACGACTCAATCACATCGTCCGGAGCCGTCCACGCCAACGTATAGCTGCCATCCTCCTTCACCACGGGTCCGTTATCCGAGAACACCGTCGCGGGATTGAACTTGGGGAAGTTGATATGCACGAAGAACGGTTTCGGCGCCGGAACGCTGGCCCCCTTGATCCGCCACTCGCCCTTCTTGGTCAAGGCGTAGTCCTCCATCGGGCTATACTGAACCATGGTCGAGCCGGCGAATCCATCGTTCGTGTGACGGCCCAGCGCGCGGATGGGCTCACTGACCTGGTAAAAAGGTTCGTTGAAGACCATCGCGGCCGCGATGAAGGTCTCCTTGTCGCCTTCGCCTGCTGCGCCCTGCGAGAGGAGCGGGTAGTAATACCCGGGCCCCCAGTAGTTATAGTAGGCAACAAGAAGTAGGGTCCTGAGATGCGAGCGCTTGGATATAAACACCTCGCCCGACTCCGTCGATTGCCGGATATTCGGCGCGGGTCTCTCCTGCGACGAGATCGTATAGAACAGAGGTGAGGCAGTGGGTCCCCAGAAATCTGGCCAGGTGATCAGACCCTTGGATTTGAAGGGCTCGCTGGTGAACGCCAGCTCGGGCTTCTGGAGCGGGAAGGCATCCGCGTCGAGGAAGAGGATCTCCTCAAAGGAGGAGAAGAGCATAGCGAACGGCTTGTACTGGTACTTCTCGATCTTGGTCTTGCTGTCCGGCACCGTATCCAGGATCTCGGAGAGCAGGACGCATTTGGCGTTCAGGGACGGTAGCACTACCTGGCAGATGAAGCCGTCGTACTCCTCCCAGTCGGCGAGGAATACTTCCATGGGTAGATTGGAACCTGTCTGCCGCAGCATTCGTAACGAGATTACTAGCACGGGTAGATACGAGCCGCCCGCGGTTGAGACTATTCCCCGCGTGCCGGGTTCGTAGGCCAGTGCTGGGGGTTCCTTGGCGATGGCGTGTACGAACTTGCTGTGTGCGTGTTTCATTTTCAGGACGTCTTCGTCTGGCATTGATGTGAGGTTGGGTGGTTGTTCGGTGGTTTTGGGGTCGAAGCCAACTGATTCTGCCTTGCCGAGTCGTTCTGGGGGGTCGCAGTTTGGTCTCCATTGTATTAACAGGGGTTGGAACTGGCGCCAGAACTCGCCGTGGGCGGCTGAGCTGACATGATTGTGTTCTCCTGAATGTGACCCATAATGGGAGACGAGCCAGATGAAGATGGCCACCAGACCCAGGGCGAGGAGCGTCGTTCGCCGCCGACCTTGTGGTCGAGAGGAGGCCATGGTTGGGGGTGAAGAGATTAGATTATGTTCTTCGGGGATTCATGATTATATATCTAATTAGATCGGACCGGATAATGAACCGGGTCACAATGTCAATGAACCTATGCGGCTAAACGACTGGCAATAAATAGATCTGCCAGAGGGGGCGAGCTGGCCCACCGACCAAAGAAAGTCGGCGTTCCAGGGCTGAAGTCCATTGGTTCCAGTAGAGTTAGTGTGTTTTAGAAGGTCCAGGGCCTCTTTTGGTAAGACAACAAGGGTTCTTTTAGTGGGCCTGGGCCCAAGCTCGTATCACCGGGAACCTATCGAGATCGACTGGTTTCGGGAGTGTGTCGTTAAGGTCCGTGGAGTATCGGTCTTACCAATGCTGACTGAGGTCAGCTGTTTCGTGTTTCTTAATTTCTCTTGTTCTTCCTGGTCGCCAACGAAATGTTTATTTCCTAAAGTCTAGCCCTGTCACCCTACATTAGCGATGAGGACTAATTTGTATCCTATGATTAGGATCTGCTCCTCTGCTTACCGCGTCAAGATAGGGCACCGGAAGCTAACTGCCCTAGTGTCATGTCAGTAGACAACCGGTTGCCCTAGTCCAACAAAGCTACATCCAATGATGAATCTCTCTCTACGTGCTCCCCAAATTAGTGGCCTGAGCTATAGATACCCTTGACCATAACATATGCTGTGTACAGGGTTCCATCGACAGAGTAGTCTTTTGAGATGCGACAAACATCACCAGCGCATTTGCTTGAAAAGTGATGCTGACCGTTCGAGAACACCTATATTGCGTAGAAGGTCGCTGAAGATTACCACCCATACTCTCTGAGCATGTATAACTTCTCTGAGAGCCCTCGATGCTGCGAACTGTTCGCTCGAAGAGAGGGCATGGGACCGGGTTCTCGGAGAATAATAGCACCTTCTCCGACTGTTTGAACGGAGGGTCTGTCAACATAAACATAAGTACAACCCGTCTGTTGTTGCCAAATTCGAAATATTCGCTTACCATCGACCTCCTGCGAAACTAGCGCGAGTTCTTCCATCCGTTCCTAGTTCCAGGTTGGTTTCTCGAGCCATGTCTTCCTTCATGCGAGAAGAGAACCAAAGTCCGGATTATGATCCTAAGAAATATTATCCTGCTTCTGTTGGGGAGACTATAGCCAGGCGATACCGCATCATTTCAAAGCTCGGCTGGGGTGCAAATTCGACCGTCTAGCTAGCAAAAGACACAACTCGGTCAGTTCGCCCATCCCTCTATGCCGGTTTTTTTTACCAATACTGTAAAGTTGGGTGTGGCAGTCAAGCCGATATGTGACGTTAAAAATTACAAACTGTGGCAAAGAAGAACAACGATCTGCCAAGGAAGAAGTAGAAATGTCACGATATATCTCTCAGCTGCGATCTAATCATAAGGGTCGGGCATACGTTCGGCTTGTTCAAGAGTCCTTTAACATCTGAGGCGCGCTGGGGGAGCACTTATGCTTGGTATTTGAACCATTAAGGGAACCACTCTGGCTTTTGGGGAAACACCTTGGGAGCAACGGTGTGCCTCCCGCTGTCCTAAAGCCGTTTTTAAGATTATTGCTCCAGGGTCTCGATTTCCTCCATTCCGAGTGTCATATTATACATACAGGTAGGTTCCTTCTAAGTTGTTCCCTATCCGGTCATCCTCTCTCTAATGATAGCGAAGATCTCAAGGCAGATAAATTTCTTTTGGGATTCGAAGACTCTGATGTTCTTGAGAATTATGCCCGCCAACAAGAAAGCAATCCTGCTCCGTTTCGGGACAATGATAGTCATCCTGTATTTCAGTTTCGTCCGGATTTCGGGCCTTTGAGGAAAGGGATGGGCCGGGTTCAAATTAGCGACTTCAGTGCGGCTGTTTTTGGCGACATCTTTCAAGCCTCATAACCATGATATTCAACCCCAGCCTTTTTGTGCACCAGAGGTACTTTTAAAGGCAACATGGACATATAGTGCAGATATATGGAACTTGGGCACCATGGTATGGCCCTTAAGAAGATACTTGCACAAGTCACTGATACCTTGCTCCTATAAAGCTATGGGAGCTTCTTGCAGATGATATTTTTTCTGATGGACTAGACTCCAGGAGCGGCAGGTATTCGCGAGTTAAACACATAGCCCAGATGATACGGCTACTTGGTCCGCCTCCACTGCAGTTACTGGAAAGGGCTGACCAAGACATATGCTCCGAACTCTTCTCCGGCCATGGTATAATGTCTGCCACTTCAATATCTCGGGCGATGACTAAGTGTTGATTTAGGAGAGTTCAAATTTCCAGATATCGTTCCATCTGAGGAATATAATCTTTCAAACCTTACACCATTTGTCCACGGGGAAGACAAACGGCTTTTCCTTGAATTTGTGGGCAAGATGCTGCGCTGGGAGCCAGCAGATCGGGCAACGGCTAGGGAACTATACAATGACCCCTGGCTAGATTTTAAGCCTTGATTTGTTTTCCTTCCTGCATTCAATTTCTCCATGGAACGACAACTAACCCTGGTCAAATGCCCTGTTTCTGTATTGTAGAGTCCCCGGATGATGCTGCAGGTGTAGTAAGTACCACCGGTTCCCTCATATGCAATTTCTGAGACTTGCTTTAGCTGCCATAAGGAATGACAATGCATGTTCCTGTACCCAGCACGAAGCTTGAGAGCCATTTGACAAGAAACTCGAGCAAGTGAAGTTCCTATGATGGGAAATAACTCAGATCACTTGAGGATCTTCAGAGAACAAGTTCTCATAGCGAACAGCCAGTAATCCCGTACATACAAAAGTTCATCCTTACAATAAGTCTGTCACCATCCAAGAAAAAGTATGCCAGCACAAATGATTCCAGGTACAAAATGTATAAGCAAGGTAGACAAGAGACAAAAACTACCCCAACAAAGCCGACCAACCATCCTCATTTCCCAAAAGCTCCTCCTCCCACTCCTTATCCGAAGTGATCCGATACTCAACAACCCCCAATCCACTAACCACAATCCAATCCAACAGCTCCGGATCCGCATTTACAAAGATTTGGAATGCCCACGCCTTCTTCTTCTTCTTCGTCGATGACGAGGAACCACCCCACATGGACGATTTCGATTCCTGCCGCTGGTGGTCCGGTAACTTCCACTTATCGAACCGGGCCAGCACGGTCTTGTTCGAGTCGACAAGCTTAAAGCGTTTCTCAAGGAGATCGCTTTCTTTCCATTCGAGGGTGCCGTAGCGGGGATGGGTGAATTGGTGCCCGGAGGCGAGGAAGTCCGGACGCTTCATTTTGAGTTCGGGGATGTTGTGAATTGAGATGGTGATTTTGGAGGACATGGAGGAGAGGGAAACGGTTCCTATGGTTGTTTTGGTGGGTGGTGGGTTGTTTATTGGATATTGGGGGTGCATCGGGTATTGCTGGGGTGGAAATGGGTTTGGAGGAGGGTATGGTTGCTGGTAGTATGGGTTTGGTGCTGGTGGATAGCCATATTGAGGCGGTGGTGGTGGTTGCTGCTGGTATGCAGGCTGCAGGCGGGAGATGGAGAGGTTCGGTTTCGAGGATAAACATGCGACTTCGTAGATGGGAGTTGCGGTGCCGTTTCCGTGTTGCAGGGAGATAATGAAGGTACTCTTTGATTTGAGGCGTTGGTAGGAGAGGAGTTGGACTGGTTGATCCATTCTTGTGTCTGTTAGGGTTGGGATGGTCACTTGGATGTGCTTTGACTACAACTCTGGTGGACGAAAGGATGAGGATGTGATTTATATATGTAGTAGTGGACCTCTCCTCCTATCTTAGTGTTCTGGGCTACTAAGGATTAAAATGTTACATGGTTGCAAGATATATATCCATCGAAGCTGAAGTGGCTGAAGTCCAGCATCCTCGGGCTATGGAAGGACGTGATTGGACTGATTGGAGGCCGATGACTGGAAATACGATGCAGTTGGGTCTCCGACAAGGCGCAGCAGTCAATCTGTTACTTAACCAGGTGAGACGCCGCGCTTAGGCAGAACCATAAGCCCTCCAAGCTTTTGTTCCAGACGGTTCCGATTGGTGAGTGTCTAGCAAATATCTGCCAGTCTTCAGGATAGCTGGTATTCCTATACACTGTAGTCTATTTGGTGGGCCTTGGTGGAATATTCTACTGCCGGGCTAGACTCGTTCGGAGTGGGAAGGATTCGTTTGGCTGAACGGTCGGTTCAATTCGTTTAGAGTCGAATGCGAAACTTTAAATAGTAATTTTAGTCAAATGGACTTTTTTGATTGCTGTGTTAGCCATAAAAAGCCATTCTAGAGGCCTCAAGTACAGGCTGAAGATTTGAAGTTAGGGTTTGCATGTATGTACGGGTGCCTTAGGCCAACCACTTGCCTTTCCGAGAACATCACGAGCTTCTCGGGTTTTACACAGTATCCAGGTAATTACCTACAGGCCAACTAATTACTAGACATAACTAGTAGGTAGACCACGCAGTTACTACAGGATACCTCTTACTCAGTACATGTTCCATACTTGTTTGGCCGCCAATCACCCGTGACCCACTAGCCGTATTGGGCAAGTCACTGACCGTTTAACGACGTCAGTGACTTATGACGTCGCCGATGACGCTCAACATTGTTGGAATGAGAAAAGTATTGAGTATAAGGTATATAAGGAGGAGGCAACAGTGACCTCGAAACATATTCTTAAATTCCATTGATCAATTTCTAGATACCAAGACTTGCCATATACCACATTACTTTTATCTTACAGTTGAACTCCTATATCCACCCATTGAACCACCATGTCTTTCATCACACGTGTTGCTCCCCGTGCGGGCTCCTTGAACTCCATCGTCCGTTCCACAGCTACTCCTTCACTGTTTGTAGGAGGCGCCCGCTCTATCTCTGTCACGGCAGCAAAGCAAAAGGGCCCCGTGGAAGCAGCCAAGGATACCCTGAAGAAGACGGACGACGTTCTCTCCGGTGCGGCAGTCAAGGGAATCGAGAAGGGCGGTATGTACCAATTATAACTTCTTCCATCTGGCCTTATGTAGCTTGGTTCTGACTTTGGATTCCGGTATAGAGCAAGTAGCCGAAGCAATCAGAGGCACCGCCAACAAGAACACCGGAGAATTAAAGGGAGATGCAGCGGAGCTCGCTGGTCAGGGCAAGAGCAAGGCTGAAGAAACATTGGGATCTGCAAAGGGCAAGACCGAGGAGACCCTGGGCTCAGCAAAGGGCAAGGCCAAAGAAACTCTAGGCGAGGCCAAGGGCAAGGCGAAGGAAACAGTCGGCAACTTCTAAAAGTCTCAAAAAGAAGCGACTTGAAGACCCGGAATGACTAGAATGATTGTTGCACGCATGTATTTACCATTTTCGCATAATACTTTCCTATAATGTACAATATTAGTATTGGGATCGTGGTCTCCACTGCTGTAGAGCCCGCGCATGGAGGGCAAAGTTTTCAGGCACTTCAAGCTCATTCCGTCCGAGCGAGCATGAGAACGTATTCTCGGGTGCTCAATCCAAATTTGAGCACATCTTTGTCTCTCACTTCAACATATCGTCCACCTGGAATCTTGTCCCCATTCACCGCCGAGCCATTGGCACTCTCAAGGTCAATGAGGTAAGGTCTGACACGCCCAATCCGGTCGCCGAATTCATTTCGCTTTTCGACATAACGGAATTGGAGGGCGGCATGTTGCTTGGAGCAACTCGGGTGTTCCAGAGGAAAATCCACAACCAGGTTCTCTCTGCCTATAAGCCAGCAGCTGCGCTCATTCAGTTCTACCACCTCAAGGAGATCGTCCCCCTTAAACACGTAGAGACGCCAGGGATCTTTAGCTGGGGGGTTGCGGGCTTCAGGTGGTTCATGGTATTTGAGGACCACTGTTCCTCCTCCACTGACGTTCACAGTATTGCTCTCAGCAGCCAAGCGCCCAGTGTTAGCGAAATTGGGCTTCTCCTTTTCTGGTGGAGGGGCGGATGGGTCCTTCTGAGCTACCTCCGATGTGTAAGCGTCTTGCTGGGAAGGCAAGGCGCCCCTAGAGCGCACGGGGTCGCGTGACGATGGACTGCGCGAGCGCCTTGAAGGTGAGCGAGATCGGGATGTAGTCCGATAGCTTCTTGACGACCTCTCTTTATCGTCGTGTGTATCCCGGTCGCGATGGCGTCGATGCCGACGCTCTTCCGGTGAACGATGTCGACGTCTTCTCCGATCGTCGTCCGAATTGTCCGCTCGTTCCCTCCGCTCTCGGCGGCGATGATCATCGTCTCTTTTGCGGCTACTCCGGCCTGAAGGACTGCGGGATGACCGGCGTTGGGAGCCATCTCGTCGAGAGCTTCGACGATCGTCACGACGTCGCGAACTGCTCTCGTATTCGTCGTCATATTTTCGTCGTCGCTCACTTTTCGCATGCGGGGAACCTGCTGGCGATCGGTGCCGCGAGCGGTCGCGGTAGTCTTCTCGTGATTCCGGCATGGTCAGAAGTGCTGAGTGAAATTGGTTCACTTGACCGGGTGAGAATTTAAGAATGATTTCTGTTTCAAGGAACTAAAGCAGCTTAACGATAGCATGGGCACGTGATGACTGATCAAGTTATCGCCGGTGGATCCGGAAAACAAATCAAGTGGAGTTCCCCTCTTTCTGTCTCTTCCATATCAGAACATATCGTTTCCGCCCCATGGTTTTTGTTTTTGTGTAGGGGGAGTAATTCACATCTCCTCCTTTGAAATCATGCGACCATGTTCAAGAAACCTCAAGTCTTCAGCTTCGGTGGATTGCATTTGCTAAATCCGTCGTGCCACTCATCACCAGCTCATCCGCGTCCATGGCAGTTGTCTCCGCACCGGGGGTTTGCCACTGCTCATGGTTTCCGCGAAGATGACCTCTCCTGGCCATCTTCCTCCTCTTTTACTCCCTACGATGTGTTCAAGCAAGACCGGAACGCTCCGTATTCGAAGCACAGGTTCTATGAATTAGTCAAGATCTACCACCCGGATCGACCGTGCAATGATCATCCATTATGCAGGGACCTCTCTCCCGAAACGAGGGTTCACAGATACCATGTTGTAGTAACAGCCCATGAGATTTTATCCGATCCATCTAGGCGGGCGGCTTACGATCTGTCTGGTGCTGGATGGAATCTCCACCCACAAGGTTCACATCCACCCTGGGCTAGGCCAGGCTCGCGTGACTGGAGTCCCATCTATGCTAATGCAACCTGGGAAGACTGGGAACGATGGCAGAACCGTTATAATGGAAAGCAGCAAACGATGGTTGACCATCGCACCTTTGCGCGATTGATTATACTTCTGACCCTGCTGGGAGGTGCGCTTCAGGCGTCCTGGATCAACAAACTAAGTATTGGACATGAAGATCGACTTCAACAACTCAATGAGGAAACCATGCGACTCCTGGCAGGACGACGGGAAAATACCGTGAAGCAGATGCCATCATCCGAAGCCAAAGTCCAACACTTTCTTATCCGGAGAGATCCTTCAGGTGTTGGATTAAAGGGGCAAGAGCAGCAGGTCTACCAGAAGGTTCTCTATCCTCGAGAGTCTTCCTCCGAAGAAGCGCATCCAGTGAAGATACTGGGCAATACGACCACGGATGCTAAAGAACCAGACCCGACATCTTAAAGAAAAGTGCTATTGTCTGATGTAACTTACACTAGGTTCGGGGTAAATACTTACTATTGACACAAAGCATGGATACATATTATTCTTGATTCTCATGACTTCCAGGAGCTATGATGTAATTGCTGTATAAGACGATGCATAAAAAGTGCATAAAAGTAGAACTAATCTCAATAATCAGATTAGAATATACTTTCGGTTGGACCCATCCATGACCCAGTCGCTATACCGAGGTTCGCCCTGAAGATTAGAACCTCTTTGGAGAAAAGCGGCGATCTCTCTCAATCTCCTCTTGCCCGCCCCCTCACTCCTTTTCTTTCTTCATCTTTCTGTTTTCTCGGGTTCCATTTGATTTGCTACCAACCGTAGCCATTCTTTATATTTCCAGGCTGGTAGTCGTTCACTTAGTTTTTTATACGGGAGTGTTGCAGACAAGTTGGTCGTCACCATGAGTACTCTCGATAGCCCCATCGCTCTTTTGAAGGCAATGGTGGTGAGGATCCCCCTCATCCTAAAGACCTTATTTCTTCATACAATTCGCTTGTCCCCCGTATCCGGAAAACAAGACCTGCGGACAGAGTTAACTGTCGCTATCATCCGCTCTTTTATTGCCTTCACGACGACGCCAGTCGGCAAACAGCAAAAAGGCAGCATGCGTGACCCAGGCATCAAGGGTCCTATGTGGATCTCGAAAGTGACATTACCTCCGCCTGAAAACGATGTACAAGAAGCCGTGTTCAAAGCGTTCGAGGATCTGAAACTGGGTGGCGAGACCTACGATATCCCAGGTGTTGTTCCTGTTGAGGCAGAGTGGACTAGTTACCGTAGTGGTGTGGACAAGAATGCGCCGCAGCCTGATATTTCGGAAGAAGACAAGTATAAGGAGTTACGGAAAGAAGCGCAATCGGATACGGTCATCCTGTACTTTCACGGAGGAGCTTACTTGTCAGTAATCCTATAGTCTCCTGTCCACGGTCCCTTGCTGATAAACTACAACAGTCTCATGGATCCCTGCACCCATCGTATTCCAGTCGCTCAGCTTTCCAAGAGGACTGGGGCGCCCATTTTGTCGGTGCGATACCGACTCGCGCCACAGCATCCCTTCCCCTCTGCGCTCGTGGATGCTTTGGTTGCGTATCTGTCTCTCATTGCCCCACCCCCTGGCTCACTCCATGAGCCCGTGCCTGCAAAGAAGATTATCTTTTCCGGCGACTCCGCCGGTGGAAATCTATGCTTAGTGCTTCTGCAGACTCTATTAACGCTTCGCCGCATCTCCCCAACTATCCGCTTCCACGGCCAAGACATCCCGATTGAATTACCCGCCGGATTAGCCATGAGCTCACCATGGTGTGATGTGACACGATCTATGCCCTCTGTCGTTAACAACGCCCTATACGACTATCTTGCACCGCCGTCCCAAGTTCCCGAGACACTCTACCAACCCCCTAGTATCCCTGCAGACACCATCTGGCCGTGTAAACCGCCGCGAGTCGACCTTTTCTCCAATGCCAACGCAGCAATCCACCCTCTAGTATCGCCTCTAGCGGCACGCAAAGAACTCTGGAAAGGCTCACCACCGATCTACATGAACATGGGCGAAGAAGGTCTCTCAGACGAAGGCCTCCTTCTAGCTCGCAAAATGTGCCAAGTTGGGGTTCCTGTCGTGGTGGAACAGTTCGAAGGCATGCCACATTGTTTCGGTCTTCTCATGGTCAAGACACCAGCCGGGAAACGCTTTTTCGATGGGATGTCTAAGTTCTGCAGTGACGCGATTGCGGGTCGGGTGGAGCCATCCAGCTGTTTGACGTACATTGGGTATAAGTTGCGGTCGGCTCGCGAGATTCCGTTGGATAAGGCTGTTTCTTTGACTGACGAGGAGGTTGATGAGCGATTGCGCAAGAGTGCTGAATGGCGGATTAAGGGCGAAGAAGAACTGCAGAAACAATATTATGAGAAGGCGAAACTGTAGGGTTTATATAAGTATATATATATATATATGTTACTATAAGCAGTAATTGGTCCTATAGCAGATGTCTAGCGTAAAAGAAAAGGTGAACGAGTCCGACAGACAGGCCAGAGGAACGAAGCCTGAACGCCTTGTCTCGTAGAGGCCAATCTCATAACGAATTAACTAGCCAAGAAAACCCCCAAGAAACCCTAATATCAAAGTCTACCTAGACATGACCAACTTAACAGAGCTGAGTACCGGCTGTAGCGCAAGGATCTATTGATTCACTCAGTAAAAGTACCATCTCACAGCAAAAGCGAAGCAACTTACCATCAACATAGTTATACGTGAGCTCGCCATCGTCCACATTGTTGTTACCCTGAGGGAAATAGTATGGCACACTACCACACTGCTTGCATCTACACATCCCAACAAAGTTAACCACTTGGCCTCAAACCACAACGCAGACATTCGCCCAGACAACTCACCCATGATCGGTAATATAATGAGCCAAGTTCTTAATCACACCGCCGTTGGTTCCCCCGGTCTTCTGCAGGAAAGCACAATAACCACCGCCATTACCAGCCTGGTTGCCAACACAGGCGATGTGCTCTCCGTTCATGTACCTGTTTGGTATATGTGAGTCTGGTGGTTGACATCTAGATGGAAAAATAGGCTGTACGTACCATCTGTTGGTATCGATATGTTGAATCACGTTGGTGAGTTGCTGAGCAGCATCAGAAGGTCCCCATAATACGCTGCACTTTGCGGAACCGCGACAGTTGATTCCGAGTTTGGCGTTGGCAGTGAGAGCACTTGCGACTATTAAGAATACTGTGGCCAACATGTTGAGAGATGTTTTGGTGGGGAGTAGATCGAAGGAGAGGGTTGGAAGATTAGTACCGAGAGTTGTGTGTTTTCTGGAGACTTGAATTACACGGTACCATAGCTGAATTTATAGAAATTCATATCTAGGCCTATACTATGTTTTAATATACTAGTGAGATATTTACTATATGACTCTAATATAGTCTTGGACACCACGAGATGAACTGTATTAGGAAAATGGTCCATAGAGCCCATATCCAGCAAGGAGGCTAAATCAAAGCATCAGCGCGATGTCACCCATGTGTGTAACATTGCCGACAACATTCAAGGATATCCTGGGTAAAGGGGACAGGAATACGAGAATCTGGGCGTCGATACTCTCCCTAGGCTGCAAAGCGGACCGCATAGGGCTTTACCGCAATAAGCTCAAATAAGCATCTTCAGCCTGATCGACTAGCCCGAACTAGAATTTGGTCCGCGTTCCCGAATGACAGGCGACGAACTAAGGACGGAAACGGCAAGGGGGATCGCCCTTTTGGGAGGGGCAGGGACCCTGCATGGGAATCATAATCATTACGAGATTCTTGGTTTTTGAGACATACTCTTGGCAGCTGAAGTCGTTGACCAAATTCCTAAACGGGTAGTTTAGAGGTGTTTTGTACTATGGATGGGGGAATTGTATAGTAGAGAGATTGTTGTTGTTACTGTGTCTTGGATGAATATGTGTAGAAGCTCTGAAATATATAAAAGGTGACTTGGTGCCACAAGAAATAGCAACCCTAACTCAGCAAGTATATCAAATCATCTACCTTCTCTAATCAGCCTATCCATACTACTACTTATTACCATTTTTTTTTTTTTTTAAAAAAATACCATAATCCACCATGTACACCCCATCTATCATCCAAGGTCTCCTCCTCGCCATCACCCTGGTGTCCTCCTCCTCAGCCAAGCTCGGAATCAACTGCCGCGGTTCAGCGAACTGCAACACCTTCGGCAACACCCAGATGGCCTTCCAGCTCAAACGCGCCATCGACGGCATTGACCCCAACCGCTGGTACAACAACGGAGAGCACATCGCCTGTGTCGGATCCGGTGCTCGCATCACCGGCAATGGCGGGTTCTGTGCATTCCTACAGAACACCGGTGGTACGAATGGTGCTGTGATCAAGAGTTTGGCTCATTATATCCCGGAACATGGGTATGTTGCTCCTTTCTCCTTATATAGGTGGAAGTTTGAGGGAGGTTACTGATATTTTGGTGTAGATGCAAGGTTTGCGGTAGTGTGCCGTATTTCTATCCTCAGGGTAATAATAATGTCGATGATGGGGAGCTTACCTTTAATTATGTGGATAATGCGTGCACGAAGGATGAAGCGAAGCTTTGCTGATGCAATGATTTAGAGAGGTGATGAGACTGTTGCTATGATGGTAGAGGACGTCTAAAATGTTCATTATTTCCTATTTCAGTGTATTGATTATACCTTAGAATGCAACAATTGAAAACAACCAACGGACGTTTGTAGATTGACACGGCCTATCTTAAAAAATAATGTGGTACTTTGTTGATAGCCTCAGAGCCCACCTTGACTGGCATTTGAGCATGGTGGTGTCATGGATATGTATGTAGTGTTGGTCTGTAGTTTATGATACATAATCTGGATCATGCTTCAATTGCAGCTATATCTGCTCCAAGACAGACGTCCTTGACATTAAATTACAAGAAGAACAAATGGCTATTCAAATACTTCACAGTCCCCAAAAACACCAGTATTTCATCGCTAGATAAATTCATCATCATCCATAGAGTCATCTTCCAAGTTGGCCATACCCCCCTGACGTACACCCGGCCCTAGATCCAATTCGGGGACAGCGATCGGAGTGGGTTTCTGAGCCGTTGTCTGTTGTTGTTTCTTAGGTGCGCTGAAGCCATATTTAGATGTCGCAAACGCAGGAAAGCCTTCTACACGAGTCCCACGTATCCGGATCTCCCCTGAAAGGTTGAGCGCTCGAGGAGGTGTATCATCCACATAGCCATCTGAGATCCCTAGGAGCTGTGTCGTGAGCCTGAAGAAAGCTACCATCACAGCCCAGAGCGGAGTCCAGATGGACGATAGGTGCAACCAGCGCCATAGCATTGTTGGAATGACGAACGGGAAGCGTGGCGCATCGGGAAGCAGACAATTTCCTTCGCATGCTTCAGCAACAAAGGGATGACAGTAGTAATCACACATCGTCGACTCAGAGAAGTACCACAGAAGCAACAGCCCGCTGCACCATCCAAGGAAAGTAGGTTGAATACGGTGTGAGCCAGGTTCACATCTCCATAAGCGTGGGAGATATGAAGCAGAGGTTAATCCATTATGGTGAGCTTTGCAGGTCTCACAGTTGTCACACGTGTGACTCGATGGAAGCTTTCCTTTCGGAGAAGCTGGTATTGCTGCAAGAGTAGCGGCGTCCCGTAAGACTTGATCTTCCAAGCCATTGAGTCCTTTCTTCACCTTATTGATATTCTCCGTTAGGGACTCCAATTTTTTATTCAGCCTGTCGAGGTCGACACCATCACTGCTACCCGAGCTTTCGAGCTCAAGTTTCTGCAGGATAGATTTTTCATACTCTGCATCGTCTTCTGCTTCAGTTTTCAGATCACTTGGCTTCTCGTCAAGGATTTGTTGGAGAGATTCGAGCGTGTCGTCACCAACGTCCAAAGAGTCCTTGTCAGCCTTGAAATCTTGCATGACAGTTTCCAACGCACTCTTCGGGAGATCAGGTTTGACCAGCGGTGGCCGCTTCTTGTCTTTCGCTTTTTCTGCTTGGTTCTCTGTCTTCTTGCCCTTCTCCTTGTCTTGCTTCTGGCTTGTGTCCACTGGCTTCACGTTTGCCATACTTTCCCTTTCCTTCTCACTTTTATCCATTTCCATTTTCCTTTCATTCTCCCTAGCCTTTTGCTTGTCATCCTCCCTCTTGCTTTCTTTCTCGGTTTCACTATTTTGTTGCGACGCAGAGCTGTTGGGCTCCTCAAAAATGGTTGGTACTCCAAGCCCAGATGGTGCTTCAAGCCCTTTATTTCCGGATGCTGGCGGTCTAAGGTTGTTCAGGCGAGGCTTTGGGAGTTCTTTCATCCGTTCAGTCATTGGCGTATCTATCCAGGCGCCAGTCACAACCGGCGTTTTGTCGTAGATCCGCCTCTCAGGGAGTTTCGAGTTTTCTGGCGTTTTGAATTCGGCTTGGTTTTGGGGTGGACTCTCCGTCCTGGATAGCTTGCGAAGAAGGTCATGCGAGTCCCTCTTGGTTGGGCTTCGTTTGCTAAATGTAGAGTTCTTGTATACCATAATTGGGGTATTCGGAATTTGACTTCCCTCACCTAAGTTCTCGTCCTTCTGCTCTGGGAAAAGCTTGGGTTTTGCATCTGTGGGAGGGATCCTGTTATACCTATTGGATGGAGGCTCCTCCAGTGCATTCCGGGTCTCCTCACTGGCTCGATCTTGAAATCCGGTATGCGAGCGCACGTCGGTCTTCAGGTTACGCGGCGAAGCTTCTTTGCGTCCTTCCTCAGTCCGTCCGGATTCGGATTCAGTGCGTCGGGTGATATTCCTAAGCCAATCCCGACGATGTGTGCCCCGGCTGCCCCAGTTGGAGGGGACGTTCAACGATGGCCTGAGATGATCTTCCTCTTCTTCCTCTTGAAATACATCCTGTTCTTCCTCATCGCGCCTTTGTAGATTCTCTGATGTCAAGGCCGCCGGCGTTCCCGCTTTGCTCAACACAGGCGACCGGTTGGCGGTAGCTCGTTTTAAACGTTGTTCGTCTTTGATATGGTCGGCCAGTTTTCGGCGGAGGGACTCGTCGCTGACCTCATTCAGAAAGTCAGCGTCTGCACTGCTAAACAGACTATTTCCTCTAGTCCTCGACCCAGAGGATGAGCGTGCATTTCGATTGTCGCGGAACCGGTTTATGGAGAAACGGAAGTCCTCTTCATCCTGATCGACCAAGCTTCCGGCGTCGTCGATCTGCCTGTATGTTTCAGCCAGCTCGTTCGGAGGGTTGGAGTCGGGGGATGTGTGGGTGAAGCTCTGTTTCCTCCGATTCGGGGTCCCCGATGCATAAGGGTCCCCCGTGACGTTTTCCGACATTGTTGGATACCGCGATACGGCTTCGAACGCACCTCGCAGGGTGCCTGATTGACTGAGGTTCCTCCGACGCCGAGCGCGAGGTTCGCCCGCAGGATTGGGTATTTGCGACGCGTCAAAACGGTCGGTGGCGTGAGAATCAAGATATGCTCGATGGAAAGGAGAGCGTTGCTGTTGCTCGTAGTTGCGACGCGACAGGCCTGTTCGCGCGGTCCTGCGGTCGGGGGTAGCCATGGTGATCAGTGGGAGGTCCCTCGGGGTATATCATTAATCCGCCCATTCACTAGTTCATAGCCAAGGTAGAGGAATGTGCCAGTGAGTGTTTGTCCAGGCAGTGAATGCAAGAGCAACGCGCGGGTATCCGATGCCCTCCCAAATCGGGTTAGCGGCGCGGAGGAATTCATGCGAAGCATGAGAATGTCAACTTCTTCCTCCTCTTCTTCTTCTTCTTCTCTTCGCCTGTCCTTATGTCTACCCGTTAAAGCTTGCCGATCAATTGCACTAAACTCTACGGTACGAGTCATGTCTCTTTACCCGTCGTCATCTGCAAGTGGATGTGATGAACAACAGCTTTACTGACCCGACATGTGACCAGATCAGATGTATTGGTCGTCCCCCCGCGCATAGCTCAATGATCTTCGAATATACGAAAACCAGTTGAATTTAAACTCGGAACGGATACCTTTCGGGCTCTAGGAACTATTACTCTGAACAACTATTTCACTAGTCCTCCCTTATATGTCTTAACCCAACCAAACTATCACAGCCACTCCATACGATATGGCCAAATCCGCAAGACGAGCCGGAAAGGCAAAGGCCTCAGTCACCCCCTCCGTATCATCATCAGGTGCTTCAACTCCAAGCTCACAACCGGGACCCCTTCCTCCGTTTACCAAAGCGCCCGCGTCTCTCCAGCCCTTCCTCGAACAGCTCTCCCCGAAGGAAGTGTACCTCGTTCACATCGACACCTCTCCCAAAGACCTCAAGACACAGACCTTTTTCGCACCCGCCGTACTCAATGTTGTGATTGCCGCTCTCTTAGCTTTCCGGACCTACATGGTCCGCAACTTCTACCCGGCACTATTGGCCCCGTTGATCGGGCTCACCAGCACGGTGGCAGTAGACACGTCAACCATGTCATGGGGTGAAATGGCAAACGTAACCCTGCGCCGAACGGGTAATATCGTGATCGACTACTTTCTAGTGACGGTATTTCTATCTTGGCCAATTGGTTTCGTCAAGGGCCCTGTCAAGTGGCGCTCCAAGATCGGCTTCCGTGATCAGGAGATCATTGTGCGCCGCAGCCAGCCCACTTTGAGCCAAGGATTGGACCGCAGTCGCTGGATCAAGGATGATGAAGAAATGAGGGACAAGATTGTCGCTGCGGTAACACCGGACCGGATCAAGAAAACGGGATACTTGCTCGTGGATGCAGACTGGAACCTTGACTACGATGCCATGATCAAGGCACACGAGCTGGTAGACAAAGCGAAGAAAGACGACGGACTGCCGTTGGATGAGTTCCGGACTGCCGTAATTGTGAACACAGACGCCGATGGCTGGTTGATCTGGCACGTTGAAGATGAGGACACGCCTGAAGGAAGAGAGCGATCGGGCCAGCGAGACCAGATCCTGGCATTTAAAGATAAACTGACGGCCATGGGTAAAGAAGATCTTTTCTTCCGTTGGGTTGAGTTAATACAGTATGAAAGCACACGGCCCGAAGGGTTTACTCCCGAGAGGCAGCAGTCAGCGATGGTGCAGGCAAAGAAACTCTTTGAAGATGAAAACGTTGATTTTGCTCGCTTTTGGGAGGAAGTCGGTGGGTTGCAGGGCTTTACTGAGCAGCTTGATTGATCTTATGGGCGTCTCGCTGTCAGTCAGTCTTTACTACTTTTCTTGTAGCTTCTACGGTTAAATTCGCATTATCAAAGCTATTGGCGTTACACGTTATCGAGGGTTGATTAGCATTATTCGGGGGAAAGCCTCTCATTTTATGAACATATCAGCGTCTATTTCAATAATCACTGTTTTGTATTTTCCCAGATAAGTACCGTGGTGTTTCCAACGGGGTTGAGTATCGTAACTCTAGATTGAAGGTGTCAAAAACGAAACATATGAGCGTATCATGTCTCAAAATTGAAGGGTATCATTCATGCAATTTCATAACGGATAAATGCGGAGAGCCGACTTTCATGGCTTCCAACTGGATCATGAAAGCTACTCACTCTTTGGTTCTGCTTGCTTATCGGCTTCCGCCCTCCAAACGATAGTCCACAGACCACAGTTTCTCCCATGGTCGGTATCGAGCAGCCTGCCGCCCGCTTGGGGTTGATCGGGATGGTGATACGGCGCCTGAATAGTCAAACCGCGAAGACAGAGGAGACCTCACACCACCAGTCTGTCGCTGCTGCCCCAATCCAAGAGCGCTTTGCGTTTGTTCCAAGCCCTATGACGGATCGTCAGCTCCTTCCAGGAGACGTAAGCGTAGAAAAAGAAAAACGGTCCGTGGAGTTCACGGGCCCTGGAGCTGGTCGCGGCGAACCTCTTCTGAAGTAGGGGCTGCCTCCCGTGGCTGTGAGCCTGCAGTTGCAGTTGTCGAGTCGGCGTCAGCTTGTCGGGCAAGATCAGTTGTTGAATCGTTGCCACGTTGTGACGGTGTTGCTGGACCTTTCTTAGAATTAGAACTGTTACGTCGACTATCCAGGCTCTTGCTTAAAGTTCGGGCAACATTGCCTCCGGCACTCGTGCGTTTCAATCGGATACTGCCCCGCGCGTCTACATGTGCTGGCGCAACAGTACTTTTGCCTAAACCTGGCGTGGCTGGTGCGCCGGGCTTTTCCTCCATGGCATCTAGAAGGTACCAGCGAAGGCCATCAGACAATTCAAAAGGATTCTCATCATCGAAGGAAGTGCCATCACTAGCCTCTCCGATTGACCGACGATCTGGATTAGCACCATTCATGGATTTCGAAAGATCCACGACTCTTTCTTCAATCTTCGTGATCCGAGCAAGCAGCCAATCCCGAGTATGGAGTTTGTGAACATCTTGCTCGCGCAAGAAGTAGTGCGGTGCCCCGACATTGAAAGCAGCCCATGATCGGATGGCCTGGTTTCTCGTTGGCAAAAACAAGGCGAGATCCCCTTCCTTGAAGGACCGGTAGGCAATCTTATCATGAGCTTCACTCTGAGTCCGATGGTATTTATCTCTGTATCCCCTCGCCTCCTTCTGCCATTTGCGAGCAAGTACCTCAATGTCCTTAACGCGCTTGACAATAGCATCGCTGAATATATCAACATCGAACTGATATAGTGATTCCATGAAAGCCATAAACCTGTCGGTTTCCTCTTGGGAGGTATCGGCGTGCATCCAGTCAAGAAGGGTCGGGTCTGGCCGTACCGATACCACTCCAGACTGGCTGAGGGATTCTGCAGTACTTGAGAGGGCAGTAACCTTAGAAGACCTTTGGACAACAATATCTCCATTTTGCCGGACGACGGTGAAACCTAATTGCTCCAGCATATGCTCCACCTTTTCAACTTGTCTGAATAGCTGCTTTGAAAGCTCTTGAGATCTAGTCCCGCAAGTCTCAACTCTACCAGCAGCGTGCTGCTCTGTTTCAGCCATGGCTTCCACCCTCTCCTTCCAAACAAGGACCTCACCCTCGGCCTTTCGAGCCTGAGCCTCTACTTCGTTTAATCTCTGGGAAAGGTCCGCCAGTTTTCGTTCTTCCTCTATGACGCGTTCTTGAAGAGCGTCGGACCCTGTCTCACCGGAGGCCAACTTAGACTGCAGGGCAATAAATTTGGAGCGTTCATCATCCAAGTCAGATGCAACATTTTCCAATCTCGTTTTCTCCTGTGCAAGTTCCTCTTTTACTAGGGACAGTTCTGAAGCGCGCATTTCTGAAGTCTTTCTTAACTCCTCGGCTTCCGACTCAAGCTGGCTTAGGCGTTCTCCAAGCTCCTTACTTTCGGCTACAGCTTTGGCAGAACTTTCTTCTGCATTCTTAGCATGAATTGACAGCCCTTCAGAAAGTACTTCGATAGCTTTGACGATGCTAGGGGTGTCCACTGGAACTGAGCCCCCGGGTGATAGGTTCATGAAAGCAGCTTGTAGGGCCTGATTGCTTTCTCGCTCACGCTCTCTTCTTTCGGATTCTTGCTTCTCAAGTTCTTCGATCCGAATACGGAGACTCTCTTCCGCATCTTTAAGGGTCTGCGTGTATGCAGTTAGGTCGGTCGCCTTCTGTATCTCTTCTTCAGCACGAGCATGAGCATCTTGTAGTTCTAGCTCAAGCTGGTGGATCCGCTCATCGGCGTCCTGTTTCTCATGCTCTCGGCTCTCCATTATTCTATCCAACTCCTCCTCGAGCTCTTCAGCCCGTATCCTACACTTTTTCATCTCACCTTCGAGGAACCTCCGTTCATCATCAAACTCCCGCTGCCGGGCTTCAAGATTTCCTATCAAGTCATTCTTCGTGGACTGCACTTCTTGTATTTTGTCAGTGTTGGATTGGCGCTCCGCGTGCGCGTCCTTTTGCAGCTTTTGAACTGTCTCTCGTTCTGCTGCCAACTCGGCTTCTAGGTGAACAATTCGCTGCACTAGCGCCTTCTCTTCTGAAGATTGGTTCGAGGACATCCGTCTTGATGAAACAGAAGACCTTCTTGAAAGCGTATCAGGATGAGGCGATGCTGGAGAGCTAGGAAAGTCGATTGAGAAATTTCCACTAGCCGGCCTCCCCATATGGCTCTGGCGATGTAGCAGGTCTTCGAGCTTCCGAATACGGCTTTCAGAGCCTTTAACTTTTTCTTCTAATTTAGACTTTTCGTCCCTCAAGCTCCGGACCATGTCATCGCTGCGAAGTAAAAGAGAGCTTCGGCTAAGGTCAAAGACACTGCCTTGCTTGAAGGCCTTTGCCCTGCGGCGTTGTAGGCGGGTAGGAGCATCTAACTCTTTATAGAGTTGTGTCAGCTCTTGGACTGGACTGGCCATACCAGGTTTAGTCTTCAGCTCCTCAATGTACGCTTCGATCTCCTTTCTACTGACTACGGGCCACTCATACTCCTGGCCTCGTAGATTGACTTCGATCCCTGGTGTAGTTGTGTCGGACATAGAAACGAAATCACCCATGTTCTTGATCCATTTTTTCCTCCGGCGTTGCTCTTCATCCTGAAATACAGACATCTCTTCCGCTAAAGTTAGGGAGTCGCTCTTCATCTTGTCACTGAACTCACGACGTCGAACAGACTCAATCAAGATAGACCCATAAACAAACGGCATGTGGAAAACCGTGTAGAGGACATCGAATGCATCGCTTTGGAAATTCAAATTGTTTATTTGAGACTGCACATCGGCAAGGCGTGACTCAATCAAAGATATCTGTCGCATGTGATTGAAAGCAGCTTTCACTGCGGCATTATATTGCCTAGCGGCTTCCTCCAAATTGGTCTGAATCTCGGCACTAACTTCCAATAGCGATGGTAGGAGGTCCTTGGTATGGCTCAGCGCAAGTCTAGAAATGTTGGCCAGCGTTTTCTGATTATTGGGCAGAGCCAAAACATGTTCATAGTCGGATTGTATCTTCCTAGATATTGTTTCCACTTCCTGTAATAGGCCCTCAACACCATCCACGCCTGCAGGGACCGCAGCATCCACCAAGTGCTGAGTGTCAGCAGCAATCCCGCCAACAGCCTTCTCCACATCTTCAACCTGTCGAGCAAAGCGCGAGGATACATCCACTGCCTCTGACCCAGCTCTATGCACTTCATCTGTGTCTAAATAATCACGTAGCGTTCCAGTTGAGTTATCCGAGCCCTTTGTTGGGGTTGACGGGCGTCCTAGGAAGGGGAAGTCCTTTCGAGCTGGGATGTTTCCCAATGTCGCAAAGGTTCGTTCCCATCCATCAAGCGCTACGTGTTGTTCCTTCAAAAGATCATTCGCCCACGTCTGTGCTTCCGTGAACCGATGTTCCAAGGTTCCCACATGAGTCTTCAGGTTCTCAAGAGCTACACTGATAGCGCGATTTATAATATCCGTCCGCTCATTACGCTCTTGTATATCCTTATGAATTAACTCGCAACGTTCCGTCAAGCCCTCGGCCCACGTACGTCTAGCCATGTAAAGATTTCGCCAGGCTTGGAGATCATTTTGGTCGGTGAGGGTATCGGGAGGGTTTTCAAGATCAAGCGGTTGTGGAGAGGGAAGCGTCGGGATGTCTTGTTCGTTGGGCTCATTAACGAATCTGCGGTCATATACGAATATCTCGTCCTGATATGGATAGCCAGTGAGCTTAAGTGTTAGTAGGAACCATATCTGGAGGAATCATACTTCAGTAGCCAATGTCTGAATCTTGACGTTCTTCCCACGAGCAGTCATCAAGATTTGTCTTTGGGATGGGATTGAGGTGTTTCGGGAAATCCATGATCGAAGTGCATCGGGACTAGCAATCAAGAATGATGGCGCCGGTTAGCATTCCCACACCAGAACCAAAGGGGATAAAGAAAGCAGGGAACACAAGGGATGGTCCGGGAACATAGATTGGAGGTGAAGCCAACTTAGATGGAGGAACCTGAACTTACGATGCGAACGACACCGGATCAGCAAGCAAATGCTCACCTGTGTGAGCGATATAGATGTGCAAAGACATCCCCACCTCACCTGCCGGACTGAGCGGCTCCAGATCTTCTTTGTGAGGTGAAGGATACCGAAGGAGAGAGATAAGGGAGTTCGTTCATATAAACGCAAGGCATCCAGGCCTGAGAGAGCTCCCCGGACCTAGACCCGTTTTGGGTGACTGACACACGCCCCCGGAACCACCCAAACAAGCCCGACTATCTCCACCGCCCGGTCGACCGTCCCGTACGCCGTGTGTCGACAAAAAAAGCTTCCTATCACGCGATGCTATTTTTGGCCGGCCACGAGGTCTCTTTTCATGGCATCTGCGAAAGCCCGTTCCCTACCTCACCTGGACCCGGGTGAGGTTTCCTTGTTGGATTTCGCAGAGGATGATCCTAGGGATGCTGTGCCTTTCTCGGACAAGGAAGCGTTGATCCTGCAACTATATCATCAACTTCAGGAACAAGAACTCGAAAAGGCACTTCTCGAACAAGGTAAATTGTCCCATGTGTATCGGAGGGTCTTTCATATATTTACTTTTTAATGTTTCCCGTGAATACAAAGACTGATGTCTCGTAGATGCCGAAATACTGTCAGGGGATAATGCCGAAGAGCAGCTGGCCACAGCAGAGCGCGAGCTTCTAGAAGCCAGAGCTACTTACACAGTCAGGCGGAAGGCACTTGGAGCTGTTCTTATGACAGACCCCACTCTCAGAGCTGTTCATCTGAAGGCCATATATCCGGCTGAACAGTATGTCTTCACTCTCTCGTTACTTGTCTCATCTACGCAAATATACTATGGCTTAGGGCTTGGCACACTCCTAACAAACTATAGAACTCTCCTTCGTCTTATCAATAGACGTGACGTGCTCTCCTTAGCACATGAGAACTTGAATACTGCGCTTAGCTCGACTCTTAAAAAGTTATCCAACGCGGAGGTGGAAAACTTGCAGCTGCATCAGAAGAACAAAGCGCTCGTCCGAGAGCTACTAGATCTAACGAAGAACGACGAATCGTGGAGGGAAGAACTGGATGATATGAGTATTAAGGAGCTACTAGAGCAAGTCAAAGCGGATCACAAAAGAAGTAAAGCGAAATGGGAAACTATGAAAAGCATTACTAGCGCTATCGTTGTCGGTAGTGGTGTGAACTGGGCTGAAGATGAAGAGCTCGTGGCTCTTGTGTTGGACGACTCTGACGATTGATGGTTTGTTGACGATAGAGTTTCTTCTGCTTCTTTTCTTTTACTTTTTATTTTTGGTTTGCCCTTTCTATCGGACAAGGCCGGGACCACTTTGAAGGCGTTGGATTGATATACCCATTTGAATACCTACCAGATTAGAAGAACAATATGATGTTGTATTAGTCGTATATTGCGGGCTATAATTATGGAGAAAGAGGTTGTTGGAGAAGAGAGATAACCTTCTCATTTATCTGTTTTTGTTTTTATTTTTTATTTTGTTTCTGTCTTTGTCTTTGTGTTTACAGATGACAGTCTGTAACCATGTCAACAAAACCAGACTGAAAAGGACGATTCTGCGAGACCCACGTGACATCATGGCGGAGCCGATGACGGCAAAGACGCATTCGTCATGCTCAGTACGATTTTTGCAAGCACCCCGAAACATGGATGAAGAAGTTTATCCAGATAACGAAATAAATTACAATAAGACTTGCCCACAGCGCTAAGATACAAGCAAAATCACAAGGCACTCCACATTTCGTCAGATGGTGAGAGCTGGAAAAAAAAAAAAAGATAAGAAGGAGAAGAAGGGGAAAAAATCTTTTTTTTTTTTCTCTTAAGGGAAAGACAAGTCCCATACTAAATATGTATGAGCATATAAAGAGCGCGTATCAAGAAGCATGGGAGAAAGAATAATCAGGTCAAAGAGGAGCCGGCGTTTCCACATGGAACCAAATTCGGTTGCCCCCTCATTATTATTAATGAGCAGATACAGTGTCTTACTTACAATACCACGATCGGCCACTGCCCCAATAATACAGATCCAGTATTTTCCGGAAAGCTGGATGGTGTTCTTTGCATGGAATGCAGTGGCATTTAATCAAGAGTGAGCAGTACTTTGTGATCTATGCAAAAGCTTACAGTACCGACTACTAGTTCATTACGATCATCTGTTTATCAAGTTTTTTTTTTTTTTTTTTTTTTTTTTTTTTTTTTTTTTTTTTCTTGCACGGCACTGAAATGATTAATCTATTTTCTTAGTACCATCTGCAGTGAAGATTGGAAGTAACTATCCGGCAATCAACACTGTCATCCACTACATGGACCCTGGAAACAAACTGACAGCCGTTTGTCCTCCGTGGTACAAATGATCCCACATCCAGAGGAGTGAAATTCCCACAAATCAGTCCCTGGAACCACTGCCCCGAAGACGAGATTGTAATACTGCTAGATTAACCGTGGGAAACGAAAAATGAAGGCAGTGGTATGATTACCGAGCACCATTGGCATCCGTCGAGTCTAACAAGTGTCGTAAGCTATGTTATGCTGGGCGTTGATGTTCTACGAGGCCTCATTGGTAGTGCTCTGGGTGTGTGGCTTTGCGTTAAAAAAAACTTACTGCTGAGCTATGTGTCTACTAGTAGCCATCTATCCCTTAAGACTACGGCCACCTCTCTCATTGGTAGGCGACTGTATGCCAGGAGAAGAGCGCTATTTAGTGTCGTTGGAAAGACTGTGCAAGGTACCTCCTCGTCGCCCGTGCACACCAATTCATTCAAGCATCCTGTTGCCCGTGCAAGGGGCCCTTGGATGTATAACCACATAGACACAGGATATTTGAGGCTAGCAGAGGCTATGATCATATTAAATTAAACGGTTCTCATGGATACGTATCCATGTCCAAACCGAATCGCCCCGGACGCAGCACATGTAACTGGCACAAGCGCCGAGGGACACAATGAATAATGAAATGATCATTAGCTTTCTTCAACAATATATCAAACAGAGAAGCGAGTCCGCAAGTAAAAATAGAGTAGAAAAAGGTACATACAGAGCAGTATAGACTAAATAATTCAGCACTGCACTGTAACCTTAAAGCATTGACTTTACTTCTAGATGGGAGGCTAATAGCACTGTTTATCAAAGAATGGATGAAAGTTACGCACAACAAGATTTATACTACCACAAGATTGTATCCAGCAATTCCCATATATTGAATCATTTAAGTCTATCCAAATTAACTATATGCAGTACAAAGCCGTGGTGAAGTCGTATCTAAATTGACTAGAAATATTGCATGGGTACGGAGTATATACATACACAATCCGGAGATTTTGCAGGATGAAAAGGTAATCACTACGAGTACTAAGAGTAGTATGGGAGGTACTGGAATACCACCTGCGACGTTACCACTGTACCGTACTACTACCACCACTGTCCATATTCCGTCAATCAATGGATACTGCGAGGTATGTATTTTACCTGAGGTAATTTATCCACATGGTGGGAAAAGTAGGTAACCTGATAGTGGCGGTGGTTGATTCATGTAATGTGACCGTCCTGTATCATACCGTACACTAGTTCGTAGTGGAGCTTTGCCTTAGCAATTCATTAACGCAAATGCGTTTCTGCCAAACTTGTCTGACCAGATGAGCTCAAAGAAACCATAGAGCCGGCACCAATTGTGTCGAAGGAAGTATCTGCAACTTCAGTAGTCCGCCCGCTCAACAAAAGGGCTGGTGTTTAAATGATGATGACAGTGTTGATCGGTTGTAGGGGCCACCGATGAATGGCCGTACATGACGTGTATGATACCATACCACCCATTCCCCGAACACACCATAGCCAGTCGCAGCCAGCCGACTTCCCTTGCTGTGCTGCCCACTTCCCCCCTTCGTAAGTGCGAGTGAGTAGGTAAGTAGTGGCCCGCCCTCCCGTCTCCCTCTTCTCTCTCCTACTACTACTACTCTCCCCTCTCCCTCTCTCTCTCACTCTACCTACTCTCCCTCACTACGCTTCCCATACAATTCTCACTTCCCCATACAAAAAAGTACTACATATCCGCATCGGTGAGTTCACTAGTAAACACTCCCACTTCTCACATTGGCCTTACACAACAAACACAATTATTTTTTTTCTTTCAAAACTGTCTGTTTTCACTATGGAGGCCTTCTTCGAATGCCGTTTCCCTTGAATTTTCGTCATGGCTTCGCGATCTCACTGTCGCGCATCTGCGACGGCAACTATATAGTTCCAGAATAATGCGTGAACCCAAACTGACTTTACTCCCCAACAGGCCAAATCTGCCGACCTCAGAACACTGCTTTTGATTTTCTTCTGAGTCAATTGTCGGGTAAGTCTCTTGTGCGCTTTTTCCTTTTCGTGTTCTGCCTTAACTTGCGCCCGCGATCGGACTTGTTTAGGGTGCGCGCTTTTACGCTCTGGCCGCACCGTACTTTTCCCACCGCGCGCGTAGTCGCATTAGTCGTACCCCGAACCTCATCTCTTTCTTTCTTCATTATCCTTCTGCTTTTTCCTTGTTCTCATTATTTCAATTTCCATTCAATTCCCGCAAACGCGCCCAAACCGCTCTTCACATTGACAATTTCTCTTGGCTTCGAACCTTCTAACAGGACTTTGCTCCACAGATCACACTCATTATGCCTAAGGAAAAGACCACACGTAAGACCAAGGGTACCCGCGTTGAGCGCAAGAAGAAGGGTATGTTCCCCGTTTATATGTCTTGAAGCGCATTGACTGATCTAGTCTGTAGACCCCAACGCACCCAAGCGTGGTCTCTCCGCGTACATGTTCTTCGCCAACGACAACCGTGAGAAGGTTCGCGAAGAGAACCCGGGCATCTCTTTCGGTAAGATACGCAAACTCGAGGTGCATCCCCGATCAGATCAGCTAACTCCCGAACAGGTCAGGTTGGCAAGATGCTCGGTGAGAAGTGGAAGGCCCTGAGCGAGGCTGACCGCCGTCCTTATGAGGATAAGGCTGCTGCCGACAAGAAGCGTTACGAAGAAGAGAAGGCGCAATACGCCGTATGAGACCCAGTCGCTTCTTGAGTGTGGACAATGCTAATGGACTTTTAATCTTAGGCTGCCGCTGAGGAGGATGAGGATGAGTCTTCTTAAAATGTTTCTTCTCCTCGTAGGTCTTGTGAATCTTGACCGACTGGCGTTTCGTGTTGTTTATTCCCGCTAATGGCCTCACTTGTATTTGTCGCCTCTTATATTTCCTTTTACTCAATGGGTTCTGGTATGGGATGACGGTGGTTTCTCCTTGCTTTTCTGTTCATGAAGGATCTTCAATGGGACATGTTTACTGTATGGACTGGCGGCTTTAGGACGAATTTGACTTAACTCGAGGGAGCCCGGCGCTGTATTCCAGATCGGCGGGAGAACCTTGTTTTGAGTATCTATGGTGAAATATGAATTGAAGCTGTTGAGGCAAGCAAATCTGCTGTACACTAGCCTAATCAACCGCATCCTTACCTTTCTCTGTTTATCGCCCCAGCGGGTCTGCGTGCTATAATGAACATAAAGTTTATACCAGGTATGATAGATGAGAAACAAGAACTCAAGTGAATTAATTTCTCTAAGGCTTGTGTTGGTGTTGGAGCTGTCGAATTGCGAGGGAGCTCTCCAGCAACATCTGGCCCAAGCTCCAGCGGTGACGCGGGGGTAAACTTGTTTACGTGTTGGACGCGCGCGTCTTCCGTACTTCCGATATCTCCGATAGTCGCCTTGGTGCCTGAAATCGTAGAGCCCGTCGCAAGTTGCCACCAGTTCAGTGTCTAGACTCTTATAGATACTTAAAGTCCCCAATTTCCCCTCTTGATTTGGTCAACTAGTACCTACTAATATTCTGACACAATACATCCTGCTTACGCCACGAGTTTAGAGATATGCAGTCTTGAGCAATATCATCCAAACAGAAGCCGCCAACATGGCCAAGTAGAGATGTACATACATACGCTAGGGCACACACCTATTTTCCGTACGCAGCTGTGCTCGTTCCGGCACTTATGCATCACGCTGCTATTTTCTGACTGGGCTGTTGGTGGACGTTTGAGGGTCATGAATATCCGTCAGGCAGAAATCACATATGATTCAACGTGTTTGCTATACTAACCACCTAGATGCGATAGGCTTTGTCTACTAAAACTCTAGAGCTGTGTGTCTGCCCAAGAAGACTTGCCGAACACCCTGTGGTGCGTGGATCAATTCTAACTGTACATAGCCCAAATGAGAGGAAGGGTCAAAGGGCGGGGAGCGTACCTAATGCTCTACATCGCAGTTGCAGTCCGTATCGGCACCTGACGACTGCTGAACACTATTTGCACAATGTTGAGATTCTCTATGAAGGCGCTGGCCTAAACTTTTAGGGCAAGCTTGGTCTCCCTGGAACATGGTAAAACATCAAGAAACAAAGGTTTCAGATATTCACGGCTTGGTGCCTCTGAATCCTGAACGTCTCCGGCAATCCCTGGAGCTTTATTGTTCGCCTTCCTACCAAGAAGGTCGGTCCTCCGGGGGACCAGGTATCACTGCTCAGTCTGGGTCGTAGTGGAACTAGCCTATCTATACCTGTCAAGGGCCGAGAAGGCGACTTAGCGTTGTATAAGCAAGATAACAGCCCGTTCCTAGCCATAGGTTTGGCATACAAACTCATAAGTTCACGACGGAGAGTGGGCCTTCGACTGACATGTGAAGAATATTAGTAGTTCTTCTCCCGTGTTCAAAGATAGCAGCTCATACGTGGTTTAAATGACGGAGAAGATGGATGAGCCGAGATGGTCCACCTACTAAGTCCGTTTGCCTGCCAGCCGGTACTATAATCATGGATAGATATACACGCTTTACTTTGATCGAAGAAAGGGTTCGTCCGAGTCAACGATTGTCTCGTGACCCGGTTGGTCAGTGACACGGGATTTCCTACCCGTTAACGTGACTCCATCAAATCCTTCTTCTTTCTTGCTGCATGTCAGCCACCGGAAATGGTCTTACTTGTCTTCCGCCTTCCCGATGCCCGGCTTTTGCTGTCGTTTCATTGTCCCTGGGGTTTTCTTCAGCCAAGGATTAATCGTTTCTCCCTTCGAACGGGAATGAATTCTTTTTGCTGAACGGTGACAAGCTGTGTGTGGGGGTTAGTTGCACTGTCAGTCTGTCCAGCCTGTCCATCACCGCTCAATGGCGCCAGTGCAGCTCCGCTCCTCGTTTATTGGCTTTGTCCCTTCTCCGCTATGGACACGTCAACGATCCCAAGTCAGTTAGACACTTGGAGGGCAAATACCCTATGCGTTTCAAGCCATGGTCAGCATGAGAGCCGCAAGTGAGGGTCATGGATGGCTTGGTGTTTATAGGGCTTGTTCCATTGACTATCGGGTTCGATCTTTGCCCCACTTGACGGCATTCTTGACCCGCATTTCTTCTCTCGACAGATGATTGTTTAATTGATGAGTTATCTGATTTCCCTTGGGTTCTACAAGAAATTGATTTTTGAAAATATCCCTGGCTGTGAAAGACTTGATGGTCTCTTTTTCTCCTTCCTATCACTCAAGGGGTCAATCCGGGGGAGCACTAACCCATTAGTCTCTCAGTGCGTGCGTCTTCAGTCGATACGATGCATGCGGATCGCACAACACTCTCGTCGAACGCCCTCATTGCATTATTCTACGACTGAGTTGTCGTCGGGTCACCCCTCCACAGCGAAATCTGTTCCGACTTACCCTTATGAGCAGGCTTATTTAGCTTTAACCTTCTTCTTCCCAATTCTTTCTTTCTTTATTTTTTACCCTTTCTTGTCCAATATATGATCGCTGGCAGGGTTATCTCCGTACCCTTTTTACGTCCGTGCTACTTCCATCCTATACCTCACCGACTATCATATAACACCCCCATCCGCTCCCCATCTACTGTTCAAGTACCACGCAAGGGTCTTATATATCTATTGTATGTGTATGTATATGTATGGCTCATTAGAGGTAAACGTCCATTATGGCCCTGCGTACTTCCGCCGATAACGCAGAGGACGTGGCCGCTGGCTTCCGTGAATTTCGTGAGCATCTCCCCGGGCATGAAGCGGAAATCACGGGCCTTATTGCGGATCTTTTTGCCATCAGTTCAGCTTTGAAGAGGTTGGATAACCTGACCAACGATCGTCGTCATCAGCATAACCTGGCCATCGTGCAACCGGACCTAGAATTAGTGCGTACTAGTTTGAAGATCACACTCGAGGATATCGTCGATTTCTTTGGCGATCTCGAGGTGCGCAGAGGCTCTGCTCGAGATGTCTATCGTCGAACCTGGATTGAACTATGTGAGTTCTTCCGGGACGAGGGGAAGGACTCACCCCCCACGCGATTAGCCAGGTACAAGACGTATTTGAATGAATTGGAGGATCATATGACCGAGTATGCCATTCCACTTTAACGCATTGCCACTAATGTACTGTGTTCATACTCATTTCTCTGGTTGAACAGCAAGTTCCCTGATCCCTCGTTCATGGCTAGCCTTCGCACCGGTCTGAAGGGATTGCTAGCCCAGCAATGCAGTCGATTGCCACACCAACTGGGCAGCATGTCTCTTAGTACACCGTCCTCTCCTAGTAGCCATAGCACTGAACCTGGCAGCCCGGTTAGCGACCGTCGGCCTCGCAATAGAAGGTCTTACGAGCGAGCAAGACCCTCTCATTCGTCTCCGCACTCACCTCTTTCCCCCGCGTCTGGAAATTTCTCAGACGTCCCACCATCGGCCCCGGATGCACCAGGATCCCCTTTCACTAGTTCGGCCACGAGCCACTCTCTAGGTTCCAATACCATCAGTGACCATTGGGCGAAGAGTGTATTCAAAGAAGCGCGTGCAACGACTCGGATTCCATATGTTGGAGAAAGGTAAGGAGCTATAGCACAACCAAAGAACACCTGGGCTGATACTTCCTTAGTTCTAAATGTCTTGGTGACGTTACTCCTGGAGTAAAGCGATGGCTCAACGAGACGGGGTTCGAGGAGCTCTTTCAATTGTACACGCTCAAAACCTTTTACTCTTCCATACCTTCTGCTAACATGCTACAGAGCCTTTAACGGTGATTCGGACTTACGTGTGTATTTGTATGTACGAGAAGATGACCACCGAGCGCGCATCGTGTGCAAAACCTTTCGCTCGCCCCGTTCCAGCGACTACCACTGCCTCCCTCTGAATATGTTGGAGATTGTCCGTGTTGGCTCCTGTCTGCAGCTGTGCCGAAGGCGCCGTGGCGGCCAGGAACTTGTTTTATGGGCTAATCTCAAGTTCAGTACACTTGAGCGTGCGTATCACTTTTCCGTCCCTACTCTTTTTTTTTTTTTTTTTTTTTTTTTTTTTTTGGAAACAGCACTGAATAATCGAACAGATATGGTACTGTTTTTCTGCACGTTCCTGGCTCTTCGCTCTCAGGACTGTGGCCGACCAGTGGATCGCATCCGTGATTATGAGTTAGATGATGAAGAAGAGCTGTTTGGAGGGTAGGGGCATTTTCAATAACAAGCTAAGTGGATAGTATATTGACCGAGGTGTTATAGGCCTATTGTTGACGACAATTTTCTCCATGCGCTACGCATATACAAAGACCGAACATCTGGTGCAATAAGACTCCAGGCATCAGTACATAAAGGGGAAATGAAACGGTGGGATCCCCAGGGATGAGATGAAAGTGGGCCTTTTGCTGACTGGTAGTTGATATAGTGCTCCAGTTTGGACAGCATTCATCACGAATCACATTGGCACACGAGGTTGGATCCGTCAAGCTGATTCGAGAGTTGTTCTACTACGTGAACTTCATCGGACAATTTTCACATTTGATCATTACGACCCACCACGCACGTCCAGAGGAGAGCATATAATCAAGTTTTCGAATCGCTCTGGTTGGTCACTTTATTTCTTCATTCTTTCGTTTTTTGATGCTCCATGATGATACCTACCGTATACTGATTCCGGTTTCTCAGATGCCGAAGGATTCATGCAAACTATTGCCGAACTCGCGGGCCGCTGACTTCGTCTTACGATTTCCCCATATCATTTTCTATTCCATGAGCCAACAACGCACTAAACAGATATAAAAAGGGGGGACATATGAATAAACAAAAGCAGGAAAAACAGAGAATCTCCTTAATGACGCCCAACGTCTTCTGACGCTGTTATATTATCCTAATTATCGAACAATCACGAATAATGACTTATGCTTACGAGTTCATGAGCTAATGAAGCTAACCGGGTGGTATTCTGGTATTCTACTACTACTACTACTACTACTACTACCAAAAAAAAAAGGTCGCCCTGCCACTCCTTGATGGCGTGATTAGGGTCTGAATTCAGCTGGCTGATTGTCGCCCGCGCAAGACATCGTTTTTTTGGGGAACTACTATTCTGAACTTGCAGGTTTTCCAGCAAGAAATTGATTGCTCAATGTCTTTTTAGAAATCACAATATATACTAGAAGAAATGAACATCATGATCTAGTAAAGCAAAAGGGGTATCTTAAAAAACTTAGAGCATAATGCATAATATACAGGGAATACATCAAACACCAACGTCTCCCAGCTTAGCAAGGAACATCTCCGCCTGCCTCTTTGACCGTAACTCTCCAATTTTCTTCCTCCGTTCATCCTTAACCCGCTCTCGCTCTGCCTTTCTCTCTCGGCGGATTTCCCGTTCACGCTGGGTTTCATCTCGCGCGTTCATAAGCTCCTCCATCTGCTGCCGGCGCACATTTTCATCCTTGGAGAAGGCATAGAATCCGGTGCCCCGGTTCCGGACCTCCGCGTCCGCGTCATAATGCGTCTCTTCCGGAGTAGGCGACCGATCTCTCCGCTTAGCCAAATACGACATCTGCGCCGCCAAACCGGCATCAGGATTGAACGCCTCAGCCTGCACAGCAGCGCCATAGATCAGATTGGCCGGCCGAGAAGGCCGCCAACGTTCCTTCGCGTCACCCCGTTCACTCTCTTCCTCCTTCAACCGGGCCGCATGAGCTGCTTCGGCTCTGGTCCCCCGACGAGTCCGGCCAAGCTCATCCTCATAGGAGACAATCGATGCATTCCCATCATCTTCCTCATCTTCCTCTTCGCCCTCACTCCCAGAACCCTTCCCTCGCTGCGCATCTGCCCATTTCTGGTCAAAATCCACCAGCCCCTCTTTTTCCCGCCGCCGTAGTCGCGCGAGATACTCGTCCTGTGTTTCTTCTTCCGAGTCGCTCCCGGCTGCCAGGTACATCCCCTTCTTGAGGTCCTCGTACATCCGCGCCTTCTCCTCCATTCGCCGCTTGGAGCGGTGAAGCGTGGCGGTGTCTACGCCCCCAATGTCTTGGGATCGCTGGTGTGTTTGGTGAGTGTCATCGTCGCGGAGGTCAGCGGCGGCACGTTTCTGGGCGCCTTTGTTGGGGCGCGCGAAGATGTCTGATTTGTTGGTTTTGGATGGTCGGGGTCGGCCGCGGGTAGAGGTGTCGGCGTCTTTGTTGATGAGGGAGGATAGGGCTGTCGTGAAGGCGAGCGTAGAGGAGGAAGGGGCATTGGATTGAGATTGCGAGGCTAATTTGGAGCGGGGGATGCCGTATAGTGAATTTGGATTCGACATTATGGAGGATTGTTGGAGATGTTGGAGTAAGAGTATTGAGGTTTTGAAGGTACAGGAATGGCCGTAATCGATAAGACGTGATTGACCTAAAATGGACTAAGTGGGAATAGGCAGGTATGACTAAGGTCCATAGATGGCCCCGCGGAAACCCCTCCAGACTTGTCCTTCTATTTCCCATCGACATATTCTCTGTTTGTACCTTGTCTTTCTGGAGGAGCTTGTTCTCTTGTTGGATATTTGGTATACTTCTTCCGGTTACCATTTAAGCCCAGTGCCCGATCAATTGCATATCATCATGTCGAACCCCGTCTATCTCGGTGTCATTGGTACGTACCCAAAAAAACATCTACAACCAACAGCAACACTCATACGCTACATTCCCATTCATTTCAATTTTAGAAAGAATACTAACAGCGCCGCAGGAGTTGGAGGTGTAGGCACAGCCTTCCTGAGCCAGCTTGCCCGTCTCCCCAACGCCCCCAAGCTCGTCCTCCTCGCCCGCTCCAGCCAAACCCTCCAGTCTCCGACACCGGCCTATTCCCCCGCCATCCCCGCCGCAGACTGGAAAACCGCCGTTGAGACCCCCTCCCTGATCAAATCGGGTGCTCTCTCCGTCGACGAAATTGCCTCCTACCTCTCCTCTGCCCCCGGTCGCTCCATCCTCGTCGACAACACCAGCGACCTCACCCTCGCTAGCTCCTACCCCGTCTTCCTCCGCAAGGGCATCTCCATCGTCACCCCCAACAAGAAGGGTTTCTCCTCCGACCTCTCCCTGTGGAAGGACATTTTCGCTGCTGCCGCAGAGGGCAAGGCCCTCGTGTACCATGAGAGCACCGTCGGCGCAGGTCTCCCCGTGATCTCCACCCTCCGCGACCTCGTTAGCACTGGCGATGAGGTCACTCGCATCGAAGGTGTCTTCTCCGGCACACTGTCCTTCCTCTTCAACACCTTCGCCCCTGTGTCTGGGCCGTCTGGCGCAAAGTGGAGCGAGGTCGTTGCGAAGGCCAAGGAGCTCGGCTACACTGAGCCCGATCCCCGTGATGACCTGAACGGTATGGATGTCGCCCGTAAGCTGACTATTCTGGCGCGTATCGCCGGTCTGGAGGTCCAGTCTCCTGACTCGTTCCCCATTGAGTCGTTGATTCCTAAGGAGCTCGAGTCGGTACCCTCCACTGCTGATGGTATCAAGGAATTCATGACCCGCTTGCCCGAGTTTGATGGTCAGATGTCGGCTATTAAGGAGGCTGCTGAGAAGGAAGGTAAGGTTGTGCGCTACGTTGGCAGCGTTGATGTTGGTAAGAAGGAGGTCCGTGTCGGTCTGCAATACTTCGATAAGGATAGCTCCATTGCTGGTCTGAAGGGCAGCGACAACATCATCAGCTTCTACACGAAGCGTTACGGTGGTAACCCCCTCGTTGTCCAGGGCAGCGGTGCTGGTGGTGACGTGACTGCCATGGGCGTGTCCGCCGACCTGATCAAGGTCGTGCAGAGACTGCAGTAAGCCACTTTATCAAAAGACCAAGGAACGGTCTGACTTAGATATGATATACAAGAAACCGACAAAAGTAATAGAATGAAGAACAACACGAAAAATGATTACGAGCGTAGAAACTCCTTCACAGCCTCGCCCCAAACAGGTCCCCGTTTGTACCAATGCATTTCAGGCACATTCCCCTCTTTCAACCCATCAATAGCAGCCGCCAGATCCTCCCCTAGCCCTTCATCCTTGATCATCTGGATCGGATACGTATACGTATGAAACGCAAACACTAGCCCCTTGCTCTGAGGAAGGCGATGCAACGTCTGCCGTTCGCACCTTAAAACTGTGGAATCCACGTCCAGTTCCCCAAGATCCAAAGTCTTCCCACTCTCTCCCTTGTCGCCGTGCACACCACCAAACGCAGCGAACAACTCCGAATCAGTAGTAATACTCCAGTTGACCCTCTGCACGAACTGACCGACCTCGACCCGTGCAAAAAATCGGTCCATACTGCGCTCAAGCTTCTCCTTATACCCCGGGACCGGGGTGTGGATGGATGCAAGACGGAGGCCGAGCTTCTTACGGGTGTCGAAGCCGGAAGGGAAGAAGGTTGTGTATGCTTCCAGGATGTACTTTTCAGATTCTCCTTGGTTGCTCGAGGAGTCGGTTGGAGAAGATTCAGGGAGGAGAATGAGAAACTCCTCGTCGACTAGCGTTCCCAAGGTCTCGAGTTCTTTTCTCCCTGTTTTGGATCCCGGTTCGGGTTCATCGAAGTGTAAGGGGATCTTCGCTCCTGTGACCATACTCTCGAGTATTGTCTTGGTCTCTGTTCCTGTCTTCTTGTTGTTATCGCTTGGTTGGGAAGTCAGTCGGAACATCCGAGGGTACCGTGTGGGCAGATATGTCCCGACAACGAAGATGTATAACTCTCGGATTGCGGCGTAGATCCTTGGATCGGTCTCGTTATTGATTCCGATGACCACATCAGGGTGTTTTTGAAGCAGGGAGGAGCGAATAGCTAGTCTGTCCTTGTAGGTTTTATCCATCTGGATGAGTGTTGAAGGGTCCAGGTTCGATAATGCTAGGCGTAATCAGTATCATGTCCATACCGAGGTATGATTCCGGCTGTTTTGGACATACCCATCGTTAAGTGGTACTTTGGCTTGAACGGCCGGAACTTCAGTGGCTCGGTGGCCTCCCAGTTGAAGTCCGGGAGGGGTTCGATGGGCGGGTATGTCTTTTGACTTTCATTGTCGGATGTCGGATTTGGTGTGCAGTTGTTGGAGACGGCTGGTTTCTAAACCTGTGAGCCAAACTGTCGTGTCGAGTCTATGGAGCCAAGTCATACATATTTCCAAATAGCAATGCCGAACCCTAGAAGGGAAATGAGAAATAATAGCGGCACCCTCTCCCTGTAGGTGGCTATTGCTTCTACCATATAGAGCCCCATCTTGTTGCTAGTCACTTATTCTGGATTCCCTGTTCAAGGGAAGAGTGTCTGCAATCTGGAGGAGTCATCGGTGATGAGAGATATAGTTCCCACGCTCGATGCAGGGTTTAAGTTGACATTAGATATCTCTCGGTCTTGCGATTGGTCGACAATCCCGTTCAACGCCGATTGCTCAGAGCACCGAACATCTGGTCCCTTTTCATCGTGAGTCTCGTGCATACATAAATCAATGACATTGTAGTAGTGGGTCTTGTATACATACAAGGGGGTATCAAAATGAAAGACAACTCAGACCGCCAGATAAGTCATAGCTTAAACAAGCTGACCATAGTAAACGCCAAGATTTACCGAAAATGTCAAAAAAGAAGAAGAAGGCAAAGCGAGAGTCAAGTCGACAATGCAAACTGTAATACCGACCGGTGGGCAAAATGAAATGCGCACAGCACGGTAGTCGACCATCTCACCAGGAGGTGCTCTACCTCCCATATTCCGAAAACTCGTGCGAAAGTATTCAACTAGACGCATTCCTCGGTTACCTTCGTTTTAACCCATTGTTCTGCTCCTTTTCTACCCCAGTTGCCTCGTAGCTTGCTAACACAAAGGCTCTCCGCTGGCCATTTGGTCTTTCATTCAGGCTGGGCGCACGAGGCCGCTGCCGCCCCCGTGCCCGACCGCCGATTATGGGGAGCTCATACGTCGACATCCGCCAGACGTAGAGGACCAAGTCGAAGATGATAAGGGTAGCCCAGGGAGCGATAGTGATGAGGCCTAGGACGAGCTGCGATAAGAAGACAATTAGCGCGCATGTCCCGAAAGGCATCGGTACCAACTGCGCAACATGGAATACATACAAAGAGTCGGGCGATCCAGTTTTCAACATAGATGAGGTCGGCTGGAAATAATGAGTACCACGCCATCTTGCACTTGCAAAGTATGTATGTTATTTCGTTTCGTCCTCGAGATTGTTTGGCGGTCGTTCTGCTGGGGAGCTGCTATCAGGGTATAGCGGCAATTAGAAAACCGTCCAAGCAGCTGTCAAGTATAGTTGCCGCCTAGTAGGGACCGTGATAATCCACTAGAAAATGTAGAGAATTCTCTAGGGACACCGTGGCTCGGCGGGTAGTTGAGCACCTCAAGTGTTCGGTTGTTTGCGGAGGCCGCGGTAACGAATGGTGGTGTGATGCGACGTGGAAAGAGGGGAAGGCAAAGGGTTGTCGATTGAGGTCAGCCTGTGACAAGAGAGCTAGGGGAGACTAACAACCTCATTGCAGATGGTGTGCGGTTAAAAGGGCGCGGACCAAGTGAAAGTACGACAGACATGAAGTTGTGTTGTCAGGGGAGAGAACAAACAAGGCATCCGAGTTCCGAGAGTTGGCCTCTACCCAATCGGGTAATAGATACACCCTTCAAAGTTGCTAGGTACATACATACAAGACAACAAAATATTACTTAGTACTCGATCGATAGCTGAGCACATCATCCCACTTTTGTCGCTATGTACAATCAAATTCTGCCCATATAATACAACACAGATATCCAGATCATATGCACGTATATGCAGCGTTACTTCCGTTGACCACGTCCAGTCATATCCAAATACACTCCAAAGCTCTATAAACAATAACCAATTAAAACACGGGAAAAAAAAGAAACTGAAGAAATCAATCTATGGTATATTCAGGTAATGTCGTTAATCACAGTTGTCGTGGTCTGCGGTAGTAGTCGTAGGAGGTTCTGGGATCTTCCTGTTCCACAGGCCCGTATCCCCCTGGCCGCCATCGATTGAAGGGGTGAGCGCTGTCTGTCATGGCCGGCCCCTGCGCCTGACTGAGCAGTCGTGCTTCACTCTCGTCGCCATGCTGATAGAGTCCGTTGCCCACCAGACCACTCTCTGAGTGGGACAGTGGGGTGCGGAATGCAGGATGGACGAGGTCGTTAGTACTTGTGTCGTAGCCATCGTACTGTCTTAATCCGGATATGGAGGGAAGCGATGGCGTTGGGGACGCTGCTCGTGAGGAAGTCGGCGACCACTCCCCTAAGCCGGTCCGTGGCGTCTGCGAGCGTTCGGTGATCAAATCGTCCGGCCGGCCATAGATACCACCGCCAAACTCATCACGGAAATCCGGCCGGTCCTTATAGTAGGAGAAGTCGAGATGATTCTCAGGAACAACCTCGAATGGAGCGGATTCTGAGGCTTCCATCTTGGACTTTCCTGGATGGGATGCTGACATGGGATCCATCGCAATATCTGTATACTCCCCCTCCACTTCTGATGTGCCAATGCGACCCCGATAGATACGTTTTAGCGCATCGGCGGCCTTTGCGTGTACCATCGGTGTGATCAGCGGCTTGGTGAGCGCCGGGTGGCCGAATTTGGAACTCAATCGATCTGACGCCTTCTTGCTCGACTTCCCGGTCTCCAAGGCTTCGGCATCGCTCAGATTTGCACGATTGTAATATTTCATGTCAATGTCGAATGTCCGCACACAGTACCACTTGAACCCTAGCAATAGAAAAGGTAATGGGATTACGCAGAAAACCATTGTCCAGGTGCCTCTAGCAGTAGCCACCAGTGCAACGACAGCGTTAGATAGAATAGCTGCAAAGATCATACGGTTGAACACGACACGCCAGAACTGGCCTCCTGACTCGTTCTTCGTCACAAGCACATATAGCAGCAAATATTTCTTCATCATCGCATCCAACCCGAAATAGAGGGCAGTAACTGGCAGAACAATGGGCTGCAAAGTCGCAAAGCACATCGCTACAGTGGCATAGAACAAGAAATAGTTATAGTAGCTTGCATATTCGAATGGAGGCGGGGCCGTCCATTCGATAGCCTGTCGCGGTGTTGGTGCCAGAAAGGTCTTGGAGAACCATACCCAAACCAAGGGAACTAGCTGGACGAGATCGATCGCTGCTCCTAGATTCCTCTGTAACAAGTAGGTTACCCAGAAGGGAGACACATTACACAACGCACTCACGGCCTTGGAGTAGAAGCCTCCATCGATCAAAGCTTGCCAGGCATTCTCATCCTCCTTCTTGTCAATAACAGCTGCAATGAATGTCCACGCGGCTGAGAACAGTGAGAATACCACGAGATTGTTGAAGACAAAGAATGAATAGAGATGATGAAGCACGTGCCTCTCTCGAGAAGTCTTGGTTACATCACCAGCTTGGATGGACAACCGGCGGAAGATGATGGGTAGGATAATATACACCAAAGACGTGATGGCGGGAGATAGAATACCCTGGACAGCAGCCCAGACGTGAGGGTTGCCATTAAGAGACGTTTGAAAAGCCGGCCAGACCAATCCTAGGTTGTTCAAATTGGACAAGAAGACGGCAATCATGGCGTTAGGAGCGATCCACAAGACTGTCAAGATCGAGACCCAGATGACGTTGACAAAACGCTTCCATTTCCGTGCCTTTTTTGACAAAGGCAGATTTTCCCAGATGAGATCATTAGGCCGCGGAGCTAGCCTAATCGTTGTTCCCTGCGGCCGCTTTTTCCGTGCAGTGTAAGCTACAGCATGAGCGTGTTCAATCTTCTCCCAGCTGACGAAACCGAACGGCATCGCATTTCGCTTATCGATCGACGCTCGGACGTGCCGGATTTCTTCTTCTAATAACTGAATCCGATCAGTCAGATAATCAATGGCGTCTACCTTGGCGGGCGTTTCATCGCCTTTCTGTTTGCGGGGCGGCCGTATAGTAGGTCGCTTAGCCGGTAGTCGATCGGGGTTTTTAAGATATTTCGCCAACACCGACTCCAGCTGGCGCACCGCTTCCTCATGTTCTTTGATGAGTTTGGGAAGACCCTTGACGTTACGGCCGATGGCGGCACGGGGTAGAGCAGCAGTGGGGTTGACATCATCGACCAAACGCATAACACCCTCGTCCGATCGTGCTGCCGATGGAATATCAGTGACCTAAGACCAGGGTCAGTATATGTACAGAAGTGTTGCATCGTGGCTCCACTAGCAGGGCGGATTCTGTACCATCAAAGTCCGGGCATGAAGGCTACGCTGGTAGTCAGAACTCTGGAAATATCTTCTCCGTAACGCGTAAACGGCCTTATAGTTCCTCCAAAGGAAAAATGCCACAATCAAGTCGAAAGCCCACGCGCAAACGACTTGACCCCAAATAGCTTGAACAGAGACATAAAGCGGAGTCATCGTCACGAAAGCGGATAACGTCGCTTTAGAGTCTTGGTTGCTCTGGGTAAGGTTAAGAGGAATCATTACACCGCAGCCGATTATGCTCAGGAAAATGAAGATATTGCGACACATCTTGGTGAAACGCAGGAAGACAGTGGCATCGAGGCCAACGCAGTCGACGAGCTCTGGCTCTCTCGTGCGCAAAACAGGTTTGACCCAGGCGAAGAGGCCTTTTCCCACCGGGGGAGGGCTATGTTTGCGATCTGCATGTTTAACCTTAGGGGCGTAGACAACCGTGTGTCGAGGTCGGAACAGCGAAAAGAGTAGGGCAAGGAGGACGGAACAACCGGCGGAGGTGGCCAATGAAGCCCAGACGGCGTTGATTTGAAACTGACCAAGTTAGCTCCAGTAGCTCTAAGAGAAAAACCAGGTATGGAGATGAACTGTGGGCCATCTGTGAAAGTGAGGGTGGAAAATAAAAATAAACCAAAGCACAGACAATACTTACAGCGGACTTGAAAGGATCCTGGATGAGCTTCAGGAATTGTTCTGTCGTATCCTCACGCCGCCATAGAGCATGAGTATCCATGATGCCTTGACAGTCAAGGCGACATGGATTAAGGGCAATAAATTAGAGTATAGAGGAAAGGGCAAGGCGAAAGGGTAAGGTAAAAAAAAAAAAGAATGATAATATTGCAAGAGCAATAAGACATCCAAAAGAGGGAAAACCGGGAGAATAGGAAAAAAAAAAGAAAGAAGGTATGCACGATGGATGCGACAGATAAAAAGTGACAACAAGAAGGATAGATAGGAAGGCGAAAGAGTGGGTAAAGAAGTGGAGGCGGGTCTGGAACATATCAAACTTAGTTCGTCATCCTTTGGCTCCCAAAACTCCTTGGAACGCCTGACAGTACAGCAAGTCTGTAAATCCAGTGGGGAGTCGCCGTTCTCTTTCGTTCTCGGCGGACGATCACTTGTACGGGAGAAGGAGATCAATGATCAATCCGTATGAAAATCCATCAGTGACGTCGAACGAAGACCCTGACTCGAATGTCTCACCTGATCCCACGCATTATGCTTTTAATAGTTACTTTGGTCTCCAGCTCCATGTCCATAGTTGTTTCCACGTCCACGCGTGGGCACTTGGTAAATTCCAGATTGGGAACGGGACCCCAACGGACTAACTTCATTGAAAAGTCCCTCTCCATTCATGGCGAAATATTGGAAAACAACAGAAAGAATTTTGGACCCACTAAAAGTCTCTGATTGGTGGGAAGCTAGCTTGACTTCTGACTGCTATTTTGGGTCCCCAATCAAGGTCGTCGGTTGGCCGCAAGTCTGGAACATGGTCGAGATTTTCTGAGACACGGGTGGGGCAAGCGCTGATTGGATGGTGCCTACCGTTTTTGCCGGAGAGCTTATGTGTTGCATGTACGTAGTAGTCCATACTAGTAGTAGTCATACGGAGTACTACTACAACATCCAATACCTATACCAAACTACTACGACTATTCTACTACTTCCCTCGCCGGACAGAGTAGCTGGATACATAATCATTATCACACCACGGAACTTAGGAGACTGCTTCCGAAAAGAAGAGATGGAGGAACAAAGAAAAATGCGAGAACTCTAAAGTGCCCAATGAAAGTCTCAAGAAACAAACAACATGGTAAATATAAAAGGAGCCCTACCAAGGCTTCTTCTTATCCTACCAGGCGGTTACTGTCAAGTATCTCGATTATCAGTATGAAGACGATCATCCACTCGGCGTTGTTCCTTGCCTTTCTTTCTGCCAATCCCGTGGGTGCAGTACCGCCTCTGAGCCCACCGGCTGCCAATTCGCCTCTAAACACACCTTTAGAGGTGTTGGAGTCAAAAGTTGTCACCGGCGTAAGCCAACCCCGACTGCAAGACAGTATAAGCTATACAACTGACCGGATAAAGAAATGCTTTATAGTCGCCCGAGGTGTTAGTGAATGTTCAACCAGCTCGCCTGGTAAAGGATGGTCAGTCCGTTGTCATCCAGAATTCCAAGTAAGAAAGCCCCTGAGGTTGCTTGACTGTATCTATGCTAAACCTAGTAGTGCACTCGCAAATGGAATCCATGCACTGTTCACATAGTCACCACCAGGGCCAAGGAGGTTATAGTTGATCGTGGGGCATGGTGCCAATGAAGAGCTCCCTAGACACGGAGCCACTGCAAACATTTCACGGGAGGTGATAATCATCAGTTATAGTACGGGGTATACATATGTCTGGGGTTCGAAGGGGCGGTGCAACCCCGTGCTTGTGGGTCAGGAGAGGAAATGTGGCTGATTTAATAGTACCATTGCCAATAGTGAACCAATTCGCCGGACTTCGTAGACTTTCGTCCTCGATGCTAGTCTACTCTCGGATAGATGGGATACTGCTCAGAAAGGGGATTGCATGTGTCATATCTCCTAGGGTAACAGGAAAAACAGGGAAAGGAGTCGCTTGGGATTTGGATACTGTCGAGTAGTATTGCTGATTTCCCTCCATGAAGAGTACGATGGCCTGAGGCATGAAACCACAACGACACTCATTGCCTAATATGGCAGCAACCTCCCATGCGAAAAATGAATGAGCGTTGATATGTACGTATGGCAGGATGTACTGTGTACACTGTAGGGGGGAAGCTGTGGGGCACGAACAGGTGTATGAACTGATGAAGTACTGCGTACCTACCCGTCATACCATACACACTGGACCCCAAATAGAACACAATGAAACACATCTTCAATGCGATTCTGGGAATTCTGGTCCGGAACTTCATTCATCGTCTCGATACCAGGGGCCGGAGTACAGACGTACCTACCTAGCACTGATTGACGTATCGAGTTTGGTGCTTCGTAAGGCTGAGGACCGCCACAATGCTGCAGTGGGGCTCCTTACCTCGTGCGTGGGAGCAGGTACGAATCAACATCCCATGGACTAGTGACAGTAAAAAAGCCTGAGAGAAGGATAGCGCGTATAGATGCATCAATTAATTAAGTGGATTCATCCTCATACTACTTCTACATACATCGTAATTGACCAATCATTCAACTCCAGCTTCCCCAGTCATGCAATATTTCCAGTCACCAAAAGCGGCCTCCACTTTTACAGTCAAATATGTTTCTTTTGTTCGTTTCCGTTCTTGGATTGATCAATTTATGTACTGGTATCTGATTTCTTTCTTCGTATCGGCAGAGACATCGTATCAAGAGACATTTACAGCTGACCAGCAGTGTTGAAGTCCTCCAGGGCGACCTTGACACGCTGGCTCATGGTCTTCTCACCCTCACGCACCCACACGCGGGGGTCGAAGGACTTCTTGTTGGGCTTGTCCTCGCCCTCGGGGTTGCCAACGGCGGTCATGAGGTAGTCCTTCTTCTTCAGGATGTAGTCACGGATACCGGACATGTAGGCGAACTGCATGTCAGTGTCGACGTTGACCTTGACGACACCATAGCTGATGGCCTCCTTGTACTCCTCCTTGGAGGAACCAGAGCCACCGTGGAAGACGAAGAAGACAGGCTTGTCCTTGTTGGAGCCAATCTTCTCCTTGACGTAAGCCTGGTGCTTCTTGAGAAGCTCGGGGTGGAGCTTGACGTTGCCGGGCTTGTAGACACCGTGGACATTACCGAAACCAGCGGCAATGGAGAAGTAAGGGCTGATGGGGGAGAGAGCCTTGTGAATGGCGAGGATATCCTCGGGCTGGGTGTACAGGGAGTTGTTGTCAACGTCCTCGTTGTTGACACCATCCTCCTCACCACCAGTGATACCGATTTCCTAAGATTCGTTAGACCCGGCCATGCCATTTGCAGGGGAAGATGCATCACTCACCATCTCGAGCCACTGCTTCATGGGGGCAGCGCGCTTGAGGTAGGCGGCGGTGGTCTGGATGTTGTAGTCGACGGGCTCCTCAGACAGATCGATCATGTGGCTGGAGAAGAGGGGCTCGCCGTGGAGCTTGAAGTAGCGCTCATCCTCGTCGAGGAGGCCATCGAGCCAAGGGAGGAGCTTCTTGGCGCAGTGGTCGGTGTGAAGGACAACAGGGATACCGTAGGCGGGAGCAAGGCTACGGATGTAGTGGGCAGCAGCGATACCACCGGCAATGGAGGCCTGCTGGCCGTCATTGCTGACACCCTAAGGGACATTAGTGGGTTGCTCGGAGCTGTTGATCCAGATGCACGTAGGGATCGATTTCGACTTACCTTGCCAGCGAAGTAGGCAGCACCACCCTGAGAGAGCTGGAGGACGATGGGGCAGTTCTGGTCGCGAGCAGCCTCGAGGGAAGCAACGACGGTGGAAGAGGAGGTCACGTTCTAGACACGGGCGAAGCCGTCAATTGGATAATTCACATCGAAGGTTCCACCGAGACTACTTACAACGGCGGGGATGGCATAGTTGTTCTGCTGCGCGTGCTCGAAGAGACGGAGGACGTCATCACCGACGATGACACCAGTCTTGCGGGAAAGCTTCTCAAGGACACCGACACCCATTGTGATAGTTGAAAGATTCGATCAGATAGCTGGTCTTACTCGACTAGGAATTGGATTAGTTTGGGAGAAGAAATGGAAGAGGAGAAGGAAAGGATGGAGGAGGAAGTGAACAGCTAGAAATAAGTTCTGTAGGAGCTTCCGAACTAAGGATCTTTACCGAACGACGAATACGGAGCAGGGGATTTAATAAAAGTGTCATTGGCAAAGGGAGGGACGAGGAGGGGCAGCTGAGCCACTAATGGAGGGGCAACAGCACTCGAAAGAACTCACCGGGTAGTGGGGAACGGATGGTATCAGTATGATTTCACTGACCGGTTGCTGGCGTGATGCTGAGAATTGGAGGGGAGGGGAAAGAAGAAGAGGCGGGGGTTATGATGATATATAAGAAAAAGGGAAAAAAGGAGAAAGAAGAAGAAGCCGAGAAACAAGGCAGAAGAAGTAGTATTTAGTTAGTCATTTCCCAGTGCCCGAGGGTAATGGATGGAAGTTCGTGTCCTTCTTCCCTTTTCTTCCCGTGACGACTTGGACTTGTTTGGTGGGGTTCAACGATGACGCTGGTTGCTGGCCTCAGGCCCAACAGGACCCAGGCGCCTCCCGAAAATCCCCGCCATCACATGACATCATCACCTTCTCTTCTTCCATGGACCCGAAACACCTATGACATGCCATTCATGCAGTGTAGAAATTAGAAAATAGATAATAATTCTCCTGTATGAGATCCACCTTCAACCCCCGTGCTGGATACCCTCATTAACCGGTTCATAAACACAACATGACAAATTTGAATTGTGATGTTGTTGTTGCGCGAATCTGGGGTTCTCCCCTCCTGCTAAAAGATTGACCCATTCCCTCTCCGTATTTCTTTCGTGCTATAGCCAAACATCGGGGAAATCGGCGGAGATCTCATCCCCGTACCCGTTCTTTCCTTTCCAACTCGTTCGGCATCTTTCTGTCCTTTGCGTCTTTTTATGTCTAGGCCCTCTTGTCCCTGCTCAGCTGACCCTAAAAAAGAAAATAGTCATAATACTAAAATTGAAAAAGGTGGGGAAGCTTCACGCAGTCGGTGTTGTTATATTCCGGATCTCAAAATAGTACTATCTATGCATCGATCCTCGGGATGTCCCCTTGATAAACGATCACATTCGCGGTTCATTGGTGGAAAGGAGCCCTACATCTCATTCCGCCTGTCATGGAACAACGATTTACTTGCGTGTGGCTACTAATCAATACCCGCCAAAATGCGTATACTTGATGCTATTCATAACGTAAACTTCATTCACCATAGTGACACTAGGGATTCTGTGACTAATCTGTCACCCATGCAAGCTGCTGGGATTGCAAAGCGATCTAAATAGGGCCATGGGTTGCATAATATGCCAGAGGATCTGCGTAATGAGCTAATGGGATACTTACACATTCCACAGTCCTCAATTGATGTGGGACGTAGCGTTGAATCCTGACTAAAATATGCACAGTATCTGCATGAATTGTGCTCCAAACGTTGAATGGGTTGGATTAGCCCTAGGATGGTCACCTCTTCTTTGACCATGTAGCTCTCGGTCTAGATCTGTAACCGGGGACTTGATATGACGAAAAAGCTCACTTTGTCTTATACTACTATGCCGTGTCTACAGCTTTCTCAAAGCAGGCTTATACAGACCTGGTCCACCGTATTTGACTCTTTGAATTGTGATTGCCCAGTAATTCTTTAGTTTTACTGGTTCCTAGAGCAGGTTAACGCGCCTGTCCATTGAAATTGCACTATTTGAAATTATACTACATCAATAAGAAGACTTATTTCCTTGATTCATTATGCATCTTATCTGCCGCTTGTAAAAGAATGTTCTATGTGCTACATCTCGTTTGAGAGTTGCCGTTGGTTGAAAAGAGGTTATGTGGTAAGTGCCTGACAAGTGGCCAATAATACACTCTAATAGCCCGACAACGATCATCGATACTTTTATATCCCACCAATCATGCCATATACTTATACTGAAAGATTAGTGGGTGTTTGGTGAAGATATGAATTGACATACCCTGATGTAGGCTGGACTGTCATAGTCAACAACCGGAGCCGACATGCATAGCAGTGGTACTTCGATGTATGGCCCAGGGAGCTTATTAAGGAGAGGTCTTAAACAATAGAGATGATATAGATAGGTGCACCGTACAATAATGATTAGACCTTTTTTTCTCTCTCTAAGTATCAAATCCGAGCTTCGTCTTAAGTAACCTATTCAAAATAATCTTAGGGTGTAACGGACAAAACTGCTGCAGGCGTCAACCTATGACCAAAGAGCATACACTCTCAACCTGGTCTTATTCTGTACGAAAAGTCCTTTCAAAGAACTACGTACTGGAATTGACTGGTATCCACTTTAATGATACGAAGCAAGTACAAGGTTTTCTATCCCTTCCCCAAGCATCTCCCTGAACCTATCTAACCAATATATCGGATAACAGCGGCGATTGCAACATTTTTGGCGAGATTTGCGCCTTATGATACCTGGTAATGAAGGTCATATAGAGCCTTAAGGGATCCACTCCTTGACTCGTCACGTTCCCCGCAAACTCAATCCTGGTGGATAATTTCTGGATATATAAAATGAGCTACCGTCCCACCATCCCCGCGTTAACCCCTATCCCAATTGCATCCATAGTAATTGAGCCCCGTCAAACAGAACAAGTCACCACAGCTTTATCTCCTGCGCCATGCGTCTCCCCCCACCATCAGTCACACGCTCCTTAGAGGTGATCGGCAATACACCAGTTGTACGCCTCCAACATGTCGTACCTAGCCATTGCGCTCAAATCTTCCTAAAGATAGAATCCACCAACCCCACAGGATCATACAAAGACCGCATGGCAAAGTCCATGATCGAAGAAGCCGAACGCCGGGGTGATCTAAAACCAGGCACAACAATCGTGGAAGCCACGGGCGGAAGCACGGGCTCATCACTAGCCTTCGTGTGCGCAGTGGAAGGCTACCGATTCCACGTAGTCTCGTCGAATGCATTCGCCACAGAAAGTTACGAACTATGGCTGCATTTGGAGCCAACCTGGACTTGATCCATAGTCCCTCTGGCAAGATCACACCGACCCTCATTCCTTCCATGATCCGTCACGCAGAGGAGGTTTCTAGATCAGATGGGTATTACTTTACCAACCAATTTAAGAACCGAGACGCTCTCGCCGGGTACGAGACTATTGGCCGTGAACTGGTTCAGCAGGTTCCTGAGATTGATGCGTTCTGTGGTGCTGTTGGGACGGCGGGGATGGTTATGGGTGTTGCACGAGTTCCGAAGGCAAAACGGCCGGAGACTCTTATTTCTGTTCTTGAGCCGGCTTTTTCACCCACAATTACTCAGGGTCGTCCTGGGACTCACCATGTTGAGGGAATTGGGATTGGGATTATCCCGCCTTTGCTCGATCGACAGCTCTATGATGAGGCGCTTGCGATTTCAGAGGATGAGGGACGGCGTATGTGCCGCCGGCTGGCTAGGCAAGAAGGACTGCTAGTCGGGACGTCAACCGGCCTTAATGTTGTGGCTGCGATTAAACTAGCGAGGAAGCTAGGTTCCGGGAAAACAGTCGTTACCGTAGCGGCGGATACGGGTCTTAAATATTTGATGGGAGACTTGTTCACTGATGAGTAATGGAAAGATGGAAATAATCTACTGACTTCGGGAGACTCCTGCCTGAAAGCTACCATGTCTTGGGTTCAGAGTGGAACTGCGTGGTACTCAACGAATCGTTTCTTGGAGTTGATATTATTTCCAAAGCTGAGGGGAAATGGCGAGGAGTGGATCTATAGCATTAGTGCTGGGGGACCGCTGTCTCAGAGGAAGAGTAACTTATACATGGGTCTTTCGGTCTTTCAATTAATCATAGATTACCGAAAGAACCTAAGGCAGAGCAGAAACGAAAGCACAACCTCCTCATAGTTGAGTTGAGTTATAGAAGTAAAGATGCTACTAGAACTCGGAAAGCTAGCCTGAAAAGGCATAGATAAGGACTGAAACTGTGGGGCTGCTCAAGAAGCTCTCGGAAAGCTAACCAGCTTGGTACATCGAACATGTTTCTATAGTTTGTACTTTGTAGTAGTGAAGATTTGACTTTTGTGCGTAGAAGAGCAGTGTCGTTGCTCGGATAGACCAGCCTAAAGTCTTGGAGGATGATATCCATGAGGATAAATATCTGGTCCACGAGCCATGACTCACCCGTCCGGAGCTCGACAAGGAAAACGAAGCGACGAAAGCTGAAACCAGAATCTGCTCGAATAAAGGCTGATAAGACGGTTCAGCCGGAAAGGAATCACCATTTCCGCAGATGGTTGGACGATCAGTTGATAGTCTAGTTCCTTGCACAGCTTGCGAGCTGTGAACCATAAAAAGGCCTCCGTAGACCCCAGGATAGGGTTTTCTAATTCGTCTGCATTGGGAACATTCTGGGTGGTTTTCATCACACTTTTTGCCAATCCAAACATTCAGATCTGAACATGTAGTAGTGAAGCGGAGCTCTCCCCTTGATTTTGCGTCGTAGACATTGTGCGCAGCCCCTACTCCGGGTCACAGACCGGACCATGAGAGTACAGAGAATATGAATCGAATCTTGGGCTTAACCTGCCGTGCTATAGGACCTCCTCCTACCAAAAGGTACTAATGTCGACTCAAAATCAAGGTCGGTGAGCAGGCTTTCTCCGATGCTCTCTGTAATTGAAACGTATCGAATGAACCTGGTAAATCCTCCTGACAGTGTTCACCAAACACCAGCTCGCATTCTATAAGATTCCAGAGGCCAACCTTGAGATTGTCTCAGTGTCGAAGGAGCAAATGGTTGAACCAGTGTGGACTTTGCCCTACTTACATAAGCGGGAAATACGAATTAGGCAGGTGACGGCGACAGTGATTGGAAGTACATAGGGCTTGGGCCACTTTGAAGGTGCCCAAGATTGTCAAATAGATGATATCTAACATAGGATAAGAGGACACCTGGATGATCGCCTTCTTTGTGTATCCAATCAGGTTCAAAACTCCACTGCTTAGAAATCAAGACTCAGGTCTCATAGCCCAATACCGCGGTGATTCGATTTTGCCAAGCAGAGTACTCCGGCACAAAAGTAGATATAAGAGTATCCTCCCAGTCTCTGGTAAGCTGTGTTGCCTTCTACTGTTAAAGCACTTCTAAGATATACATTGGCATTTCTCACTCTGCCCCTGACCAGCAATGGCTGCGAGAAACAAATACGTGAACAAGTTGCATGGAAAACACATCGTCATCTTCGGAGGGACTTCCGGTGTCGGCTTCTGTGTAGCTGAAGCAAGCATCGAACACGGTGCCAACGTTACGGTCCTCTCCTCCGACCCGAGCAAAGTTGACGCTGCTCAAGTGCGCCTTCTATCTTCCTATCCAGAAGCAAAGGACCGAGTCCGTGGCTTAACGATTGACCTTGGAGCGCCAGATGTCGAGGATCAATTGGTGTCTACGTTTGAGCAAGTCCAGCCATTTGACCATATCATCTTCACAGCGGGAACTTTTGAGTTTGATTCTGAAGACTGGATACAGCCGCGAGCAGACCTGGACCGAATCCGAAACACTGCCAATGTCCGCATTATCGCACCGTTCCTCATCGCCAAGCATGCTCCAAGGTATATGGCAAGCAACTCACCCGCTTGCTCCATCACACTCACTAGTGGAGCAACAGCCGAGAGACCCATGGGACGGGGAATGGCAATGCACACCATGTACTCAACAGGCCTGTATGGGCTCACAAAGAACCTCTGCTTAGATATTGCGCCGGTCAGGGTTAACCTCGTCAGTCCTGGTCCCATAGATACTGAGCTGTGGGACACCATTCCGGAGAAAGAGGCGATGTTCGCCCATCTAAAGGAAAAGCTTCCCATCAAAGAGATTCCCACTCCCGAGAATGTGGCGGAAGCTTATATATACTGTATGAAGGATCGTGGATTGACGGGGGCTATCATATCAACCCATGGTGGTGGAATATTCGTTTGAGCGACCGCTACAGATAAAGACGGCTAAGAATCGAGAATGAGCGACACAGGGCTACCCAACGAGACCCAAGTTAGATGAAATTTTCTGTATCTATCGAGGTGTATATATCTAAGTTACATTTCCCAACTCCGAATATACATATACGCTGAGTGATCAGCTCAGACTACCCTGGCTGGGCTCAGATCCAGCAAGCAAAGCGCAGTGTCGTCTGAGTACTATATAGAAATGAATATAAGTGGTGCGCGGAGCCTCAACTGGAAGAGATGTGTATACACCTTTCCACGTACACCATGCAAAGAAACTGCCGTCTGATGCCCAGGACCAGCCTTTAGCTTCTCGGCAGGCGATCATGGAACCTGTGAGCCATTGGTTGGCTTCTCCATCTCGTAGAATAGGAGGTAGACCTCTTTTTGCATACCCAGAACGTCCGATGTCTTACATTCCTTGACCTTCTCATCCGAGATGCGCCACCATCGATCATTTGCCTTACGACGACGTCGAAGGCGAGAAGTGGGCCCGGTAGAGGTCTCGGCGGAAGTACCTGGGGTTATGCGATCGCTCATAAATGATGGGCGCGAGCTGGACTTGCTCCAGCGTCCACCATCAGTGGCAGGACTCTGAGGATCCGACGTCGGAGACAAGTTCTGCTTGGATTTGGTGCGGCTGCTCTGGAAGGAAATACGGGAGCTCGATGACGTGCTTGGCCGGGGAGCCGGGGATGCTGGGGGATTTAATTGAGATGCAGACTTCTTCCTCGATGGGGATCGCGACGGGGCCGGAGAAAGAGACGAAGAAGATGGCGATGAGGTTGAAGTCGAGATGCTAAGAGCTGGAGGCTCTGCATCCAAGGAACGAGGTCCCATGCGAGGGCTTGGTACTTGCGATGGGTTCTCACTTGTAACTCGGCTCTGTGCATACGAACTGAAGACATCCGGTGTCGAGAAAGGCGGATAAAGATGGTTTCGTCGAAATGATTCGTAATGACCACTGTTGTGACTGCCTTTGTGACAAACAATCGCCAGCAGTTTGAACCATTTCTGATTCAGGATACCTCCCAGCGGAAGTCGTTCAGGGAAAGCTACCTTTGCCGCGTTCTTGGTGGAACTGCTGCGGTCGAATATAGACCGTGAGAGATGGATCCCAATGATCTTAGGGAAGACCGTGATGCGCATATGGCGTGCGATCTTTCGCTTGGGAGCCGCCTCTGCGGGCGGAAGAGTAACACCTTCGAGCGGGCCCTCTGGGTCTGTTGACAAAGCATTCTGAATTTTTTGGATTTCGGCCTGGAGGAGCTGCTGCTCTTTGACTCCGCGTGTTTGCTTCAGGTCTTGCATTTTCGCTTCGAGTGCATGCTGCAGACGGCATCTGTCACACCTAAAATCGTCGATGTGTTCGGTCTTGAGGAGGCCATCGAAACACGCACTGAGGGTGGTGGAACTCTTCTGTGGTACTTGTAACGTCAAGTTGACAAAGGAGGTCTGGTTAGGTTTATACTTATAATGGCAAAATTGACATTCAATTTGAGACTCGAGCTTCCCCTCAAACGGAAAACCATACTCGTTGTCGATCTCCTTGAGTTTGGTATCGATGATTGCCGGCAGGCCGTTCTCGGATCCGTCGTCAATGCGTACCTCAATCTCAGATGGACTCTTGGCGGATGTGACATCTTCGGTACTTTTTGAGATTTCCGAGCCTGTGGGTAGGCCAATGGGCCCCTGCAGTCTCTGTCGGGCTTTGACACCGGCATGGTATTCATCACAAAGCCGTTCGGCAACGATTTGTAGGAACTCCTGTGCATCCTGTTGGTTACGGCTAATCCGGGTCCGGTATGCGTATTCGAGAGCCTGGATGAATGGACGTGCCGAAATTGTCTTCTTGTAAATCGGGCGCTCATTCAACCGGTCCAACATATCTTTCAAAGCCCGAGTGATTGTGCCCTGCTGCAACTCCCGGATCTTCTCCGACTTCTCACCGCTGGCGAGTTCCTTTACATCCGGTAGAGAGTTATAGACCTCCGGCCCATCCAGCTCGCGCCGATGGAGTTCTCTAATCAAATAAACACGCAGGTCGCCCAGGCCAGCAAGCGCCTGCAAGACCGAGTTGATAAAGCAGTCATTGGCGGGATTGGATAGACCGACAATACTCTTTTTACGGTTGCTATCACTTGACTCATCCCCGTCGATTGTGTAATTGGGCCCGAAGACGTAAAAGAGGGCGACAGCGGCGAGGGAAGCGCCGGCCGCATATGCGGCAACAGTGGTTGATTTTTCTTGCATCAACTATATATAGGAGAAAAGGACGGGAAATCGATGGCTAGCGCAGGTCGCACGTCTCTTAGAAGAACCAGAATTCGCCTATCGTTGCTCCATGGACGGTTCGTGCTAAGAATGCCTGGGCGCGGGGGTCCTCCAACAATTCAGGAACCTGGCGGATGGGGATTACTTAAATCCCTGTAATCTTCTGCTTCAGTCGAGGGTGTGTGGAGCAAGATGGTAGCGGAGTTACGTATGGCTAAATACGCCTCTCCATATGTAAACCGAGCTAGTGTGGAGGTCGAGGTTCGTTCCCATCGGCTATACCGGGAGAGATAAATAGTGTCAGCTCTTCCGTGTCTTCTTCATTTTTGCCTTTTTTTCCCCATAAACCCGAGGATGTGGAGAAGAATGGGGTAAAGAAAGGCAGAAGGATTGGGAGTGGCCAATCATTGGGCTTGCAAAACTCACAGGAATGATGCAATCTAAATAAGATCTTCGGGTTCAGGTATCAATGACCATTTGACGGATCTCATCTGCATTGCCATCACGACAATAATTGAGGGTCCTTGTGAGAAAGATCTCACTGGGCAATGTTTGTCTGATTTGCCCGAGGGACCTGTTTTAGTGACCGGAAGTTCTTCAACGCCGAATGCCCGTCCCGACAGTTACATACATTAGTAGTACTCGTACTGTACTCCCTGTATGTAACTTTCGGGGGATCCGCCCCCCACACGACACTGGGAGTTTACCCTGTCGTTCTCCCGTGTCGTTCCGCTCTCGTGGTGGGGGGATTTCATAATAAATGCATATCTTTTGAACACTAGTGGTAGTAGGACTATTCTACTTTGCCCTAGGAGCAATAAAGAACCCCCCCCCCCCCTGAAGTTAGAAATGACGACGCCAAAGGAGATCAGCGCACTATATGTTCATGATCAACATGATTCATTTGACCCAATCGTTAGCAGTAGTGGATGAACCACGGTGTAGCTAAGCTACCACCATTTTCCAGCTTCCCCCTCCCCCCCCCCCCCCTCCGTTTCTCCATTATCCAGCTGCTCTTTGACCGTAGACAATGATAATGTAGGAAGGTGTAGGCAAATCTCTAGTGGAGTGCAGCATGAAGAATATGACGCGACTCTCATGCGGTCAATTCAAATTTGATTTTACACAGATGTTGAGACAACTTATTCTGGCACATGTTATCTAATTCATAGTTTCCTCCAGGAAAAGGAACAACATGGTATATATTTTTTCATGAACTGTAGACCGTGTGCAGAATTCCCCGCCAAATTACTGTTTGTTCAAAAATTTCTAGGGCAAAGTGGCAACCTTCTGCTTGAACAGATCTTCCGCCTGCGTCCAGACGCGAGCGTCCTTCCGATTCTTCAACTGCAACAGACTGGGAAGCAGCGCTTGACTGAACATCTCGGAGCTTTCACGAGGGAGAAGCGAGGGAAGATGGTCAATACTGATCACGCTAAGAGGGGGGCCTTGCGTCCCCGCCGGCAGAGTGACGGGTACTGTGGGCTTGTCGAAAGTAGTGGTGATATCGTACACGGGAATAGGATTGTTGGGGTTAGTGCTGCATCGAGGGTGAAGTCAGTCGGCTGCACAAGCGAGAAGAGTAATGGCCAGAAGAGGGACTCACGTGTCGGCGCTCACGTCGCAAATGACCGACAAACGGCGGTTAGGGGTAGAAAGAGATTCAACGTTGACAAATGGGGGAATAGACTCGCTAGAAAGATAGATGCAGTTGACGAAGATATCTGCGTCGATAATCTCCTGGAAAGGACCGCCTGTTTTGATGCGTTAACCTTAAGCTCGTTAGAAATAGAAGTATAAACAAACCTTTCTTTGTCTCCTCGATATCCCACCGGATGATATCAGATTCGGGGATGCCAACATCCTTGGCAAGTTGTACGGCACCGTTACCACAACGTCCAAGCTGCACATCATCAGTTAGTTTGCCATGGGGATCGATATAAAAAGCACACTCACAGCTCCGATGACAAGAATCTTGGGGGACCGGCCGGATTGCTTCTTGCCAGCTTCCAGGGACTCTTTCACGGACTGGGTCAGGAGATCCTGGTTTGCGTACGGAACCTCACCGGGCAAAGGTTCGCCCTCAGGATGAGTCAATTGCCAGGCCCAGTTCTTAACAGCCAATGCGGAACCTATACTACATCAATATCGATCATCAGCGCTTCATAGCAGCAAAACACGTACCGGCATAGCCAGCGGACCACCCGAAAGCTATAAATAGGGAAGTTAGTAATTATACAAGCCACATAGGAAACTAACGTGGGCAATCAATTCTCACCAGCAACTCTCCGCCCGACTTCATCAGTGAGGAATTCCAAATCCAACAGGGTTCCGCCTCCACGAGGCCACCGTCTGAGAACCTTCTCCCAGCCCCCCTGTTGCTTGTAGCAGTGGGCAAAGGTAATATGGACGTGCTCAAGAGGAAAATCATCTTCGGGCAGTTCCTTGAGACCCAAAACGTATGCATCCTTTGGAGCATCCTTGGCCCAGGATCCCTCCTCAACTAGTGGGGCACCAATCTATTCCATAGGACAATTATAAGTCTTTGACATGTAGGGACTAGGGCGAACGTGTATATATACCTTTGCGAATTCCTCATCTATTATTAAGACGAACCTTGTCAGCCTTCATACCCGGGAGAGTGGAGCCCTGATTGACAACCTACCATCGAAGATTCGCTGTGTAGAGCGTTCGACAGTCACTTCATAGCCAGCATCCATAAGAGCCTTGGCAGTAGTTGGGGTCACTGTGAGGTATTAGCACATTGCATATCACAATTTGCTGGCAATAGCATAATGACAGATAGTACATGAATACTGCCACGCTACTTACAAGCAGACCGAGCCTCAGCGGGCTTGGTTTCAGCACGAAGCCAAATCTTGTTGGAAGACATTGTGTGTGAAGGTCAATTGTCAGTTCCCCGACCGATGTGTTACAGAGAGAGAAAGGAAGAATTCCACAATTTCCCGACGAATACTTATAAAGACGATAGGCAGTTTATCTCATGGGTATGACACAGACTTTCCCCTCTAGTGATAGTGGGGGAGGGACACATCGGATGTTCTCCCGCTCCGGAGCGGTGACTCAACCCAGACGGGGGAGTCTTGGCCGATGTCGGTACTTTGCGGGACATCCCCGACGAAGGCTAATGATACTGCCGGTTTCTGTCTACCAAGCAGGCTATATCACCACCAGTCATCCCGTTTTATACTTGCAGCCCATCATACGCTATATTATTGTCTCAAAAATAAAGAACATTTACTTTCATCTATTTCCAGGCGATCGATGGTCACATGCAGCAATAGAGAAAATGGGTTCATTCACAAGCTAGAGCTTCACAAGATCCGGAGAAATAGAACCTAGCTAGCGAACGTGGGAGCTTTGCGATACATAGGACCTGCTAGACAACTAGATCAAAAGGAATATAGAGTGAAGAGCATACGCTTTACAGGATGCGTATGTTCGCGGCGATACCGCCTGAGCTTAGGAAATTGCCTTAGTCCGGCTGCGTGTTCGACTACCAATACCATCCGTAGGAATCACCTTCTTCACATCATCCTTCGTCTTTTTAGAACGACTTGCCTTTGGTTTCCCCCCATTCGTAGCAGGGGCTGTAGTATTGCCATCTCGAGTCCGCGTTCCAGTAGTCCTCCGCTTTTTGTTTGTAGGTTCCGCCGAGTTCTCAACATTAGCCTTAGCCGCGTTGGGGGTGGTAGAAGTCGGGTCATGCTCTCGTTTATCGCCTGCACTAGGTTGCGCGATGCCATTCTCCGCGGTTGACTCTTTGAGTCCATCGTGTTGCGAGATGGAGGCATGCCCACCAGACTTGGCTTCTTCAGCAGGTTTGTGTTCCTTAGAAGATCCAGCCGCTTCAGGAGACTTATTCTTCTCGGGCTGGTCGTTCGCATCCACAGACTTGGGCGGAGTGCTCTCACCATTGGTTTGCTTGGGAGCAGCATCGGTCGTGTTTGTGTTCGTGCCAGCTCCAGATATATTACTAGCTTCTACTTCAAGAATCAGCCTGGTCCCGATGCATTTAGTTGTAGCCAGGTGATATGGGCACCGGCGATGATGCCATGATCACGTGAATCATATGTATAGCTGTCTGGACGTACCTGGGGTTGGTGGTGCGTTGACGCTGCTATCTGGCTCGGGAGCCATAATGAGAGATGGTATGAACGATCGCGAGTGCAAGATACTTTCAGCGATGTTTAAGTGAGCCAAATCTAATTGGAATGCGATCGCAAGTAACAAGCGACCTTGGAAATCGCCAAGTTGCGGTCTACTGGGGCGAGAACCACTTGTAGAGCGATGGGAGGGAGGATAGAAGGTCACAGAAGGTTGAGAGGTGAGGTTGCGCGGTGATATTTACTAAGACCATCTAATCCCAGCACGCTAACCCGTTCCACACGGAACTCAATCTTGGACTGTTCCATCAGCAAAACACCAATTAGAAAATAGCATATTATATTACCCCCAAGGATCAGCTCGAGGCGCACATAAGCCTTCCCTGCCCTGATTGTGTTGCCGGTCATGATATGTAAGCATGCCAAGAAGAGGAGAAGGAGACCCCATTAGCGTGGCTGAGTGGAGCAGTATGCGGAGTTCTCCTCATAGCGTGTTTCGGGTAAGCCGTCCACCACAATGGTAAACCCGATTGTCACCTGCAGATCCAGACTGACGAATCATTTATCTACTACTAAGGTTGCATGCATACCCCGTAGAGACCTTGAACCCATGATAAAGGGCACCTAGGAAAAAAAGTATCACCCAAAGCCTGGGGCCAGGAGATCGTTGCTTTACAGAACATGCTGTTTCGACTTCAATAGCAATAGTTACGCATATCAAGCCAATGCCAAGTCAAGCTGTGATAGTAAATCTTCCCTCTCTGTGTATGCACCGTGATTTGAATTGGATGCATTTGCCGAATCCGGTTTCTCGGGCAACTGCTGTTGCAAGAAACGTGCCAGGTATAAGACATCCCGTCGCTTGTCTTGGTCCACCAAGAGACGAAGAGCGTCAAAACCGGCACGCACAAAGCTTTCTCGTTTCAGTCCTGTTGAAGAGTCCACTCGGCCAGGAGGTAGTGTATCCACAAAATCGAGGAATGGTTTGACATCAGGGTGTGTAGGGTGGTACAGCGGAGCCGTAGCTAGCAGACACGAGTTCGGTGCAAGTTTGGAAAGAACCTCAATATACTCATTGTACATAGCTCCGTTCAGCTCTTTGGATCTGGACGGTGAACTCTGCATCAAGCTCTCACATAAGTGAACACCTGCTGGGAGTAACACAGGTTGCCAGGAAAGGTTCAGGACCACATTGTCTTTGAACATCTGCGACTTGCATGTCTGTAGATAATACCGCATAGCCAAGCTCAACCCTTGACCGTACTGGATTTCAGCGGTCACTAAGTTGACCAGCAGATGGCCAAACACCTGTTGCGCAATTTTCTCTGGCAACTGACCGTTCCGGCCTCCAATGTCATGGTTCGCCAGCATCCTCAGCCAATCCAACACCACACCTTGTCGACCTTCTGCCACTAAGAACTTTACTAGAGTTGTCGTCGCTGCTCGGGATTTGAATAACATCTGTCTTGTCGCAGAATCAGATGCAAACCACCAACTGACAACCTTGGATCCAGCCCTAGCGTCTTTCATGGCCTGTATGAGGCCGTTTCCGATATGACGGCTGGCCAGTAGCATCTGGGAACTCAAACAATCACGTAGTGTTGGCAGCGTTACCGAACCCGAGGCAACCAATTCATCGAAGACTACCATTGGTTCTTTCGCTATTCTCTGTTGTAGTCTGCTTGCTGTTCCGCTTCCATTACGGGCCGCAGCAGACTTAGAGGGTACTACCCGGAAAAGCGGATTATCTAGGATGGCCCGAAGATGTCGATCGGTCGCGTGCACAGACGAGTGCGGGTTTTCCGGTGTACGATCATTAGATCCATCTCGATCTGAGGGGGCTGAGGGGGGATATTCCCGATCGAGTTGACGACGGAAGGAAGACGTAAGGGCTTTGAGGAGTTGTTGAGATTCCCGGGGGGTACGGGGTAGCGGGGGGTGGATTTTCGACCACGCTTTCAAGCTCAAACTCGACGTGCCTTTCATGACGGCAAGAGGAAGGAAGGGGGGAACAATGGTGGACCAGTAGTGCCATATACTATCGATAATAAATCGTGCCCTCTCGCTCTCCCTTTGGTAGATACCTCGGGTGGTGCCAGGTAGGGGGCGGTGAGGAATGCGAGGAATGGGAACGAGAAGATCCTCAATGGATCAATAGACTCCGATTTGAGGGGGCACTGTAGGGGTAGGTAAAACGACCTGTATAGATACGTATACACACGGTACGAGTCGGTAATCTGCGTACCAATAAATTTGAGGGGGAAAAATGTATAATCGATTGGATCTCGTCAATCATCAGAACGCAACGAAGGGGAAAAAACCAAAATGGATGACGAAATGCAGGACTGAGAAGGGTTCACCTCCAGGTAACAGATACCGGGAGGAAGCAGCGTTCCCTTTAAAAAGCGTCACGCTAAGGCGAAACGCTCCAGTGCAAGTCACGGACGCTGGTTGGATCGGCCAACCAACGAAACGGGTGAACGATTAGCGCCGCTCGCTAAATGGGCGACAAAGTTGCCTGGAGGGTCTCTCTCCCTCCCTGCAGTGGGTTCCAACACGTCGGTCGGACTGAACTGTACCTAAACTCGTACTTTACCTTCTCACTCAAAACTCTTCCCATTCCTTCTTCCCTCTCCATTTGGTTCCCTATTCCATATAATTTATATGCTCATCCTCTCTTAGCTCCCTTTGGACTTCTTTTTTTTCCTTTTTTGTTCGTTTTTTCTTTTTATTCAATTCTTTTCCCTCCTCCCCTCCTTGAACTCTCTCGCTCCCTCTTGAACCGCCGCATCGAAGTTCGGGCGGTCCTTGTGTGCGCTCTGTGGTTCTGGTTGCTGACCTCTTCCGTGAGGCTGCATCTGTGATCATTACCTCTTTTTACCCGCTTTTTCTTCCCACTAGCCGCACCTTGTTTTCTACACCCCCTTCGTCCAAAACCCCCGTTGGGTCTTCCTCGATTCTCCTTCTACTCTCTTCTCTCCAGTCCGGAGATTTACTAGATTCCCCCATCAGAAGATATGTCTGAAGCTCAAACGAGGTCGTCTGCCTCTCGTGGCAGGGTATCCGCTCGCGGCGGTCGCGGTGGCTATAGCTCCAGAGGTGGTCGAGGTGGCAGCAGATCTGCAAAGGCAGACAACTCAGACAGCACACCCGCTACATTCGAAGACGAGGGAGAAATTGGTCAAATGAAGAAGAAATATGCAAACACTCTACCCATGCTAAAGGAATTGTTCCCTGACTGGACGGACGAGGATCTCGTCTTTGCGTTGGAGGATGCAGACGGCGACCTCGAGGAGGCAATTGATCGCATAACTGAAGGTTCGCCGTCGATCTCGATCCAATCTGTGATTTCTTCTCACATAGCCGGACTAACATCGGTTTTTGTCGTGATCTAGGTAACGTCTCTCAGTGGGGAGAGGTAAAGAAGAAGACCACAGACCGGAGCCGCCCCAAGCCAAAGGAGGCACAGAGCACCCCGACCGAGTCGACTACTGCTCCCATTCGGGGAGGCCGTGGACGTGGTGGATTTGAGAGCCGTGGTGGACGTGCTCGTGGAGATCGTGGCCGTGGCGGTCGCGGCGGTCGTGCTGGTACCCACACCAATGGCAGCCGCCCAGAGAAGCCAGCTGCTCCTGCCACAGTGGAGACAGCTACCCCCGAGGTCACCAAGACTGAGAAGCCGGCCGATGCTGAGCCAACAGCTCCAGAACTAGCCGACGCCTCGAAGGAGACCCCCAAGGATGCATCGAAGAGCAATGTGATTCCCGAGGGTACCAAGAAGGGCTGGGCAAGCCTGTTCGCAAAACCGGCGCCTCCTCCCCAGCAGAAACCTGCTGCCCCCGCTCCAGTACCAGCCCCAGCTCCCGCTCCCGCTCCCGCTGCTGCACCTGCCCCCGCGCCTGCCCCCGCTGCCGCTCCTGTTCCCGAGAAGCCTGTTGCCGAATCAGTGCCCGAGCAGAAGGAACAGCAGGAGCAGAAAGAGCCAAAAGAGCAGAAGGCCCCTGAACCTGCACCCGTCCCGATTCCACCTCCAATTCCGGTTCCCATGGAAAAGGCACCTGAACCTGCTATCCCTCAGCCCCTCGAAAAACCTGCTGTCCCTGCCCCGGCGACTGAAGTTGCAGCTCCCAAGGATGATTTGACCAAGACGAATCTTGCGCAGATTCCCGATGTCTCTCCCCCGGCTCCCACAGCCACCGCAGCTAGCACCGTTGGCAGCGCCCTTGATGCTAACAATGCTGCTGCCGCAACACCCACACGACCTGCACCTGCCTACCCCACCAGCGCACTCAAGCAGAGTGTTCGCGCTGCCGGTGCCCAGCGCCGTGTGATGGAACAACAAGAAGCAGTTGTCATGCCAGGAAACCACGCTGTCGACCGGGCTGCAGTGCAGTTTGGCAGTATGGGATTGAACGGCGATGCTGCTGATGTCGATATTGATGAGAACCGTGAAGATGCTGAAACTCGTGCCCAACCCCCTCAACACTCCCCCGTGGCTCCTCGTGCCTCCTTGCCTCCTTCTACTCAGGCCCAGGCCCAGGCTTCGACCGAGAGCCCCGCTGTCTCTCGCCCAGCCCCTGGACTACCCCCCGTTCCTCAGGCCTCTGCTGCTGACTCCTCTTTCAACGACTTCGCCCGCTACACCGATGCTCACAAGCCCTATGATCCCTTCAGCCAGCAGGTGACCCAACCTCAGCCTCAAATCCAAGAACCATTCGCCAACCAAGCTCCTGTCCAGCCGACCGTAACCACTGGCAGCGAGTATTCTCCCTTCTATGCCGTCGACCAGCGTCTTCCTTACAACTACTATGGCACCTATGGCCAATCCCAGGATGCTACCGTAGCCCAGAGAGCCGCCGCCGGATTTGGCGTCTCGGGTGCGGAAGTACAGCCCCATATTCCTACAACCCAGCCTCCCAGCCGCTACGGCCATGTTGACGCACCCAACAGTGGTCACAACACTCCGAACCCCACCCTTCCCGGTGCTACTCAGACCCCAACTGCTCAGCACATGCCTGGCCAGGGCGCCTACGGATATGGATACCCTTATTTCTCCAACCCTCACTATGCTTCGTACATGAGTCAGATGAGCGGGCACCAGTATGGCCGCAACCGCCCTATGTATGACGATGCGCGCAGATACGACGACCACTATATGCCTCACACAGCCCAGTATGGCTATGGGAGCCAGTATGGTCCGTATGGCAAGGCTGGAATGTACGGCCAGCCTCACGGTTTCTCTTACGACCACTCTTCGTCACCCGCCACTACTGGCAGCTTTACCCAAGCCATGCCTGGCCGTGACACCGTCTACGGCCGTACCGGATCTGCCCAACCATCAGAGAGCCAGCAGTCTACAGCCGGCTCGAACACCTTCGGATCGGGCATGTCCGACGTCTTTGGTCGCTCCCAGGGTGGCTTTGGGCAGAACCAGCCCATCTCTCAGCAGCCCCCAGTGACCACGGAGGAAACCAAGACCTTTGACACGCCCAAGGCCTCTGGACCCAGCCCTTCCCTAGCTCAGGCTAACCGCCCTGGTTCCGCTACCAACAGCGTGCCAGGTCAGCCGCAGGCACAAACTGGCCTTCCCCCTCTGCAAGGCCAGCAGGGTCAGCAGGGCTTTGGCACCTATCCCCACTTGAACCCTCAGTATGGGGGTCTAGGTGGACTTAGTGGACACCAGGGTGCAGCCAATCAAACCCACCACCAGGCTACTGGCTACGGTAACTACGGAGGCGCCGGCTTCACTAATTATTATGGCAACACCGGTCGCGGTGGCTGGGGAGGCAATTACGGTCACTAAATGATGATGACATTGCATTTTTCCCGAATGGCGGAATTCATATTTGGCTCAGGGGGTGGTCACCCTGACTCAAAAGCTTTTATATTTCGTCGGTTGTTATTTTATGTCACTCTCAAGTGTGTAATCTCTACTCTCCGTGGGAGCTTGGCTGGTTTTTTCTCTTTTTTTCTCTTTGGACTCGAACTGTTATGCAGGGTTGCCTTCATGATGCTGTATTGAACTGAAAAAAATGCTACCTTTCTGTCTCCCTTCTCCGTCATTTCTTTCCTCCTTTCTCTTGTACGGTTTCATGACATTGACCAATGTCTTACGTTTGTTCTGAATTTCCTTGATTCGCTTTTACGAAATCTTACTTCCCTATTGCTCTTGTCTGCCTTGCATATCTTCCGCTTCCTGTACTACATATTGGGGTTCAGTTGGGATTACATCTATGCATTGACTGGGTTAGGACAAGGGACGGGGGAACAAAGAATGCAAGAATTAAACTGGGCGGCGTTGTATTTTCATGTCCAGCCGAAACAATTGGGTTCCTTTGCTACACGGCGTAGGATGTAATATTCTCCGACCGAACCTGTCATGTTTCATATAATGTTCAGTATCACTATCTGGGAGGGTTGGTCCCTGTATCTCCCCCTCCACATCAATACAACATTGTGAAAACTCATTCTGACCGTAGGAGTACTCCCATCGAAGCACATCACGTGGTTACATCGGCGCTAGTGATACTGTGACAGGCTCAAAGGGGAAAACGGGCAGGTGATATCTAACTATCCTACATTCGGCTAGACCCCAGATCGGATCTCTTCTCCATGGGTCCTTGTTACCTCTTTCTATGACTGTACTAAGAGCCGACCATAACGTTGTCTTCAATTGCTTTGATTTGAAATTTTAACTCGTTGCGAGCTCTGATGATGATTGCCCAAAGCTCGGGCTGGCCAATCCAGCCACTCAGCCCAGTTTGGTCCCAGGTACGTGATGATGGATTCAATCAAAAATCGCCCACCGTCTCCAAACCCCCATACGTCGCGCCGTGTATGAAGGCAAGCGGCATAATACGCCAGTACCGCAAGAGCCTCAGGGCATCGCATCGAGAGGAGATCAATATATTCCGGAGAAACCAATATCGGCCAGGCAGTAATCTCTGAGATGCCAGCGCCTGGCGTCCCATACGAGCATGAAACTATCGCGTGTTGCAACGATTCTATCGCTTGCTTATAAGTATTGGTGATAGAGGGGCCTAGTTTAGCCGCCTTGATGAGGGCTAAGAGCCTGGCGCATTCGGGGTCAAGTCCTGTAATCTTTGAAAACCGTTTTTCACCATCCAGAATGAGTGGCTTCAATGGGGACTCTCGAAGCATGCCCCATGAATCCGTGGTGATTGCACGGATCCCCCGGTGTAGTCGAAAACTGCTCACCAGTTGGTCCAAGAAGTGATCGAAATCTTGGTCTTTGTTGATTAATACGTCGTAAAGGAGGTGCACATTAAGAAGACCGGCAAACAAAAAGAGCGGAATGCATGTCTCCTGGTTTACTTCGAGCTTCATACCGTTGAGGATTGTTAATGCGTGCGTTTGGAGTTGTGCTGCGTGGTGACGATAAAACTCTCGCTCTGCTGGATGCAAGGCGCTCAGATGTAGGGCACTGAGGGCCAGTAGCTCATTCATGAGATACGGAGAAGACATGCAAATCTGTTGAATCTCGGGAGAAGAGATTGCCTTATTGAAATTATCATGGAATGTGTTTCGTGTTTCTGTCATCAAGTGGTGTAAAAGCTGCATGTGAAGCATATTGACCGGCGCATCTTGGAGAAGCGAGTCGGACCTCGGACTCGAAACATCGGACGGCTGGTCTCTTGTCACAGCCACTGCGGGGGAAGAAGCTGGCGAAATGTTGGTGCGAGATCGTGTAGCACTTAGAAAGATGTCCGCGTATTCGCAAAAGCGTTCCGAAGTTATACAGTTGGTACATGTCGGACGCTTTTCGTCACACTGTCCCGGTTAAGCGATGCTAACGTCAGCGCTCTTGAGGGTAGCTTTCTTACTTTTATATGGCGTCGCTTGCATTCCAAGCATCCATTGCGCGACTTCTTATGCGTTCTACGCGGCATGATAATGGTCGTGGTCGATCCACATCCCTCGAAGAACTATTCATGTGGGTGACTGCGGTCTGTTCGCCAACCTATTTCTTACACGCTATCGAATCATGTTCTTCATACTATGCGCAGATGCTGCTAATAGCTCACTGCAGATTTTGGATCCAGATGGACTCTAAAGAAAGCTTCTTAGCGTATGAAGAGAAGGTTCGAAGTAGCCAAAGGCCTAAAATAAGGAATCCGCGTATGCACGGACCACTTTTAATATAGGATCCACTACCGGATTCGATACGCGTATTCGGTCGATTTACTTTAGGGAACAGTGCTTGTCTATGGAGGCTTTGTGCCAATTTCTTTACGCGTATAACGTATCCCTACTATGGTGCATGAAAAAGGCTTCGCGATCAGTGTTCGGACATATAAATACAAAATGTTTCACCCCAGAATTTTAGGGGTAATCCCAGAATACTCCCCCAAGGACATACGATTATCAAACGACTCTCACGACAATGGCGCAACTTGAGCCTTATGCAGGGGATTACTACCTCTGGGCATATCTACCATCAGTCCCAGCAGCTGTTATCTTCCTCCTGCTTTTTCTGGGTGCCACCATCTACCACTTCTGGAAACTATGGAAAATGCGAGTTGGGTTCTGTCTCGCCTTCGCCATTGGAGGCATATGTGAGCGCTGCTTTACCCTTAGTTGGATTGCATTGAACGAAGCTAACAATATTACAGTCGAAGTTATCGGATACGGTGCACGGGCTGCTGCTTACAACAGAACTGGAGAAATCATGCCCTACTGCATCCAGAATGTGTTCATTCTTCTTGGCCCGGTTCTCTTCGCCGCATCAGTGTACATGACCCTCGGCCGCATCATCCGCAGTGTCCGAGCCGAACATCACTCGCTGATCCGAGTCGGCTGGTTGACTAAAGTCTTTGTCCTGGGTGACGTGCTCTCCTTCGTGATCCAAGGTAGCGCAGCAGGTCTGATGGCGACAGGATCAAACGCGAAGATGGGGAAGAATATCGTGATTGTCGGTCTGTTGGTCCAAGTTATCATGTTCGGGCTGTTTATTGTAACTTCGATCGTGTTTCAAAAACGTATGCATCAGCATCCAACAATCCAAGCATTCGACCAGGCCATTCCCTGGAAATCCCACTTGCACACACTCTATGCAGTCAGTGTGCTGATCATGGTTCGATCTATATTTCGGGTGATCGAATATGCCATGGGCCAGGACGGGTACTTGTTGAGCCATGAATGGCCAATGTATGTCTTTGATACATTGCTGATGTTCGCTGTCATGGTGATCTGGGGGGTATGGTACCCGGGAAACCTCGACTTCCTGATACAAAAGCCTGCCTCAGACACTATGAGTATGCACAGGCCTGAGGAAGGATTACGGTGTTCATAGGCTGGCTATCCACGAAGTTAGTGAACTTGGAACGAAGCACTTCTGCTTAGAAGTACACTTTACCTATTTTATTCTTGTATATAATACTCCTCGGCCACCCCATAGTCAGATGGATCAGATTCCTGCTTCGACAGAAGCATGGTTAATATACATTGACGACTTTAAAACAAACTACAACATTGGTATTACGCATGGTACATATGTGTGTCCAAACTCCAGAGAACAATTCAGACGAGAACGAACCTCAAAGATAATTATATATAGTGGGATTACCAACAAGCGCCTAGTTGAGATATTACAAAACTGTTAATCACCACCTGACAGCATGAAAATCCAGTCAAGTATGGAAATGAATACTACCCACACTCCAGACATTAGGGTTCGATAGATAACCTCGCCATCCATGGGTCACCAACGGGAACAACCACGGACGCACCCCACCAGAATCAAACCCTTTCCCAAGGAAACGCGAGAAATGGCTTGCTCAGAGGATAAAGAAATCCGGGAATGCATACGCGTACACAAGATCACTGACGAGATCAAGCACGTCATCTCATTGATCTCTTTGCCGTTTTGGTAGAGCGATTACTATCGTTGAGAAACCTAGTATAGCAAGGAAACCTGTTGTCTATGATGCGTTAGGGGTTCTTGACACATAGGTATTAAATTCCGAGTGGCTTACGGCTGCGAATACTAAGTGTGTGGATGGTTGGTGATTGATGTGGTCGGAATATATAGTTTGGTGATATTCAGCATGTAGGGTCCATATGTGCGTGTGTTTAAAGATATATTGCGTTCCCCCTTACACAACTTTCGAGTTCTCGAACAAAACCAAGTCCGATATAACATTCTGACATTCAGGCTATCGACACCCGATAGAATCGCAAGAGGAGAGAAGATCTGTTTGGCTCCGGATGTGCCCAGGACTGACCCAGCTGCATAGTCCAGAATTGCCGACGTCTCACTGTGAGGCGATGGGTCCGTGATCTTCCTGCCTCAACACTTAGGCAGTGATCAACGATGGACGTGCTTTAATTAAGCCACCCACTTAGGCTCTGATAGTTTGGCGAGGGGGAAGGGGGCCAAAATTCGAAAAAAAATTTGAAATCTGAGAAAAGGGGAAGTGAAACGCCAGGTTTCTGCCTAATGCGCTCCATCGGATTGGAGAATTTACCTGATTTACTACAGTTCTTGTTTCAATTTAGATAATAAAAACTCCCAATCAGTGATGGAATTACGCGTTTACCACTCGGAATCCACTATCATGCAGATTCGAGTACGTTGGTGCCAAGGAGAACCTGATCTACGTGAAAGCTACGGAGCTGGTTTGGATCATAAACTTCGCGACGGAAGTTAGTAGCGTGAAGTAAAAGACAACCTGTGTATTGATCGCCGTGTTCTATATACAGAAGCCGAAAAAGTATCAGAACCCCCAAAGAAGAATGAAACAAAGGTTTAGATTAGAAAAAAAGAAAGGGGAAGACTCTGGGTCAAGCAAACGCGTTCTATAAGTGCAGATGCCACTGCAGTGCATTAGCCATCAATGAAACTATAAGTGGATTGTATAAAGCGTCGAACCCCAGTTCAGGCAATTATGCAGAGACCCCCAAGCCTTCGCCACCGGTCTTGTGATACGGCGGCTTCGCACCATCTGCGCTTGCTGGGTTGAAGCGCCACACCCCACCAGTTTTGTCGCTTTCGAGCGATGTAAGGCCGGCCTTTCTCGCAAGTTGTAAGAGCCCCTGATCCTCATTCTCGTCTACGCGGTTGAAGAAGCGGCGCTCCCATTCCCGACCCTCGGACTTTTCAACCCTGCGAAGCTCGCGTTGGGCGTTCTCAATCTTCGACTTGGCCACAGACACGGCGTCCATGTCGCCCCGCTCGATGCCCGAAGCCACGTCCTGCCAGGCACGCCGACTTTCGTAAAGGTCTTGATCCTCCAGTGGGGCCAACTGGAGGGGAGTGGTCTTGTTATCCTTAACCACGTACGTCTCCACTTCATCCTTGGTTCGGGCATTCTTGATGGTGAACTTATCCGACCACTGCCCATCGACAGTGTACAAAGGCTTCTTCTCTCCTTCGCTCTCCTTATACAAGATGGCGTTAAAGGTGTTCTTCTTTCCACTTAGCCAGCCTTTACCGGAGTAGTCGATCTTGGCCACGTAGCCGGTGCTGCTAACAATCCGTGTCGTTTTTTCCAGTTCTACGAACGGAGTTCCATAAATCAAGGATTCGATGTGCAAACTTGGAAGTGTGATAAGGTACTGTTCCTTCTGGGCCGGGTCGTTCTTGTCCGCGTTGGGTGGGGTGACGGTCAGGAGGGCATGTCCGATCTGCTTGATTTGGATGGTGCTTGAAAAGGAGGCCTTCTGGGCGTTGTATCCTTGTAACTGTACACGAATAACGTTAGGAATGTGCTTTTTAAGCAGAAAATAAGAAAAAAAAGAATATGCAAACTTACTTCTACCCCATGTTTCTCATTCCGAATTGCGTAGGCGGTTGCTGGGGGATGGTGGCTGACTCCAGTCAGTCTCCTACGGTCTAAAAAGGACTTGTTCTGAGGTGTCCACCTACCTGACTTGTTCACTGATCAATGAGGTTTCCCCGACATTCTCGTCAGTGTTCCACTTGCCCAGGAAGAGCTCTCCCAGGAAGGGGTTCAGGGGCTTCTTCTCACTACCCAGTTTCTCGCTACGGGTACAATATTGCTGGTGCAGGGTACTGATGAACCATTTCAGAACAGCCAGGGCTCTTTTCTCGGGGTCCGCTTCTGTAGCTGGGGCCACGAAAAGGTTCGGATGCTCAGCCCAGTAGGCGGAGTACTCGGTCAGGGAAGTGGAGGAAAGGATAAAAGGTGGAGCGGTCAAGGAAGATAGGTCGCCGTTGAAAGAGGCGATAGACTTTAGGAGGATTCATCGGTTAGTCAGAGAAATGAGCTGTCAATTGAGGGGGGTTGCGACGTACCTTGAGGAAACTTGACCAGGAGCCTTTGCTGCTGGCGGGGATTGCATCCTTGCTGGAACTCATCTTTTGCTAGGTAATTTTGGATTTCTAGAGAAAAATGTTTTGATTCCGAATTATTGATCTAGTAGAAAAAGTAGTCACTGGATCCAGCAGTAACAGTCTGGGGGGGTTGTGTTGACAAAAAGGTCAAGAATATGGCGAAGTGGGGAGAAAGGGAAGAAGAGCAATGGATGATGAGGGTGAAGTCAGTCAGTTGGGTTTAGACTAATTTGGGGGAGATGAGGTGAAGTGCCCACGCGAACGGTCGTAACACTAGTCCCATTGCGACGTCATGGCCCCTCCGCCATCTTTTCTTTTGGTTGGTTTGAAACTTCTTTGGTTCCCTTCCTGCATGCATCTTCCTTTTTACCCGACAATCGAAAAGTCATCTGGCATTGGTGAGATTCTTCCCTAGTCGAGAGTCTAATTTTGCCACTTCATCTCTTGTCCTCGGTTGAATCTTTGGACCCGTTGTCCTTCCCAGATAGGGGTCAACGTTTGCTTTTATTCTCCGACGATATTGATGTATCGGGAATAGCAAATTCAGTGTAAAAAGAAATAAACCTAAATGAAAATCAAAGGAAAATGTAAGGAAGGAAAGGACGGGACTTAGAGCATCGAAAGTCTTGTCACAGGTTGGATTTGAGATCTGTGGCCGTTTTAATATTGAGGCTTGTTTTTCCCTGGTGGAGATCTTATCAGATGACTTGGCTCTCAGTGTGGCTTGCACCTGATCTATCCTCTCTAGTTTAGCTGTTCGGTCCCTTTTTCCACGCAAGCCTCACCTCTCGGCTTTCTTTCGGATACACAATTTTGGTCCTGTCTCTTTATTGCCCTTGTGCGTGACGCGTACCTCTCACCATTGAGGCTTTTTACTCCTCGCACTGACAATCTAGCAATTGTTGTCTGTGTCTGGGGACTTACGGCAACTATATCTGCACTAATTAACCCAAGAATTGGTTTTTCATGGAAAACAAGACCCTAGACACTCCCAAAGAGACTTCTGAGGAGCTTGGATGAAACTAAAAGGCCGGTCCTGAAGGGAAATGCCAATGTGTTAAACAAACACTGCTATCTATCCATGCCTCTGTCCCTTCTCCTCTGTCAAGGTCTATTGATTTGAGTAAAAGGTGAAATGGAAGAACACGCGAAAGGGGCTGATTTTGATGTATGATGTTCTGGTCCTTGTGACGGAAACTTGTTCTAGCCAACAAGTAGACCAACCAGATTACTGTGTATGGTGATCAGTGGACCTTTAAGACTCAGTCTTTTTTTTGTTTTTTTTTTGTTTTTTTTTTTTTTTTTTCCCTTTTCTCCTTGAATTCATACCACATGAACAATAGCGAGAGCACGTCAAAACTGACTCCAGCACATTAGCTGGGTCGTCATGTGTCTGGTCGTCGCAAAGCCCATCCCGGTCCCATCGTGATGATCCTCCTGAACAGCTCCTGTGGCGGCTCCACTTGGTCGCGGATCCTCCTTAGTCAAGAACCGATGGGTAACGGGAGCTATCGGAAAGCCGTGTACTCCTAGAACCCCAAACGGGTCCTGCTACCGTCTCCGCCGAATGAAACAATTACTTCACGGAAACACGCGTGGTTTTCGGCCTATTGTTTGCGCCGTTGGTCAGCCAGGGGTCTAGTTGGACTGCAATGTCGATCCAGTTCCCACTCTTGGGCCAAGCTATAGACCTGCGGCTCCGCTCCCGAACCTATAGTGGCCATGGGCGTGGCTAGGTCTCAGGCATATCATTGGCTCCGCGCATTGTATGGGGACTGTGGTATTTCTATGGTCGCCCTGAGAAGCATGTGCTACTCTTCACATTGTCTTCCTGCTGGGCGCTGAGCACTCAGGCACCAATGATATCGAGTTGGGCCCCATTCGGCTGCATGGTCTGGCCACACTTCAGGCTGATGATGTGATGATAGTCGTGCTAAAAATGAAATTCTATTCTGCAAAACGCGCAATGCAAAGAGCATTGGGGGATCTGTCTCCTTTTCCGATTTTGTTCATTTAAGATGCAAGCGATGTCAATATGTCTGCTCATTGAAGCACTGTATCCAAAACAGATTTCCCTTTTCCAGCTCTCAGTCTCTCTTTTCATTGCATTTCTCTTGGCTTTTGCCCTGTCGCTCGTTCCAGTTAGCCTCTAAGACAATTCAATGTCAAATCTTTCTATACAGTCGTTCATTCATTGATCCAGTGCTTAATCCCCGAAGGAGTCCAAACACTTTCATTCTTTAGTTGAACATTGTCTTTCCCTTGTTGTCCCTGCAGTTGGCATGAACCATGCTCAAGTCTGCTTCTGTCAAGTCTGTTTCTGTCCATGAGCGAGAAATCCCGACAATGTCGGACAGATCGTCTCTCAATTCTGCTACCACTCAAATTGCCACAGAGGAGCATCTAGCTCTTCGGGAAGACTTCGGACAACCCCCTGGCACCCCCAATACGCTTGTTCCTGTGCAATCTAAACAAGGCCCTGATTTGCAGAAAGAGGCTGTTGCAGACGATGATGACTTTGAAGAAGCAGATGCAGAACAATATAAACGGTTCTCACCCGCACGAAAAATTATCATTGTTTCTATCCTTTCGTACTGTGCCTTTCTTGCTCCTATCTCGTCAACAGCCATCCTGGCCGCAGTCCCAGAGATATCCAAGACCTTTAACACGACGGGGGATATAATTAATGCTAGCAATGCACTTTATTTGACGTCCATGGGAGTCGCCTCTCTAGTTTGGGGTCCTCTTAGTCAGGTTTGGGGCCGTCGCCCTGTAAGTTTCACCTCTATTCTTTAGGATTCTTTGCCTACGGCCTTCCACTGACTAGTCTTTCCCCTTAGATCTTTGTCGTAAGCGGCGTTCTCTTTTTCATTTTTACGATTGCCACGGCCCTGTCTCCAAATCTTCCTGCCTACTTCGTCTTCCGTATCCTCACTGCTTTCCAAGGGACATCCTTCCTTGTTGTCGGTAGCTCCGCCATTGGAGATGTGTATGAGCCTCGTAGCCGAGCATCAGCAATGGTGTGGCTTCTGTCAGGAAGCATGACTGGACCTGCGGCTGGCCCTTTCCTCGGAGTATGTCTTGAACCCATTTATGATCAATGAATTAGTGGGTAGTGGCTAATATGAAGACTTAGGGTGTCATTGTGACCTTCCGATCATGGAGGGTAATCTTCTGGCTTTTGTCTGCGATGAGCGGGTTTTCCGCCTTGATGCTCATCTTTCTCTTCCCTGAGACGATACACTCTAAAACTGATGGTGATCTAGCCGGGAAGAGTCTTCCCGAAAAGAGCAAGCTACTTTGGCAGCGTGTGTCGCCTGTTCGTGTGATAACCCTGACCTTCTCATACCCAAACATCCTCATCACCGGTCTAGCCGCCGGTGCCCTAGTCTGGAACCAATACGCTCTTTTAACTCCCATTCGTTACATCCTCAACCCTCGTTTTCACCTAAACAGCCCCATTGAATGCGGTCTCTTCTACCTTGCTCCAGGAGCTGGCTACTTGGCTGGCACCTTCGTCGGCGGTCGCTGGGCCGATTACTTTGTTCGAAAATACATCAAACGTCGCAACGGCCTCCGAATCCCAGAGGACCGGCTGCGCTCTTGCCTAGCATTCGTGTGCGTTGTCGCCCCGGGTTGCATCCTCGTCTATGGCTGGACACTCGACCAGGAAGTCGGCGGCATCCCCGTCCCCGTTATCGCCATGTTCCTACAGGGCGTCGCACAATTATTCTGTTTCCCAAGTATCAACACCTATTGCCTTGACGTGATGCACGATAAGGGCCGCAGTGCCGAGGTCATCGCGGGCAACTACCTCTTCCGGTATGTTTTTGCCGCATTAGGCACCGGCGTCGTCTTACCAGCCACCAAGGCAATGGGTGTGGGCTGGTTCAACACAGTTTCGGCTTTGTTTCTGGTCATTGCTGGGGCCTTGGTATGGCTAACGGCTGAATACGGCCCTAAGTGGCGCGAAGCCATCGATTCCAATTATGAGCAGAAACAAACGCGAGCAAAAGAAGCACCTTGCGAAAATGTATAGACTTGGTGCTCCACAAAAAAAAAAAAAAAAAAAAAAAAAAAAAAAAGGTGTGAGGAAAGAAGGAAACATCGGTGCAAAGACATATTTACATCGTGGTTAATGGCCAGGCATGATCAAATAGAGGATTATATGGGATAGATCCAAAAGTACTTGGGTTTTTGGCGTTCTTTAGATCACTTCTTTAATGTATATATTGTTATTCTTGTGTTTTATGGTATGGCGTTTGGCTTTGTAAATACCCATTTGGTTCTCCCTGTACATAGTCATAATCTATATTAGTGTTAGATACCTAATTGAGAGACAGTGAGATATTTCTCGTTAACACGAGCAGCAGCCTGTTTTCATTTTCTTCTTCCGCGCTGCAGGATAATGGTACACGCGCTAAGTTTCGATATGCAACAACTCTCAATACGGGTGTTGATATAATACGCTTTGAATACTCCACTGGTTGCGGTATCTTCTTTAGTAGTAGAAGAATAATCTTCGCTTGCACTCAGTTACGATACTTAGTTTACCCTAGCCCCCGAAGCATTTTTTTCTTCTGCACAAATTTTCGCCCATCCTCACGGCCTTTCTCCACATCTACAAAACTGATCATGATCATGGCAGCAGTACAAATAGAAAATAGGAACGGAAACCCCATCCAATTGTTTTGTGTATCGTTGATGATGGCTTGGATGACGTTCGGGCCGATTATCGAGGACTAGATGGACACTATTAGTACGCTTCGATGTGGCAGTGAATGGCAGACTTACGGCACGGTTGGTGATGCCGAATAGAGCGAAAAACATGTTATCGTATCCTTGGGGCATGAGCTCGCTGATCATTGTTTGAGCGTACTGTTTTGGATTACTATGATTATAACCTCAGAACTTCCGAAAGAGACACGAACGTACGGCATAGTATGGAGCCTGAAAGAGACCAAAAACAACGTTATAGAAATAGAACTCCCACTGTTTTGGCCGTATCTTGTTAGTGAAAGACTTGTAGATCTTAAAGTAATATAGTCTGCGTATCGAATTGACTCACCCGATGATGATATCCGATGCGCGTTGTCCACAAGCCTAACATACCCCAGAAAGGGATGAACACACTGAAGAAGTTTGTGACAAGGAACATTCGCTTAGTGCTTATTTTGAAGTATTTCTGGATATACCAGAATCCGAAGGTCGAGATGGTCGAGGTTACTGCTTGGACGATTCCAAGATATGTTAGTTGGAGGAACGAAAAGGATACCTCATTGTTCTGGATTATGCTGACGAGTGTTCCTGTTACGTGAGACTTCGTTAGCTGTGTTCTTGGGCTTTTTCAGTTTGACACGTGGGATATACAGTAGGAACCGTACCAGTCGTGTTCAGTCCATCGGCCAGCAAAAAGTAAGCAAGAAAGTAAAGAAACGTCTGTGGCAGTGATCGAACTTCTCGGAGCGCTACCCATAACTGTTTGAAGCCAATAGTTGCATAGCTTGAGCCTTTTGGGACTGGGGGACCAGGACGCTTCTGCTGAAAAATGAACCACCACAAGCCTAGGACGACCCAATCTAAAGACCGCTAGTTAGGATATATGGAGGTAATATAAGCTCAGGTAATACTTACAGGAGTTTGTTAGACATAAAGCAAGATTGTTTGAATAGTTGTTTCCCTGGAGCGGCAGCAAAACGCTCAAATTGAGGGCGAGTGTCAAGAGGTATCCAATGTTACTGTGCGCAGTCGATACGTTGCTATGTTTCATTAGTACCTACTCAGCAAGGTAGATATAAGATAGGGTCACAACCTGATATGGTTCTTTTCCAGCGACTCTATCGCGTCGTACTCGTCCAGGGTGATTTTGTCTTCGCGCAAATCTTCTTCACGGGCTTTGCGGGCGTGAGGCATGAAACGCGCAAGCCGAGGGAAAACGGCGGCGTAAAATACCAATGTTGCACCATAAGCAACATATGCGACCACGTACATGCCCATCGCTGCAGGCCATTGATTGGGATGCTTGATTGCCATCATACCGTACTGCAAAGCCCAACAGACCACGGTGAGGACTAAGAGCAGCCAGCGGCCAAAGGAGCCATAATCTGCGGCACTGCCCAACCAAACAAAGATCACCGTCATGAAAGTAAAACAAAGTCCATTGGCAATGAGAACGACTGACGAGACGGAGAGAGTGCCTCCAGCCCAAGGAACCACACACGCAGATGACGCTGTGCAAGGTTCATGCGGCTCAGTCCCTGGCTGCCAGCCCGCACCAGTCAGGGCCCATTGGAATCTAAGGAACTTCGATTAGTCCTCACTATGATAGTGCCGGTCCAGCGCGCTTACAGTGCTTGAGAATAAGAACCAGGGCCAACTCCATTATCACCTGAAGACCAAGGCAATCCAAGTCAGGGAGGACCAGAAGCAAGACACCTCAACGAGCTCACCATTATAGTAAAGGTAGTAAGACCATAACTCTTTCCGGGTCGTTGTTGGCTGGTCATAGTCCTCCTCGGCTCTGAAAAGGTGGTCAAGCTCATCCCTTGAGGGGAGCCGCTCTTGCTGCGGTACTAAACCCTGAACAATGACATTGGCCTTGTTGGTAGAGTCAGGACTTTCTTGAGCAGGCTCGTTAATAGTAACGCTCAAATCCATCGAAGAGACGTCTTGATTCCCACTGCGATCGTCGTGTGACATGACGATCGTCTAGCAAGGAATAAAGCTTTCCTTGCCGCCCTGTTTCGGAAAGGATGTGTGGGGTTATTGAGTTGAGAATAGACGAAAGGACGGGGTAGATCAGTAAGGATTGTAGAGAGATACAGCAAAGATGAGACGGCGATAGAGATAGTAGTATCCTGTGGGATGCTACAGTGGTACTTTGGTAAGAGTAGTAGATGGTAGAATAGGGCCTCTTCATTAAAGAAATTACCCGTCGAATCGGATTCGTTGATCTGCCTTCTTTCTACCCCGCAATGAAGGAGATGTATCGCCAGAGTTCTTTTTTACCAGTTCTCACTGGTGTCGGTGTCGGTGTTGTTTTTATTATTCGTTGAATAATTTCCTTCTGTAGATGAGTTCACGTGAAATGAAAGTCTTGCCTGAACATGATTAAGGCAATCAATCAACAAAACAGGGGTTGTATGTCCTGTATGTCATGTATGACTTGTATGTAGTGTAATGTATTGTATCTTCCACTTTGGATTTGTATTGCACCTCTCTCTCTCTCGCTCTCTCCTACTTCAAGATACATCCGAGTTTCTAATTTACTTCCTACTAGTCTTCTATATGTTCACTCTTATTGGCCTGACTAATGGACTGATGCTTAGATCCCCTCCCCCCGCGTGGGTCTCCTTACTAGCCATTTAATAACAACGGAACTACTGCTCCACCCATCACCACCATCCAACTCTCTTCAGCCCCTCATTCAGCAGTTGCTGAGATGCAATCCACAGATCTGCGCAAGAAAGTCGGCCAGGTACGAGCATGGCTCCCTAACATGTCTTTCAAACAGACACCGCCCATGAACAATGAATTAAGTCCCACCTTTGTATAGCTTTTTGCGGTCGGCTTTCACGGCCTCACTCCCAGCCCCGAGATTAAAACCCTAATCCACGAATATGGTTTGGGGGGCATTGTCCTTTTCAAACGAAACATCAGCGATGCAGCCCAGTTGCAAGTAGGTCGCTCCAGTCATACGAGGATAAACACCAAAAATCAACAGCGCTAATACTCTTAGCCAGTCTTTAACTCACTCTTTACAAGAAGAAGCGAGGCTAGCTGGGCATGATTATCCCTTATTTATCGGTATTGACCAAGAGAATGGATTGGTCACTCGGATTTCACCTCCTATTGCCGCTCAACTCCCGGGGCCTATGGCTCTCGGAGCGACCTATGCCTCGGAGCTTGCTAAGGAAGTCGGCACCGTCACGGGCGAGACGCTGAGACTATTTGGGATCAACATGAACTATGCTCCTGTGTGCGACATTAACTCAGAACCCCTAAACCCAGTGATCGGAGTCCGCAGTTTTGGAGACCATCCTGGATTGGTGGGAAGATTGGCATGCGCCACTGCCCAAGGACTCCGAGAACAAAAGGTGGTACCCAGCGTCAAGCATTTCCCAGGGCACGGAGACACTGCTGTGGACTCCCATTATGGCCTTCCTGTCATCTCTAAGACGAGAGAACAGCTAGATAAATGTGAATTGAGACCATTTCGCAGAGCTATAGCTGAAGGTATTGAGGCAGTGATGACTGCCCACATTTCGCTACCTTCTGTTGACGATAGTCATCTCCCTGCTACACTTTCTGCTAAAGCCTTGAATATACTACGGAAGGATATGAACTACGATGGCATGGTGATCACAGACTGTCTAGAGATGGATGGTATCCGTGCCTCATACGGTACTGAGCAGGGGGCAGTCCTCGCTTTAGGAGCTGGCTGTGACAGCATTATGGTCTGTCACACTTATGATGTCCAGGTAGGATCTATCGACAAGATCTGCGAGGCTGTAGAATCCGGAAAGGTGCCAACTTCGCGTCTGGAGGAAGCTTGTCGCAGAGTGACTGCACTAAAAGCCCGTTTTCTGAGTTGGGACGCAGCGCTCAAGTCACAGGGCCTTAATGGGCTTACGTCTCTTAAGCAAAAGGGCGCAAAGTTAGCGAAAGAAGCCTATTCTAGCTCGGTCACTCTTGTGCGCGATACACAGAGTATCCTTCCCCTCTCTCCTTCGTCGAAGATTGCATTTCTCTTTCCGGGTGACAAGACACCGGCTGGCGGTGCAGTGGATGGGGAAGGTTTGGGCAGAAAGGGATCGTATAATGCCTCCATTTATCTCGATATTCTTAAACAATGGAATAACCAAGCCTTCGAGATTCAATACGGGCCAATGGGTCTATCGACTGAGCAGCTTAGTCTTGTCGACGCTGCAGATGTGGTCATATTCGCGTCTATCAATGCACGGGAATCGGCATATCAAAGAACGTTGGGTCTCGAACTGCCGCGCCACAATCGTCCAATGGTTGCTATGGCACTCTGTAATCCTTATGACTTTCTGGAGGATTCATTTATTCAGACCTACGTCGCTACCTACGAGCCAACGATAGAGGCTTTTACAGTAGCTGTGGAGCTTCTCTTTAGGCCGCATCTCGCAAAGGGGTCTCTACCTGTTGGGCCAGAAAAGCCTGCACCACGTTGGCTTGAAGTACAACAATACGCAGCTGCAACTGACTTTTCCCAGGTATATGATGTATGGCTCGCAGCCCTGCCCAGTTACAGAGTATCTGCAGACAATTTAACTGAAGCGATAACGCCTCCGCCTCATGTTCTTCCAGTCGAATCACACCATCTCGTTGCTAGGACAAGCTACCCGGAGTCCAAAGTCGTTGGATTTTGCCTCCTCTTCGTAGCCGCCCAGCAGGATACTGTCTGTGTCCAACTTGCAGCACTTGCGGTTGATCCGAAATTACAGGGTCGGGGAGTGGGGACTGCCTTACTTGCAGAGTGTCGGGCTTGGATGGAGAAAACATTCAAGAAATCCCGTCTAGAACTGGGAAGCACATTCCCACGTTTCTGGCCTGGGCTTCCCATTGACCTGCCGACGGAGGTCCAGGAATTCTTTGTCCATCGGGGATTCCAGCTAAACCCCCCAGTCCCGCGGTCTGTTGATCTCTATCAAGACATCAAAGAATTCCAAAGCCCAGAGCTGTACGTCACTCGAGCTAAGGAGCGAGGTTATACCTTCCGTCCTCTAGAAACTGCCGACTACCAAGAATGTCTTGTTGGCCAGGAGAAGAACTTCTCATATAACCAAGTATGTGTTTTAATATACTTCTTGTCATCTCTGGACGTATTATAACGTACTGATAACTTTCATAGGCCTGGGTTCAGATGTTCCATAAACTTGACCCTAGCAAATACCCGTCTAGTGTGATGACCGCATTTGACCCCAACGGGAAGCAAGTGGGCTGGACACTAATGCTTTCCCATGAGTCTCCTATGCTCAAGCCGCATTGGGCATTCCCTTCTCTCTGTGGGCCCAAGACCGGCCTCATCGGTTGTGTCGGTGTCGACGCAGATTATCGCAAGGAGGGAGTTGGGCTTGCCTTACTCTGCCATGCGATCGAAGATATGAAGCAGAGAGGAGTTGAAGGAGTTTTTGTTGACTGGGTGAGCCTCGAAGGATGGTATGAGAAGCTCGGGTTCAAGGTTTGGTGGAGTTGCCGAACGGGGGCGATGCAACTTGACGCTTGAAAATGATATAAAAAGGTCTCTCAAAGATGCAACGAAATTGTCACCGTGAAATTTGCGATGTAGTCTTAAACTCTTGTGCACTGAGGACGCATTGGTCCCATTTTTATCTCCAGGAACCAACGTATATAAAGGTATTCTTAAACCGAAATAAAAAGCTAGAGTAGACTCCTCTATCGCTATAGTAGTTGGGATATCTTTCATTACCATCTCAGAGCCATTCCGCGAGACGAGTGTGGAGAGTTCGCAGGCCTAGCAAACATGTATTACCATACAATGGCATTTAGAAAGGCTTTCCAGGAGATTCTATACCCCCTAAAGGTTCATATTTTTCAGCTGGTGGTATATCGCATTGTAGTGGCGGTACGAGGAAAGAATGTCCCTAAGTCAGCAGGATACAAGGTGGAAAGACGAACAAAGTTGTTGAAAAAAAAAATCCACTCTTCCTGAGAGTTTTCAGTAAATAACTGTTCCTTTTTCCTAGTGAATGCGAACCAGTTGTCTGATTGTTTGAGCTGCCCTTGTGAGGAATGTCCTTTCCCTCTCATACTTACCATTAGCATGCCAAGTTTTGATAGAAACATTACACTCTCTCAGTTCCTGGCTCCCTGCGATTAGCATTTGACCTAGTTTCTCAGGTGCTATCACGAAATTGTGGAAGCCCAAGTCGCATTCTACCCTGGGAAGAGTGAACGCGGGTGGGGAGAGGCGAGCCAAGGTCAATACAGAGACCCCAGAAGTTCCTCTTTACAGTTGCGGGACCAAAGCAAGATAGATCAACGCTCATTATCTCTCAATGACTAACTAGGTAAAGAACAACCATTCAAGCAATTTTCCATTTCACATACGCTGATGAAACTAGTAAAACATGGCGAGCGTTAACCTCATAACCACCCATGACCTGGTACATACACGCCATAAGATCCTATATTAAACAGTCGAAAGAATTGGAACGACAGCTACCAGTAAATCGTCTCGAACTCCTATCCCGGTAAGGTAATAAATTAGTTCTCTCAATCTGAGAGACATTCTGCCCTACCTCTTCCCTTAGGTATGCGTCGCTACGTGGTCAAACTGGTACAGAGGATCCAGCTTGACATTGCGTCGAAAGATATATCTCTTGACCCAGTATGGGAGTGCTTTCTTGAGCTGGTAGCCGGAGTGCATACGGACAGGAACAGCAAATACGTAGTCCAGCTCCTCCAGGGTGCGCTGCTTAGTCTCTGGAACTAAGAAGAAGATCATGATACATGCTGTAACATTCAAGCCACTGTTCTCATGTCAGATCTTTGCAGATTGATAAAACTCCAAGCAGGACTATTTGAGGGATAACTTACGCGTAAAAGGCGAAAGCTCCTGTTGGTGACATAACCGCCAGCATCCGTGGGAATGTGATGCCGAGCACGGCCGCCCAAAAGAGGTTTGTCGCCACAGCAAAGGACATACCAACCTCTATGTAATGAAATAGAATATTCAAATTAGTAAACCATCTCCGCACTCTTCGACGGCGGGTTTCTCACCTCGATGCGACAAAGGGAAAACCTCGGCAGAGTAAGCAAAAGGAACAGGTCCCTCGCCGACTGAATAGAATGCCGCAAACATAAAAACGAAAAGGGAGATACAAGCTAGATGTGCAGTCTGCTCCTGCGGTATGTAAAAGGAAAACCCTGCAGCCAACAATGTCCAGGCCATTTGCGGGAAGGTAAACAAGAGGAGGGCCCTGCGTCCGTATGTATCGATAGTGAACACAGCAGGAAAGGCGAACAGGAAGTTGATCAGACCAAATCCCCAAGAGGCAAGCAATGCTTCAGTCACATTTGCCCCAGCTTGAGCAAATATTGTCGAGGAATAGAACGCCACAATATTAATACCGCACATCTGTTGGGCAAGCATGACTGTCCATGACGCAAGGGTTGCACGGCGGACACGCGGAATAGTGAACAATTCACCAAGACGTACCAGAAAGTCATGTTTACCAACAAGCTCTTCTTCGATCTTGATCTGGGTATAAATGTAGTAGAGGTCTCTGGCCGCCTGTAAATTGCTGTTACGCAACTTGCATAGCGACTGGTATGCTTTCCTGACTTGCCCCTTCTTGAGATACCAACGAGGGGATTCAGGGCATAAGAACACTCCAAGAGTGAGAGGAAGAGCTGGGATAAAAGCTGAGCCGAGTTGCAGGCGCCAGGATATGGCACCCGTGTCTTTGACAGCAAGGTTTGCGGAAGTCCCGAGGAAGATTCCAAATGCAGTCCACAATTGCCAGGACATCACCAGGCCGCCACGAATGTTTGCAGGGGTATTTTCAGCGCAGTATATGGGGATTGTGGCTCCTTTCAGTCCCATCCCGATACCCATCAAGAGGCGAGTAACGAATAACTGAGGCCAGGTTTGAGCAACGGCAGAGCCGATTGGGGTCAGCAAGCAGAAAATAGCAGAAATGAAGATAACGCCACGACGACCCAGGTACTTGTTCAGGGGGTCGGAGATCCAGCAGCCTCCAAACGCAGTTGCGAGGTAAGGCGCCCTAGTTTCCATATCAGAAGATGAGCATATGGAAATGTGTAATACGTACGAGTTCAAAATACCGACAAGCCACTGGTTTCTGGCCTTGAGTGCACCTTTCTCCGGGATACCCAGGGCATCAGGAAAAGACAAGTTGGCACCTATAAGCGAAGGAGGTAAATAGACGTTCAGTCTCAATGAACTAGCGACAAAGATATATACCATTACTTCCCGTCTGATCCCATCCCCTGAAGAACGATTAGCGACTATCATAAGGAGAAGCAATAGACAGTGAGTCGACAAATACATACTGGACGGCAGCCCCAATAGAGCAAAGACCAATGGTGAAATAGAGCGGCCATGGCTGGCGCCATTTGTGGGTAGTCTCTCTAGCAATGACAGTAATATCGTCATCAGTCATGTTCTCAACGGTTTCAAAGTTGTCTGGGTCCCTCGCAATAAGAGCACCCTTCTTCAGATGATCGAGGATGTCTCGAAGCCCATGCTCATTGGCGAAGTGCTCAACATCTTGAAGAACCTGAGCGGGGGTCAAGTCTGCAAGAGGGTTCTTGATTCTAGAAGGATGTATTAGTTCCCATCCGTACAGAAAGGGAGATACTGTGAATACAGCTGCAAATGAGGGATAGCTTACTTGGCAGAAGTATTCTTGTTGAGATTGATATGCTCAACATGCCCTTTCTCAGAAGTGCCATGATCATCGCTGAGACTATACAGAACCTATTAGCAAGGGCTTCTTGTGAACGAGCCATAGATGAAAGAGATAACGAACCGTTGCTCCACCTGTGACATCAGATCACCAGGAGGCGTGTCTCCATCCGACTTCACTTTGGAGTCATCCATGATTACTGAGGCTAAAAGAGAAAGATGTATAGAGAAAGGTGAATCCAAACAGCGGTTGGGAGGTTAACAGTTTTGATGGCTGAGGTGAGAGAGAAGTAGCAGTACTTTTCAAAGGGAGGAGATGGGAATAGGGGGAGAGAAAGGGTTTAAGAAGGAAAAAGTGCGGGGGAGAAGCAGACGACATGAAAAAAGAACAGTGTCATGCGATCTAAAAGGGGAAGGTGTCATGGAAGACCTGAGAAATAGGGCTCCAACACAGCAGGTGATGCTTCCCCGGACGGGGTTAGGAGTAACCAATGCCCAATCACACTAGTTCATATTCACTTGGTCACTTAACACTTCTTTCTCTCCATGGTTCCACTGCTGTTTCCCCGTGGGAGCCCCCAACCCCGTACTGCTCACTGAAAATCCATCCCTGACACTGCGTCCCTGGACAAAGGTATTACTACCAGGTATTACTTGGTAGTATGGTGCAGCATGACCACATTTCTTTCCTCACCTCATCTTCCGTTTGCAACTCTACTCCGGTAGCAGTACAATACACAACCGGGGAGGGTGTTCCTTGTGAACCCACTTTATCAAATTTCACCTGCTTTTCTAGAGCCTCACTACGAAACAAAGGCACAAGAAACCCCTACCCTACAGTATATCATTTGATGATTCTTTATATAATGAACAGAGAAATTTATTTTATGAGGATTTTTTCTCCCTTACAGGTGATTTTACAACCCCTAGATGTTGATCTGGACTACCGTTGAGAACTAGATAATAAGGACATTCTAGTGAGATGGACAGGTTACAAGGAGTACTGGCATATAAATCATACATACCAAGCATTTCTAATGGGGCAGATGCCTCTGGAGTTCAAGGTACGCGAAGCCCAGTATACTGTTCATAACTTACGGACGAGGAAGTTTCATGGACAGCGGGCTACTCAATTTTTAGAAGCCAAGAGCTTCTTTCATCGGCTAATCATAGACAATACTAAGGATCTAAGGTAGCAATAACATGAAAATTACAGTTCGCGTACGTGTTGGTAGAATGGGCAGGATTGACAATCAAGCTACGTTTCTCTCCTTGAAGCTGCACATTGCGAAGAAGAGTCTGGCCGGGGCCAAGGGCTAAACAAATAAAGTGTACTACAGACCTTGAACGATTGGCGATTGGTCATTCGAGTGAGATTGACTTGGTGCACTAATCTTGATTTAGAATAGTACGTTCGGTTGAACATTGCGATTGGAAGTTACGATAACAACAAGCAAGTCATTTGTTGTTCATACTTATATCATACAGGATAAGAGGTCTTATTCTTCTCCTTTTCCCTTTTTCATATTCGTTCTCTTTTCCTTTCAATGTTCCTCCCTTCGTCTTGTTGTTTACTCCTCGGCCGTGGATCTTGAATGCGACAATAAAGACGATGGAAGTTCTCGGGTGATTATTCCGAGATGACAAGAGAACGTCATCACAACCCATTCAATATAAGGATAATGTCTCCATAATGCGTAAACCATAGATTTACCAGTACCTAGGGCAGACAGGTGATCAACCACTTGTTAGAATAAACCCTGGAAATCCCCAGGTGGATTCACAGCCCGTCAGAATGACCGAAGTCAGGGAGTAAATTGGATTAACAAAATAAAACAGTCTAGGTGAAGGAGTATCACATATTCATCTTCTGATAACATTGGGGGTTGGAAATGAGATGTCTCTGTTCCTGTATTACGAGATACTCACAGTCTGTATATTGCTGTGGTATCATGCACAAGACCTGTTATTACAGCCGACCTGAAACAGGATTATCACAAACACAACGAGATACTTATTTGTTTTACCAAAATAATCACTCATCATGTTGGCCAGAGCCTTTGTATTTATCTACATAAGTTAGGTTAATTAAACGTACTAAAACATATGCCACAAGAGAAGTGGTCTGCCGTTCAGACTGGGGTTTCGCTTTGTACCCATTTTATGAGGACACGGTTTACCAGCTTTAAGTGACTTAATATGCGAAGATTACAGATCATCTGACAGCCCATGATAACTCACTGAAGTCAGATTACCCTAATTCTCCGCTTTTTGCTAAACCATATAATAAGCTCAGATTCCGAGAGGACAGATAGTCGTACAAGCTGGCTGATTTTATGAAATGACCTGATATTTATAAGTTAATTCATCTAGTATTATTCTGTTTAAACTGAGTTAGAACACTGATACGACGACGCTAGTGCCTTCATTTTATAAATAGCCTTGAGTTTAGGAACTGAGCCCAGGCCCGGTCCAACTATATTTCCTTAAACGGTTAAAACACTTCGTAGCAACAAATCACGTGCGCCAACACCAGCGAGAAACAACCGCCACATCCAGTTCCGAGATGCTTGTTTGTAGTTCGACACTGACGTGGCATCAGTCCATATATCCGGAAATATGCTTTCATTGCTTTACTTTACATAGAAAGTCATGTGGGTTCTCTATCCGCCACAAAATGGAGTTTTCTCAGTCAAATATACCCTCTGCGCAGGACCTCCTGAGTTCCGGGGAGCTGTTTGTTCCATTTTCCGAGTTTCCGGTCCAGACCATCTATGAAACCCCTGGCTGGTTTGAAAAGAAGCTACAGGAAGGGAAGCCGTTTGTGATTCGTGGATTAAACCAGATTGATTGCTGGGACGCATCAACTTTGAACAATGGGTGCTTGGTTACATCCTCTTCCTCGGGAGGTATGTACCTAATGGTTGCAGGGTAGATATCCCATATAGATCTGCTGACAACTGTTCTCGGTTTACTCTACTTAGCTATTCCAGTACGGAACTGCCAGACTGGTCGAGATGTTAGGATGCGGCTGCGTGATCTTATACCAACGGACCACAGTCGCGCTGGTCACGTCCGTGAATCGTATGTCAAGGAAAGCCACCATTAGTCTGTGACATGTGTTATTGACTGCCATATTAGGCTCTATGCGAAAGATCTTCAATGCCCTGCCGAGTGGATCAGAGCGTTAAAAGCTGTCCTACCTTCCTATTTAATACAATTAGGCTCGTTCGACTTGTTCCGAGTATTACCAAAAGAAATAACCCCGGAAGTGTTGATGGCTTACGTTGGAACCAAGTTGTCCTTGTACGTAAGCTGCGGATAAAGTACGAGATGCTTGCTCATACGTCGTGTTTCAGGTCCGGTTTCCACAGATGCTTTAGTGGAACAGTTGCACTAAATTTGATGATTGAGTCTGAAGGTATGTAAAATACACTCACAGTACCAGTCTTTCTTGGAGGCTTACCCTGATATAATAGGGAGCCGATATGGTTCATTGTGCTTTGGCACAGACCAAACCTCACAGGAAAAGTACGACATGTTTATGGAAGGACTTGGAAAGTCGTCCCACACTGATTGGGTCAATATCTCCATTGCGCAAATGAAAACCGCCAATTTTCCAATATATGTCACTCATCAAGAGCCTGGGGATTTGGTGATATTTCCTTCAGCAACTGCTCATCAAATATGGAATGTCAGCTCCATGGTGACGAAGGTGGTTTGGAACATCATGCATGCATCCTCAATTCCATCATTTTTTAATTATATTCAGCCTGTATATCAAAAGCAATGCTATGCTGATACAGGTCGAGTTCCCTTGATACCAATACATGCACTACGCGACAGCAGTCACAATCCAGAAGAGACGAAACTGCTTGTAGATATTCTTCAGCAGCTAGTCGACGACGAGGATACTGGGTCCGATTCATCTGTGCCTATTAAACTTGTGGATACACAAGGAGCTGTGGTGGAATGTAACTTTTGCGGACTAACGATATGGAACCGACACTTACATTGTGAACAGTGTGGAGATTTTGACCTCTGTTTAACATGTTACGTATCAGGAAGGAGTTGCAGACATGTTGGTGACTATACTTGGGCTGAGCTATTCCGGAGCGAATATTGCCGAAGTCTCATCAAAGCCGCTCGAGCTAGATTAGGCAGCTATTCCGCCTCAGACATAGGACGACCGAAGTATGACTCCCTAAAACACCGTTAGACCGGCATGTCTTAGCTTGCCTGTGTGACAGTTTGCTCTAGTTACAGTTTCGCTGGGCTAAGTGATTATCATTGCTAACCTATAAATTAGACAAAAAACCTTGGGTGCCATAGCTCTGGTAGCAGTGGAAGCGCGACGACAATCCTCAGTAAGTTTATATGATAATATAGATTAGTCTTTGCGACAACTTTATTATTTCACAAGCTGACGATGCCTAGGAACGTCTCTGTCATCTCTGCCGTGACAGTCATCCTGTCTGGAAGGGAATAACATGCTCCCAATGCTCGGCTTTCTTCTGCTATCGTGGTCTGTACAGGCACTTTGATATAAATCTCCTTAGGTTCCTCAGAAACGAAGTCCCGTGGGTTTGCCCGAAATGCTCGCAAATATGCAACTGCCGTTGTTGTCATTTCTCTCACCCTTACCAAAGCAAGGATAAGCCCATCCGAGCTCGGATTAAGCCTGTTGATCCACGAGGTCGCATCGCCGGCTTCGTGGACAATGTATTTGACCAGAAGAGAGGCAAGAGAGCCGTCTCTATTACACAGATCGCATCGTCACGGAGTACTTTGGAGCATCGGGGACAAAAACGACCTAGGTTGCCAAACAACGATGGTCACGAAAGGTCGTTACATGAAGCTATACACTCCTCTGAGAGTGTTGACCCCTCTCAGAATAGGAAGTCGGATATCGTTGCAGATGTTGAAGTTCCCCACAGCCTTCCCATGCGCGGCAGTTCGACAGGGTCTTTCAATTCAAAAGGGCAGCTCCGCATCAGTGATCTCGTGGAGGACAGAAGCTCCCCGGACAAAAGTTTCCATCGCAGTCCGCATGTACAAACTCATATCTCACTCTCTTCCACGCCAGATAATACTGCACACCGATATCCTCATGAGCCCAACAATCACAATGAAAACATTCCGAATCCCATTGATGATGAAAACATCCCCTCTCTTGAAAGGAAGCTAGGCGCTCTGCGCCAATATGCCGACGGACTGCTTGAGCTGTCACTAATCGACTCCCATGCCAAGGTCCTTGACAAGATTTCAAGCCTAGAAGCTCAGATTGAGCGGAAAAGGCGACAGAAGGCTGAGCTGCTATTCAGTGGTTTGAACCGGGATTTTCCTGACTTGGCGGATATAGCTATGGAGGAGGCGCGACGGCGTGGGATATGAGAGGGACCACACCGTTTCGTTACATCTATCTTAACACAAATAGGTACGGTGTGTTGGTCTATGTAATATTGATTTTCTTGATATTTTGTAGTCTTAAAGGTTGTGAGATTTATGCGATACTTTTATTCTATCCACTAGACAAATAGAAATGATGTGATAATAGAGTGCTATATATAGTCATCCAACAAAGCGAGCCGTGAGTTGTACAAACCTCTGCAATTCCTAAAACGGCTATATCTACTTTTGCAGCATTGTTGGAAAGCAAATCTCTGGTAGAGTTCCCTATGGAGGGGCACCCCACATGGAACTGTGCTGGATTTTCTTGAGGAAGTCGTACAAAGGAAAACAAAGAGAGGTTAAGCCTAAATCCACCGTTACTCGAGTGGTTAAAATATACTACTTGAACTAGTATATTCTTACGCCAAGGCAAGAGGAATGTTGCATGGGAGTTTAAGCAGAACCGAAACCATGGAAAGCAGCGAAGGCGGAGGAGTTCCCACTGGCGGCTGTCGATCGCCCAGTCCTCCGCATCTCATTCGTTCCTCTCCTTCTCCCCCTTCCACCCTCTGTCACCGTCACGCTGTACAAGGGAGTTGGCCTTCGGGCATACCAGATATCTTTTTATAAGTCGAATCATTACCTTCACTCCATGTTGCTGGTACCTACATTCTTTACGTGCATTTTCAACTTGGTACGCTCATCCTGATCCACTGGTCCATCATAACCAGCCATTCCCATTCTTCCCCTCCCACCCCCCTCCGCCGAGCTACGATTGCCTGTGTGAATTGCTCACAAAGAAGATAAAGCAATAGGAACTTGCTTTCTAAATTGCCTGGCTCTTGTGCCGAGTATCTCTGTTATACGCTACTGCACTCTCCAGTTGCAGCCTCTTTGAACTGCGTTCTCGCGATCTCTCCCTTTGAGGTTGTCGGTGTCAGTCTGAACACACTAGATATCCCTGACCGCCTCCACAACCCACGACGCCCGGAAGCCATCTCTTTCGCACCACCGCACGATTTTCTCTCCTTCGATCACTCTCACCATACTTAGTTCGGACAGTTTTCTCCCCTGCAAGATACCGCGGAGAACATTAGTTTGCTCACATACACCCTACCGCTCGCCCCATCATGCCGTGCTTTAAGGGTCTTGCCGTGAGTATACACACTCCGGACGGCCCTATTTCCGAGTACTCGATCCAACGCCAATCCCGAGCCTCTCGCATAGCTTGTTACATTCCCGTGCCTCCACCGAAGCTACCAGATTCAGCTATTGGAAAACCCGAACAATCCACCTTTGCAGTTTCAATCACGTTACTGAATCCTGGACAAGATGTGCCCTACTCTACCCCGAAATCGACACCGGAAAACCCCACACCTAAGCCCAAGGTTGTTGGGGGCCTTCCCGGCCAAACGGCAGAGCGAGGCCAATATAGTAGCATGGTGGCACCGTACCAGCCGCTGACAAACTCTCCGAACGAGACGGTCGCAGCCTATATCTACTTCGACGGGCGACAAAAGGAAGAGGTCGCTACTTTGCTCCGAAGAGGCGAGGAGACCTGGGTAAACTCACGATGGGTCAGTGTTCCCGAGTCCGAAGGAGGTGGCCTTGCTGAACGGGAGTTCCTCTTCCGTGAGGTGGGGTTGGAGCGCTGGCTCAATGGCTTAGATCTGGAGGGTAAGGATGTGGCCGCGAAGATTGAGCGGAGACGGCAGAAGATGGAAAAACGCCGCTTGAAGCGTGCATCGGTCGATGACACCGGTGATCTGGACATGGATGCTAAGGCAGACAAGCATGACAAGGGAATCATGCGCTATGGTAACGACGCGAAATCACCTCTTGAGGACGTTTCGGATGATGACATGTCTTTCTCCGATTCGGACGACGACCCTATTCCTGAGTCTGCAGGACAGATCAAAGTGGCTCTGTTCCGTGTTCTGGCCTCGGGGGAAATCAAACGTGGTGAATACTCGCCACAGTTCGATGCCCATGATGACGACGACGAAGCCCAGCAAGGCGGGAATGGCGGGACAGACGCAGATATCGACCATACAACAAGTTTTGCAAAGCCCAAGACACTCGATCCCAAGACTATCAGCACACAAACGGTTACTGGTATTGATCCATCCGACAAGCCTTATGCTATTTTTACATTCATGTATAGAGGAGAGCGTATGTCGACCATCTCTTCAAGATATGTCTTCTACCCTACTGACTATTTATAGGGCAATTGCAGAAGATGGGCATGTTAAAAGATCCTAAGTCGCAAGAAACTCCTGGCTCGGCAAAGCGCAGATCACTTCAGCCGGACTTCGCTAATATTGGACCCTTGAAACCCGGTGGTACAGTTGGATTCTTGAATTTCCGTGACAGCACCGAGAACAAGCAGAAGGGAAAGAAAAACAAGACCGCTGGAGATGACGATATGGACAGTGACGATGATGACGATGATTCGATATTGGGTAAAGCCGACGATGAAGAAGCCAAGGAGGATGATCAGCATCTGTCACCAGACGATATTAGACGCCAGGGGGAACTGGCTGAGGGCGTTCGCAAGATCAAGGCAAGTGGGACCCAAGGCTTTTGCCTTAAGTTGCGCTAACGGAAATACAGCTCAAACGCCAGCACTCCTCAGCATCTCTGGGCACTAGTACCCCCAAAACGGATACCGCTAGCCCCCAGCCATCCGGAGAGACTCCTGCAGCGTCCAGTATCTCCACGACCCCTCCAACTGCACCAGCAGTCCTTGCCGGCATACCCGAGGTCCCCAAGCCTGCGGCAAATAGTCTGAACGGAGAGTTCGTGGGAAGCCCATTGAAGAAACAAAGAGCCAGTGTATCCCAAGCGGATGAGAACGCTCTGCGACGGAGGATCGAATCGGGGTTGTCTCAACCCGTCAGCGGAGCTTTGGATAGTGCCGCTTCAGAGGGGCATCAAACTGCAGGGGCGAGTTCCAATCCCTTTGAGGCCCAGCCCCAGAAACCAGACCCACGGGAGAATGAGGACGAAGAGCTGTGATGAAACTATCTCGATGACATATTATTAGTTATATGAACTTATTGGGTTCGACATGTCTTTCAAAAGGGATTTCCCATCACGACCTCGTCGGAACACTAACTGACAATCTTCGATAATCTATATCCTGAGCTTTACTTATTCATTTGTTTTGGCTGGCGCGCATGCAAAGTATGTGGACAACATTTCTTCTCTTTTGGTTGTTGTGTTTGGATTTGGGGGAAACTCTCAAAAGATTATCCTGATGACTATGGTGGATTGGCGTAAGTGAACCGATCGAATGCCACCTGGTTGGTTCTCCTTCTTTTCTTTTTCTACCTGCTTTGGGACTTTCACTACTTCTTTTTTAACGTCTTGACGATGATAACGACGGTATGGAGATTATTTTGGATTGTGTGCATGTATTGGCACTACCTTATGCTGGATGGTCCTAGGGCTTTTGCCTACAAGGATCTAGAATTCTTACGTGGTATTTGGAAAAGGTCTGGGCTATAAGTTAATCACTATAGAATAAATGGATTACGCAAGGTGCAAACATACGATTGATCGAACCTGAAGAAACAGTTCGCCTATTCGGTAGTTTTTCTTTTCGGTTTCCCTTTATCTTATCGTCCGGAGACTACATAGTATTTTAAATAATTTAAATTTACCCCCCGCAACGTCACACCCCCACCATTTTTTCCACCCACCCAAAAGACGCAGATGGACACAGGTCTCTAAACCAAAAGCCCTTACCCTTTTGCTCTTAGATCTCAAGTGAAATTATAACATTTTACACACAAAACATCGTCAACATGCCATTGGCACGCTCATTCGATCCACTAGTGTGGATAGACTGCGAAGTACGCACTCTCCCCTTCGACCCTACCACCACTGTGATACCTAATACACGCCCCAATCACACAAACAGATGACAGGCCTGGATTCCGAAAAGGACCAAATCATCCAAGTGTGCTGCTTCGTCACGGACGCCAACCTCCAACTCCTCGATCCCCACGGCTTCGAAACCGTCATCCACGCCTCCAAGACCACCATGGACAACATGTCACAATGGTGCATTGACACTCATGGCCGTACGGGATTAACCGCCGCCGTCCTCGCCTCCACCGTCACACCTGAATCTGCTGCCTCCGAGCTACTGGCGTACATTCAACGATATGTGCCCCAGCCGCGCACGGCGCTGTTGGCGGGAAATAGCGTACATGCGGACAAGGCTTTCTTGTCGCGGGGTCCCTATGCGAAGGTCCTAGAATGGTTGCATTATCGGATCTTGGATGTGAGCACCCTCAAGGAGGCAGCGAGACGATGGGCTGCGGATGAGTTGTTGGCTGCTGTGCCTAGGAAGAAGGAGGTGCATTTGGCGAAGGATGATATTTTAGAAAGCATTGAGGAAATGCGATTCTATAAGGAGAGGCTGTTTGGGAGTGAAGGAAAATGAATAGAGGGCTGCTTAGAAGGACTTCTAGTTGACCACTGCTGCTATTAATACTGCTGCAGTGTATGGACGCCAACGCTTGGGTAGGTTGTGTTGATTTACTATACCCGACAGAGCACGCCACCTCTCTAGAAGCAGGGGTTTTGTCCTTCTGGCTCGCATTGCCATGAACTATGTCAAGGGAGATATCTGACTGCCCCTCGGAATCTGCTCTACTGTGTTAATGTGGGGCCAGAAAGCAGTGTACCGCGAACACCCCTCTGTGTATCCGATAACACCTCGATTTAATCACTTCTTGATTCACAATCTCGAAAATGTAAACAGTCACAGTCATGGTGACGTGAAAGGATAAACAGATTGCTATTGCTTTCATATTGGGGCTATTTGATCACTTGGTACGAAGTACTCCCTGCAATCTTAGGGCTTACCGAGGGGTCTAGATTGGAATTCATTCATAAGCAAAAGTGATAAGAGGATGTGTCATGTGTCATCCTCCCACCATTTCTCTGCGATCTTCCTGGATTGTCGACAGCAGATGCAGTGAAAGAGCCCATCGATTGGTATTTCGGGGTCGATGAGTTGTCCATGTATGGTTCTGACGGGGTTAAACGGCCCAATCATCCAAAGGGGTCCGTCCGTGTCCCAAGGTTTAGAGCTGCAGCTATTAAAATAGCTCCATTGGGACCTGTCCAACAATCAAGTAGATGAAGAGGGATAATTTGGCATTTTCTTCTCACCTTTCGTCAAAGTGGATATTCGTGTAGAAAAGGGGGAGACTCATAATAAATAGAATGTCTTAGAAATAGTTTCTATCACGGATCTATTTTTAAAATTTAGCTAATTGTTTCTCGACGAGCTGAGGTCTTTGCCGCGTTCCATGGGTGTCGTCGCCGCCTTTGTGCAGGTACCTGAGCCTTCAAGCCACTCACTGATAGTTCATGAACACGCACCATTCTGACCAATGTATTCGCTCAGGCTACTACTACTCTTTTGTGGCAGAGCCGGATGCTAGAGGTGCTTTTATCTCTTTGTTCCGAAGAGTGAGGTATTTAATCCCTCCATTGTTCAATTGAGAGAACTTTATATCTCTTCTCTTTTGTAACGGTCCATCAAAAAAGGCGCTTTCGACTACTATCGGAATCACGCTACGTACTTGTTTGTTCTGTGACAATCGTGAACTCGTGGTACAGGTGGTAATAGGTAGATCTATCCATCTCAAAGGGCCCAAAGCTTAGAAGATGCCACTTTGCCTGAGATTCTCTTTTAAATCAAAGGCAAGCTTTTCTGTTTCAATATATCCTTCATTGACCGAGTTGTACGTAGATCATGCTTGGATAAGCCCAGTACTAGGGACGAGAATAGCCCTTTGTTGGACTATACAGACTTATTCTCTATAGAAGGCACTTGCCATGTTAGCAACTACTACCAGAATTAGAATCCTCTTGCAATATTCGAGTATGGTTCGCATTTTGTCTAATTCGAACAAATCTACCTACACAGAATTTGGATGCCCCCGTTACCATTTGATCTATAGGCAAGTCACTACCAGTATCTATCATATACGAGTCTTTGCCCACGGCCATTTACAGAAGACGATTTCTACTTCTAGTCTTTCTCGTCTCACCCTTTACTTAATCATAACAACCCGACACATTGCTGACTCTACAGCAGCAGTGCCAAACCTATATTTGATACCAAGGGAGTCGATCAGGCCTGGCCCCACGCTATATCCTTCTTCCGTGACCTCCTGCAGCCCACCCATGTCTACCGATGACGGCTTCATAGAGGAACACTATCGTGCTGGGGGTCCAAACCTTTGCGAGTTTCCTCCTGTGTTTTGCAATCCTATCCAAAGTGAAAATGTTCCTATGCGAGATGTTCTAGCTATCGCAAAGAAGTGGAATATACCTGTAATAACCTTCTATCTTGGTGATTTCAGGCCACGATTCAACCTCTCAAAGAAGTCGGCGTCCACTATACGCCTCAGAGCGCCAAGAGAGTCTAAGGAACGCTGGTTGGGAGCTGCCCGGGAGATATATCAATGTTTATGTGGAAACGGCCTTCATCATTTTGCAATAGAGATCCTGGATCAATCTTGTGACATTAGTGCTCATATCTGACCATACGAATCTGTGGGGGATGACTGAAGTGAGTATACCAAGCATAGAAAATTGATACGCCGATTATTTAAATTGTTGAAACTTCTACAATTTTCACCCTGTACTGTATAGATGTACTGTACCTTCCGCGCACGCACTTGGAGCAGTTGCCCCCACGCGCGGGGCCTCGATCCCTGGGCAAAAAACAAGAGCGGCGTTAAGTGGGGCGGAAGAGGGGCATTGATTTGGGCCTTTGGGCCTGAGGTGTACATACATGAAATCATGCTGATGACGGCAGCGCGAGTGTCAACTCGCATGGTTTTAGCTTGAGTGGGTTGCCCCTCCTTTATTTATCTTCCCTCTCTCTCTCTCCTCCCCCAATTGTCGGTGAGCAATTTCAATTCCCTATATAATATACTTGCATCTTCTTCTCCTTTCTTATTCTTTTCTTCTCTCTTTCCCTTTCTTCTCCCTCTCTCATAACACTATCCTTGTCACCATGTCCATCCAGACCGTCTCCTTCCAATCCTTTACTGACCAGAAGCCGGGAACGTATGTCTCTATCTATCTCTATCCACCTCATATTCTTGTAAGACCATAGAACCGTTGCTAACCTCTATAGCTCCGGTCTTCGTAAGAAGGTCAAGGTCTTCCAGCAGCCCAACTACTCCGAATCCTTTATCACCAGCATCCTCCTCTCCATCCCTGAAGGTGCCAAGGACGCCTTCCTCGTCATTGGTGGCGACGGCCGTTACTATAACCCTGAGGCCATCCAGAAGATCGCTAAGATCAGTGCCGCTTATGGCGTCAAGAAGCTCCTTGTCGGCCAGAACGGCATCTTGAGCACCCCCGCTGCCAGTAATCTTATCCGTGTACGGAAGGCCACCGGTGGCATTCTGTTGACTGCCAGCCACAACCCCGGTGGTAAGAACAGCGTGGAGCTCTTTAGATTCAGCAATTGCCTCAGCTAACGCCAGGTCATAGGTCCCAATGCCGACTTTGGTATCAAGTACAACCTGTCCAACGGTGCCCCCGCCCCCGAGACAGTCACCAACAAGATCTACGAAACTTCCAAGACCCTCACCTCCTATAACTACGCTGAGATCCCCGAGCTTGATCTTTCCAGTATTGGCTCCAAGACCTACGGCCCCTTGGAGGTGGAGGTTGTCCATTCGACCTCCGACTATGTCAAGATGATGAAGGAGATTTTCGACTTCGACTTGATCAAGGAGTTCCTCAACACCCACAAGGACTTCAAGGTTCTGTTTGATGGCATGCACGGTGTCACCGGGCCCTACGGCGTCGATATCTTCGTCAACGAGCTTGGTCTGCCCAGCAGCAGCACCATGAACTGTGTCCCTAGCCCTGACTTCAACGGTGGTCACCCTGACCCCAACCTGGTCTATGCCCATGAGTTGGTTGAGGCTGTTGACAAGAACGGTATCCACTTCGGTGCCGCTAGCGATGGTGACGGTGACCGCAACATGATCTACGGTGCTAACACCTTTGTGTCCCCCGGTGACAGCTTGGCCATCATCTCCCACCACGCCAAGCTGATTCCCTACTTCCAGAAGCAGGGTGTTTACGGTTTGGCCCGCTCCATGCCCACATCCGGTGCTGTCGACCTGGTTGCCAAGGCACAGGGTCTGCAGAGCTACGAGGTGCCCACCGGCTGGAAGTTCTTCTGCAACCTGTTTGACAACAAGAAGATCTCGATCTGCGGTGAGGAGAGCTTCGGTACTGGTAGCAACCACATCCGTGAGAAGGATGGTCTGTGGGCCATCGTCGCCTGGTTGAACATCATCGCTGGTGTGGCCAAGGAGAAGCCGGACCAGACCCCCAGCATTGCATCCATCCAGAACGATTTCTGGCAGGCCTATGGCCGTACTTTCTTCACCCGCTACGACTACGAGAACGTTGACAGCGATGGTGCCAACAAGGTTATTGCTATCCTATCTGACAAGGTCGCCAACAAGGACAGCTTCGTCGGTTCCACCGTGTCCGGCCGCAAGGTCACCGATGTGGGCAACTTCTCCTACACCGACCTGGACGGCAGCGTGTCCAAGAACCAGGGCCTGTACGCTAAGTTCGATGATGGCAGCCGTATCATCGTCCGTCTGTCCGGCACCGGCAGCAGCGGTGCCACGATCCGTCTGTACATTGAGAAGTACGAGAGCGACAAGAGCAAGTTTGGCCTGACTGCGTCCGAGTACCTGAAGGACAACGTTGCTCTCGCCCTCTCTCTGCTCAACTTCAAGGAGTTCATCGGCCGCGAGGAGCCTGACGTCCGCACTTAAGTGACAATGATTTGATGTTTGTAAATATTGTGCCACAAGCGCCTTGAGGCGCAGAGTTATTATGATGGGAGCAAAAACCATCCATGGACAGGTTTCATTCTAAGATAGTTAATCGCATAGCAGTATAATCATAACTCATTCCAGTCCATAACCGGTTCATCACAGTGCGCCATAACGTCATATCGTATCATTAACCTTCCTCAAAATACCACTGCCGTCATGACAACGACCAGAACCAACAACTTAATCACAAGCCGACCTCGTCCTCAGCGAATCTCGAAGCTTCCCCTCCCACCAATCCTTCCACCGAACCACCTTCTCCTCCCTCCTCGCCTCTTCCGCCGCGAACACAACCGCATGACTCCTCACCGCTTCCTCCAGCGTACAGCCCACGAAGCACCTCTGCGCACGCTCAACCTCCCACCCCTGATTAATCACGGCATCCACGGCACGGACAAAGCTCCTCGCCAGACCGTAGTCGCCTCCACCATGAGACTCCTTCTCTTCGGGCGGCTGCCGCGGCACCTCAATAGACCGGGTTGACCGGGTCGCGAAGCTGTAAATATCAATATTCCGCGAATCGTAAGTGATTTCACCCTGGGTACCGTAAACACGACCTCGCCGTTCACACTGTTTCTCTGTTGGTGCGATCATATGGAATATGGCTGTTTTAGAAGTTCGTGGATAATAGTCATTGATAGTTGTGTTGAAGTCAAGGGGTTCATCATCCCAGGTAAGAGTGACGACCTGGTCGTCGCAAACATTGTTATCGGATTCGTAAACGCACCGACCGTACCAGGGTCTCGCGGCGATATCCTTATCTTCTGTTTCGGGAGAGTAATCTTCTTCCAGACGACGGAGGAGGTGGGCCTCTGCTGCTCTGATCTGTTCTTCCTCGGACAGAGAGGAGGTGCTCCGGACTACATCCTCGATATCTGGACAGACGATGTTGACAGGCCATTCGTAGTCGGCTCTTACGACGTGCATGTCGCGGTAGATCTTGATGGCGCTATAGTTACATTGCCTCTCCGCGGGACAAGAGAGGCAGTTTGTTGCCGTAGTGGCGGCGCGGGGTTTTCTGGATTTGCGAAACTGGGTCAGGGAGCCAGAGGAGGAGATGGTGCGCGGGAGATGCGGTTGTTGGCGCTTGAAGTACTCCTGCTGCTGTTGTGCAGAGAGGTTGGCGTCTGCGGGGAGTGGTGGCGGGGAACAAAGAAGCCAGAGGATGAAGTCGAGGTCGTGACAGGATTTGGTGAGCAGGGAGCCGTCGCCTTCGGGCGTTGCTCGTCGCCAGTTCCCGCGGACGTAGCTGTGTGCGAAGTGCCACCATCCAACCGGTTCGCAGTGTTCCATTGAGACGATGTCGCCGATGGTACGGTCCTCGAGGAGGAGCTTTCGGAGGAGGATGTTGTGCGGACTGTATCGGAGGACGTGGCCTATTGAAAAGATGGTTGATGGGGAAGAGGAGGGTGATAAGCCCCCTTCTTCCTTTGGTAGTAGGGCGCGGTAGACGGTCAAGCAGTCGGATAGTGAGAGGGCGAGCGGCTTCTCGCACAAAATGTGAAGCTGTAACGGGGCGATGGCTTGTAGAATCTCAACGTGGGTTTCGTCCAGTGTGCAGATGAACACGCCGTCTACTCCAAGGGTCGCACAATTCGTCCCATTAGTCACAGTAGTACTACTCTGTGCTCGCCGTTTGACTTCCCATCGCAGCCAATCTCGCCAGTCTTTGAACTCCTGACCGTCCTTTGGTGTACCGCTGTCGCCCCAGATATAATTGCGGCCAAATTCCTGTCGTTTGAAGGGATGTGGCTCAGCAATCGCGTGAATCATGCCTGAGGTGGCATTTGTGACGGCCCGGGCGTAAGCATTGCCTCGCGAACCAGCGCCGATGACAAGGAAACGAAGTGATTTGGCGGAATGAGCGTGAGGTGGGGAAGGGGAAGATAAGGAAAGATCGTGAGAAGTCGGGGGATTAGGATCGCCCATGATGATGATTATTAGCCAGATAAATATGATTAGAGACTAATTTCTGGAGGTGATTATGAAGAAAGAGAAGGAAATATGAGAAGGATGAGGGGAAGGGGGCATGTCGATTGTATCAAGTCGATGGATACTTTATACTCCATGGAACCTCTCATCGCAACCCTGCCATCTCAGGTCACGCATGAATAACCGAGACCTAATTGGCCAGAGGCTTTTCTTTAGCGTCTTGAATCATACTTATCACTTCGCAGAAAGAAAGAAACTCCGTTCCGGAATCCCAAGAATTAGAAATGGCCTTATCGATAACGTCGTGTACCTTAGATCTAAATACAAATTACTAAATCCGGATCAGGAAAAACATCCATTTGCCATTAAACGTTCCATGACCATTACCCGCACAAGATTTCCCCAAAATATAACTCCACATAAATTATTAACATACGAGAAAGAAAGATAGTTTTGACAGAAATGCGCAGGGGTTTGACAAGGAACAGTGAACTCAATTCGGGGTATCCATATAAGAAATAGAGAGTAAGAGTACAACAGGATCAGGAACATGCCAGCCTAGAAGCCCAAGGACCATTCCCGTTGCGATGGTGACACGTCCTGAAGGGAAAGAAAGAAAGTGCAAGCTCTCAGCGTATGTACAGAGCAACGCTCGTATGATATATATCCAGACATCGGACAACGAAGGGGCGCTTGCAAAGGCTAAAGGAAAGACAACAACGAACAGGATCATATACTCTCGGTAAATCGGCTACCGCGGCTACCATCAAAGCTTGGATGACTTCGACCCAACACATCCGGTCGCTTAGGTATAGTAGGAGACAATGCTCCCTGCGCCAGGGGCACGATGCGCGATACAGATGGTTCGTTAGATAAACTAGCATCTGCGGAGCCAGGGATAGGTGTCCTAGCCGGGGAGGGCCGGAAAATCACAATGGGATTTGTTTCCTCGGCTTCCCTTGTATAACTCACGTCCAGCGGCATGCCATATGGGGTTGACGGAGGCGGTTGAGAGGTAGGTGAGCGTGGAAGGACCGGTGAACCTGGCGGGAAGCTCACACTTGGCTCCGACATAGTCGGCGATCCTTCCGAGAAACCGCCCCCATATCCATCTCCTCCTGACCGTAGTACAGAGGGAATCTTCCGACCGGAAATCTTCTGGAATCCACGCTCGCTGGTGCTAGAATCTAAGGTGCTTTCTGTATGAGTAGAGAGGCGCGATTGTCTCCAACGTTTCATGAACGCTGGCGCAAAGTATGAGGCCGTGAATAAAGGATCATTGCTAGACCGCCGCGAAACCACATCAGCTGACCTTGTTACACATCCTTCACCCACAGCAGTGCCAGTCATATCACCGGGTGGAAGGACTTCAGGGGCACGATTTTGGTATGCTCTCCGTCTCCGGAGAAGTAAGAAAACTAGGACCACCAAAACCATAGCACCGGCCACACCACCAACTACACCACCAGCAATTTTGCCTTTAGTTTGGCTGTCGAGAGCACCAGAGCCCTGGGAAGGGGGGCTTGTCGCTGAAGTAGTCGGTCCAGTAGTCAAAGGTGTCTGTTCGGTAGCTGTCGGTCCCGATCCTCCATCCCATCCATATGAGGCGCCGCCTCCGGTGCCGGAGGGCAATGAAGTTGTAGTAAGCTCAGACGTGGTAGAGGTTGTAGAGTATGTAGAAGTTGAGGATTTCGTGGTTGTGCTGGAAGATGAGCCTGAGCTAGAACTAGACGTTGACGAAGTTTGGCTAGAACTGGAGGATGAAGAACTCGTTGTGGTGGAGACTATAGTGCTGGAAGATGACTGAGGCATCTCACTAGAGCTCACAGGCGAGAGAGGTATTTGGGAAGCGAAGGTATCGGAAGCAGAAGATATTACAGGAAGAGAAGTAGGCGAAGTCGAGAAATCATGACTAGTCGTCTCAGACGAAGTATCAGCTGTTGCGGTAGGTGAAGCAGAAGAAGCAGTCAGGTTTTCTTCGGAGGCAGTCGGAACAGCCGGTGAGCTTTGAGCAGTGGTGACATCTGGTGCTGTAGGCTCAGTTGTTGGTGAGGCCGTTACTGCTGTAGCATCAGGTGTCGTCTGAGGATTATCGGTAGCAGCTATCGTGACTTGCACTGAAACCTGGTCTTCCTGGGATATTGCGCCGTCCGTTTGGGGCTGCGACCCGTCCTGCGCTTGCCGCTTCATCCTGTCATTCGGGTCATTCACAACTTTGCCATGGATTGAGGACTGCCCGTCGTTCGTACGCCCCGTAACATCGGCAACAGCTGTTGATCTATTAGTTCTCTTCATCAATCTGCTATACCGAGTGTGCCTATTGCCATGATGGGCCATCCTGGTTCGGCCTCTGCTCTGAGCTGAAAAAGTGTCCCAACCAAACCACCCAGGAAGCTATTGGATACTGAATATCAAGATGTGTGGCGTGATGTAAACCGACTCGAGACACCGTCGATGCGCAAAACCGAGCGCACGAGCTTTAGAGCCCAGAGTCGGAAGAAAATGCAAGGAAGGATGTAGTATCCGGTGCCTGCCAGTACGACGCTAAGAATATCTGCGAAAGAACCGAGTTTTGAAAAGAGCGCAAAGAATTGAAATACGGAGATCCGAATGAGTGAAGGCCGCGTTGGCTGCAGAATGATAATGTCGGGGTTATCGAAAGAGCGACTAGCGGTTACAATGATGGCTCAGGCTTGCCCAAGCGTATAACCTCCGCAAATAGCAGAGGTCTAAATTCGTATGAACCAAGGAGCGGACGTCAGCTGCACCGAAGAGCTAACAATTTCAAGCGTAATGATATGGAAACAATTTCGAAATGCATGTAAACCTGTCAAGAAGAGTCAATCATATAAGCACTTAGCCACCAAGATCGCTAAAAATATGGACTCGATTGCGTTAAAGGAGAAGAGCAAATAACGAGAGAGTATCCGCAGGTCTCAGGATGATGCCGAGTCCATTTGACATCTGAGCTCGTACATACCTGTAAGGAAAGAACGAAGAGAAACGAAAAGCGAAAAGCAGGTGCAACTTTTTTTGTTTTTGGTCCGGATGTTGGGTGTTTCCTCCGGTTCTTGAGAGCTCCTCCAGCTCTAATCCATAATTGCCGAAAGAATCGAACTGGAAGTTTTGACGGGAAAATGGACGGACAAGAGACTCATCAACAATGGGTACCTCGAGAATCTGATCGCCAAAATTATTTCCGTTTCGCTTTTTCTCTGGTTGCGGGATCCACGTTGACACCGGACCCAGCCTTGTCTCTCGCTTGTTCCAAGCCGTTCCGTGGTAGTATGTCACCTCGCGCGGTCCGGTATTTCCACCATCCGATTCAATGGTTGTAGACTGCCCCCGAGGAAAGATTCCGTCCTCTACCGCCAAAGGATCAAGGGAAAAGAAGGGGAGATAGTGAAAGGAGGGGCGAGAAGGGCGGGAGAAGGCGAAGGAGGAGAAGGAAGGTGAGGGGAGAGAAAAGAAAAGACGATGTCAATGAGAGAGCAGAGCGGCAGAGAATCGATCAGGCCAGACCTAAGAATAACAACAACAGGTTTGGCTGAGGTCAGGTCTTAGACTTGCAGCATCCACTAGTTAGTCGTTACAATACGGGAATTACATCCGCACTGACCTTTCTCGCATATAACCTTCACTTCAACTCCCGATAATATCAGTTACCTCGCTTGTTTGGAATAGGGATATCAACTTCTGAAAGATGATCCTTATGAATTTGCTGTATGTCGAAGGGATGAGCCAACCTGGAGATTGCCGTGGATATCGGTATCCTGCAGTACCTAAAATCGATTTGGTACTGTACAGGTGTTCCGGTACTCCAAACACAATACCGACTTGATGCGTATGCATTGCGTACCCGAAATGACGGCCTTTCCATTTCGGGGATCAAGCGATGCCATTTTTACCCTCAGTGAATCTCATTGGCTTGAAGCGGAAAAGCCAAGCCTAAGTTTAATGAAACACTGATGGGAAAGTCTCACCTTCATTTTAACTAGCCTTACTTTAGTGGGTTACTAGCTTTGGTTTAATATATAATACCGTCTGTCACCCTCTCATTAAAATCTGAAGGTTCCCGAAGATCAACGGCTCATCTCCTTATCCACCACCGATCAAGCGCATTGAAGGCCCTGAGAAGGGGCCTGGGTACAAGGCGAAAGAGGGGTTAGCAGTGAATACCCTTGCTACACAATTTGATGGATCGGCTTTTAAGTACAAAGCACACCCTACTAGGTACACAAACTACCCATTCTTGAGTAACTAAAGTAGGTGGTGCTGTGCCTGTCTTTCGGGTAAGATACCTAGTACTACCACGCCCGTAATGATACAACCGATACCAAATGAACGACCAGAATGTTCTAGCCAATATTGCATCGGTACGCCCCACGCGGCTTGGAATGTGTCACCTCAATTGGTCCCGCTAGCCTCTTTTCAGTCTAAACCCAGGATGATGGTGCATGATTCCATAGTACTTCAAAATGGCATGTCGAGTTCAAATTGATCATTATAGTACTCAACGACGAACATTAACGATCAAGAATAAAATACCGTGGCAGAGTCCGTACAACCTGATATGCATGTAATAATATCTCCTGGGAGTAAGGGGCCAGATTTACTAGTGTTTGGTCTCCGCCCCCAGTTCATCACATCTATCATGCTGCAAGGTACAGAGTTCCTGGGTGAGATTATAGTTCACTTTTTCAAATTGTGTGATCCCATAGTTACACACTCTAAGCCTGCGGTGCGACCCGGGGAATCCGTGAATTATTAACATTCTTCTATACGATGTCGAATTTATCTTCGTAAACGTAACCAATTCCGTCTCCGATCCACACTGCTATTTTTACATACCGCCGTGGCGTGTCCATCTCCGGAATGGAAATTTCGAAGAATGCAGGAGCCCCAGGCAAACCGTAGATTGATTAGCTCATTCAGTGTGCCCTAGCACTTGGACCGAACGGTAGGCTACCACAGGAGGAGGCAGAGCTATAGAAGTAGAGAAGAATTCTATATTGGACTCTCGTCCGGGGTCTGACGGAAATTCAAATGTCCTATCATAACTGTCCACGAGACACAGCTCATGGTTTTCTCGCTCTCCAGTTCGTGCCAGCTGCCAAGCTCTCTCTCTCTCCCCGACAACTTGGCGAGGATCCAACTCAGGAGAGCAACAGGAAATCCAATCAAAACAAGAGGGGTCAAAACCACCCACGCAACGCTAGCCATACTATGAGGGGGTATTAAAAATGGGACAAACGTTTCGCAACCGGAATTTAGAATGTCTCCAGTTCATCCGCAGCGCCCTCTTCAGCTGGGATCTCAAATCCTTCCTGTCCGATAGTTAGCCCTCCCGGTCCGTATTCATTTGAACGGGTGCGGAAGTCCTTCATACCTCTGTCGAGTACAGAATGCCTTGAATGTGCTTCACCAACGAATCGTCATCCTTCTCCAACTCGGGGTCTGCCTCGATGGCACTTTGCAGCAACAGCTCAATGTCTCGGAGCTTAGCAAAATAGAAATCCCGCTCCTTCTCCAACCCGCCAATAGCTTCCTTCTGAGTCGCAATCTCTTGCTGCAATGCAGACACGTTAGGCCCGCTTGCTGCCGCGACTCGTGGACGAGCTACGGCACCGGTAGGCGTAGCTCCCCGCCGTGTGGCTCCAGCTGAGGCTGCGCCTGCGCGAGAACCAGCAGCAGCAGGAGGAGCACCCGAAGCCTTCCGACGAGCAACAGCATCGTAGTCACCACCAGGGAAGTGCTGGTCCCAATATTTCTTCGTCCACTGCAGGAATTCAAGGTTGTCCTGCATGCGGCATTTGGTAAGTTGTTGCACGGGAATTGGCTTGTCTACCTGGTGGCGAGCAAACACGTCTGTTGAAAGGCAGCGTTAACAGGGAGGATCTTTCCCCATTCAGACGAATCCACCCAGGAACGTACTTTGAAGGACCTTGAAATTTTGAAGGTAGCCATACTCGGCATTGACGTTGAATTTCACACGGGACATGGGGACATCCACTAGTAAGCAGGGAAGAAACTGTTAGTCCTATACAAAAGAGTTATTAGGGGTAAGATGGCACACTCACTAAAGATCGAGTCGAAGACTTGACAGAGAGCCGCACTACACAAGGTCACACATCAGCTTGTTCTAGTTGTATTTGAACAAGATGCTAAGCCATATTCCACGCCATTTTGGTTCCGTATTTTGCAAGGAAGTCAAGTTCGTCGCCTGGATAGGGAAGCAGAATTATCAATAGCGTGAAAGCGAGTTGAACGTACCCCGTTCCGCACTGCTCAACCTTCGTAAGGTTTAGCTGCAACAGGTTGTTGAGCCATGCCAGAAGCTCTTGTCTATGCGTTTCACAAGGATTAGTCGCTGGCTTCCACGCATAAGGGGCTTCTTTCACAGAATGTTTTGAAAGGGGGTTCAACGAACCTAGATTCGCCCATGGTGGGGTATACGGTCCAGGTTTTGAGTTCGGTTGGAATAGTGGGAGGAGCTCCTGGGAATACAATGAATTAGGGGAGCGTGAGATGGAGCGAAGAAGTCGTATAAATGGGCGTTTCCGCAGGCAAGTGAGAGTTTATTCTTGGTTAGAAAATTGAGGTCAAGTAAACGTTGAGAGGATTGTTTTGTTGCTGTCGACAAAACCCACGGGACCGCCATGACGCTAAGGGGGATCCTGACCAATCACAATGCCCCTTGCTCCTTTCCGTAGAAAAGTATCGATTCCTCAGGCAACTATTTGAAGGATACCTGCCCAAGTAGGCAGCTGTTGATTGACGGCATACCTAGAGATCACTATTGTAAGCCGATAAGTATGTCCTATATCACAGTGCGATGTCTACCATCCCAAGGCATTAAGTATTACTATTGCGAATGTTTTCACTCAGGAAGATCGACGTGAGAAAGCAAAGCAAAAATCTTTTAAAGTATCAACGCTCTATCGCTAGCCAATGTGTATCCCAAATAAATAATATCCAAAAAGGCGCAAAAAAAAGCGCAAACAGTACAAAGCAAGTTGCCACAGGAGCAGAAGACCCTGAATGAGTACCCGTATAAACTCCCTGAAACCCGAACTTTTCCTGTGATGGAGCAGATAAAAAGCAACTATATGTCTAGGGCTGTCCGTCTATTCCTCTAACAATTCAATGCCATCTAGTCCATAGCCAAAGTCCATGATGACAGCTCGAGAATCCTGGCTTGTGGCTAGGATGCGTCGATAGTCCGACTTCACACTCAACATCCAGCTGGTGGTCCAGCCGGGTAGGTCAATTGACAACTCCCCAGTCTGCGCGTCAAAGACCTTAACGCTCATATCGTAACTTCCGCTGACGATCCGCTGTCCCGCACTGTCCAGGTGCAGAGACCGGACTAGCCCTTCGTGGCCTTTCAGCTCATTGACCATATCACCAGTGTTTGCATCAAACTGATATATAACTTGATCGTTACCACCGGTGAGGATAGTCCTGGCATCTTCACTAAACTCAACGCATGCTAGTCCGCGATCTTTACTGTGAAATTCTTTGACACAGTGGCCAGACGTGATGTTCCACAGTTTGGCGACGCCGTCTCCGCTCGCAGAGACAATTAAATCGCCACGTAGCTGAACTGCGTTGACAGGGCCCCGGTGGCCGACAAGCCTTTGACGGAGAGCTCCAGTCTGCCGATCCCAAACACAGATGGTAGTATCCTTCGAACAAGAAACAATATAACGATCATCAAAGCACACATCTAGCACACCTGCCCGGTGGCCTTCCAGGCGGCGAATAGGCTGATAGTCATTCTGAATATCCCAAACAATGCAGGTATAGTCAGATGACCCCGTGACCATGATCTCGTCATCGAATTGAAGGCAGAGGATGGATGCACTATGGTATTCTGAAGCTTGTTCAACCGGGGTGGTAATCCCAGCGGAGAGCGTCGGCGGGGGGCAGATTGTAAGAAAGGGTGGCTTCCCAGATGACTGCTGGGACATGTTATTGACAGGCCCAATACCGGCAATATCTCCTGGAGGAGGTCCAATAATCTTGCGGCATGGCCAAGGATAATGAGCATCCCACACTCTGATGGTTCGATCACGAGATCCCGTAATGATTTTGTCCCTGTAGGCGGTTAGTTGATGACAATGATTTACTTGCAGAATGACATACTCATCAAATTGTGCACAATACACGCTGTCTTTGTGTCCGTGGAGATAAATAGCAGCAGCCTTGCCTTCCTTCCACCGCTGCTCCAGGGCGCGGCGGACAAGAAACATTCTCTTCCAGTCTTGGTCTGGGAGAGATTTTCCTAAACCGGCAGATCGCTTTTTCTTCGAGGCGCCGACAGGGCGACTATGTCCATAGGTGTGACGGAACACATGTCTCCAAATATGCCGGGAGGAGGCCTGCTCACTCCAAGCGTGAGAGACCGATTCACATTGCATAAGTGACTGGGGGTCGAGATAAGTAAAAATATGTGACATGACCTCTGGTGGTAGATGGGTTACCGGATCGAGGCGCAAAAAGGCCAGATCCGTGTCAGAGAGTTCGGAGCGGTCACGCAGATCGATACCAATGCCGCTCTCCGAATCTCTCGTCAGTCCCATGTCGGAGTACTTTGCACCATCCCTCTCAATCCTGAACAGTTCGTTCTGGACTACAGCGGCCGCCCGAGCGGCCGCGCCTGCATAGATATCGTCTGGAAGAATGGGGGGCTCCGAGCCATTGCCTGGAATCGGAGCACGGACAGGCGCAGTTGGTGCATAAAAGCCGTGCAGCCCCGATACGCTGTGATGCGAAAATCGGCGGTCGATATTGGTACCCTTGCACCATGAATGCCTATTTCTAGGGGTGAATTCCGGCTCATGGTTCAAGTCGCCCAGGTCATCTTGATGATGATGAGCCGAGTGCCTGGAAGACTTATTCCGGATCGTGACCGATAAGCGGCGGCCTAAAGCGCGCAAGCCATCAACAGGATGGCGTAGACTGGAGAAGCTTCTCGCTTCTCGGCGCCTGGGAACTGGTTCAGGGAAATGATTCATTTCCTCCAACACCTGCCCCTCATCATCGGCTGCATCGACAGCGGACCCTCCACCCCATACGTCGTTTTCTAAACGGGTAGTCTGATGAGTCGACGAGGTAGCTGTGCGAGGTCGAGGTCTGAAGGAGAGGGAAGGACGTCGTCGGGAGGGAAGTGTTGCAGCCTCACGTGGTGACATGGTGTCGCGAATCAAATATAGAGAGATAATGCAGGATAATCGGAGTTGCCGCAGATCGACTATATACTGACACAAGAGGGCCCCTTTCACCTACCCTGAGACACAATTCCAGGGAACAGCAAGGGACAAATGTGAGAGCGTCGATGGAGTGTGCAGCGAAGTGTCCGTCTGTTCTCGAGCGGGAACCCGTAACAGACAAATTATGGGGAGGTTTGAATGATGTAGGCAAGGGAAACAAAAAAAAAATATAAGGTCCGCTTAAACAAGTAACTCCTGATAAGAAACACCGACCACCCAGAACAAACAAAGAATGAGGGAAAGGACGTCTACCACAAAAAGAGGACAGGACAAAAGGGGTGCGAATCTAATACAAATCAATCTAAGGAATCCGAACACAAAGAGGAAAAAAGAAAAGAAAGAAAGGGAAAGCTGACAAGATGGAAAAAAAGAAACACCAGGAGAGGGAGAAAAAGGGAGAAAAGCTACTTATCAGCAGGGCGGTGAGACGCCCCCAAAAGAAAAGAATTTGCCCCCCAGTCCGATGGGCTCCGGTGAGTGGTCGCGCATTTCCCACCAGAGGGCAAATTGATTGGGCGTCATTGGAGGCGAACCAGATTTAATTCATCCAAAGAAGAGAAGAGGAAAAGTTAATCAATGTCAATGTACCACACAAAGCCTTTGGAACTGCCTCTGCCCCTGGATTCCCACGCTGGTGGCGGAGGATTTTTAATGGGGAAAATAAAAAATAAAGATTCAAGAGAAAAGTTTCTTTTTTGCAAGAAAGAAAACCTCTCCATTTTTATTTTCTTCTTATTTTCTTTCGCTCTTTTTATATAAATAAATTTTTATATATTTTTAACCCTACCAATAGGTCAAAGTCAAAGTCAAAGTTAAATAGCAATGCCTTGCTTATACAACCAAAAAAGGGAAAATAATAAAGAGTTACTATTTCGGGGCACCAACTCATTCCGACAAGTCAGCCCAACTGACCCTGCTTGGGAACAAATGCATTCATTATGCTGAATACATTCATAATTGTACTTAGTAAGTAAGCAATGTGTCAAGTCAATTGATAACAGAAACAGAACAGTGTCCTGTCTCGGATTGATTGCATTGAAACATTCCACGCTGGATAGTCTGTATATAAGGATATTAAAGATCGGCTCCATCACGAATCTAGGCCGGTGCAAGAAATCTGCCTCCCGCCCCCGTGGGGTTTTGCAAATCTCACGATGATCCACCCGTGTCGGTCTTGGGCACCTGCGCTTTGTCCGTGTGTGTGCTGTCAGTGTCAACCGATCATCGGAATTTTTCGTCGTCCCCGAGAATTCAGGCGTGAAAGAGTAGTCAACCTTAATCTCGAATAATTCTCCTTCCCCTTTAATACGGGCTCACATGTATATTTTAGTAATAATTCAGTTTCAGGTGCAAATACATAGGGAGGGATATATATATCTTTGCGTGTTGACTTGATTGAGTAGATTTAAGTACATCTTCTTGCAATATTTGGTAAGGATCATTGCGGAAAATACAGAAAATAAATAAATAAATAAACTTAAAAAGAAGAGATAACATAAATATAATTTTCCTCCACACGTAAGAAAGGGCCGAAAGAGAAGGCATGGCTGAGGACCGTTGAAGTACTAGTAAGGACCTTGAGGAATGATAATAATTACTTCTACCCCCACCTCCAAGTTATACACAGACGACTGTTTTTCCCTGCTTCTTTTCCATTTTCGCCTTTAAATAAAAGTCATCAATTTTGGTATTCTTCTCTAGTAACCTTATTATCATACTTTACAACCTCCACCTCGGCTCAAGCAAACACTTTGTCGTACCCGGTCATCGTAAAACGATAATGAACATCTCCCTTCTTCATTCGGACCATGGCTTCCTTGAGTCCCTCCTCGCCAATCTGCAGCTCCTCGACCCATCCCCGTAGACCTTTGTCTGCTGCTAACTTGAGCATATCCAACATTTCCCGCCGGCTACCCAAGTGGCTAGCCCCAATCAAGACTCCGTTCGCGATCAGGTTCTGTGCCTTGATGACCTGACCATCTTCCTCGGGAAGTCCGACGCTAATCCAGCGACCATGGACGTCCATGAGAGACAAATACTTAGCCAGGTCAAAGCCCTGAGAAGAGCTAGCGCAGTTGATGATCAGATCAAACGAGCACAAGTGATCCTTCTCCCAACCTTCCTCCGCCGTAGCAATGTATCCATCCGCTCCCAACTTTCGTGCATCGGCCTCCTTGGCGCGAGACCGGGAAATAGCCCAAGTCTCTGCTCCAAGGGCTTTGGCAAACATGATGCCAAAGTGACCGATTCCACCCAGTCCCACAATTCCCACTTTCTTGCCAGGCCCGGCGCCGTTACGCACCAGCGGTGAATATGCGGTCAGGCCGGCACATAGCATGGGGGCGACAAGGTTGGTTTCGAGTTGTTCGGGGATGGGAAATACCCAGTGTTCGTGAGTGCGCACATGCGACGAGTATCCACCTTGGCTAACGATGCCAGTCTCAGGCCACTCAGAGCCGTAGGTATCCATCATGAGGACGGGGCAGTAGGTCTCGTTGTCGTTCTTGCATTGCTTGCACTCACCGCAGGAGTATGACTGGGCGCCAACACCGACGCGCTGGCCTTCTTGGATCAATGTGACCTTGGGTCCGACGCGAATTGCTCTGCCGATGATTTCTACCGGAGGAAATCTCGTTAATATGCTTCACGATACTGAGAAGGGTAGCACTTACCATGACCCACGCAAAGAGGGAATTTCTGATCTCCCCATCCACCTAATATATATCATACCTTGTCAGTTACTGCAAGATTCGTCGGAGGGAAGACTGCAGTGTGTGTTGACGGGAAACATACCGCTGATAGTGTGCAGATCACTTCCGCAGACACCACAAGCCTCGATCTTGATATCAACGTCTATGATTATATCAGTGATATCATGTTAAGTACGTCAGGAATGCCCCCAACATACCATAGTCACCAAAGGGCTTCAACTTGAACTGCACGCGACGGGATCATTAGTCTTCGAGCGACAAAAGCCGAGGGGAAGGAAGAGTCTGGAACGTACGAATCGTCTGTTGAAGTTGGTATAGGTATCAGGGCTGTCGACCTGGAAACCCTCAGCTTCCTCGGGATAAGGCATGTTGATGAATAATAGAGGTAATGGTTTGAAGAAAAGAACTGGCGATGTAAGGGCTGGGGTGGTCGGAGTAGGAATAATGAAGGGAAGAAGAAAAGGAAAAGCGACTCCCACCAGGGCGAAGCCGACCTTTATAATTTGATCGCCACGCCAACAAACTAACAGGGCTGCGGAGCCATGCAATTACGGCCGCGTGTTTGCAGTCACGGTGGGTATTCTCTCCTCCGAGCAGTTGGAAGGACTGGGCACTTGGTGACTCCATGAATCTGACTGCATTCCCAATTTCGATCTCATTCCCTACAACAGTTTAAGCGCCTAACATACGACTATCGTACAACTGATACTTGCGGGGTTGAAGCAAGAGGTCCTATACAGCTTTGTCTACGCTCGAGCGACCCCGCGCTATAAAGTTCGCTCCAAGCATTTCGATGTCTATGGATATTGATCTCTCAGATTGCGGCTGCAAGATACTATACACTATATTGAATTATACACAAGATGTGAATTATCCTTGAGAGCATGGAGCATGGTATAGTAATTTTTTTCTTGTCAGAGGGGTCTCTCTCTGTCTTTTTTCTTTTTTTTTTTTTACCCCTACCCCTCATGAGTATCATAGAGTTCATCTGACAAACTCACCAAGAGCACCCATTAGATCCAATCCTGGTGTCACCTAAGCCCGCTAAAGTTTGTCCACCAGTGAGAGGCCAAATCGATGAAAAATGGCGTGGGGGCACTTCAGTGCCCCAAGGAAGAGGGTCCGGTAATCTGTCCGAAGCCTGTTCGGTACTTACTCTCCCGACTCAGGAACCGTGACGAAGCGCAATGTAATCTCCAGGACTGCTGTGTCGAGCTAACCCTAGACTTCTACAGAAATCTCTAACACGGATAGTTCGATGTAGGTTTTACTAACCACAGTCGAGCATTTTACTAAACAGATCTTCTAATAGACAAAAGTGTTTTTTAAATAGCAGAAAGGTGTGTACAGGAGAGGGTATTTATGCAATATCAGGCAACGACCGCTCCACCTCCATAGCTTCTTTGATGTTATCAGCTACCTCTTGCGTCTTAGCCTCGCTCAGGCGTCCCAAAGGCCGGCGAGGATAGCCACCGTAACCATAATACGACTGAATGGCACCCTTGGTACCTGGGATGGCAGTCTTCGTGAGTACCCAATCGGCAGCACTCAGCAGCTGCTGAGTTTCCATAGCCTCTGTAAAGCGACCAGCGCTCCAAAGGTTGAAAATCTGTACACACAAACGGGGAAGGACATTGGCACCACCAGCCAGAATGGCGGAACCACCAGAGGCCAAGGTCTGCAGAGAAAAGTCTGCAATGCCACCAAAGGCTACATAAGGATGGTTCTCGACTTTCTTGGTCGAGACATTCTTGCGCTTAGGAGTCAGAGGCGATTCAGGGGTGATGGCATTGAGAGCGGTAGCGACACGAGTCAATTTGCCTGTGTTGGCGCAGGTGAACTTAGTGCCCACGATGTTAGGGTGTTGTGAGATGCGGATGATCAGGTCCGAGTCCATGTCGATCCCAGACACAGCACCGGGGTAGTTATACAGAATCAATGGCAGAGGAGAACCATCTGCCACTGCGGTAAAGTACTCATACAGGGTCTCGTCGTTGCCGACAGCGTAGCGGTAGTAGCTTGGAGGGACAATGAGAGCATACTCCGCACCGGCTTCGGCGGATTCTTTGCACAGATCAATTGTGCCGCGAATGCTCTGCTCGCTGGCTCCGGTGATGACAGGTACGTTGGAGAAGCCAGCCTCCACGAGTGCAGATCGTGTCTCGCGAATGACGGTCTTGCGCTCCTCACGGGTCAGATGAACTGCTTCTCCGTTGGAGCCCATGGTGACCAGACCGACCAGACCGGCCTTGGCAAGACGGACAGCATGACGACGGATGGTAGGGGTGTCGAGGTCTTCAGTGTCAGGGTTGAAAAAGGTCATGGTAGGAGCGTAAACTCCGGGGCGAAGGGGGGTACGGGACGCCATCTTGATGCTTCTTTTCTACCAGATATTAGTACTGAATGGTGTGATAGTATACATAGTGCCGTCGTATATAGCAACTATAGAGCGTTTATATGAATAATGAATGCTTACCTGATAGATTCGTTGTCTGCGTTTCTTGCCAATTCAAACCACAGCGAACCAATTGAAGCAGAAGAAAACCAAGACCAAATGTGAGAGTCCGGTACTCCGGTGATAGCTATATACCAACGCCATCTCCAGGCGCCGGGTAATCGCTCCTGTTTTTACCCCGCGATGCAGCACATGATTCCGCATCATTTTCCCATCCCACTCCCCCACTTCCCCACCTTCCTAATCCACTTCCAGAATCCACTCCAGCTTCGGCCTTTTGGCCGGCGAGATATTTATCCACCAATGATATTTGCTCTGTCTGCTCGTGGAATTACACCCAATAGGAATTTACAATCAGTTCGGGGAATCAAAGACCGAATATGTTATCAGTTGTAGTATCACAGCGAAACCGACACTGAATATGGTAGACTGTGTTAACGATTATAAATCCCAAGAAAGCCTCAACCTAGTTCCTAGGTCCAAGCAAGCAAAATACTAATGGAGGGAGGTAATATACCTTTAACTTTTGTTTTCCATCTTAACATAGGAACAGAACATATTGACAAGGTCCTCGTATAATAATAAATGCACAAATCAAGTGCCGCATCGGCTAATGACGTTCCCCAAACGGGCAATCTGGTGGGATGGAGATTCTTCCGTCATCTGGTCGCCTGAGGGAATTTCAAAACTCGTGGATACTCAGTCAAAATGACTAGGACACTGGATTCTATTTCTTCTCCCTCTTTTCTCTCATTTCCACTTCCTCTTCCACTTCTGTACCCCGCCATCCGTGAGGTTAGAAGACTGTAATTCCTCCAAAGCAGATCACAATTGAACATCGCAAGTACAAAATGGCTCCTCCTAGTGTATTGATGGTAAGTCGCATCCATTGGCCTATAATTGCCTATACTACAGAACTGAACGACTGACCATGGTTATTCTCAGGTGGGTACGGGCGAGTACACCACAGGCTACGTCGGCGGCACAGCATCGACATCCGACAAAAAGGTCGGCGTAGTAGGCCTGACGCTCTTCGACCTGCGCCGACGAGGCAAAGTCGGCAACCTGAGCATGGTAGGAGTGTCTGGACGCAAATTCCCCGGAATCCGTAAGTTACCCCAAACAAACATGCTAGACGTCGTATTCTAACAAGACCCATAAAGGCTCCCACCTCCAAAAGAATATCTCCGACGTCTACAACGGCCTCGACGTCTCCTTCACTTCCTACCCAGCAGACGACCAAACCGACCCAGACGCCTACAAGGCCGCTATCGATGCCCTCGACCCCGGCTCAGCAATCACAATCTTCACCCCCGATCCAACCCACTTCCCCATCGCCCTCTACGCCATACAGCGCAAGATCCACGTCCTGATCACCAAGCCCGCAACCCAGCTCCTGTCTGACCACCTCACGCTCCTCGAAGAAGCCCGCAAGAACGGTGTCTTCGTCTTCATCGAGCACCACAAGCGCTTCGACCCAGCGTACTCCGACGCGCGCGCGAAGGCCCGCAACCTGGGCGACTTCAACTACTTCTACAGTTACATGAGCCAGCCCAAGAGCCAGCTGGAGACATTCAAGGCCTGGGCCGGCAAGGACAGCGATATCTCATACTATTTGAACTCGCACCATATCGATATCAACGAGAGCATGGTGCCCGAGTATGCGCCGGTGAAGGTCACGGCGTCGGCGTCGAAGGGTACGGCGCTGGATTTGGGCTGTGTAAATGAGACGGAGGATACGATTACACTGCTGGTGGAGTGGAGGAAAAAGAGCGATCCCTCGCGTGTTGCGACGGGCGTTTATACTGCTTCTTGGACGGCGCCGCAGAAGGCGGGTGTGCATTCGAACCAGTATTTCCATTGTATGTTTCTAACCCTTTTGTACCCCCCCCCCCTTACTCTTTACTGTGCGGTCGAGCTGGATTGTGCTAATTGAGTCTCTAGATATGGGCTCAAAGGGTGAGATCCGCATTAACCAGGCCAAGCGTGGCTACGATGTCACTGAGGATGAGCAGGGCTTGATCTGGCTCAACCCGTGAGTACTCCACACTTTCTTCTGAAACCTCGAGGGGAACATATCGCTAACAAAAATGGTCGACATAGCTTCTATATGCGCTATGCACCTGACGAGGACGGCAACTTCAGCGGCCAAACTGGCTACGGCTACATTAGCTTCGAGAAGTTCATTGACGCCGTCACGGCAGTCAATGAGGGTCGGGTAACACTGGATCAGCTCGATGCCAGACCACTCCCGACACTCAAGAACACAATTGCGACCACGGCTATTCTGCATGCGGGACGGATCTCGCTGGACGAGAGACGGCCTGTCGAGATCGTGACCGAGGGCGACAAGTGGGAGTTGAAGTGATCTGATTTCTTAAGCCATGATTTTGTATGTGATACATGTATCCATGAAAGTTAATGAAGGTTAGGTTTCCATGTCACTGGAAATTCTGTGTGTAGAAACAGAAGGAAAAACAAAGGATTGTAGCAGGTTAGAGAGTATTACCCCAGGGAAGCGCATGTGTAACAGGACAAATGCAAATTGGCATCCGTAGATGAGAACACAATGAGTGAAAACACCCAACCTCAATTAGTGCGTTAGAAAGAAGAAAGCCAACTCCAAACTCCACCGTCCACCACTTCGCCATGCTGCGAAAGGATCAATCAATATTAATCAGTACAAGGCACAAAATTCCCAAATAACGCTGCGATGTCGTGGTCTCATGAACTCAGGAGTAGATAGCAGATCGAGTGCTAGCTTCCCAGAGAAACACCATGATAATGGAATAAACTACCGACGAAGACCGATCTTGACAATCCCATCGGACCCCTTGTTGAACTTCACGCGACACTCCGGACAGTACCACTTAGCAGTTCGACTGGGAACTTCGGAGAGTCCGACACAGTCCAGGTGGAACCATTCCCTGTCGCACTGCAAATATTAGTTAGTTTCGGGTATTTAGGAGTCATAGGGCAAGTCACGTACATCAGTGTTCTCACAACAGATCATCGTGCCGAAGCTTACGTCTCCACAAAGGCAGTAGCGAGGCTCATTAGGGTCGATCTCCTCTAGTACACCATCTTCATCAATGCGGATGTCGCCATCCTTGGGTCCGTGCTCGCGAAACCGTTTCTTTCCGGGTTTAGCCTTACGGCGGCCGTAGCTCACCGCTGCACCGCCATCTTGTCCAGATGATACGGGGCCTGGAGCGGGCCGCTTCCTGCGGCGAGGCGCACTCAAGCTAGCTGCTCGAGTAACATCTGGAACTGGGGTCTTGCGTGCAGGGGTAGCGCTCTTTCGCCGAAGCTCTCTTCCTGCCGTGATGAGCCCGATAGAAGGAACTGGTTCGGCTGACGCAGCAGCCGAGCGACGTCTGGAAGGGGGTCGGGTTACGGGAGGCGTTCTTGTAGTACCCTCTAAGGCAGGTGGAGCGACCACAGCTCCGGATGGTGGAACCGAGCGCTTAGATCCGACAGGAGAGGCAGGTGGAGGTGTAGGCTTCGTTTCAGTCACTTCAGCAGCGGGCGTAGGTACGTTAGCTGACGGTGTGGTAGTTGAAGCACTTGGGACACTGACACTCGATTCCATCGGTGTGTCGCTTGTTTTACGGCGTTTCGACGGACTCCGTAGCGCAGCTCGTGTTTCTGCACCTGCCAAAGGGGCGGTAGTAGCATCCATCACCGGACTCTCGTCGGGTTTTCTCTTCTTCGCGGCTCTGCTTGGTTTGCTAGTCTGCGCCTGATCGATGCTGGGTACTGGGGCCTTAGTAGGAGATGCGGCCTGTCCCTGGCGTTTGGCGGCCAACTCTGCCTCCGCTGCAGCGGCAGCCGCTTGTTCGCGCGCTTGATTTTCACGCTTGAGTTTCTTCGCCTCGTTCAGTTTCATACCCCGATTGCTCAACTTTGTCTCAAATGTGCCCTCCGTATCTTTGGTTGCTTCACTCCGCTTGGTCAATTTCCCCGGGATATAGTTGTTCATGATATCATCGCAGTCGATGAACTCGGACCCATTCGCCTCAGCTTGCGCTTTCGCGGCTCTATAAGCCTCCCATCCCCGGCCTCGAAGGGCTAGTTCGCGGTGTATCATCACCTCACTCGGCTGCCACACGGCGTTTTTCTTCATCTTCTTACGCAGCTTGGTCATCTCCCACTCTGTCAGACGCAACCACGGCATGTCCTCGCTACCTGGCTTTGCGTCTTCAGGAGGAGGCTTGAGCATTGCCAGGGCATTACTCGTTGAGATATTTGCCACACCGCTATGTGTATGGGTGCCCAGTGAGGTCCGCGATCGCCTGCCTTGTTTCTCTTTCCGGCCTGGAGCGACTGCGGCTTCAGCAGGCGACTCTGAAGGTATAGCTTTGGGCTCCTCCACATCCGAATGCTCGGTACTGGCGATCGGCGAGTCGGGGTGCAGACCAGCAAGGTGCTCCGCTGAGAGGACTGACCGTCGCGTTCTCGATTTCAGAGTTGATGTAGGTTTCGTATGATCATGGCTATCCAAGCGAAGTGTGATGCGCGTTGTGGGAGCTACCACATCATCACCTTTCTTTGTTGGTCGACCACGCTTGGTGACGGGCACAGCCTGCGGCGCAGTGGTTTCGGCGGGCGGTGGTTTTGGAAGTGCCTCAAGCTTCTGCTTGATACAGTCTAGGCGATTGAAATGGCGATCGACAACATCGTATAAACGACAGGCCTCCGCGTAAGCGGACTCGCGGGCATTGATTGCGCGGTCGAGCTGGGAGGAGATATCTTTGCGCAAATTGCGCGCATCCGGACGTCCATCTGGAGGTAATTCGGGGAGCTGACCATAAGTCTTGGTGAGCTCATGCACGCCTTGAGTGGCTTCCAGATAGCGCTCGTCCAAGCCGCGGATGAGAGTAAGGGAACGGATGATATCAGCAGGGAGGTATTCGGTGTAATCGATGAAGTCGGTGACGGTAGCTTGGGCGTCAGGATCAAAGGGGCCGTCCAGAATGACTCCACCAGCGTCGTCGTCGTCGTAATCTGCCATCATGGATAGTCGCGAAGGCGCGGAAGGACAAGCTGCAGTTAGAGGGTGTGGAGCGCGACTGGAATGTTATTGTTTATGACGGCACCATGTGTGACGGCGAGGCCATCGAGGGAAGTTCAGTCCAAACGCATGGGCCGTCCACGTGAAACAGACAGACCGGGCCCGGTTCTATAGTCTAGCACCGCGAATGGAAAGGAGGTGAAGTGATGAAGGGAACGATGGGGGCAAGTAGTAGTTCCGTGGCAGGTCTGATTAGAGTTCCCCTTCCACTGCTATTGGCCTGCACCTTCGGTTGACTCCGACACGTGATCCATTCCTCTTTCGGACTAGTCCGATATGGATCTATACAGACCATCACCGGAGATATCCTTTTATACTCTTGAGTCTCAAGAAAGAAAATGGAAACAATATTTTCATCAATACTGATGACAGCCCTCGGTATTCCACTGTCTCCAAGGTATCTGTAGCGGCAGTAAATGGTGAATGATTCTATTGAATTCATCTCTTCACTATAGCTGACGCAATGCAGTTGGAATACATCCACGCAACCAGAAGACCGGATGTGAGGGATATACCATGCTTTTCAGTAAAATACCGATCTGTCTATTCTGACCTACGTTATAACGTGAATTGTCAATACCAGAATTATGTAGTTGTCTCACTCCTGGTTTGCTTTATAGGCAAGCGCACCTTCTGCTTTTCTGTTACACGTCCCCATTTATTTCTTCCTTCATCTCATCTCCATGATTTGTTTAATCTGAGCTCCCTCAGACATATTGAGAATTATGGATAGAATAACACGTCTGAATCTGTTGTTCAGCCAGGACGAAGCCTTGTTGAGACTCGATACTCAACTCCGGACTGTGCCTGAGGTTCAGTCCAACCGGGACTCTGTTCCTATCAACGACAACGTAAACATTGACAGGGAGCCCTCTACCACTACCATTTCACAGCCGGTGCAGAGCCTCGGGCCCTCTAAACCAGCTACCGGTGATGAGCAACGTGAGAATGTGAGGGAGAAGGGTTCCGAAAGCGTAGCTCCAATTCCTGGATCTTTCATACAGACAACTCCGAACGATACCATCCCGTCCCCTTCTCTAGAAGGCCCTAACGTGCCTCATGACGGAACTTTCTCTCCTTTGGTGACAATCTCAAGGTACGCCTACAAGTACGTCAAAGGCCCGCTATCACAGAAATTGGCCAGCGAATTCTTCGATGGAGGCAAGTTCTGGAACCGATGTTGGGATCTGTGAGTGTCCATGTCTGCTTAGTGTAATGCCCCTTTAACAATGCAGGTACTATATCAAGCTTCGACCTCTTACGGGCCCTCGTCATTTGATTCTCGTGCCCACGACCCAGGTCCGTGCCTTTTTCCAGGAGATTAACCGTGCCCTGCAATGCAGTTTCACTCTATCAGAGGAAGGACTGGTTCTTCCCTTGAATAAAGAAGGCTTTCCGCAGCCCATATTCATAGGCAGAAGTACATGTCGGGAAACGAAAGATCGCCTTGAATCGCAAATCCCTGCCTCATCGGAGGCGCCTCGTCCTTCGCCTGGGATGGAAGAGCAGTTCACTGCTTTTGAGCAAATGATAGAGGCCGCATGGGAAACAACTAGAAACAAAAAGAAGGTCTCTAAGGCCAAGCAGCAACAACGCCTGGAAAATCAACAACGTCTAGTTGAGGGTCTCCGACGAGTACAGAGTTACCTGGGTCTCCGCTCCAGTGAGACAGATGACCTGATTGATGACGCGGCCTGGGAGGAAAAGAAAGCCCAGGAACCGGTGCCTGAGACCCCCCGGCCGCTGCACATGGATCAGCCGGCGCCGTTTCCCTTCTGGATGGAGCCTGTATTTATTAGTATTGATGTGGAATCTAACGAGTATCATCATAAGCAGATAACGGAAGTGGGCATATCCATTCTGGATACGTTGGATCTCGTTGGCATGTCTCCAGCCGAAGCCGGGGCTCATTGGAGGACTAAAATCCAGTCGCGTCATCTGCGTGTGGAAGAATACGCTCACCACGTCAATCAACACTTTGTCGCAGGCTGTCCCGGTAATTTCGATTTCGGAGCCAGTGAATGGGTCTCAGCCGATGATCTGGGCGCTGTTGTGCAGAACGCCTTCCAAATCCCATCCTCATCTTCTTCCACACGTGCACCACGTCATCTAGTCCTTGTTGGACATGCTGTAAGCAGCGACGTCCAGTATCTCCGCCAGATAGGAGTACGAATGGAGCGCAAGCCAGAGGGAACAGCCGGGTTCATAGGGGTGGTGGACACAGCGGAATTCTTCCGTATCATTCGCGGTGAGCCGACCACGCGCAAACTGGCAGATATACTCCAGGAATTTAACATGACCGGCTGGCATTTACACAACGCGGGGAATGATGCGCGATACACCATGGAGGTGATGCTCTGCATGATGCTGGAACATAGCCGATGAGGGGAAGAATTGATGACAGGTCGAATTGATGATGCGAATGCTGTAGTTTTAAGTTCGAAGATTGATTCGGGGTATGATCTTCAGGGGTAGTGCAGTAGTCTATGGAGTCTGGATGTGGTTCAATGCATGATGGAAGACAGCTCAGAAAAGATTAAACTTTAATTGCTGTTGATGTTATTCTACCGAGGTTCTAGATTCCAGGTCTGTCTTCGTGAAAATTACATGTTTTAATATTAGTACACACAGGACTTGAAGCTGTATGAGATGCACTCGAGCGACATAAATTAGCGGGGGGGGGAAACACGCTGAAATAAACCTCTCACTACCTAATGAGTAAAATGGCATCCTGGTATAGACGTTGGCCTCCAATGATACTGATTACTACGTAGAGAAGAGTTTTAATCAGACTATGAGCCTTATTGGCGTGACTCGAGAACTAGAGAAGCACATCACAGCGAGAGCTCTCCAAGCCTTGTAGTATATAGGAAAAGCCATGTGTAACAGTGGAGTGTAAATAGGAACAGAAAAAAGTAAGCTTAGAGGGTACGGAGTATACAGGGAGAAGTGGACCCGTCAGTCCTCATTTAATCGACATCGGCTAACAAATTTAATGCAGCTAAACCGAAATGCCGGTCACCGTGCCTCAACAGCGTATAGATTCAACCATACACCCTATAATATCCAAGTCATAGTATAAAAGCAACATCTCATATAAAAATGCAATGATATCTACCCCACACCCGAACCAAACCCTCTAAAAACAGCATCCAGTGCATATAAACTCATCACTCCTAAAGAAAGTAGTAAGTATCAAAATGTAAACAAAACCTGACGTAACCACATCCAAAACCCCTCATAAATAAAAACAACCCCACCAAAACCAAACACCCTTCAACAAAAACATACAACCACAAGCATACCCCAGAAACCACCCCAACAAAACAACTTAAAAGCCCCCAAACAAGCCAATCCCGACCCAAAATGCCCGAAGGACTAACGACGCACCTAAAAACCCACAACCCCTCAACCTACCACCGCGCAACGACACACCCTTTCCTCCTAGCCGCGGGCAAGGGCCAACTTCCCAAATCCACGCTCTCAAAATGGCTCTCGCAAGACCGGCTCTACGCGCAATCCTACGTTCGCTTTATCGGACTCCTGCTATCGAAATGTCAGCTTCCGCATGCGCCCGATAACGCTGAGACTGCGCTCGAGCGACGGATCGTTGCGGTACTCATCGATGCGTTGGTGAATATTCAGCGGGAGATCGGCTTCTTTGAGGAGGTGGCGAGGGAGTATGGGTTGGATTTGGCGGTTGTGCCGGATGGGGAGGAGAAGTTTGGGCCGGGGACGATTACGCAGGCGTATATCGATATGTTTATGTCGGCGGGGAGTCCTGCGGTGAGTTTGTTGGAGGGGTTGGTTGTTTTGTGGGCGACTGAGATCTGTTATCTGGAGTCTTGGGAAGGGGCGAAGCGGGTTATGGGGAGTGTGGGAGAGGGTGGGGAGAGGGACCTAGATGGCGGGGCGCTGAGGGAGAGGTTCATTCCTAATTGGACGAGTATGGAGTTTAGGGAGTTTGTGGAGGGGATTGCGGAAGTGGTTGATGCTCTGGCTTCAAGAGTGCTGAATGAGGAGGGGGAGGTGGTGGCACGGTGTGAAAGGTGGTGGAGGCAAGTGAAGTGGTTGGAAGAGAGGTTTTGGCCGGATGTCACTGTTACTGACCAGGAATAAGGTGGTGTTGGACCTGAGTAAAGATCATGATATGATATGGTATAACTGATACTAATAGCTATAGGTACATTATCTCATCGCTCACGTCAAGTACATCAGAAAAGCTGGAAAAGAGAACCTCCTGGTTAAACATCGCGACACCATCCATTCATTCTGTTTACTCCGTTCTATGCGGGTCTGCTCTAGCAATAATATCGTAAGGGAAGCCATGTAACTCATATAGGGATATCAAAAGACAAGCAAAGGTAAATCGAACAATTATGAGGTTGCAGCGCTGGTGCGAGCGGCGTTGCTCAACTGCCGATGGTACGATCCAATCGGTTGAAAGCCCCTTGTCACGAAGTCAGTCATGAGTACACCTACTACACATATTCCTGACAAAACTCACCTCGCAAGATCAAAACCACCTCCATCATCTTCATCCTCATCGTCTCCGAGATCGCGACCCGCCCCGTTCGCGGACGACCGGACCGCCGAATCATGCTCACGCCGTGGGGGTAGTGATCGTCCAGTGCCTAGGCCGTTGGCTGTACCGGGTTTACTAGGGCTGACCAAGTTCGGAGGTGGCGGACTGCTGCTCGGAATGCTGCCCAGTCCATCCCCAGGGTCACCCTTGAGCGGGCTCATGTCTGGAACCGGACGGGCGGGCGTACTACCAATATCGGCAAACTTCCAGAACTGTGCTGGCGAGCTCATAGGCATAAACTTGGACGGAATCTGCGCGGTACTAGGCGGCGGCAGGCGGGGTTGCTGCCGTTGTGGTGCCGGTGTAATCATGGACGATGGCCCTTCGTCATAATAGGAGGACGATAAAATTGGCGGAGAAGCTACGTTGTCAGATAAGCCATACCGGAGGCTTGTGCCATTGCTGCTGTTCTTGATAGCTGAGCGCGCAGGCAAGGGTGACGGCTCCTCGTAGTCTCGAACAGGCGGGCGGAGAGGATGATCCTGAGGGCCGTTCCGGCTGGCCCGCGAACCCCGTTCCGGCGTGTACGCTTCAACCGGAGCTACGGGGAAAGAGCTAAACCCGGGGGACGACACTGGAGGCGACTTCTTGCTGGAGAAAACCGCCTCCATACCATTGGCTCCACGCGTAGCTGGATCTCTGGTGGCGGGGGAGGATGGTGCCGACGATTGCGTTCCCTTGCGAAGCTGCTTCTTCCAATATTCCTCACGGTACTCGGGGGCAATCTGCCACTTCATTCCCTTTCCTGGTTCATCGGTACGACGGGGCACTTTTTGGAAAGCCTTGTTCAGGGATAAGTTATGGCGAATCGAATTCTGGTCATGGGTCAGGGCAACTGAGTCAACAATCACTATGTAGGACATCACGTACCTGCCATCCGCTCTGGGAGTGACGATAGAATGCATACTTGTCCATGATCCAATTGTAGATGTTGTTGAGTGTAAGCTTTTCTTCTTCGCTAGAGAAAATGGCTTGTGCGATCAACGTGGCATAGCTGTACGGAGGCTTCAGATCCTTAGCCGAGTCCTTGCTGTAATCAATCTCCTCCGTGCTTTCCATCATCATGCCTCGGTTATATAACGGGGACTGCTTGGCGGTCCGGGCACCAACAGTGTCGGGAGACCGTGGCGGCGGCGTTACTTGACGCTTGAGGAAATGCGGTGCTGGCGCCAAAGAAGGTTGGCCAGTTGGAGGGCGTGTGGTCTCGGGGGCACCCGATGGCGCAGGGTGGGGATGGGCATGTTGCGAGGCGTCCCACGCGGCTACATCCTCTTCCCCGTTGGCAAGGCGCTGTGCGCGTTGGACGAAACTGGGATGGATGTTGGCTTTATCACCGGGGGTAACGAACATCATCTGGGTGTTGGCAATCTCAATGATATCACCGCATGAAAGGATCGCATCAGTGCCGCGCTTCAGGATGGCATTGTTCAACCGGACGCCGTTACGGCCATTGACACGAATATGCCAAGAAGCTGTCTCCTCGCCGTCGTAAAAGATCTCGGCATGCAGACGTGATACAAACTTGCTAGGTCCTAAATCCACATTCACCTCTGGCAGTGCCCGTGCAGCGATGGTCACAGGGCTTGATTGCTCATCTAGCTTCTGTTCACGATCCGGTTCGCGCCCAATGTTGACATGGAGAGTTTTGACATAATATGTCCAGTTGCGGCCGGCGATCTTTGCATAGGCACGAATACTCTGCTTGTTTTCTGTCTTCGTATTGGAGTGATCGCGTATCACGCGCACTTCTTCGCGGGCGGCATCGAGATATGATATCACCATATCCACGAGATCCTGGTTCTCCGATAGTTCATGTTCTGGGGACGAGTGGTCAGCCTCATCGGCGGATTCTCCGGTCTTAATGGGACGAGTGTGAGGGGAGGTCCGTTCCACCTGCAAACAAGCAAGTTAGTCACCGATCAACAAAGAATATATCCCAGTAAAGCAGTGCAACCACACACCTTGCGCTTCTTATTCGACGGCCGGGTAGGTGAGGAGTCCGGAGCTTCCGCGTCCGAGGTTTCTTGTAGTTGGATTTCCTTGCGCCGCGCGCGGCGCCTGTTCGATAGTGGCATATTTGATCAACGAACTGTTGCGAAATCTGCAAGGATTTTCTGTTGTTGCTTTCTTTCTTTCTTTTTTCTTTTTTCGTTTTGGAATGGTGTAGATAAATCGTCGTATTGCCAATATTAAAGCTTAAGGTATGTTGACTTTCTGTGCGCGATTCACGAACCCATATAATTCACGAAATTCTGCGCCAGGCGAGCAAACAAAAACGATTGACGTAGGAAGAGATTGTAAGAAGGCGAAGCGAGGACGGCAGACGGATGACCCAAAGAGGGCAAAGGAAAACCTAGAACCGGGTGTTCGAGAGGGTAAGAACCAAAGGATCGTTTGCCACCGCGCAAGACGCGATCTGGGCGTGGCTGACTTATTATTATTCAGCCACGGGAATTTTTTTTTTGGCGGTTGTCGAGATATTGTTATTAGGAGCGTCAAGGGTGAGCCTGGTTGAATTGGGATTCCAGGGAGTCGCACGGGGGAGGAAGCGGGGTGGAGCGACAAAGGGCTTGTTGTTGGGAGCGACGAAGATACGACGTCTTGAAAGAAAGTGGGAAAAGAGAGAAAAGAGAAGCGATGACGATAACGCGCGCCGGTGTTTGGGGCGTGACCGCTTCCGTGTGGGGAAGTCAAAAGTCGGTTGCTGACGGATCGTCTAGTCTGCTTTTTATTATCAGTAGACAGTCGAGTCAAGTAGACACTGGAACTGTCAGTAGTAGTTCCAGACCCAAACACTCCCTCTCTCTCTCTTTGTCTCGCAACAATGATGAATGGAGAAAAGAGGTCAACAATCTTCCCCAGTCAATTTCTCGGCTCACCCAACCTTTTAATATTGAATATTTATTAAAAGAAATTGAGATTCCCCAATACTACCTCCGTGGACCTCAAATGGATGAGATCCCCGCTGCCGTAAACAGACAGTGGAGACCGACCCAGACTGAAGGAAAAGAAGACAACCAGGCCCTGAAAATAGAGCTATTATGGGGAATAAAAGCGAGACAAAGACCCGGCAAATTCCCTGAAATCCCAGGATGAATCAAATGAACCCCCGGTTGCAGGAATTGCAGAGATCCTGTGCATGTTTCTCCCCCTTGAGCAGCATACTCCCTTGTCTACTACGTACGAGTAAATTAATACTTCCTCCCTTACTAAATCACCCGAGCAGCTCTAAGATTTCACTACTCATGCAGCCATCCCTACGACAACCCCCAACTATTCGTTCTATTACTGGTTTACTCAACTGTAGGGGTGAGTTTACCAACCGAGTATGCAATACGGAGCCCTCGGAAGTGCTGATCAATGGGTCAACACAAGCAAATCGAACGCTGCTTAATTCTTCCTCCACTCTCCTCGTGTGATGCATCCAACCGAACCAGGGAAAACACCGGATCGGGCAATCAGAACTTAGCATTCTCGAATTCCACTTTAACGGTACTCGTGATAGTTAACCGCTAATCCTGGACTGTTGAATCCATGCCTCTGTTTGCGTCATTCTCCCCGTCTTCAGTTTAGCGCCTGCCCATTGGAATGTCTTTGATCGGTTTTGACCTCTTAGAAAAGAAAAAAAAAAAAAAAAAAAAAAAACTTTAGTTCCATTTTTCCCCTATTGAATTTTTCTAGAAAGGGCACGGTAACATTATGGACTTCCTCTAAATATTTATTACCTTCCACTCCCTATACATTCTATCTTAAAACCAAGGGCAATATACCAGCAGTAGTCTGTAATCAAATAAACATGGTTTGGTTGCAAACGGTTGGATTTACTTTTCCCAGTTATTTCATGCATCTGGATTGCACCCGACCAAAGGCTTTCTGTGCAGCCTGACCAATCATAGTCTAAGTCACCCTCATTCTTCATCTCTTAGCAGGTCTACCAAACTTAGATTAATGCCCGAGTCTGGGAAGGAAAATAATAATTAAAAAGAGGGGGGAAAATAATAAGATAAATTGTACCCAAATCCCTATCCTTTACATTCAGAACTCCCCACTATACAAGAACAGAAATGTTCGAACCAAACGTTCTTACAAAAACAAATACACGACCGGCGGTTACAAAAATAGTAGGTATTCGGTAGTCAAGATCCACAATTCAGTGCAAAGAAACAAAGCGAGATAAGACAAACTCCCACAACGGTTTCGTAACGAGCCGTAAATAAAAGGATGCACAAGAGTAGAGTAACAGATCATGGAAACGCAAACAGACCAGTCTGAAGAATATCGCTTAATTAGGCATCTTAGAATCACCATCCTCATCCACTCCCCGTAGTGTTGGGTACATCACCGTATCACCTCCCGCCTCAGGTTTCACCGGGGACTCACACTTGGCAGGATGAGAAACGGGCTCGGTCTCCACACCTTCCATGTGGCCATCGGGTCCAGCCTCTGGGGTGCGCGACTCACGAGTCATGCCTGAATCGCCGTCATATTCACCCCGTTCGAGACGAGACGCGATGTAATTGCGCAGGTACTCGATAAGGCGAACCTTTTCAACCCACTGCACGTCTGATCGCTCAGCGACCTCAGTCGCGGCTTGGGCCGTCCGCATCGTCTCTGCTTCGTTTGCCGAGCCCGAAAGAGCAGGGTCAATCAAGCTAGCGGAGATGCGACCGGGTGACGAGGGTGCTTGACGCGGCTTGGCAGGTGGTGTCCGCTCTCCGTCATCCTTATTATCATGAGACAGATCCATTGGCTCAGGTAGATGACGCTCCTCTGGCCTTGCGCGTTGTAAGGTGCCACCGGTATACCGGCGACGATCATCATGGTCAAAGATACCACCAAGAGTGGACGGAGGAGCTGCGCTTGATGTGGTCGGGTAGCCAGCGGCCATGCTGTCAGACATAGTAGCCGATGGAAGGCGGGGGTACATGCTTGAGCCACCTTCGTGATGAGGAGGAGATACCCGGCTTGTTGACGGCAGGGAGATGGGCGACCGACCAGAGGTATACGATTGCGCGCTCGAGGGTGGTGTGAGTGCGGGTGTCCCAGTCGGCGAATGGGTCGCAGGATTAGCCATAATGGGGCCTGCGGAAGTGGTGGCCGTAGCATGGCTTGGAGGCAGCTGACTGGGTGGCGAGTGGGTGGTGCGATAGCTCATGCCGCCATGAACGTAATGGGCACCCGGCTGAGCAACACCAGCAGCTGCCACGTTGTCGTCATTTTCATAGATGGTATCCTGCATCTGCTGCAAGAACTGATCGATGTTGATCAGGTCGTTCTTGGTACGGACGTTACTCATGGGAGGGAGATGATACGCGGGAGCGGGAGGATGTCCACCAGGGCTATAGCCTCCGCCACCTACTGCCACAGGCGCAGGCATGGGTTGATATTCAGGGAGTGGGCCACCGCTGAGAATGGGAAGAGACAGGCTTTGTAAACCAAGTAGGCGTTGCCCAACTGCGGCGTACGAGTTTGGATCGAACTGGCGACGCTTGAGGTCACCGAAAAACTCGTTTAGGGCATCATATCCACGCTTTTTCGACTCGTATGATGCGTGGCCGGCCTCATGTCCGTGATTAAGCGCATAGTAAACGTTACCGTAAGACGGGTTCGCTGGTTGAGGTGGATGATGAGATTGATAGTACTGAGGAGCTCCGTGAGCATAACCCTGGCTGGGGACGGGGTTTAAGGCGGGTTCGAAGTAATGCGTAGCGGTAGCATAGCCTAGAGCTCCATAGGGTCAGTTACGCAGCGAATGCAGCTAGAGACACAGGACACACCTTTTGCTGGGTTACCTCCAAACATTATATCTGGATTCCGGGAACCCGGTTCAGGTGACCGAACCAGAACCGAATCATCTGCATGTGTCTTGACATGTTTCTTCAAGTCCTGAGGGCGCTTGAAGGCCTTTCCACAGAAGTCACACTTGTGAGGTTTTAAAGGCACATGTACTCGGATATGAGAGGTGATATGGTCGCGCTTAACAGTAGTAGTTCGGCAACTGCCCCATTGGCAAGTCAAGTTGAGATTATTTGTGCTCTTGCGACCTACGTGACGTTCGCAGACGTGCTCCTATAACATGATCAGCTACGTTCAAAAGTAAGCGATTGAGGTGCTCCCATGTGATATGTCGAAAGGACAAGTGGCAACAATGCCTGCTGTGTGGGGTGACGATGATCGCAGGAGTATGGGATCACGGGTGAGCTTACATAGAGGGATTCTGGGGTGGGACACTTCTCAGAACATCCTTGCCAAAGACAAGACAACTCTTCGGTCGGGCGCGCAGCACCATTAACAGGGGGAGATGCCACAGCTGCGGTCGCTGCGGCTGCGGTTGCCGTCACCGAGGATGTCGTGGTAGCAGAGACTTGAGGCGGCGACTGGGTTTGGGGTTGCTCATGCGAAGTCGACGCGGCAATAGGAGCAGCCGCAGTCGAAGGGGAAGTGGTGTCTTGGGGTTCCGACATTGCCAAGAAAATTTCTTGTCCCTTTTCTTGGGAGCGGAAGTCGTCGTGAAAGGACTCAATACAAGTCAAACCAAGTGGGATGTTCCTCAATAGACAACCAAAGATGTCCAAGCCAAGGGACTTCTGGCTAATAAGGAAGATCAGGGATGGGGAGAGAAGGTAAGACGCGATGAGTTGGCAATGACAACAACTACCAATGCAACACGCGTATGTTACCGAATATAGAACTGTTGTGAAAAACACAAGATGATATAAATGAAAGGGGGGAGTGAAGGGAAGACTGGGAAAAAGACAGACAGGACAATTCAGGGGGAAATATGGGGAGAGATAAGAAGAGAGGAAGTCTTGGAAGCAAGAGGGGGAGGCTTGGGTTCTTGTCCTGTGCGGACATCCGGAGCCGAGCCTTGCCCAGAAAAGACCGCTTGCACAGCCCGGCGGAGGACAGGGACAAGACGACAAGACCGGGCCAAGAATGATGCGGGGCTGTGGCGCTCCTTACTTCCCGTATTGGTCTGGTACGATACCGCACGTGCAGGAAAATTAGGCCACCACTTTTTTCCTTGTTCTACTCCGTAATATTTCACAGGAAGAGTGGACACATCTTACTAGCAAAGCAAGGAGAAAGAAAAAAACAAAATGGGAAAAAGGAGAAAGGCAACCTGGCATAATCAATCCCCTGGAAACGGATTCGTTTCTCAGAATGATACCTCCAATGCACCGTCAGAATGACACTACTTAACTCAATATTATTCCCCAATATAGTGTCCACATGTCACGATCGGCAGCCGACCTGAAACGTACCATACAACAGCATTACCGGAGACCTGCGACCCTCGGGCCCCGCTTACAAAAGTGATGGGTTAGCGCCAATCAGACCCTGGAAAGACGGGGGTATCACTAACCTGATTGGGCCAGTTCTCGGGGAAATTTAAACGAGATCACGAGCGGTTACCTGAAAATCAAACCACGATTGGGCCTTATCAAAGGAACCAACGATAGCCTGGAGCCGATTCTAAATTACCTCATATTCGACCACAACCGGGGCCAAGAGTGCTTTTTCAGAAGTCCTGGTCTTCAGTGGGAAGTAACCACGGGTACTCTCTTGGCACCTCCCTGTCTTGGTCTTCCGCTCCGTGAAAGCCTTGGGAGTGGCCAAGATGATCAATCGAGACTGCCATACTTGGCGCTAGACTTAATAATCTTGCTGCCTTGGCTTTGTGGCATTTTGAGGTTATTGAACGGCTGCTAAACTTTATCCCAGGTCCAACTTTATAGAAAGAGGACTGAACGCGACCTTTTACGAGCCGTGGAAATGGGGAAAGGAAATAAAAAAAAGAACAGGGCTAGCCAATAGTTCAACATCTGCCAACAACCTCTTTGACAGAACAGTCCAATTACCTTACATAAGTACATCATTAACTTTTATCAGATGGTGTCCATTGAAAGAGTGTTTGCCAAGAGATTCCAAGTGTGAGGTTAAGATATGGAATTCAATTAGCTGGGTACAACCCACGTGCTTCTGGAAGGGGAACGGCTATCAATCCAGATGGCGACTTTAGGAGGTTTCACTTTCCCACACAGGTGCATCCTCCGAATGTCCCCTTCCTTATCTCAAGCTTGTGCCCACTTTTCTTTTTCGGACTATCTCCCGGAAAGGATATGGCAATCACCTCGTTCACCGAGATACAGACTGAGTTGAACCCTCTCATAAGCTTTGGTTGTCTATCCAAACTCACCTTGGAATGCCTCGCTGTGTCCATTCCATTTCTAGTATGGTACAGGGTACAGGGGTACATCGTTACCAATGTCTGTATAAAATCCACGTATCGGCTTCTTGTACGGAGTACAGTGTAGTACATACTGTACATATAGTAATGGTTTCCTGCAACACCGAGTGATTATTGCAGATACTCAGGTGTGACCTCTTACTGACTAAGGCTCTGGTAGAAATGCCGTCAATTGCAGCCCGTATACGATCCCTAGGATTCGGTCAAAGCATCCCGACACAATCCGATTCTACTAGTCTTGGTATTCCACAAATACCTTAGTGGCCGAAATCCTTGCTAGGTAACGATCCTCGACGGCCAAACGGAATGGAAGAACAATCTTCACCACAGCAAAACACACAGGGCTGTTCTTAAGGGATTTCCTTGCATCAAATGACCATGTTACTCGACCAGGAAACCTCCTATCCCGAATTCGTCACCCACCTCCGTTACTAATAAAGTTGCCACGGCTCGTATGGCAAGCTGCGCTACAAAATGGCTTCTCTTACTTAGAAAGGATACATCGTCTTAAGCTTAATCTGCCTACTGGTGTGAACATTACGACGATATGCTACCACCTACTTCGTGTCTGCCAGGGTCGTTCCACTCGCCCCAAGTTTCCGTATGGTGTAAAAAAAAAAATAAAAAAATAAAACAGTAATTAAATGTTTGGATACAAGGATATATACATTCCAATTGTAAACAAACATTACACTGGTGACTAGTACCCCGGCTGGCAGCGCCATTTTAGTTTCAAATCCAGCGGATTATATATGTAGTGGCTCACGGCCAGTTGTTGTTAGCCTCAACGTTGTAATATTTTAGTACGTGCATTAGTCCTCAGTATATGATGCACCATCCGTGGATATGGCATATGCTCCGCAGGTACTACTTCGTATACGAGAAATTGCGGGCCTTTCCCCGCACTTTTTCTCCATACACAATGTATTAGTACACTTTTCTGATAAAGATCTAACACTCAATTTGAGCGCGTGTTGTGCTATTTTGGGGGTGTCAATTGCTGGTCGGTGTTGAGTTGGTTTGACGGGAGACAAGACCATAGACCGCTTGGGTTATGTTTTCCAAAACATGAATCATTGTACACGAGTCAAACATCACCCCTCCCCCCTTGGCATTCGTTCTTCTAAACTATCTTGATCATAATATCTTCCAAATACGTAAGGGAAAGGTGGACTTAGCACGTGATATTCCATATCCCGGGGATATGGCCAGCACATATATCTGATGCCGGGGAACTTCCATCTATAACTCTGTCCCAGCAGATGTGCTGCTCAGTCTCCCAAAGGTTTAGAGAACACCCACTTCGGACATATTATTTTTAATGATCTCTAAGAATGACATCCACCCCATCATTAAAGCACAACACATCTACAGCTACCAGGATGAAACGGCCTATACCGTTTTGGCGTCGTCGCAACCCCATCAGCCTGCGGAAACAGCGAATGTTCAGCTTCATATCGGCGCTCTCGAATATTTCGAACCGCTTTATTGAACGCCGCCTCAACATTAACATTATCCCTAGCTGAAGCCTCAACATACTCGCCGCACAACTCTTTACCGAGCTCCATGCCCTCCGTTTCCGACACGGCCCGCTTATGTTGCAGGTCACTCTTGTTCCCGACCAAGATCAAAGGCGCAAAAAACGGCGCGCCCGGATGTGTAGCAGGTGGGTTTATCGAGTGGTCATCTACAACCTGCTTGATCTTTCGGACCTGATCGTAGTATTTCCGAACATGGGTGAATGATTCCCGGGATGCGACGTCGAAAACCAAAACGAAGACTTCACCCTGTCGAATCCATTCTTCGATCAGCGTCGCATATTGCTCTCGGCCGGCTGTATCTATGATATCGAGGATGCATTCTTGACCGTCGACTACGGTGGACTTGCGGATACTGTCGTCCGCTGTGGCTTCATGTGTGCCGGAGAAGTGATCGAGGCAGAGCTGAACTTATCGGTTACTGTTAAGTTGACTCGATGGAGTGGTACTTTACTTACCCGTAGGATGAGTGCTGATTTGCCCACGCCTTCGTCACCGACTATTACTACTTTTACCTTGTCTGGCATGTCTGGCTAGCATAGGTGTGTGTGTGTGCTGATCGAGGGTTATAGTGAGTATCAGGAACAGTCGAATGGCTACAAGTAGAACTTGAGGGATATTTGTGTATCGAACTATTTCGCTGTCGGCAATCTTCAGATTGTCTCGAATTCTAGACTCAACGTCATCAATATCGAAGTTCGAGACAGTCCGAGAATCAGCCGATCGGTAAGTCGGCAGAGATGCATTGTTTAACCAATTCTAGTGTACAAGTAACAGTGAACTGAATGGCATGGTCTGGTCCCGTATGGACATACGGCCATATTACCGCCTTAGGCATACGAGAGGCGAACCCATTACATCATAGCACTAATTAGGGCATTGAAACTAAGCCTGTGGAAACAAAACCCGAGATATCGGGGGATGCTTTGAAGAAGCTAAACCTCAGTGTCAGCTGCTATTCCACGTGATGTTAATTCCTCTGGTTGATGAATTTCCAGAAGAACGCTTGTGGCGTGCGGAAGGCGCGTTTATATCATCGGTACGCAAACCTGACATGGTCGATCCACTCAACCCCAAAGTCGTGTTAGGGTTTTCGGAACTATTGTATTGACCAGTGAAACTAGAGAATGAGGGGTTTCTCCACTGGAATTTGCTATAATTTCCTGATGTCACATCTGTGACGATCGAGCTGTGGAGTGGTCTCGCGTTTATGTGCTACGGTCCCAAGGACAATGCCTTGACCCTGAAGGCCCCTCGCTTTTGCACCCCTGGCCTGCCTATTCCGGTGACCTCTGTAGAGTTTTCTTTGTAAGGCGAAGAGAATGTAAAGGCTTTATTTATAGCCAGGGCACCCTTAGCTACACTATTTCATCTAACGTGCCCTAGTCTTTACTGATAATAGATCACCAGACACGAGACGAGAGCCAAGTAATTAACATCGAAACTTATCAGTCTAATGAGCGTAACGAATCAAACCATAAACATACAATGATTGAATGCTTCCTCATGATACGCTCCCAAACCATCACAGCAACACATTCCAAAATTTCACCTTAATCAAAATCATCAAGCCAAGTGGCAGCGACTACATCCGCCTCATCCAAGTCTCGACTGCCTTGCTGCATCTTGGCACCATCCGTGAACGCAACTGGGTCTGACACGGGTTTTCCAGTTTTATCCATTCCAGTTTGAAGGAACTCCTGCAGCGTCATTCGCGAAGTCAGGTCTTCTTCCCGAGATTCACCGGCCGAGCGAGAGGTGTCCTGCAATCTCGAGGCTGCAGCCTGATTCTGCGTCGTATTCTGCAGCCGCCGCTGTTGAACTGTAGGGTCGGGGAGGAGAAATTCTGGATCGGCTGTTGGGGTCGGCATTGTGATTTGAGATGTGGTTTAGGCTCTGTGGTAGTTAGTGTTCAGTTCTTTGGTCGGTGGTGATCTGCCGTGGATGGGGAGGCGCTGTTTCGAGATGAAAGGAACAGAAACAAACCCAGGAGGAGATGAATGCGTCTACTTAGGTATGAAAGAAATACACCTAGGAAACCCTCACTTTAATACCCCAGATACTGAGTGGGGAGATAGCAATAGAGTTGTTACTCGTGGACAATAGGGTTTAGTGGCGCCTGTTTTGATACTGCTATGACGCTCACAATGTAAACGAAGTCCCAATCATATCCAGAATGTGACAGGATATAGTTCGATGGTGATATCAGGAGACCAGTTTACTTTTGCTTTTACGTGATCTTGTGAAGATCTTGCTCTGACTGATTGAGTACATCCTGTCCCAGTTGATGCCTGAGATTGAGTATGGGATGTCTGTCCTTGCTGGAGTGCATCTAAGGCGCCGAAGATGGAAGGAGAGCTCTATGTGGAGATGAGTGTGCCAGGTACCCCGCTCTTCTATGAATTAGTGTATAGAATTGTATTGACAATACTCGCAGTGGACAGGTCTATCGGCAGGGTTGGTAGAGATCTGGCAGGTTCTCAAGTCAATGATTATATAGAAAACGATGGAATAATGATAATGACCACATAAATCCTGTAGCTATTCTTTGGTCGTGAGGGAAAGTGATATGAAATACATTTCTAGATATAACATATACTTAGCTGCACCGGTCGCTTACAGTTCCCTCTAGTATGCTCAGTCAATGATCCAAGAGTACTTCTAGCTTACTCTATTTTGCTTCTTTTATGGTCTCTACTATATTAGGTCCTTGAAGTGGATGTAGATTTGAATTCTCTTAAAGTTTTATAATATAACTTCACCACAGTGAAGGCATTCACAAGAAAAGGCCTAATTACCTAATTTATCAATACAGTTCTACTTGAACCATCTTGATTCTTCTCTTTTGATGACAAATATGTACATAGGGTACTTGGGTTAAGTCTTTTTACTCGGGTAATTTTACTTTATATATATAATATTCTGAGACTCCTAACGCAGGATCACCTAACCACTGTACTTGAAAACAGTCAATTTGGTAGGTGATACATATAAAAACTAGTTAGAGCATCAGCTGGATAATTTGAATAAATCTGTGGATGAATTTATACAATTTAGTCAGGTTCTACTAGGGTCAAGATCTCCGTACATGACCTTCTGGTTTTGTCTTAGCCCTAGTCGGCTGCCCTAGGGATATTGACCTGATCAGGATAGTGTTCATCTCAAGGCTAAAGTACAACTATTGAGCTGGAATACGCCCTACGTTCAACCGATTTGGAAAATGCACTGGAGAGTGCGTTGGGGTCCGGGTCCACCTTGTAGTGATTTAAATACCGACGGAGCGAATCAGAGGAAGGAAAAACAAGAATGATTAAAGATTAGCATATAAAAATTAGGAAGAGGTTGAGTCTGAGGTCCCTCTCCCGAATTGCCCCTCCAGATAGTAGGTGGAGTTTCCGCTGCTCCCTTTTTGGGACAATGCTCGATTTTCTATGCATCATGAAACTGAACTACCCTTCGGCTACTGCGGGTTGCAGCGATCGTCGATTTGCCCGGACGAGGATTGAAATGATGTCTATTTCCAACATACAGGACCGGTCAAGAGTGCCCAATGGGACTAGCTACACTGCGTGAATCGCTCTTTCGCGTGCAGAAAGGTTACAAAAAAAACAGACCTGGAGAAAATCGGTGCTATTATGGGGCCAAAACCAGATAGCAATATGAGCACCCTTTCTGTCAACACCATGTGGATCCCCGAGTTGCTGGATATGGTAGATGTCTCACTTATGGCCCCCAGTCTAGCAATGTACTAGTTCTTTCGGTTTGACAGAAATTTCTCCGTGAGACGTTTCAGTGGAGAGAATATCAAAGATGGAGGATATAGTCTTGCGGCCTATGACCGTCGCCGCCAACATATAAAGACCGGAATGAGAGACTCACGAATTTATCGCATTCTCTCCAATATACTTTGTTCAGTACCAGAATCCAGGTTATAATTGTTATCATGAAAGTCACCTATTTTGCCTCTATCCTCACGGCTGGACTTGCGTCCGTGGTACGACGATGTTAGAACCACCTCCATTGTTCGATGACAACTAACCTCTTTCAGGCCTACGCCGTCGAAGCTCCTATCCCTGGATATGGCGTCGAGGACCTCTCCTGGGAAGTCCAGACCACCCCTGGCGGCCCCAAAGTCAATCTCAATGGAACAGTGCAGGAGGTCCACGAACAATTGTTGGCAATTAACCCCAACTACGAGCAAGAATTCGCTGCCCTGAACGCCGACAAGAAACGGGAGCTTACTTTCGAGAAGCGGGATACGGTAACATGCTATCAGTATCCTCAGGCCAACCACAAGTATGTCGAGAGTGGTATCAAGTATTTGCGTTCGGTCCCCGGCCAGCCCACAAACGGACCGGGACCTAACAACTGCGGACGGGTCAGCTGTAGTTACAATGCTGCTATCTGGTGGTGCAATGATGTGAGTAGATAATTTACTGGGCGTGCGAGTCCGGAAGTCAAGGAACTGTATTGACGTCTCTTCTAGAACACTTTCAGCAAGACCCTTCCCAGCTTCAACAACATTGCCGATGGAGCTCAGGTGGTTGAGAATCACTGCTGGAGAGGAGGCAACTTTTTCTCCGGAAAGTGCGATCACGCCGATCACTGGAGTGTGATTGTTAAGGGCGAGAGGTGCTAGATGGAACTAGAAAGACAATTTAAGCAGTATAGAAGTACATCATATACTTGATTAGTTGATCAGCGATAGAAGATACCTTCCTCATCTAGTCTAGTTTATCGTCCCACTTCTCCCAGCCTAAACCCAAACAAGCAATTCCGCGATCAGCCGGGCTCACATTCTGGACCCCGAGTATATCCATTAAACTCTTCCGATCTCCAAAACAACATCCTTCCCTCCCCATGTATATATATTCCTCTCTACCCAGAAAAGAATGCTAAAACTCTCCACAATCCTCGGATCCCTATTCTATCTCCTCCCAATCTATATCTTCCTCATTGCCCCCGCCCTCCGCCAATTCTTTCCCCCCGCCGAAGAAGACCTCACCTTCGACCCCGACGATGACGCCGCCGACCTCGAAGGCCCGATCCTAAACGACACAATTCTCAGTCTCGACGATGGCATTGAGCCCACCTGTGCCCCGGACAATTACCGGGTCCATCTCCTCCGTCGCGACCCATTGGTAATCTACATCGAAGATTTCCTCAGTTCCGAGGAAGCCGACCACCTCGTTGAACTCGGGTGAGTTCAATCCCACCGCGCAGCGCATTAGACATGCCTACATACATATCCACCTTCACACAAAACCAATTCCCCCACATGGCCCAAACAAGGAAAGAAATACGGCTACTAACAACCACCAAGCCAAGAAACCTACACCCCCTCCATAATCTACGACGGCACAACCGAAAAAGTAGACCCCAACACCCGACTCTCCGACCGCGCCCTCCTCCCCCGCACCAACACCGTCCGCTGCCTCGAGAACCGCGCAAAGGCCTTCCAAGGCTGGCGACCGCACCTGTACATCGAGCGCATGTGGGCCCAGCGCTACAACGCCTCCGGCCACTACCGGCACCACTATGACTGGGCGGGTTCGAGTGCGCGCGGCGGCGACCGTGCCAGTACGTTCATGGTGTATCTCGGGGACGAGTGTACGGGTGGTGGCACGAATTTTCCGCGGTTCAAGAGGCCGAGGGATGAGAAGTGGTGTCGGTTTGTGGAGTGTGAGAATGAGGCGGAGGGGGTTACGTTTCGGCCGGTGAAGGGGAATGCCATCTTTTGGGAGAATTTGAGGCCGGATGGGAGTGGGTATTTGGAGACGTGGCATGCGGCGTTTCCGGTCACGGAGGGGACGAAGGTTGGGCTGAATATTTGGAGTTGGTATCAGGCGCCCAGAAGGAGGAGGGTGTGATTCTTTTTCTTTTTCTTTTTCTTTTTATTGTATTCTATTGGGTTGTTCTGTTGGATAGAGGTGGTGAAGTTATTGTACCATACGTGTACCATACTATACAGATAAACATATATAGATCTTCTGCTAAATAGACACTTCTATACCGCGAGAACCTGATATGTACAAATCAACATGACATTCCATCTATATACGGAAAATGATACTCATTAACTACACGAAACCCACAAACGCCACATCAATATCCGTACTCCGTTGCTCGTTACATTAACTTCGTGGACTGGCAAAGGAAAGGTATCATACCAGATCAGTTTCCGACATTCATCCATTGGATCCAATCGTCGCTGGGAAGTCCATTGCCGGCCCGGCACGCATCGGTGTTCCCAAAGATATCGTCCAGCGAGATCCCTAAATCAATGCCCATCCCCATGGAGTTGTCCTCGACGCCCATGCCAAAGTTCTGCACATTCCCTGACGGCATCAGCGGCTGCGCTGACTGCTCCGTGGGGAAGTTTTGCGGCTGGAAATTGTAACCCTGCCACATGAAGTTGTTGTTCGGGAGAGATACCAGATCGGGACTGTTGACTGCCTCCCCACTCGCCGGGGTGGATGCGTGTGAAACAGGCGATTGTAACCGCGACTGACTCACAGAAGGGGGGTTTGCTAGGCGCATGGGAAGAGCAGCATTCATGAGTGTTGGTGTATTGTTGTTGGAAAATAAGGGGAAATTGCCCAGGCCATCCAGGGCCGGTGTTGATACCCCGATGGTGTTTGTGGGATCGGTAGAAGGTGGCGCCGACCGCTGCGTCGTGAGATCCCGCCCGAATTGCATGGCCCCGCTGTCCTGACGGAAATGGTCATTCTCCAAGGTGGACATCGGCTGGGTAGGGTAGGCAAAAGGATCGTCAGAGGGAAACATGATGGGCATAAGATCGGGAAGGTTGGTTGGATTTGAGAACTGCTGAGCAACAAATGGACTCGTGGGCATATCTTGCGTGGACATGGACATCGGCAGGGGGGATGTGTTGGATGAGGCAGCAATGGACTCTGTCGCCTGTGTCTCTGACGGGGTCGATATGGTTTCTGTGGGTGGTTCGGGTGTCGATGAAAACCAGGGGGAAGGTGTGTTCGCTGGACGAGAATTTGATCGACTATGGCGGGGATGGTTGTCGTCTAAGCTCTTGGGTAGATTACTGGCCTCCTTGGTCGACCTGTTCAATAGTTGAATAGGGAATGTGCTCGCTCTCTGCGGAGGAGGCATCGCGGGTGGGGCCGTAGGGCTTTTAGCATTACCCAGTTTGTTGCTACTGGACGGGGCAGGGCGCTTTAGATTCACCGGGTTGACTTTGCTCTGGCGGTTCTTTAATAAGTCGGGAAGATTCTTGAAAAGGCAGATGAGGCTTTGGGAGCACCGATCCGCAGCCAAACTCTTCTTTGCCAGTCCTGTCAAAGTGTTCTTGCCTTCCATGGCATCCTTCAACACGCCATCTTTAGCTGTGGGAGAGTCGGGATTCTCGAGCACGAAGAACAACAAAGATAGGATAGCAAAGTAGGTGGTATACATGGTAAACCAGTAGGACCCGTTAAGCAGACCTCTCTTATGCATACCAGTGGTTATATGGACGATGTTCCGGGAAACGCTAACGCATGCAGCAGCACAGGCGTAGGATCGCCGATCGACGCCACGGGCCTGAGAGCCGCTCGAGACATAGTGCAAGAAAGGGCGGTACATGACCACTTGCACATGGGCATAGCTAATGCGCAGCAACTGTCGTACCCTACAGAAAGTTAGTCTTAGTCGCACAAGGGAGTAGAGATGATTAAGTATACCTCTCAAGTTGAGGGGACACTTCGGTCCCAGGTCGCAAAGCGGCCGGTAGTTCCTCCATCCAAGCCTGAAGATCCCGCTCAATCTCCCGGATCTTGGAATGACTTACAACATAGCGTTGATCTGATTTGGATCGGTGCTGAGCGTTCTTAACCGGATATATATATATTACCACTTTCAGCATAATGCTTGAAAGTCGCGTGTGTGCATTAGCACCTGCCATGAGAGGCGTATAATCCGGTGGTGTGGGTAAGATGCCATCTGAAGTGATGAACTCGCCGTCAATCGACATTGGGTATTCCTGGTCGATGTCATCGTCACTCAGCATCTGGGGTAGTCCCAGTAGGGTGCTGACATAGACGTCCATCTTCCGAATAACCCAAAAGATACGTTTCCGCAGCTCTTGTTCCAGGGGGTTGAAGTTGGCTGATACCGAGCGGTGCAGGCCCAGGCGTAGGGCAGAGCGAAGGGCAATGCCGACAAATGAATAACAGGTACTCAGTTTGGCAGATGATTGCAGGAACAATACCATGAAGCAAATTGCCTGGAGAGAGGTCAAGTCGCGGCAGTCAGTGATCTCCAAGAGCTGTCGCCCGGCTTTGAAGTATTGAAACCTGGTTGGAGTTAGCGAATGTATGACTTTACCACCAAGCACAGACATACCCTTGGCCGATGGCACTTTCATAACCGGAGAGATCCAGGGTACCAGTCCCGTCATCTGAGAACAAACAACCGACAGCCATCACAATGTAGAGGAGTGGCAGAAAAGCATGCTCCTCATTGGTATACTGCTCAGGCGGGGTATCGTAGATCCGATCTAACATGGCGTAAAACGAAGGTTCGTGGACAAATCGCATGAGAGAACAGCCATCTTCCAAGGCATTGTGACACAGGCGTCGTGCCACCTCGCGCGATGGCAGGTCATGAGTGGGGGGCAACAATGCATCCTGCGGGGACTCCGATGCCGACTTTGGACTGTCCAACATCTGTGAGAAGGGCCGCGATCGCAGCGCCGGCGCTGAGATGTCCACGGCCCCCAATTGCTTTCGAAGTCGTCGAAGGAATGTGATGCCTGAGGTGTGCCCATGATAATCCCAGTGACCTTGATCGTCCAAGTCCAGATAGCCTGAATTATCCACCATTGATTCAAGTAAAGATTCTTCACCACAACAGTTATCTGATGGAGCCTCCGCTGGCCCGGTAGCAACAGTCGAGGAATTCGAGCCGTTGGTGGTCACGGGCGGTTGCTGTGGCTGCTGTTTCTCGCGTTTGACGACGGCTAGCATTTGTTCGGTAGCATGCTCATCGAACCGGGGATCGTCCAGATTGATGTCGGGAAGAACGACTCGAAGGAGAGCCTCGGCCTTGTGTAGACGTGCTTCAAGGGCTTCCACATATTGAGGGGCCGGATTACGGCGGCGATTCGACGGCTGGTCATAGGTGCATTCTACCGACGGGGAGTGAGTGAGATGCAAACTAGACAGACGTAGTGCAAGGTAGACCATAGAAAGGACAGCAAAGACACAAGAGAGAACATGAAGGGCAGTTACTGACCATAGCTGTATACGGTACAATGAGTGCATGGCTGTTTCCCATCACATTTGATCTTTTTTCGCCGACATTCATCGCAAGCTCGTGTTACACGGCGCCTCTTCTGCATGGGGAGGGGCTCTTTGGCTGGTTTTGAGCCGTCTTGGTCGTGCGACGACTGAAGGGAAGAGGGATCTGCATCATCATGGTAAAAAACTGAATCCGAGGGGCCCGATGGATCATCGTCCGTCGCATTATCCGCCGACGCGGTATGGAAAGCGCTGGATGGAGTACCCATGGCGCGCGCGATTATTCAGTCCAGGTGTCGGGATCGATTAAGGCGGTCGGCGTAGAAGCATGCAAGGGAGCTCCGATTGAATAGCGTTTGTGGAATCAGGACAGTGTTCTGGGCGTCCCGAGAGAACGAAAGAAGCGCGAGACTAATTTGATCAGCAAGGAGCAATGCCCGCGTGGCGATCCGACCGTTATCGTCCACGAGGGTGGAATTGACGTTTCTCACAGGTTCATCGAGCAATAGGAGAAATGACGACGGTGCGATTCGTTCTTCCGACGGATTGCAGGTGGGATCCAATCACTGGGCTAGAAAACGCTTTTATGCTTCTGGTTGTGTAATTCCTTGAAAATAATTATCCGACAGCGGGTGTGCTGAAGTTATAGGAAAGATCTGTAAAATTAATAATTGCGTTTTGGATGAGTCAAACAGTGGCCGCGGAGATTCCCAAAATGATGACCATGTACGAACAGGTCAAGGGAGCGGCGGGGTTGTCGCGATCAAATTGATAATAGCTGTCGCTTTAAGTTCTGGAAGGGGGTTTTTTTTTTTTCTTTCTCTCTCTTTCTTTTTTAGAAGCCTTGCTTTTCCCAAACGGTGGTCCGTTTTTAATTGGGGACAGTCTTGGTAATTGAAAGAGGAAAAAGTTAGGCTGGAAAATGTGGAGAAAATGAGCTCAGGCAGGGCAAAGCGAATGCGACAGGAATAGTGGTAGACAAACTTTAGTGACTTGAGAAGTTCAACTTGGGAAGTTTCCAAGACCAAGAGATCCACAGCGGAAGCGACCAGAACGTGTCTAGAAAACAGAAAAGAAGAAAGAATATGCACAAGACCGCGTGAAAAAGGGAAAAAGAAAAAGCACCACTGTCAGGGAGGGATGAAATAATCACTCATTAGCGGGATTGAGGTAATTGTCGGGGTCTGAGCCGACCAACTCCATCAATTAGTGGAACAGAGGAAAAACTTGGCCTCGGCGATCTGATAGCGGCTGACGGCGATTCGATCCTTTTGGCCCCCTTTCCGGTCTAGCGCCAGAACCGGCCTTCAAAGTCTCGGAAAGCCTTTCTATACGTCAGTGCAAACTTGTTCCAATTTTTAGGTAAGGCTGAAGAAATGCTAGGGTAATGAATGCCGTGGTAGCCTCAGGCAGGTCCAGTGGCTTTCCATTTCTGTCAGGCGAGAATTACCTCAGAAAGCTAACCTTATCCTTGGTCACGGTGGATTTTAAATCCTCAAGATGTTCATTCATGTACCTACCTTGAAAAAGTCCTTACCTCCACACCCAGAATAACATCAGTCCCATTTCAATCGTCTTCTACCACCTCCTTCGTGTTCACCATTGTGAATAAGGGTTTCGTTCAGCTTTCAATCAACTTGATTGCTTCCATTTAACTCAGCAATAGCATTGACTGATGCATTGCCTTGGCATTCTTCCTCCTTTCTGACATCGCCACCGTACGGAACGTCAGGCAAAAAAGTACCTTTCCCCATTATCAAGAATCTTATCAGCCGTTAGAAATCACCTATGGAAATATACAAGAAGGCGGTGGAATACACGAATGGGGTCCTTATAGATACCACACCATTTGCAATCGAACGCTGAGCACATCACTTACCAGTCCAGCCCTTGCCCCATGGCTTACTATCTTGTCACCCTTTGCTGCGTCTTCACAACTCTGGGCTCCTTTCTCTTCGGTTATGATTCCGGCGTGATTTCGTCCACCCTTGATCAAGAAGATTTCCAGAATCGCTTTAATCACCCCTCTGATGCCGCAACGGGTGGTATAGTCGCTTCCTACAATGGTATAGGCCCAACTACAGACGACGTTCGGTCGCCAAACACATTCTAACTGGAATATAGGGGGTGCGATTCTAGGTTCCGCTCTGGTCTCATACATCTCCGATCCTTATGGACGGCGTCCTGTCATCTTCATTGGAGGCCTTCTCGGAAGCTTGGGTGCAGCGTTGCAAGCCGGTGCCGTAACTGTCGCCATGCTCATTGCAGGCCGATTGATTGCAGGTTTGGCTGTAGGCTTGATGTCGTCAGCAATTCCAGTTTACTGTGTACGTCTTTCCCGTTCTTGGTGTCGCATTGCTTTTGAGTCATGCTGACTGTTTTTAGAGTGAGGTATCTCCTCCCCGGATACGCGGCTTTCTGGGCTCCATGCAACAATGGATGATCGGGTTGGGGTTTGTTGTCGCTGTATGTTACATCACTATCATTCGTCTGTATAGCTTTCGAGTTCGTCTTACTAACGCCGGCCAGCAATGGACTGGATATGGTTGTTCCCTTCACACCGGCGCCATAACCTGGCGGCTCCCCTTGGCCATCCAGGCCGTTCCCGCCGTGATCCTCTGTTTTGGTGTTTGGCTCCTTCCCGAGTCTCCACGCTGGCTGATTGAGAAAGGCCGCGCTGAAGCGGGCCGAGAAATCCTGGCTCGTTTACATTCAAACCGGGACAGGTCTAATATCCACATGGTTGAAGCCGAGATCGCCCAGATCAACGACAGCATCGCCGAGGAACGACGTTCCGCCGTACACTCCTGGCGCGAACTACTAAGCAAGGCTCGCTGGCGCCATCGCCTGTTACTTGCGTGCGGCATTCAAGCGTTTACCCAATGCTCAGGTACCAACATCATCTCGAACTACAATCCAGGCCTATACAGGACGCTAGGCCTGAAGGGCACAACACCTCTCATGCTACAGGGAATATGGGGTGCACTGGCCCAGTTCTGGAATACGGTGTTCATGCTTTTCATTGACCGTGTGGGTCGTCGTAAGCTTCTCATCCCTTCCCTGCTCGGCATGGGTGCCACCATGTGCATAGAAGCGGCCTTAGCCCAGGCCAACGGCGGCTTTCGCGACCCTTCTGCCAACCCGGATGCTGTCCGTGCTGCGATCGCCATGTTCTTTGTCTTCTCAATCTTCTTTACCAGCCTTGGGCTCATCTCCTGGATCTATCCATCTGAGATCTTCCCGACAGCGATCCGCGCCCGCGGCTCATCGCTGGCAACAGCTACCAATTGGAGTTTGAACCTTGTCTTTGCGCAATGCACGCCAATAGCGAGGTCAACCATGGGCTTCAATTACTTTTATTGCTTCTTCGCTTTTAATTGGGTGGCCGCTGCCATTACTTGGGCCTTTTACCCCGAAACTGCTGGCAAGTCGCTTGAGGACGTCGAACATATCTTCTCATCCAGCTCCCGTGATGATTTTCCGCATCCTGTGCCGGACCTTAAGAACGATGTTGTTGCTGTCGCGAACCCTGCAGACAGCGACTGGTCGAGGGAGAATCTGGAGCTTAGCTGCCATGCAAAAATGTCATAGTATGTATAGAACCGAGTATGTACTATATGTAGATCAGCATATGCAAGTAATAGCCTCCTTCTTAAAAACTAACTAAAACTGCGGATATTGTAACCGCTCGCTATATAGGAGATGGGTATCAAGTAGATTCAAGACCAAGAAAACAGACATGGGTATCCAAAAACTAGATAAATATAGTTATGCGCTAAACCACAGAGGGGTAAATGGAGCGATCCGGTCACTCTGCCAGAGCAGGCATGATATAGCTCGTTAGAGGCGCACTGAGGATCTCCTGCCGCAGTTCACGCTCCCACAGACACACAGGGGTCTCAAGACGTAACGTCAAACACGAAAAAAGGAAGTCGTGAACAATCATCCAGGAGTTCAGACTAAGTCGCTTTGCAACCTTGAGCATCCGGCCAGCAAACCAAGGTCGCCCGTATTGTGTCTTAGCAGTAGGAGAATACTGCGTAAAATCGGGCATGCCTTGGGACCCCGATGACGTAGAAGACATGTCTGTTATCGTTATACCATCCCTGCATTCAAGCATGATCTGAAGTAGTGCCTCAACGGATCCACTCGTGTCAACCTCACTCGCTAGTACTGCTTGCTCCAATGTCCAGAGGAAGGTTTCGCTATGTTGCACGGAGTTTCGGTAGTCCCAAAGAGCTGCATTAAGCATGATCAGTGCAACCAGCCGCGCGACAAATTGTTTACGGTTGCCTGAAGCGGTAAAGCGTAGGCCGGGTGGTGCGGCAAGAATACTATACAGAAGTGATGTCTCCTGAAACGCACTGTAACGCACTAAAGCTGGCATGTTGGCATGTTTAGATCGATGGGATACCGAGAGCTCCTCACAACGCTTCAAAAAGTCAATGAACTCATCGCACTGATGCCTGATCTCATCCTCGGGTGACAGAAAGGACAGCGAATAACCTGGACTGATTAATCCAGAGGGTGAAAAAGCATCCCGAGGCGATAACAATGGTATTGAAGGTAAGGGAGAGGGTGTCAAATTGAATGTTTGTGTGATCGAGTCTTGCCATTGGCCTTGACTATTGAAAGATCGTTTGACTGAAGGGTTATACTCGAAGAAGAAGCTCAGCCCATTTGTTTCATATCCAGATAGAATATAATCTTGCCAGTTGATTAGCATGCCCAAACGGGTATTCTCAAAGGCCGCCGGTCCTCCTCGGGCACGTATCATTTCCCTCGCAGCCCGCATGTGAACCCAGCTAATTTCCTTATGCCCTGGGCGAGGATCAAAGTCCTCAAGGCCTGCAGCGCTGAGACATGCGATAATTGCAACATCGGAAATGTCACCTGGATGTCTTGTCATATGATCTCGGAGCATGGAGATTGCGCGGTTGCGGTGAACAAGTGTATAGTCAGTCTCCTCCTCGTTCCGTACCCAAGCCCAAGTGTTCGCAGCATGTACGAGGATAGTGTTCTGGAATGTGACGGCGCCCTTCATACCTTCTGGGACAAAGACTGCCGTATACCAGTTATGGGCTTTGGCAGAGCGGAAATGACTACCATAGGAACAGGCAGGCATCTCATTAACGTAGAAGTCGAATAGCCGTTGCCCCTCAGCATCTAGATCCATCGGTAGGGTGTTGAAAGGGTCGGTTCTTGCTGCGCTGAGTATAGTTTTTGGAGAAAGCGTGACATCAGATGGGGATGTTGGAGTGGATGACCACGGGGATAAACTGCTAGACTCTGAGCCACTACTCTGACTTCCAGATGCATATTTGTCTAGAAGATAGGGCGATATCGGATAGCCTTGAAGCTGAAAGAAGGAGTTGGCCGGTAAGGATGCATTTTCAGCACTTGTATAGCTCATGACTCCAGGGATAAAATCTCGCTCAATTTCTTCCACCACATCGTCCGTCAACTCTTGATTCGGGACAACTTGGACATCGGACTTTTCTGCTGATGCATTCTTCTGCCTCTGCCTATTGAGGTCTTCTTTCTTTCCTTTCTGTGCAGTGTCCCCTGCAGAAGCCCTAGCCTTCCTAGGGCGTCGGGTAGCCTTTCGTGGCGCATTGTGGCTTTCTACCGCCGTCTGTTCAACATCATTACTAGACTGACCCGACGCACGTTTTTGGCGCATGTATTGTTGCATCACATGGCGCTTGACCTGGGTCAAGTTGCTCCGACTGTTGTTCGAAGCGTCAATGAATTGCCATTCTGTCGCAGGCTTGGTTGAATCCGTGTTTTCAGACTCATTTGACATTGTTTGACGTTTTGTCAACCCTCCGCGTGGTCAACCCTGCGAACGATTGCGTGTGTACTTCGGTTGCAACTCGAGGGTTACAGCTGCGAATTTTTTCAATGAGACGTCATGCGCTGTTATGAGGGTTGGGCTTTGTATGATCAGTGGCAGCAACCCCAGCGCATTGTGAAACATGCAAAGCCTCGATGCTATTTTAGGTCCCGCAGAGTGCGAGTCCGAACGTGGACTAGTCGGTATTCAGAAGGCGCAGCAGCAGAAAACAAGTCAGAACAAGACGATTAATGCTAAGAATCTGATGTCGCAACAGAGTTAATCGACTTGGCGTTTCAGAAAGAAACCTGGTAGATCCTCTTCATTTATGGTTCTGTCAGTCACCTTATAAAGAGGGCCGTGTCCACGGGTGTTCACGGCGGAATGTGGAGCTACGGGCAACCGTTAGAGGGAGACGTCAGAGCCTCCAAACAGATGGGCCTTGCGGCTTAAGGTAGTTGATTAGAAATTGATCTGTGTTTGCCTCCTCAGCCCTGGAAGCGACAGTCTCACTTGCAGAGGAAAACGATGCGGCTGAGACTATACGAAGTCAAATGATGACATGAGGTGACCCTCTCTTTTCACAATCGCCTCTCGAGGAACAAGGATGTGGAGGTGGCGGGGAGGTCAGGAGAATAGGATAGAAGGGTAACAATAGTGGCAATAAGCTGAACAGCGGAATATCAGTAATCAGTTGGTGTTTGGTAACGGGATTTGGAGCGTTGAAGCCAGAGGATGGAAGAGTTCGAGATTAGATGGGAAGATGGGCGACTAACCCAAAGGCGTAGGACCATCGTCCTTTCCGATTCGGTTGTGCATCCGGCCAGAACCCGCCGTGATTCAGATGCTGTTCGCAGGGCCAATCACCATCCCGCACGGTCCTAATTGCTGTGCGTATCGTTCGGGAATGGGCCGATCATGGATGCTGAACCATCTTGTGCCCGACCTTTGATTCGCGTATTCTCATCTGCAGGGGCACCGATAGTTGATCATCCACGCCCATAAATAAATAACACCGCAGGGTAGCATTGGTCCAGTGAGGGTGGGAATTGGTACCTGATTTTTGGGTGACATTTCATACCCCACACACTTTCTAAAGGGACATGGTACCATTGGAACTAGTAACTGGTACGCTACCTGCTTTCGGTATCATGCACGATCGCTGGTCTTTATAGCTTCCTTTTGGGGTACTTTCTCCGGAGTAGACTACTATCTAGTAACTATCTAGTACTTCGTGCCCTTTCTTTCATTATTCGACTCCATTAACTGTCGCTTCTTTTAACTTTGGCCCCATGCATTAGCTTCCCTAGTAATCTTCAGTACCTGGAATGACTGCGCGCAGCTTCTTTGAACGGCGGAATGAGACTGCCACAGCGCCAGTAGGCCTTTTGGACCTCCAAGTTTACCTGTATAAGCTTAACCAGGCTTCTCAGTCCAGATAAGCATGTTTCAGTACCAACCCGTACGGGAGGTTGATTACATTGATTCGCAATTCCTTGGCAGTGGATCAGATAACATGTCTGTATGTAGTCAATTATTCTCATCGGCGTGGCCCCTTTCAACCCCTGCTTGCATATTGTGAACCAGGGTGATCCTGTGAAATGGTACAACGTCCCCTGCTCGTACCGACCCCCTGTTTGAGATCAATTACTGAGTACATCCATATGTACTCCGTAATGCACTTCATTGAGAGGCATTCAAGCCTCCAACAGTAAATAGTAAGCCATATCAAGCAGGAGACTCTAAATAACGTTGATTTTCACGGCACGCAAGCTACCTCGACAATGAGCGCATATCTCGAAAAAGGTGGATCGACCAAACCGTCGGACGGAGTTAAAATACACCGCCTTGATCTAAACTCCGCGGCAGAATTGCAAATCTGAAAGTTATCTGAGCTCCCCGAAAGGTACAACCTGGGGGTTTGACCACGCGTGTCTGTTCTCACAGCTCTCCAGGTCCTGACTTCGAGCTTGTAAGATAATATTAATTGATTATCCTTAGGTCATCTTTCCCACCTGTTGGTTCCTTTTACTTCCTCATATCGCGCAGTTGCGCGTTCAGCAACTCCGCATTGATCTCCGAACCTCCGTTGCTATCATCACAACTGTCACCTTAACCAGAACAATTCGTTGAGGGTACTATACGCATGGGCGATTCGGTACATTTTTATGCCTATTCAATATCTGCGTGATCTTTGACACCACCGACTTTGCGCCAGCTTTCATGATGCCTATACTGGGCGTCACGAGACCGACATATACCACTTAGTCGACAGAACATACTCTAGCTCCTTCGCCTTAACTCTGAACTTTGACTGTAGAGGTCTGGATATTTCCTTGGATTAGATTGATTAACATCGTTGTTATCACTTGCCAGGGCAACTCCCGCGTTAAAGTTACGCGATGGCTGGCGGGGCAGCCACCTCTGCTGGCGTCAGTCAGGGAAGTGGTTCCAATGGTGATGATGCGACGGCCATAAGTCCATATGAGACAAACCCGGATAATATACCGCAAGACGACCCCTTCCTCAAGCAAAGCCCTCATTACGGTCGTTACGCTCCGCGAGACGATGATTTCAAACCCCGCTACGATCATTGGTGGCAATCGGACCCCGATGCGATCTCGCATTGGGAGAATATAGTGAAAGAGAATCTGAGTCCAGAGAACTCTTTGAATTTGCAAGAGGGCCGCCAGGCTTATTCTGTTGGCAGTGTGATAATCCGAGTTGACAAGGACGATGTGGTCGACACAACAGCTGAAAGGTACTCTTGCGCTAATGCGAATGAATTGAGCGCTGCAAGAAAAGCAGAGGATGCTCTTAAAGCACTTGACATTACGGTTCCGGTAATACATTTTTGTGGGACAGTTGATGGGAATAATGTCACCGTGGAGTCCAGAATTCCTGGTGTTTCTCTAGAGGTCGCCTGGAGGTATCTTAGCACCGAGCAGATCAATAAGTTCAAGCAAGAATGCCGTCAGATCCTCGAGCACATGGCAAGCATTGATCCTGCCCCGAATAGCCCGTCGTACGTTTGCAGTGGACTCAACTCTCAGCTACCGCCCGAGATACAGGAGATGGAGAAAGATGTGCTGTTCCAAGAGAAAATGGAAGATGAAATACTGTGTCTAGTACACAACAACATGACTCCTTCCAATATAATCGTCAACGATGACCGAGTCGTGGGCATCATTGGTTGGCGACACAGCGGATATTTTGGGTTCCGAAGGGCAAACACGATACACCGACGGTTCAGAATGCCCACATGGTCTTCACTAGAGGCGGCTGGTGGCAATGTTGAAGCATGGGCTGATATTTATGAGAACCTTTTGAACGCAAAAGTGGGCTCCAAGCTGGAGGCGAGTCAAGATACACCAGGGCCACAAGTTAAAACGGAACCATCACTTGTGACTTTGGACAAGGTTCCTGAAAGCGATGAAATCGACAACAAATCTATATCATCTCAGATTGATGGCGTAAACACGCCTGGGGAGCACCCGACACCCAAAAAGATTGCTGATCTAAAACATGGACGAGGCTCGCGAGCCTCGTCGTCTGATCGGTCATCGCCTGCCAATTCTGTGAAAGCCGCCTCAGGTAGGAAATCAACACCCGGTGGTGCAAAGAAAGGTACGGCAAAGAAGTCGACTGCCAAAAAGCGCAAAATTACCGAAGAAGATACCGAAAGTGTTGATGGCCATCAGTCCAACACCCCTTCCTCCCGCACCAGCAAAACCCCGGGCGTGAAGAAGCAGGGCTCTGCATCTGTAGCGGGTTCTCCAGCACCGGAAAGCAGGACGAAGAGGAAGAAAGGTGCCAAGAAGAGAAAGGCCCCGAAAAAAGCTGCGGCGAAAGAAGAGGAGCACGAAGAAGAGGAAGAAGAAGAAGCTTCAACAGATGAAAACGAATTGTTCTGTATCTGCCGTAAGCCTGATAATCATACATGGATGATTGCCTGTGATGGCGAGTGCGACGACTGGTTTCATGGAAAGTGTGTGAACATCGATCCGAAAGATGCTGACTTAATTGACAAGTATATATGTGAGTCTCTCTCGTCTGGCTTTTACTCTGCTGCTATCATGCCCGTGTTGCCTCTTGCGATAATAGTTTTTCGCTAATGGTAAACCAGGCCCTAACTGCAAAGAGAAGGGCAAGGGATGTACTACATGGAAACCAATGTGTCGAGTGCCCTCTTGTCGGAAGCCTGCTCGATTTAACAATAATATTCTTAGCAAATACTGTTCTGATGAGCACGGCCGGGAATTTATGCGCCTGAAGACCCAGCACCTCAAGATGAGTCCGGCCCCGGAGAACAAGATGGAAGACCTCGGGAGTAGAGGCGGGATCCTCACTGCCGGTGATCTCAAGGCCGTGATAATGGATGTATCCTCAGCGGCGGAATTCCGTAAGCTTGGCGAACGGATCGTCTCGCTGCCACCCGACGACCCCGAGACCGACACAAAAGAGAAGGACAAGAAAAAGCTTGGATTGGATTTCGCTCCTGATGACCTTACATACTCACCAGATGAGGCATCGAAAATCGAAGAATTGCGCAAGCGGCGTGATGAGCTGCTTCACCGCAGGGGTATGCTTAATGCACGTAACACATTCGTGAATCTCGTCCGGCAGCGGTCCAAGAGTGTACTAGAAAAATTGAAGCAAGCCGAACCCAAAGGCGGATGGAAAGATATCTGCGGTTTTGACTCACGGTTAGCCTGGTCCGATGAGGAATTCGACGAATGGAGGCTATCGGAAGTTGGAGCGAAAACACTTGAGGATGGCACTCCTGAGGCGCTGGCGTCTAGCTATCCCGATACAACTGATATAGATGGCGACACCGTCATGAATGGCGTCAAAGCTGAAGAGGATGACATCAGCAGCCTATCTCGAGGTATTTGTACCAAAAAGCGCTGTGAGAGACACAAACAATGGGTCAAGGTTCAACAACAAGAGATCTTATTCGAGGAGGATACAGTCAACCAGGATCTCGCAAAGTGTGAAAAGGAAGCTCAAAACGTTGTGGAGAGAGCTGTTCTCAGGATGTGGGCTGAAAAAGAAAATGCCCAAAACGGATGTCAGTGAAGCCAACATGAGGCTGAACCGAGGAATTATAGTGCTATTTTCAAATGCTGTTAAAGGTCATTTGCATAAATGATACCCTTGTTCGCGGAAGGAAGCAAAAGGCAGGGATTTCGATATGGAGTTGATGTGTATATTTGGTAGTTTTGGCCGCGGATGCTATTTTCGACGAGGCTGGCGTAAGACTTGATGATATATACAAATAAATGGACTGCTTGATATGTAATTGTGCAGCTCCAAACAAAAAAGTAACTTTCCGGTATCGGTGCTCAATTTATTCGTTTGTCCCAGGTGCACCATCGTCCAACACCGTTGCCTACCCTGTCTTTGATAACTTCAACCACGTGTGCGGACTTGACAGTCGACAACAGAAGATGAGCATCGATTCCCTGCTCCAAGGTTCGCATAAGAAGACTAGGAAACAACTTCTCGCTTGCGTGGAATATGGAGTGAAGACCATCCTCGCGAGAAAACAGCAAGTTGTTCCGTGGATTTCTCCTTTGCTGCATCTGAACTGGGGTAACATGCGTATCGGATGTCATCGTCCCGACCCCGCTAGTATTGACAAGCATCACGGATAGATAAGAGCTGTGCATTCGTGACAATTGTGTCAAAGTCCGCAGTATATATGACAGTATGGCTGTGCCCCTGACCGTAGAGGAAGCGCGGACGACTCCTTCGGTAAGAGTGTCAAGTCCGGCAATGACGAGGAAAAAGCTGCAGTCATTGTTTCCTGTGGATTCTGCCTGACGAGCCTGCTGTGATTCCCGCTCCCCTTTATACCTATGTAGAGTATCTGAGACTTCATTTATAGCTTGTACAGCGGCAGCCATGTCGAAGACAGGGATTAACTGAACAGTGTCCAGATGTGCGATTGCTTCATCGCGCGATAGGGCCGACGGCTGAGATGCAGATAACAACGACTCAAGCAGCCTTTGTGGAGAGAAGATGTCAAGATTTGCAGGGTGGATTATATATGTTTTAGCATTAGGAATTGACGATGTCGAGGTTTTACCCAGTTGTGCTGCGAGTATTGATCGTGTAACCTAGCCAACGATTATCATCAGTTGGGTTGATGTTCGTGGTAGCAAAGAGGAGAGCAAAGGGTGCAAAATGAGCGGAACTATATGGAAAGGGAGCTCAGTACTTGGCCTAAAAAATCAATATCATCGTTTTCCTTGGCCTGATTTCTTAGTTTCGAGAACCCAATTACGGTTCCTTTTCGGAAAACACTATGTGCAGGGCTTTTGAATGCTTTACAAATGTCATCCTTGAGATCCCAGGTTCCTGGCGTAGAAGCCTGACCATGTTTTGGTTGTGGCAAAAGAAAATGGGCGAGAGACGGGGATGCAGGTGCAGAACTGTATGGAGTAGAAGTAGAGGCCATATTAGAGTACTGTAGAATGAGTATGGCCTCTTGTACAGTTTGTTCCTGACAGAGTAACTATTCTGGCGACGGTTATTATGATAGGATTATGATTCAACTGAGAATCGACCGAGCTAACCAGGTGCACTGGATGTTGGAGGTGCGACATACTAGTAGTATCTTAGAAGATGTCGAGAGGCAAGAAGACTGCATCCGAAGATTAACTCCATTCCACGTGTTCTGGCCTTAGTTTTAAGGCACCAAGACTATTGATTGGGAATAAGGGAATATGACCATTTCGGGCCCGCATATATGCCATGCTCCCTGTATATATCTCTTTATACAACGCATTTTCTTATTTAGGGACGCATCATTAGGGTCCTTAGGAAGCCCGATTACGGAAACCCAGTTTACCCAGCGCGTCTTGAAAGCCGGCATCGTAGTCTTTGACCATATGTTAAGCAATGGCTGTGTGTACAATGGTTTCCACTGTTGCTGGCGCACAAGCGGTAGAACATATACTCTTCTTAGTCCAGGTGCCTTGGCCGTCGTGGGCCCATACACTATCGTCTAGGATATCTTCCAGTATGGGAGATAGCTCGGTCCGTAAAGGGTCGAATGCATAGTCGCAGGCACAGAACTCAACAAGGCTCCCTCTGCTGCCCAAGTCACTTACAGAATGACCGATAAGTGAATAACCTGTAGCAATTTCCATCCAAGGGTCACTAGGGTCCATAGATCCCCTCTGCTCTAGCTCGGTAGCTTTGTCGCCCTCACACGGTGCTAACTGGACACTCAATGACCGTAAATTCTCCATCAGCTCCACTGCGTTTAAGACTAATTTGACATGATTATAGAACGGGAACACGGCGGTGTACCGAAAGGATGTCAAATTGCTGAGCGCGCGGAGCGATGTTAACTTTTGTGGGCGAGGTCTAACATATGCTAAGGAGCCCCATGTGTTGAACAGTGAAGGAACCTGAAACAGGAAGTATTCATAGTGGTTATAAGCCTTGAGAGAGGAAGACTCGTTGAACAGCAGGGAGGACCATGATCGAGCTTCAAGTAGCGTTGAGCGCTTTTCAAGATGAGAAAGTGGTGGAGGGTCAAAGCTTCGAGTTTCCTGCTCTAACTGCAGGATTTGAAGTGGGGCTTGGAAAGCCCAACTATGTTCCTCAAATATCTGCGCGCCTGTCATCTTGCCAATAAATGAGGGCGGTGCAATGACGGTGATGCGCTGTGGATCGAGATAGGACAATGCTCGACGCCACCAGAATGGATCCTCTCGATCATCCGAGGGGTGTTGCCCTTTGACCACGGTTGAACTTACATGTCGAGCTAGGGATGAAGCGGATATAAAGGAGAGAAACTCATCTACATCCCGTAAATCGAAGCAAACGTGAGTAAACAATCGTGGTCGTGTGACTTCGAGCAAACGGGAAGAGGTGCATGAGAGGTTCTTCAGATCTCGCGTACCCGACTTGACGATAGTACTGCTCGGCGGTTGGTGTATCTTGGCTAATGAAGGGGGTGGATATGACAGATTGGAGATGATCTCGTCAAGAAGCTCATTTGGCAGAGCTTCCAATGATGATCCTTGCGGAACCATTATTGCATGCGGCATATCCTGCAAGAGGAGATTAGTGTTCCATGACTATCACATTTCGATGGCAGCTGTTAGGGTTTCTATTGACGAGGTAGGATGATTGATCTATACTGCTTCAATCTCCGTGGCGTACTAAGAGATAACGATGGAGGTCATATACTGTGTATGATGGTCGGGAAAGGACGCCGACATCAACTGCCGTGGCGACCCCACATACGTCACACGAGCTCCGCCAATCCTTCCAAAGGTTATAGGGAAAGCAGTTCCAAACAGCCATAGACTCACCGGTAATACGCAGTTTGAAACTCGGCAAAAAGGTTTAATAAGGACGATTCGTTTTAGTAACCAAAGCTGAATTCTATCCAGGCGACATGGAAGGTAGTATGAATATCATTGAGGAAGTTATGCAAGGAGCTCTGTCGAACGCGTGGCGGTAAAACCCCCTGCTGGATTTGGACAAATGACCCCACATTTCCAAAGTTGGCCTCTTTTAGCGTCCGCGCCAAGCATCTAACTCCAAGAGGACTGACTTGAAAATATACTCTCTAATAGTAGAGTCTGTGTGGTATGATTGTATAACTATATCCTACTTACGGTCAATAGAACAATTACTGTTGACGGATCAGTCAGTCAGTTACAGAGGGAGAGGCAAAAGTTGGAAACTATATCTAACATAGTACCTTGGTTATCAAGAGCTTCGTCAAACCCACCCACATCTAATCTTTAGATCTTTTGCCTCATCTATATTACCTTAAACTGGTCTGTCACTCTATGATCCTGTATCCTTCTCATCACCCAGAAATTTCCATTGACATATTTTAAGACTCACGACTTTCATGTCATCCTCTTCGTACTTCAAACATACCTATAATGGTACTATCTTTTCCACAGTCCCACTTCCTCCCCGAGTCAGGATGTGGAGAGAGCCTCTGCGGTGGGGCACTGAAGAGAATGTGGAAAGCACTCGGCAGTTAGTGAAAGTTTCAAGCCGCGGAGAAGGCGAATCGATGTGAAATAGAATTACTCGGCTTGGGTCCGAGTTCGGTGGCTCCTCTCTGTTTTAATGATTTCCTCCCTGCAACTGTCAAGTCTGTCTTTCGAAACCCTGCTCAATCACTACGTTTCATAACAGGTACCACCTCAAGAGACACTTGGAAGCACCTCGATATATATTGACAGACTCAGGAATCTTCAATATGGCCCATCAGCTTCACCACAACCCTCCTTTCCGTGCCGAGCACCTTGGCTCGCTCCTTCGTACCGATGAACTGTTGAAGACAAAGACAGCTTTCGAACAGAAGCAGGTCTCTCAGGCTGATCTTGACGCTATCGAGAACAAGGATATCAAGGAGATCGTTGAAACTCAGAAGAAGCTTGGCTACGCCGCCGTCTCGGATGGAGAATACCGCAGACACAGTAAGGGAGGACCTGATCTTTTGTGTAGTGGGGCATGATGCTAACCATTTAACTTCCATGTAGTGTTCTGGGGTTCTTTCTTCCCTGGACTTGATGGTTTTGAGGAAGTCACAGACGTCGATGCCGATGTATTCCGTCCCTATGCTCCCGATGTCGCTGCTTTCCTTGAAGCTGGACACAAGCCTGGCGAGACTGTCATCTGTACTGGCAAAATCAAGCACGTCGGTAGTACCTATATCAAGGAATTCAAGTACTTGGCGAGCATCGTCCCCCCCGAGGAGGTCAAGAACATCAAACTCACCCTTGCTGCTCCTAACTGGTATCACTTGCGGTATAAGGAGGGCAAGGCCTACCCAAAGGACGTGTATGCTTCCGATGACGAGTACTTTGGCGATATCGCCAAGGCGTATCAGGATGAGCTTCAGATCTTGTATGACGCTGGCTGCAGGAATGTTCAGTTTGATGACCCCAACCTTGCCTGTGAGTCGTCCTTTCATAACCGTCCCTATGGTGAATTACGAAGGGTCGACTGACAATGCCGACAGACTTCTGCTCTGACAAGATGCTTGAGGGCTGGAAAAAAGATTCCTTAAACGTGATCACAGCCGATGAGACATTTGAGAAGTACATCAAGCTGTACAACGATCTGCTCTCCAAGCGTCCCGCCGATTTCCACGTCGGTGTACACATTTGCCGTGGTAACTTCGTCGGTAGCCGTCACTTCTCCGAAGGTGGATATGACCGTATTGCAACCAAGCTGTTCAAGGAGCTCAATGTCGATACATACTACCTCGAGTACGACACCCCTCGTGCCGGTGGTTTCGAGCCACTGAAGGAACTTCCCACACACAAGAATGTCATTCTAGGTGTCGTGACCAGCAAGTTCCCCCAGCTCGAGGACAAGGAAGAAATGAAGAAGCGTGTTTACGACGCCGCCAAATTCATCGCGGAAGGCAACAACATCTCCGTTGAGAAGGCGTTGAAGCAGGTCGGTGTTAGCCCACAGTGTGGCTTCGCTAGTCACAGAGAAGGCAATGCCATTGACCGAGACGGCATGTTCAACAAGCTGAAGCTTGTCCGGGATATTGCCAATGACATCTGGCCTGGTGAGCTTTAAGTAGGTACGGTTGTCGTTTGATGTCGATTTTCAACAATGAGACACACTTGGGCTGGGTGACCGGCGACGTATTTGTGTGTATGAACGTGACGAAGTTATGTCTTTGTACAGATAACTGACCAATTTTTCTGATTGGAAAAATGGGTTCAGTTCTGGATATGTATATACCTGATCACCTGATCAATAATCAATGATTCAACTCAGTTCACAAAATCCAGCGTTCTTGCTCGGTAGTTAATATAGTAGTCAAAATCAGAGGACCTTGGAGGCCCACCACGTCAAAGCACCCTTTGTACATCCCAACTAGTGGGTCTAAAGTCAATCACGCTATGAGCAGTCTCATGATTCATCATGTATGTCCCGCATAGCGCATTAGACTGTCGGGCTGGTCGTTGCCGTTTCTGCTCATGTGTCCAGTCATCGGACGCAACCCTGCAGTCTAGGCACTAGTACTAGGTAGGTAGACCTCCGAAACAGCTGAAGCCTGAAGTCCTTTAGGTTTAGCGTTAATGGAACAGGAAAGTTTGATGACTCGTGATCTTGGCCAGAACCGCCGATAGCATTTATTATTGTCAATGTGTTTAAGGTGGAGGATTGTGCAACTCATACATACTGGATGTCTCTTTCTTTAATGCTGGATCGTAAAACTTCGGATAAATGCATCCAAGATGGCACTGGGGAGCCGTTCCACAATCATACTCAAAGACATGCAATCAGGTACTCGTACTCGGTACGGTATAATCCCCTCATTGTCTTCTAAATAGCTTAATGACATGTCTACCTACTCCCTCTCAGTGAAGCAATCACGTGGACCAGTATCTTCCCATATCTACCTCAAGGTCGAATGGAGCTTGAAATTCTCGTTCTATGAGGGACTTTTCCATCGTTTCCGTCCTTTGGGTACTTGGGTGAGCATTCAAACCAGTAGGCTTCGCGTCTCGTGGGATCCAGCACAACAGCCGGTTCCGTAGTAGGCGGATATCCTGCAGAACCTATTAGACAACTATCCTTCCCTGTTCCAGTTCCATATTGTTTAGAGTCAATTTCCTTATTTCCTGCCAAATCTCGCTGTCGTGGTGAGTGTCATGAGAGGCCATTGTCTCGATTAATGTTCTAGATATTTAACTTGACGAGTAATGAATTATTCTGTTCGAAATTTGTCGGTGATAGTTGATATCTTTTACAGGATATAAGAATCAGGCTTTGACAAGCTCGAAATGTCTCTCCTGAAGGCTACAGACCTACTTGAATGGTAAGGAATTGTGCCATTGGCGTCAACTTCATATTCCTAGATAGCAGTTCCTTCCATTCATTATGCTGTTTCGCCCTCTTTGTATTATGAGGGTGGCTTGCCGGTGAAGTAGGTGGTTCCTATTGTTCATTTGAATGCGATTGTTTTCTATAATGGGGCGGAACTTGAAGATGGAATCGATTTGATTCGTTATGGGAATAGGAGGTCGGTAATTATGATTACTTTTGGTTAGTATACACAAGAAGGTTTCAATAGCTCCCGCCCATCCTTGCTTATCGGCTAAATTATGGCTTGGCTTTCGGTATATGGGCGGCCGTTGTGAAGCTTAGTAGTAGATGCGATTATCGAGTCCCAGGTGGCATCGGGTCTCCCGTCGGGCTTCGGTATCGGGGGTACGGACAGTTTCACTTTGTTGTCAGTGTATATGTGATTGTATGCATCTTCAACAGTGGATTGAAGGCGTGGGTAGAACAAATTTTTTGTATATATTGGTCCAAATTTCTTGCTATATTCAACATGTTTTTACTCAATGAGAAAGCAATGAGTCGAAAGGATAAAAGGCAGTCGACAGTAAGGGGGGAAGTATTAATTAAAAGAGTATTTAAATGGCCCGCATAGAAACAGTGAGGGATATCATGGAAAGGTAAGGAAACGAGATGAAGATCAAGAAATGGGAAAAGCATGCGCACGAAGTGAAATGTAAACATACTGCAAATGCTGCGTCTTCTGTCATCAAAGCGGACATGAACGAAAGAGGCCGAACGAGATAAGGAAATGTTATACACGAAAGCCATGCGATTGGGGTTCCTGGATTTACAGTGCAGATGATAGGCGGTGGGGATGAAATTATTTTTGGGCCGGTGTTTTCACGTTGTTGGAAAGCCAAGCCTGCGAGAGGTTCCATGTCAGAGACCGATGGGGCAAAGGAGGAGTGGGAAGGGAAACTTACAAGTCCTTCGAAGATACCAGTACCCTCGGTAGCAACGCTAGGCGCGACATACCATAGCTTATCCTTTAGCTTGTTAAGTTGGAGCGCATTGGTGACGTCTTCGGGGCTCATATCTGCGGGGATTAATTTAGCGGGCGCAACGTCCTGGCGGTTCTTGAGATACGTACGGCCTTGAATATCTTGTTTGTTCGCGAACACCAGGAGAAGAGCATCCTTCATTTCGCGATCGTTGATGATCTTGTGAAGCTCGGAACGAGCCTCCTCCATCCGGGCCGTGTCGCTGGAGTCAACGACGAAGATCAAGCCTTGCGTTCCTACAAAATTACCGACAAGGTCAGCGTTTATGCTCGCTGGCTGAAAGGTCCGAGCGATTGCGATGGGCCATACCGGAATAGTAGTGTCTCCATAGTGGCCGGATCTTGTCCTGGCCACCGACATCCCACACATTGAACTTGACATTCTTGTAGGTTACACTTTCGACGTTAAAGCCGACAGTGGGGATGGTAGTAACCTCCTGGTTCGTGAGCTTCAGTTTGTACAGAATTGCTGTTTCACGCGCCCATCAGCTTCTCTAATCCTTTCCATAATACACAGCGAGGTGACCCGATTCAGGGGTGCAGACTTACTGGTCTTTCCAGCAGCATCCAAACCCAACATCAAAATCCGCATTTCCTTCGTACCGAAGATCTTCCCCATCAACTTGGAAACTTGACCACCCATTTTGGCGAGGGGTTGTTGACTCCTGAAGTCACCGATAGGAAAAAGTGTAAAAGTGAGGTAGTGTTATGTTGATTGAGCGTAGAATTCCTCAATCGTGTTTGCGATCGGAATTGGGACCAGGCTTCAATTGCGGTTGAACACGAGCAGGGGTGGTGGTGGGAAAAGCGTGAGCAATCCCGCTGTAAGGTCAATTACTCCGTCCGGTCAATCTCCACGTCAACCAAGGCGATCTCAATCAAGACCGTCGCAGGAGGGGACGCAAGGTGAACAAAGAGACAAACCAAACTTACCTTGTCGGCGAAGGGGAGGTGGCAGAAGAAGAAGAAAAACAGAAAGAGGAGAAGAAGAAGAAAAACAGAAAGAGGAGAAGAAGAAAAAAAAAAAAGCAAAACACAGGCTGAACCAAAATGTAACGATAGAAAAGAAAAGAGTGAATGTGGCAGAAGGAGCGAAAGTGAAATGAATAGTTTAATTAATTGGGCCCAGAGTTTCCAAAGGCGACGATCCACACGAGGAGCAGCGACGAGGGTCTGCGCGCTGGGCAATTCAACTCGGACTCCGTAAAAGGGGCTGCCGCATGACTAAGCCCCGCGATTCCTGCCAAGCATCTCGGTTGTTTCACCCGTAAGCAGTTCATGTTCATCGTGATGGCAATAGTGCCGGTTCCATGGCCCCACGGCCCCTGTTTTTTTCCCCCTCCCCGGTATCTTCCTCATTGGCATTGTGACTTCACGAGGGAAAGGAATCAAATCAAGAGACTGCGACCAGGCTCTGGATCCCGGTTGTACTTTGTACATACTCATACCATCCAAAGCTCCGAAGCGTTTCCTTTCCGTCGGGTGCAACCACGTCTGGTCTTATGGTGTGACAATCCCTGACTTTTCATGCGGGACCTTGTCGGCTTGTGCTTCTGTTCTTCATGAGGCGACTTTAGAGAGACTTGCGTGTTCCAATGAACATGTGCGTGTTTACTCGTCGTACTTCGGAAAATGTAATTCTTTTCTTGATTGATGCCTGTCACGGGCGATGTTGTACTCTGTACGTCATGGGCCCAGAATCATGAGGTCACCGGACCGCCTCAATTCACCCCAGCTTTTTGGACAGCAAACAAAGCAAAACGTCCTGTGGCATGAGGTTGGAGTCATTAGTTCTTCTATATATATGTAGCTTATCTGGTATACCTTGCTCTCATTAGACAATTACCACAGTATTCTTCCGTTTTCTCATAAACCATTTCCTACTACATCCATTCTCGTCCAACTATAGTTTTCACAATTAATCGAGGGAGCAATGGCTGACGATTCGAACGCCATATTACGTCGCCGCTCGTCTCTCCGTCAGCAGCGTCGTCTGTCTCTACAGTATGAGAACAATTCCTGGGCCGCACCTCCGTCTGGAGTAGGTATATCTGCTTCATCTGTTGAGCTTTGCAAGCCCTAACTTCTTCGTTTCACTAGACTATCTACGCTGGTCTATCGACATTACGCGAGGACGATACATTGACAATTGCAATCGCCATTCGCGATACCACCTATCTCCTAGACTTCATTCAGGAATCGCTCACCTTAAAAGATGACCAGTCGTTATGCTCCGTGCTGGAGAAATTCGTGATAGACCAATTGCAAGAATGGAGTGACGCCCATATGGAGAAGTTCATCGGCTTGGCGATGCCAGAGCGCATCGCGAAACAATACCCCAGCCTGTGCTCGAGGCTCTGGGCTGAGCTGGATATCATACCTCTAGTCCTCCCCGAAGGAAGTAGAAGGGAGGGTGATGACAAGTTCACTTTCGGCATTCCCGACTCCACAACCTGGAAGATTAGAGGTATTGATGAACAGGCCGAATCAATGGGCCGCAAATGTGTCCGGTAAGATCAGTTCAGTTCTGCCTTGATATGACAAATACTAAAGTGTTGTCTAGTTTGTTTGGTCCAGAGAATATCCCCCTGCTTCAGGTCGGCTTCCTTGGTATAGTAGAGGTCGACACTGCATTCCATGTGCGCTTGACCAACCTGGAGGACTTCCAGAAGACGGTATATCCCAAGACCTGGAAGGCTGTTCAACATTATGCGACCGACCTCAAGGAAAGAAAAACCAAAATTGCCTTTTTCAGTGCCACCCCTCAAGGTGGAGGTGTAGCCCTCATGAGACATTCTCTTGTGAGATTTTCGTATTCCTTGGGTACCGATATCACATGGTAAGGCTCAATCATAGAATTGCTTGGCTTTTTCAGATGGCAGTCGGACATCAACTGACCCTGTGGCCTAGGTACGTGCCCAAGCCACGGCCGGGCGTTTTCCGTGTAACCAAAAACAATCACAACATTTTGCAGGGTGTCGCTTCCCCTGAGGAGCGGTTGAGCGAGGAGGACTGGGCGCAGGTGACGGAGTGGGTCAATGAGAATGCAAAGAGATACTGGTTGATTCCAGGAGGCCCTCTGCAACACCCTAAAGATGGAGGAGCCGACGTGGTGATTATTGATGACCCGCAGATGCCCGCATTGATTCCCATTGCGAAGCAAATTGCCCCGGACCGACCGGTGATCTTTCGTAGTCACATCCAACTCCGCAGTGACTTGATTGACAAACCGGGGACTCCCCAGGCAGAAGCATGGGGGCGGCTCTGGGAAACCATCAAACTGGCAGATATCTACATTAGCCACCCAGTGAAGTCTTTTGTTCCTAAGACCGTACCCCGAGAGAAGGTGGGATACATGCCTGCGTCGACGGACTGGTAAGGCAGCACCGGCCTAGTGCCACTGGAAGGTGTGACTGACAAGCCATTTTAGGTTGGATGGTCTGAACAAAAACATGCGAGAATGGGACATTGCCTATTATGGCCGGGTTTTCAATTCATTCTGCAGAAACTCGGGCATGCCCACCATCGACTACCCTGAAGGTGCGTATTGTCACCCACGCAGCGCAGTTACATTAGGGACTTCGAGACTGACATGGAGCGATATGAAAATAGATGAATATATCGCTCAAATTGCACGCTTTGATCCGTCGAAGGGCATCCCAGAGGTTGTGGAATCCTACGTCAAATTCCATCGGCGGTTCACAGCTGCGTTTCCCGACAGACGGGCTCCCAAGCTGTTGATCTGTGGCCATGGCTCTGTTGATGACCCAGACGGCACGGTGATTTATGACGCCGTTGTCACGCATATCGAGGAGAACCTCCCGGATCTCGCAGAGCAGATTTGCGTTGTGCGACTGGGTCCTTCAGATCAGCTGCTGAATGCCCTTCTCTCAAAGGCTAAGGTGGCTCTACAATTGTCCACACAGGAAGGATTCGAAGTTAAAGTGTCGGAAGCCATTCACAAAGGAACACCAGTCATCGCAACCAGGGCTGGTGGCATCCCTCTTCAAGTGGCGGACAAGCAGAACGGCTTCCTCGTGGAGGTAGGGGATACCGACGCAGTGGCCCAGCATTTGTTGGACCTCTGTACGGACGATGAGCTGTATGAGCGCATGCACAAGTTTGCGCTCAACAATGTGTGCGACGAAGTGAGCACCGTCGGCAATGCACTGAACTGGCTCTACCTAGCTTCGAAGCTGTCCAAGTCCGAAGATATCAAGCCGAACGAGCGATGGATTAACGACATGGCTCGCGCCGGGGCGGGCCAGGAGTACACCAGCGATGAAAGCAGATTGGTGCGGGAGCTTTGCCCCCAGAATGGCGTGAACGGACACCAAAACTAGACCGATATGTTCTGGTTTAGAAGAATAGTAGATATTAATGACTGAACGAATCTCCACTCGTAGACGTCAGGTAGTTAGAAGTCATTCTTTCATCTTTGGATGTATGGAATCTCAAGAAGTAAACAAGACGCGTTTAAACAATATAAGAAATCTATACAGAAGCACTCTAAACAACGGGGGGGTATAGGAATAACACCAAAAAAACAAAAGAACGTAACAATCATCACACATCATCCCAAGCCATCTCTACCTCCCAACCAACCGATACCTCTCCCGCGCCATGCCCCCCTCGGCCCCCTCAACCCCATACCCCTCACCAACCTCGCCGACGATCCTCGCCGGCGCACCACCAACAACACACCAACTCGGCACCACCATGCCCGGCGCAACAACCGCCCCATCAAGTACATACGCGAAATCCTTCAAGATAGCCATACTCCCAATCACCGCATCCCTCCCAATATGCACATGGTTCCCCACACTAGCCGCCTCAACGACCGCCCTCTCCCCCACAAAGACATGATCCCCAATCTTCAGCGGATAAAACGAATGCACGCCGCGATGTAACCTCGACGGGGGCCTCAACACAGCCTGCTTCGAGATATAACTATAGCGCCCGATCGTAATCGCAACAGATGGCGTCGACGTCGCCGGCTGTTGTCCCCCCTGGTCGCCGCTCGCACCGGAACTAGTGGAAGTACGGTACAGGTCACCCCGGATAACAGCCTCGCCCTGAATGACCGTTTTACCACCAAGAATAATATGCTGTGTCCCGTGAATCTGGGACCGGCGGGAGATTTTGTTCCCTGTATCCTATATTCGTGACCCGGGAGTTAGTGGGTGCAGTGGATTGTGGGGATTGGAATTGCGGAGACGCACTGTCTCAATGTATTCGCCCTTGGCAACTTTGGGGGGCATTTTGAGTTAGCTGTTCGGTTATTTGCTTTGAATTGACTGGTCCTCAATGGTGGATGTTTGTTGATGCTTTCTGAGCCGATTGTGTTAATACGAAAGGTTGATTATTGGGCGGTGAATAGCTCCGGAACAATTTCCGCGATGGAGCTTAGGCGGTGGGTTCACTTTTTGTTTATTGTCTCCGCATTGGGGCTAAGACTATTTGGGAAGGCGGTCCCTCTTGCCTAATTCGCGCTAGCTTCAGGGACCTTTAGGTTGTTGGTGGGATACTTAGATAGGGGGTTATCTGGGTGTGGTCTATAGATACCCCTTATATCTGGGCCAAATGAACTTGTCCATGGTTGAATATCCTTTCGAATATTAGCAAGCTGTATAGTATTCTTACAATTAGACCTAATACAGAGAGATGTGATATTGACATGCCGAACCTACCAAACGATCACCATTTTCCGATCCAGTTGAGGAAAATGGTTCAATATTCTGCGCCTCAACCCTGAGGCTATCCTTCTGATTGACTGATTCCCCACTACTCTTGGCGGCGACCACCCCTGCAGCTGGACCTATCACCCTATTGTAAGGTTACAATTATCAACCCATGAAAATCCGACTTACTCCGGAATACAGTTCGTAGTTCCACCTCCTAAGGACTCATAGATATCCTAATACATATTAAATGACTCCGTCCAAAACACGGAGTACAAGACAATGGATAGCACCGGGAAAGAAATCCGAGCGACTATCTAACTATAAAACAATAGTATCCGACTAGCTTCATTTTTGAATTGATGTTTGCTCCTTGGAACCACAACCATTCTCTTTGCTCATTAAGTAAAAGCAATAGTACCGTCAAAATCAGGCACAGGGGAACAAGCCAGAATCTAAGGGAAAAAAGAAAAGAAAAGAAAAGAAAAATAGATAAGACCTGTCATATTTAGACGTCCAACTACGCAGCTGGTCATGTTTCGATTCTGATACCCTAATGTCCGGTGGGGATGGAAGCTGGCGCTAAGTATGCAGTCTATATTAAGCTGACTTCCTTGAGTGGCATGATACTTTGATCGGGATCCTGGACCTTGATGCAGTATGGTATGCCACCTGTCATGGGCAGAAGGTGTCAAGTCTACCTGTCAAATGGTGAGGTCGTTCAATCTCAGGACTCGATGTGGGGTGCTCATTTTTGTGAAGGGGAGTTGTTTATGGTTGTGACGTGCATGGGTTGAAGGAGGGCTGTCGGTGAGATGTTCCTCGTTTAGGGTTGAGTCGGGCTTGGGAATTGAGCTCGTACCTGCGAAGGACTGTTTAACTTGAAACATATCAGGTTTGTGTGGGGAAGACGGTTTGTCATGTATCCCTACTATATCAGCAGGAGTCTGCAGTGGCATGAACTGTGTCCTGCAGCAGTGTTATGCCGGGCTTGGATTTTCGAAAAGGGAGATGTGCAAATGGACGGCCGGACAACAGCGATCAGGTACAGGACTACAGACAAGGTATAGAGGCTAAGAGACCCCGACGCCTCCAAGGATGTACAGAGAACATGTTCAATAACATCAGAACCAGCATGGTAATCAATTTTGCATGGCAAACACAAGGAGCTAACACTGTTGCTACATTTGTAGTATTTAATTATAGGGTCAAGATCAACCAAGCATAACAGCATACAAGTTCGATCAGAACTAGGATATCTCGCAAACCATTTTCGAATACAATATAACACGTTATTCAATCTCGACCGTCGATTAGATCAATTTCCCAAATAGGTGAGGCGCTTCTTGGGAGCGGGAATTGCACCATCGAAGTGGACCTTGAAGGCTACAGAGAGGGCACAGGTTAGTTTCCTTCCTAGCACACCAGGAGCTGTACTAGGGATGACTTACTCGTTGGGAATGGAGAGTAGCTTCCCCAGTCCTCCCGCAGGTAGACGTAGTAACCGCCCTCACGGTGAATCTTCTTCAGCTCACCCTGGGGGCCGGGTGCACGCCGAAGGTTGTCCAAGCCACCGACAACACGTAACATGGACGTCAATGCAAGCAAGGTCGTTTCCTTGCCCAAGCCAGTGTGTGGACCCAGGCCGTACTGGATGTAAGATTCCAGAGGGCGATCCAGATGCACTTCGTTGGGATCTGGGAAAACCTGAGGATCACGGTTGGCTTTGACCTGTTGGATGTTAGCCATGCCACAACTGCGAGCGTTGTTGGACAGCGTTAACCGAGAAGAGGCACTTACAGCACCAACGAATACTCTGTCACCACGCTTGATGTTAACATTGCCGGTCTCTTCGGTCATGCTCAAGTCAGTTTGAGCTTCGCGGTAGGATCCAAAAGTTCCATTCAGACGGAAGCCTTCCAGGCAGTAGCGCATCAACTTGTCTTCGGAATCTTTGCTGTCCTCCTTGGAAAGGCGGTTGATCTCAGGAAGGTGCTTTTTGCCCTCAGAAAGATAATAGTCGATGATTTGAGTGAACTGTCAAAGATGTCAACAGCCAGCACCGTAACAAGAATAGATGGAGCTTACCATTTGAGCCTGATTGTGAACCATCGCCACAGCCGCTGGTAGAACCTGAGAATAGGTTACATCGGAAACGCCCAAGCCACTCTCCAGAAGCTTTTTGATCAATTGATCACCGTATTCCTTCAAGGCGTTGTGATCATTACGGCGATTGCCAATGATGCCGCTGAGGAAACTAGGAGAGTTGATGGATTTGACGTGGTTCTCAACGGAGTGGCCCAACTGCTCAGCGACGGCGCGAGCCGCGTGATGAAGGGAGAAAGATTTGGTCTTATCGACATCGAAGAAAATGCTAGTAAAGATTACTGCCATACTCATGAAAGTCTCGTTGTCGGTAAAGACTCCGCGCGAATTCTCCTTGGTCTTCAGAGGAAGAGAGAACAGCTTCGATGCAAAGTGAACAGGCGCTAGGTTTCCAATACTATGGGCGTGGTCAGCTCTTATACTGCGGTCATAATGTTTGATCAAGGTAGCTTACTCCCGTGTGATATCAACTTGCTTGAGTCCCGCAAGATTCCCAGACTTTTCTTGCAAAAGCTTTGCAGTGATGTCTTCATAAAATTCCTTGATGCTGTTGCGCCACTGGTCATTGTCCAATGATTTACTCCAGAAGTCATCGCCGCCTTTAGCAGAGGCGAGCGGAGTATTGCCGTTCCAGACCACGCGGAAGTCCTCCTCGCGTTCCAAAGCCAGCTTGACATTAGGATAGGATACCAGGTTCACGTGGGGAGGGGTAAACGACGGGCGTTCGTAAGAGAAGTCAGACTCTCTACCTAGATCCTTCATAATGTTCCTGTTCTCGCTGGGGATGGTCATGGGGTAATGGGCATAGATGGAATCGGACTTGAACCAATTCGGGAAGGCTCTAGTCGCAAGCTTGTAGAAGACACATCCCTGGTTGACATTCAGGTCGTAACGAACCTCATTGTATCCCCAGTTAGTCAGGTTCCGAGGATTGTAATCGACCTATAGCGCACGTTAGAATGAACGGTGTCATTTTATCTCCTGGGAAGGACGAGCTCACAGTGTAGAAACGATCACCGCGGACAAGAGCCACGGCGTCAGACAGAACCGCACGAGAGATCGTATATGTAGGAGCAATTCCAACACCTGGTACCATAGGTTGCTTGGCGTCCTCAGCAACAATACCAGGGTAGAGTTCCACGTAGTCGGGGTGGCCGTAAAGATGACGGAGGGCCTCCACAACTTCCTCATCGGAATTGATATCCTCAAACCGTTCATACGGCTTCAAGTCGAAGAACTTGCGGAATTCATTAAGGGAGCCAACATTCCAGCTACGTGCCTGCTCAATACCCATAATCTCGACGGCTCGGAGGCACTTGGGCACGTTACGTGCGCCAAACGAACCTATTGAAAGACGCTTAGTTGGCTGGTTCAGCACTTATCGTTGCGAAGGGAACTTACCGGCAACGTCCTCAATTGCATTAGCGAGGATGCTTACGAGTTCTTCATCCTTGAAAGTGCCATCCTCTTGACGTTTAAGATGGGCAAACGTACGCTCCGAAGGGTCCTTCGAAAGACCCATGGCGTACTTGCCTAGTCCCTTTTTAAGGTCTAGGACAGTAACGTCCTTGGCAGGCTTTCCCATCAGCTCCTCATAGATCTGTTCCGTCCATTTTTCGTCATTGGCGCTGATGGCAGAATGCCAGCGATAGGCAAGATTGAACTCCACTGAGCATTGGTTACCCAGGCCAGATGGTGTGGGATCGTTGCCCTCCATTTGTGCTCGTGGATCCTGTCTGTGATTAGTTCCCCTCGCAGCATCGAACAGGAGTGTCGACTTACCAGGCACCACGTGCTGTTAACTCTGTTCAAGTTGACGATCGTACGCAGGTAATCGTATAAGGTAATGTTGATATACAAACCACACGTGATTCTGCGGTATGTTAGAAAGCGTTGCATGTGACTGGGGCGGGATGGGCATACAGGCGACCTGTCTGAAAAAGATCCTCATCATATTTCGCCCAAGCCTTCTTGGCCTTTTCTTCGCTAAGGTCAGGGCTAGGCTTGGTGAAACGACCATTTTCATTGATTTCGGCCAGTTGTTCTACCACATAGTTGTGGAACCTAATTCATACTTCCGCGTCAGTCTAACGCCTTGCAGCTTAAACGCAGTCCTACCTGTTCAACATGACCAGCATAACACAGCAAGCAGCAGGGAAGGCCTGAAGTCGGGGCTCGGAAAATGAATCAGGCTTCAGTTTGCCATCCCTATGTGTACGAATCAAGTCTTGCTCCTCTTGAACATCACCGTATAAGATAGAGAGATCCAAATAACCCGAAGTTTTGTTAATATGAGGGTTCGCATGGTCGGTCTGGAAAATATCTAGCAGAGCGTTAGCATAGAAGCATGGAGTTGCGCCACCCATGATTGTCAACTCACCGTGAATGATCAAAGAGGCCCAGTCGAAGAACAGACTTGAAACTTTGTTCGGGTGAGGATTGAATTTCTCACGAGCAAAGAGACTGTCAAACACTAAGCCTGCGTCAGGCAAGCCACCTGGCTGGATTGTAAGGGGAGCAATTGATCTCGCATATGGCGTGTTGGCAGCACCTAGCCACGGCAAGGTAGGGTTGTTGTTGGAGCCATCAGCGGATCGGTAGGAATACTCGGGGCCCACGTATCTATCCCTGTATTAGCACCACTCTAATGAAGCTTCTTCTTGCGCCAAATATACTCACGAGAGTGGTGGATGGGGCAAGGAGTCCCAAAGCTGATTCAGAAATAGGTTTGTGGCCTTGGTGCGATTCTCCGAGTTGTCTGGGAGACTGCTAGCGATCTACGCCAAGACGAATCATTGTCAATGAATGTTGTCCTCTCACTAGATTGCCCAAATGATTGACAAATCTTACTTGAATAATCTTCTCCATAAGCATCGTTTTATCATCAACGGGCACCCCTTTAATCTTGTTCATGCTCAGTTGCTTCAGGGTTGCAGCATCTTCAAGGTGAAGAGACTTCAAGTCTTGTACGAGACTACCATGGCGTTGTTCGAACGTCGCGCCGTCACCAGTCTGGTTCGGCAGAGGACTCTGTGAAGCATGGAGGACTTGCGCATACTTGCCGAAAACCGACGCGCCGTTCGCTGCCTTACGGCTTGGTTCTTGATCCGCAGACTTGCGCGCCGGTGACACTTTGGACTGGCGCTTGTCTCCATTCACCTGAGTGCCATTTTGAGCGCCATTTTGAGTGCCATTTTGCTTTGTTTCGCGGTCATTCTTTGACTTTTTGAAATTTGTAGAAATTCTCCGCAACATTATGATTATGGTATATGAACAAATGCGAAAGGTGAGGAATTATGGATAAGTAACTCAAAAGGCGCGAAGCGGGGTATTAAAGAAAGCGAGCAATGATCAAATACGGAGGAGAACCTCGACCGATAAATCCTAAAGGAAGTTTCCCATGTGTCGTCGTACGGAGCAGTAGCTTTTAAAAGCTGCAACACAGCATAGGGTCGAATCTCTACCACAGCTGCGGGTGGATCTTGGCCGCCGAATCCGATTGACAGCAAAACTAATTAATCGGTCTAGGGGTAGATTTAATTATCGCACAGCTGAAATTCATCTCGGATACTGTCGAGTAATAATACCTACCATGTGGTTCAGACCCGCGGGTGGCGCAAGGACGACTATGTTTGGTCAATCCTGTTGACCTGGGACGAGAGTGGACTCAGTGGAGGTGCTCAGATTGGCCAGTCAAGGGGGCTTCATTGACTGAGCATGGTACACTTTTCCCATCTGTTCAACTTCATGGACACCGCACGCTGCGCATTGACGCCGGGCGGTGGAAGGGATCTGTAGACAGATACGGAGTAATTCTTCGCTGACCACTGTAGTACCGTGCAGTCGACCCACCAGCATAGGAAAAGTTTAATCGCGAGCTTGCATGACAAGGAATTCAGCATCATTGTATTGGTGAATAGGCCGGCTGATCTTTGGCCCACTGCGGTAAGTGTACACAGTAGCCAGCCACCAACAAATGTGGAATCTGCAGCGATCGCGAAGATGCCAAGTTGATAATCATGGCAAAATGGAACCGTGGAATTGGAAGAACTCAGGCTCCACCTCGGCTCCAGACTGCCAATTGTAGAGCCTTGTTTTTACTGGCCCAAGCTCCAAGCTAAGTGCTCCGAAATCATTGGCGGGGGGCATGCTGCCCATCATCCATGAACACGATGCCGACGAACATGAATCAGTCCTGACTCCTGCGTGGCAGAGTATTGTGGGCACGCCAGCTGGAGGTACTCCGTATACTTTCCTAGCTCCTCCCATACCCACTGTCCCTCACCGATCAACATCACGGGTAATCTCAAAGTTTGACCTTTTCGGATGATTCTCGAGAATGCAAGGGTGCTGGCCGTAACGGAGGACATACTAGGTCGTAGGCTCTAGCGAGACTAGATAAGAAAGGTTATATGATTGTGAGAGTATTAACACGACAGAGGAAGCACGGTGGGTCGAGTTATGGTTCGCGAGGATATTATGGGACTTCGGCAGACTTTTCTCGCCCAAGTTATGATTCTGTCATGATGGAGTCCAATGGAGAATGGCTACTTCCTAATTTGCAGCCACGCGCGAGAACACGGGACCATCGTCATTTAACTTTCTGTTAGTGCCGTGACCTTGGTGGAGTGGGTAACCCTCGCCAAAAGAAGTCAAAAAAAAATTTGTGAAAGGTACACACGGAGGAAACCTGTTTAGGATAACAAAAAAAGAAAAGAAAACAAACTTTGGTTTTCTATTATATATTTGACTTTCTGATGCTTTTGAACAAGGCCATTTATGGACTCACATATCATGCTGCAGGTAGTCAGCACTAGTAGTAGAGTACCCTGGGCGGTACGATACGGTACGATACGGGGAATGCAAATCTGAAGATCACCAAGCTGATCGACGAAATCTATGTGTTCGCCAATACAGCAACCCAATCGATCTGAGGCCGTAGCGTCGGTGGATAAACCAATCTTGGTCCTTGAGGGATTATTTAGGTAATTCCTTGCGGCCTTAGGTTTCAAAAGTACTCCGTAGTTGATAGACAGGAGCAAGAAAATATGGAATAAATAAATCACGGCGAACTGTGTTGAAACCCATACACACCCCCTCCCAACTACATCTATTACTTACTGGCAGTATAGATAAGTCTGTGCAAGGGTCTAGATTGGTATGATTAATTAAGGTTAACTTGCCGGAGTTATTTTTATAAATGCTATTTTCCTTATACTGCTAGAGGTAGAGTGCTCTCATGTCTCAATTGGATGTATACTCTACATGCTCCAAGAGAGATGAAATTAAGAATTCTAGGTTGCTTTTTCTGACATTTTCGTAGCTCGAGTGAGCTGACAGACGCAAGCTGAATGCCGACATTGGGGGCATTGGGACCAAGGAGCCGACCGGGTGTTGCCGAATGGTTCATGGCGGACCTGACGGCTGGGGCCAAAGTTCATTCCCCACACGAACCGTGCGAAGTTTCTACTTACGGCGGTGTGCTCCATCCACTATAGAGACTATGAAGAACCAATGGTCTCAGTACCGAAAATCTTTGTTTGCTGAGTATCTTCTAATGGAGTAGTTAGGATTTTTTTCTTTCTGTCTTGACTCTTAAATTCTTATTTTTATTTTTGTTATTATTATTATTATTATTATTATTTTTCCCTTTTTCTCCCTCCCCCTCTTTCCCGAAAATTCCCCTTTTTCTTACCCTCCAGAGCGAACCCACCAGGATTCCTTCTCGATCAGCCCCTTGCTTCTGCTAACCACTTACCTGGTATACGCCTGGGCGGCCTCCTCTGCTCCATAGGAACCGCTCAGGGGGTGATCACATACTCAAACCATACGCGATTCACTGTGACACTGTGAGTGTAGCTCAATGACTCAGATATGAGCTGCGTATTGCAAGGCTCGTATGTATGTAAAATAATGCATACGGAGGATGGGAAGCAGTCCGCGCTAAAGGTGACCCACCATCCACGAATACCCACAGGACAAATTGCCTGGAAAAGATCGTCCCTGCCGTACGGGTCGCATACGAGAACTGTTCCGTAATAAATTACAAATTTGCGAACCTCACGCTGGAGATCAACGAACCAGATTGGCCATGGCTTTGGCAATCAGTCACAGTTCCCATGCCCCGAGACTGGCTCATTCAATGGTAGGGTCTCGCCGACATGCAAAGGGACGATCATTTGTCTGAGTTTATCCACCACTTCCCCTCTTTCCTTTTCTTTTTGCTTCTTCTTCTTTTTGCTTTTTCCTTTCTTTTCTTTTCTTTTTTTTTTTTTTTTTAGCTCTTCTCATGACATTGCAGCTTGAGAAAATTCAATCATTGCTGATTATTGGCTTTCGCTGCAGCTGACATCCCGTCAGAACCCACTAAGGCGAAATGGTGCGAAGAGAAAAGGGAAAAAGGAAATAGAAATTAGAAAAAAAAAGGGGAAAGAAAAGAGAAGAAAGGCATGTGGTGCACGGTGGTCCTGAGACAAAAGAAAACTTTTTACACCATTACAAGCCTTGTAAGGGTTGGTGTAAGTTGAGGAATGTGTCTATTCGTACATTTTGACCAACCACCTTCTTTGCTCCACTCAGGAGGCTTAATATTGACGTATCGTTTGGTCGAGCCCAAGGCTATGATGCAGACAGCGGGCTCTAAAACAGGGAGCGTCCTCTTGACACTCCATCCTTCCGCACCCAAGTTCCTGGACGTCCACGACTCATAGGGCCTGAGAGGTATACTTTCGGGGATAGGCGCATGTGCTTGCAAGTAACCGCCGTCGGCGAATATATGTATATCCACATCTTCCCAACCAAAATATCTAAATGTGTCGACTGCCCTGGCAGGTGTTGCCTTAAGCTACAGTCCCTATCCGCTCTTTTGCCCTGAAAAATGAACCGGGATGCAGCAGTTTTAGGACCGGCCCCCGTGCCAAAACAATTTGTCCTGTGTTTCGATGGCACTGGAAACAAATTTGCCGGGGATAAGTCGGACAGTAATGTTCTGAAGATTTTTCGAGTAAGTTGGCCCAACCCAAAGAATCGTGAGACGGTTCCATGTAGACCTCAAGCCGATCTACTGATCAGACACTGATACTCCAGCCAGATGCTTGATCGCAGCGAAAGTCATCAATTTCATTATTACCAGCCAGGGATTGGAACTTATGTAACGTCCAAGTCCCTTTCCAGTTCCGGCCGATTCCACCGGATCAGGTCCGCATATCTGAAAGCAAAGGACTCCGCTGTCGGATCCTCCTTTGCTGATCATGTCATGGGCGGATACAAGTTCCTCATGCGTTATTATAACCCTGGGGATGAGATTTCCTTCATAGGCTTCAGTCGAGGTGCCTATATTGCTCGCTTCCTTGCGGAAATGCTGGATTCCATCGGCTTGCTCGAGGCTGGCAATGAGGAACTCGTCCGATTTGCGTGGAAGACCTTTGCCAAGTGGCAGATGAGGCGTGATACCCATAAAGATACCGATAAAACGAATAAACTGTTCAATTACATGGTGGCCTTCCGTGAGACGTTCTGTCGACCAATTACCCCCAGAATTAAGTTCATGGGACTGTTTGATACTGTCAATAGTGTGCCTGCATTTGAGTCCGCGTGGATGCAAAGAAGCAAGTTCCCCTATACGGCCCGCAGTTCAGCCAAGGTCATTCGACATGCAGTGGGGATCGATGAGCGGCGTGCCAAGTTTAGGCAGGACCTAATCTCCGAGATCAAACCGTGCTGTGAGGAAAAAAAGTCCACCTACTGGAAAGACCATTGGCCTCGGTTTCACCGTTCACCAAAAAAGTCCTCCGCCCCAAAAAAGTCCCCTGGTCTCCCCCAAATCGTCCTCAACGGAGGTAATAACGAGGATAGCCCCTTCCAGCAGAGGCCCGGGGAGACTGAATCTGTACACCACAGTGTGCGAAGCTCAAACCAGAGTGTATACAGCACAAGCCATCGATATCGTGCACGACGACGACGCTCCCAAAGAAAGCTCAGCCTGGCTGTCCCAATGGCAGCTGCATCCACAGAGGATGTAGCATCTATCAAGAGTGAGTACTCGGGCCTCTCGCTTCAAGTACCACAAGAACGTATTGGGGGAGAGGATTACGACGAGGATGAGGATAGCCCCCAGGACATTCAGGAGGTATGGTTTCCCGGAGGTCACGCAGATATCGGCGGAGGATGGCAACAGGAGGAGGACGCATGGCCACTCAGTCACGCACCGTTGGTTTGGATGGTTCAGGAGGCCCGGCGCGCTGGGCTCCAATTCGATCCTTCGAAGATGGAGCACTTTGAATGTCTAGAGGAATATGATGAGGATTACTCGCCTATTCGTGAAAACATCCACTGGAACCCGGATATCAGTGTGGGTCAAGATGGCCATCCGTTAATGCCAATTCCAAGTCAGCAACTGGCAACTCAAGTCGCCGCCGTTTATGGGGAGGGGATTCAGATGGAATCAGCAATCGGATCTAGCTCCACATTTTTGAAGGCTCTCCAGGAATCCTGTACGGCCCCAATACATGACTGTCTGGAATTCGGCAGTGGCATATCACATGCATCGGTTCTCACATGGCGAATGATGGAGTACCTCCCATTCCGTCGAATGGATCTGCAGAAAAATGGGTCATGGAAACCGATCCGGTGGCCGCTCCCGTGCGGAGAGGTTCGTGACATTCCAGACGATGCTCAAATCCATGTATCTGCAATTCGTCGACTGCTTAAGGATGAGAACTACCGCCCTGGTAACCTGATCGTTGGAGGGGGTGGCCGTGGTATTCGACGAGCCCCTCCAGATAAGAAAATTGGACAATGGGCACTTAAAGGCCATAAAGGCGATATTGTACGAGAAGTGTATGTGGCAGTGCGGCCAGAGAAAAAGGAGCCTAAGGC